>NC_058368.1:3804375-4432187 GCF_018350175.1 Felis catus
CCGTGGCTCTGACTGGCTCTGTGGCCACCGGACGTATAGATGACCACTAGATACGGGAGTGGGCGCAGACACTTCTTGGCGACCCGCCCTGGAACTTGTCCTTAGGATCCTCCTCCCACTACTGCTCCGGGTGCTCCCCCGCCTGCACCCTGCCTTGGCTGAAGCCGTGAGATGGCCAGTGTGCGACTGCCAGACCGCGGCTAGTGCCCTGTCCCCTTCTCACTCGCACATCCCAGAGCAGGCATCCTGTGCCTCCGAGCTCCTGAGGTCAGTACTTCAGTCCTTTCTATTTTTTAACAGCCCTCACCATCCCCCTAATCCCAGACCCGCATTCAGCTGGCCCGGGGACATGTTCAAGCAACCACCACCACTGTCAGCCTTCTTACTCCTCCCACCAGGGAAGCTGGACGGCATCAGTCTCACAAGCCTGGGTCATTCTGGGCTGGCTTCTCTCCTGGAAGGTCCTACAGCCATACCCTCCCGGCCCACAAAGAGATTCTTGGCAGGCAACCCCCCACAAACTCAATGACCCTCAGCCATGGACGTGGCTTGAATTCTTTCTCAGGTGGCTCCACGGGGCTTCCACAGAGTCTTCTCCCAGAGACGACTGTGCCGCCATTTTGGCAAAAATGTTCAGGAATTCCCGAACTCTAGTAGTGGGAGTCAAGGGGTTGCGTTCCAACCCGGGAAACTCACTGGGGAGACTGGAGGAAATCTGGCTCCACAGAGCGTGTGGGATCAGTGTCCCATACCACCGGACAGCCAGCCTCCCAATAACTCGGACATATTTGAGAGTATGCTTCTGAAAGTCACCCTCTGTCTCTAAACAGCTTGATGGAAAATAACTTATAAGTTGCAGGACATTAAAGGAAGAGAGACTCAGGAGACTAGGAGACAAGAGAGACTTGTATCCTAGTGCATAAGACATAGATCTGTAACAAATGTTTGCAGATGAATAAAGGAACTAACCAAGTCATTATTTTCAGTATGATAATTGAATAATCTATAGCGGAAAGGATTTTCAAACAAGTTAAAGAATGACCACCTGATGTATGAATGAAGCGAGAGAGATCGAAGGCATAACAGCCTTGGGTAGAGGAAATTCTCAGAACTTCTGAGAAAGTGCTTTGGCCGATAATTACTCTCATACATACATATCAAAGAATAATGTGGTGAAATCTAAACTTCTCTGACAGTGGAGTAAAATATTTTGAGATGCCGTTTAAGAGATATTCACAAAAGAACCTGTAATTATAAAATGGATAGAACAGTGTTACAGAAAATCAGAGTACCTCATGTCATATGGTGTTTTGAGAGTTGTAAAACCTTAAAATAGTGACTGAGTCCCAGTAGGTGTTTTGGATATGTTGAGTGATAGTAATAGTAAAGAGAATAGTATAAGCACTTAAATTCAGCAAACCTTGAGAAGTACCCGTTTGAAACCGTAATGGGTTAAAGAAACATTTATCAATCACCTGCGATGTGCCCACTCTGTATAAAATACTGGAAATCGAGAGATGAATGAAACATCGTTTCTGCCTCCAAATGTAGTGGTGAGGTAATTATAAATAATTAAATGGCAACACGGGAGGAGGCAGAGTGGAGGTGCTTTCAAAGCATGATGGGGACAGAGGAGGATGAACTACTTTACTATCGACTTCTAGACTCTAACTCCCTCTAGAAGAGAACATAAGGTTTTCCTAGAGCTTTGAAGAGCAGGGGAGGAGTGGTTTTCCAAGCAGAGAAAACAGATGTTAAAAAAAAAACCCTGGAAGCAGTGTGTATACAGTGGACTCATTGCAATTCCAGTTTAGAACACACAGGGCGATGCCCTCGGGTAAGATGAGGAAGATAGCGATGTTAGACCGTGAACGGCCCCGTGAGTTAGAATTTTTCTTGTAGGTGATGTAGAACCATCAAAATTTTGAAGTATGCCATAGCCTAAAATATAAGATACTTTATTTTATTTATTTATTCGTATTTTTTTAAGTTTCTTTATTTTGAGAGGGGGGCGGGCAGAGAGATGGAGAGAGAGAGAGAGAGAGAGAATTTCAGGCAGGCTCCGTGCCGTTAGCGCGGAACCCGACGCAGGGCTCCAACTCACCAAGTGCGAGATCATGACCTGAGCCAAAAACAAGAGTCAGACGCTCAACCGACAGAGTCACCGAGGCACCCTTATCTTATTTTATTTTATTTCTAGAGAGAGGGAGTGCATGCTCACGTGCACGCAAGTGGGGGAAGGACAGAGGGAGAGAGAGAGAGAGAGAGAGAGAGAGAGAGAGAGAATCTTAAGCAGGCTCCGCACTCAGCTTGGAGCCCCGTCCCACAACCCTGGGCTCATGACCTGAGCTGAAATCAAGAGTCGGACCAGGTGTCCCTGCAATATGATGTTTTAAAATAGCTTTTTATTAAACACTGTACTTTGGAAACCTTATGAGAACTGAACCGTTGAAAAAAATATAGAAGGTAGAGGTCTGAAATGTTCCAGCAGCCCTGCCTCTGTCACTCCCTGGGAGGCACTTGGAGAAGCTGTAATGTTATCAGTTGCACTCCGGTGAATTTTAAGAACTTAATTTAGTATCAGGGATTAATTAAGGCATTGGAAGGAATCTGGCTCACTGCCCCTGACCAAGGTCATCAAACAATGCTGTTTTTGCATGTGTTCTATACAAAGCTGAGATTAATCCCGATCTTCTTCTATTTTAATGTTTCATCCCATAATTGCACACGCAGAGGCAAGAGGAAAATGGAGCAAACTCCAAGGCAATTAACTAGAAATAGGAAAAATTCTCCTGATTTCTTTCTTTCAGTGCTCTCCGGAAGCTCTACGGACAAAATGTGTGATGGTGTTCATGTGTGAACCCTTCTCTTTAGAAATGAAAGGACCTATTAAAAGTTGAAAAGTACGGACTATTATGAATATAAATGGGATTTCAAATACTATGGGCTTCAAAATGATTCTATCCTATGTGTCCTCTCCTCTGAGTCCAAAAGTTATGTTTCAGAGGCAAGCATTTTATACTTTCTATATCCATTATTATATTTTATTATGGGAGGAAGTCTTCTTGGAATAATGCAACTCTATGTCCTACATTTGGGAAAGAGCTGTATCTAGATATTAATAGGGAGTTGTTTCAATAGATCTTTATTATTACAGATTTTCACGACACCTACTCTTGAGTTCATTCCAGATTCTCTCTATGACGTTCAAATTCGGGGACTCGGATGGTCGTGGCATTAAATGTGTCTCCCCTTTTCCTCAAGAAGATTTGTACACGTTTCGATGGTACCTTAGTGTCCTGCTGAAAAATAAATGGTCTTTATTTTTCCTCTCCAGTGTCAACAGTTGGGGATGATTATATCCCTTCTGAAATAGCTGTTGTGCTGTGGTTGTTTTCAAGGTCCACTTAAGTACCTAAACCTACTCACATTTTTACCCCTGGTATTGCAGTTTGGAAACACATAAAACATTACACAGCAAGATGAAGGCCATCTTTAAAGGAAGATGGCAATATTTACCTCCATTTAAAGGACAGTTATGGAGCTTTTATGCAGCCCAGAAGCCTAGAGAAGTTAAATAATTTATCCGAGGTCGCATAACTCGTGAGTGGCAGTTCTTCCAGACTCCAAATCAGTCTCTGCTGATGTCCCAGGGTCTGTCTTCACACAAGTGTGAAGCAAACTGATGTTTCAACGTGTGTTTCCTGAGCACCGGCACTCAGGCAGATGAGGAATTAAATACTGTCCCTCTTTATGGTTATTCATTCCAAAACCTTTTTCAGGCACCTGGTGCCGGGCCTTCTGTTTGCAAAAATAACTGAAACACTGTTCTCGGACAGAGAAATGCTTAGCCTAATTAGGGAGGAAATCTCATGCGTTGAAGAAAGAACAGGAAAAAACACCACTACTATGTTAATTGCTGTGAAAAAGCAAGTGGGAGCAGGGTGCCTGGGTGGCTCTGGTTAAGCGACCAACTCTTGATTTCAGTTTAGGTGATCTCAAGGTCATGAGGTTGAGCCCTGAGTAGGGGCTTAAGATGCTCTCTCTCTGTCTCTCCTTCTCTCTCTGCCCCTCCCCCATGCGCTCTCTCTCTCTCTCTCAAATTAAAAAAAAATAAATGAATAAATAAGTAAAATAAAATTTTAAAAAAGGAAGGTGGAAAAGGAGAGTGGAAGGAAGGAAATCTGTGCCATGGTAACAAGGCGTAGGGCAGAGGAGGGGGTCTGGGACCAGGCTGCTCCCAGAAGATTTACGGAGGAAGCAGGCAGACGGGGAAAGAAGTGCGACAAATGGTCAAGCGTGCGACAAAATCGAAACTTTTCTTTTCACCTCAAATCCTGGAGAGCGCTCAGTCCCCTGATCTTCATTTGACTACTCACATCCAATAAGGTACCCAGTCCTTCCCACATTTCTCCAATCGCACCTTCTGTTTCAATTCTCATTTTCACCTTCCTAGCAAAGCCACCACGACCCTGATAACGCGTTGCAAGGGAAGAAACTTACCTGGTCTCCTGGCTTCCCGTCTTAAACCCTACTCCTAACTACTGGAGCTCTTTTTAGAATACCTACCTGGCCATGATATTCTCAAAACTTGTTGATGGCTTCCTGTGATCGAAATAATTGGTTTCCAAAATGGAACTTAGGTCACCCGACCGAAATCACTCCCCTTTATCGATTTCCCTTGCCATAGCAATCGCTCCAGCCCAGAAATATTTTCTAAACATTTATTCATAAATAGTAAGGAATCCGGAGTCCCTGATCCCTGAAAGCTTTCAATCTGGTGGGAAAGAAACCAAAAAGCAAATTAGCTGAATAACAGAACATAGAATACTCATTGTATGGGAGTGACACGGAGCTAAGGAGCTACATACGAGCTACGGGGTCTCAAGAGGTGAGATTTTTGTAATCCACCCCATTTTTTTTTTCAAGTAAAATCTTAACCTTAGAACCCCAGGAACTAAGGCAGATTAAAATGTAATTTATTTGCATAAGAATTACTCCCAACCCCAGGGCGCCTCAGGGATCTGGGAAACCTAGTTTAAGAACACTTAAAAGATCAAGAAGCAGGCATCCTGACTACTGATTAGAAGTTGGAGTCTTGCCAGAGACCACAGCTCCCGGGAGCACGGGAGAAATGCTGAATTTCAGACCTACCCTGGAGCCGGAAGCAGTACTCTTGGTAGTAATTCATATGCACGTTAAAGTTTGAGAAGCACAGACTTAAAGCACCGTAGCCGTTTGCAGCTTTTGCCTGCTGATCCTTGCAGGATTTCCACCGTCTTCTCCCTCATCTTACAGAGGTGAACATCTAACAACAGCGACTTCATGCCTCCCGTCCCCAGGTGTATCGGGCCCCTTGTCACACCATGGTGTGTGCCCTTCTCACTCTGTTCCGTCGCCATCTGGGTTTACCCGCTGGGCCTGTTTCCCCCCTTCAACCTCTAATGGTCGGGCAACAGCCCATCCTTAAAAACCGGGCCCTAGCCCACCCCCCTGACCCGCTGTGGCCTTTCCCACCCCTCAAACAGGATGTGGTCTACCCTCTTGAGAACCTGGAGCACTCAGTACCATTTCTATACAGTGAATATTCCACGCATTGTTTTTCAGCTAACCTGATCGTTGTCTTCTCTAATAGCAGACTGCAAGCTATCGGGGATGGGGGATTCTGGGTTCCTTCATATTCAGTATACATGCTAACAAAATATGTCTGGGGCGGACTGATTGTTATGGTAAGGGGCATAGGTAGAGGGGAGGTGAGTTCAGTCAAATGACCTAAGTTCCATTTTCACCCTGCTGGCAACCAATGTGCCCTAGTCCAGTCACTTGGGCTCTGCAATTCAGATTTGCCTTCTGCTAGAAGACAACTCGGGTCGACTCTCGGATTCTATTGTCTGTGGGCGGTCGTGGGGGTCGTGTGTGAAACGTCTGCCGGGACTATAAATTTCAAGTTATAGTCATCGGAATTACAAAACTGAAACCCATCCTACACGTAGCCTTCTTTAATTCCTAGCACTCAACAAGTACATCCTATGCTTGCAAAACAAATGCGGAAAATAAAAATACAGAAAGTCAGCACTCCCCACAAAATTCCACGGAGTTATTAGGTTTCAGAGGACAAAAATTTTTTTGAAAGAAAGAAAATTTAATCGTGAAGTCGGGACTTAAATTACTTTATTTTATTTATTCTCTTAAAAATCTCATTGCAGATGGGTTATGAGGAGTTTACAATGAAAGGCTTAAAATACCACAAAATGATGAACTAAAGGAAAGAAAAATAAATGTAGGAATGGGAAATGCAACAGAATGAGGCCCAAAGGTGGGGTAACCTTTGAAGACATTTGCTTTGCCTCTTTCCTAATACACAAGCAGACAATGGAGATCCTAAAGTTATACTGGGCTAAGCTTTTAGCAGCCAACACAAAGAGGGACATTTTCCCAGTTAGAGACTCATATCTATCACATAAGATGGGCTGTATCATTTTTGCAATCAAGATTTGTTGACTATTAGAAATACAGTTAGAAAACATTCTTCGAAGGAGCGTCTGGGTGGCTCAGTCTATTAAGTGACTGACTCTTGATTTCGGCTCAGGTCACGATGGGATCCAGCCCCATGTCGGGCTCCCCCCTGAGTGTGGAGTCTGCTTGGGATTCTCTCTCTTCCTCTGACCCTCTCCCCTGCTTGTGTGCTCTCTCTCTCTCTCTCTCTCTCTCTCTCTCTCTCTCTCTCAAAAATAAAATTTAAAATTTTTTTTAAAAAGAAAACAGTCTTCCAATAAATATTTGGAAGGTGCCTACTTTGTAGTTTTTTTTTTTCTTAAATTCAGCTTTGAGGTATAATTGACATAGAAAATTATACAATATTTAAAGTATACATAGTGGTGATTTTGATGTATAGCTACATTGTGAAAAGATTCCTTCAATCTATTTAATTAACACATCCATCACCTCACTTTTATGGGTGTGTGAGAAAGAACATTTGAGCTCCACTCTCTTAGCAAATTTCAATCACACAATACCATTTAGTGTCGACAGTTGAATGAAGACACATATGTCTTAAGAGACAACAGAACTGTGGTTGGGTTGGCCACCTTTTGTGAAAGGCAAAGATTCTATTAGGACACAGTAACTTGCACAAAGATAAAGCCAAAATTGTATGAAGACAATTACTTTGCATCTTTTCTAAGGCACAGACTATAGAGTGAGAACCTCAAAGTTATTATTCCCTGTGTGAGTCCAATAATTTTAACCTTGACAAGTGCAAAGGGAAATAACATACACAAGCACTGAGCACGAAGGGAAAAAGAAATGTCTCAAGACACGTGGGGAATAAAAGGATTTTACTGTACCTGGATTTCTCTTTAATACATGCTTTTTAACAGTCTCCACAATGACATTGGTCATTTGATTAGATGGAATGCTGAATGGAAAATTTTAATAGAGATAATTTAATTTTTTTAACATGTATTCATTTTTGAGAGACAGAGAGAGACAGAGTGTGAGTCAGGGAGGGGCAGAGAGAGAGGGAGACACAGAATCCGAAGCAGGCTCCAGGCTCCGAGGTGTCGGCACAGAGCCCGACGCGGGGCCCGAACTCATGAACCACGAGATCACGACCTGAGCTGAAGTCAGATGCTCAACCGACTGAGCCACCCTGGGGGGCCCCATAAGTACATTAAAACGTTGGTGATGCTGAGGTTGTAGCTGATGTTAAGTTTTCTGTATACTGTGTTTTTCACAATTTTTATAATGTATGTGAATTAGAATGACAGTCATAAATAATGATAGAAATACAAAGAAAAAGGCATGCTCTTCTGAGGCAAGGTGAATGAGGACTGCTTTCAAAAGAGTTTCCAGATGTACAATTCTGCAGTCGGCAGGGAGTCTGAATCTCCCAGCCAAAATATTCTGGCAATTTTCAATGAAAAACATCACAAATTAATAAAGATAAATTGCCTAGAGATAGATTTTAATGAAACTGAACATACAACAGCAGCATATTTATTACCTTGAATTTGTGATTTAACAGAGGCACATCTGGGAGGCATAGTGTTTAAACCATCTCAGCACATCTGGGCTTATCCTATTAAACAAGTAATGCAAATCCAGGTATAATTGAGGACCTCCTATTCGTGCGAATCATGACTTTAAAAAATCTTTCCAAATAGCAAAACGTATGCAAGGAGACGCAAGAGCACCTACAGAAAAGCACGTGTTAATACTCGAGTTAAATCAGGTATGGGTCAGACCATGGATACATCTTGAAAATGGCACGCACGATTCAAGGCATACTTTGCCTCAGGAAAACGACCGAACTTTAAAATGAAAGAGAGAAAAATAAATGTCTAAGTACACTCTAAAAAGCAAATTGTAAATTACGGGGCACGCCGGATCGTCCGTTGCATCCCATTCATTAGTTAAAATTCCGTACACACGTTAACGTGCCAGCTTCTGATGGGGCACTGGTGGGTGGTCCAGGCCTGACTCCGACAAGCACAGAGTTTTGAGTCAAATGGGTAGCAGACAGCACACATACGCGTAAGAGAAGCCCCTAGAGGGAGAGAGAGAGAGAGAGAGAGAGAGAGAGAGAGAGAGAGAGAGATCAGGCTGTGAGTAATGTCTAATTTTAGACTTCACCTGCAACTGCGCCGCTAATAACCCAGAATGCAGCCCCCATCAATAAAATCACTCCATTGTGCACTCTCCACTACATTAGCAATTAAGCAGAGGGGTGTTCGTGTAAGGTTTACTAAATGATTGAGTTGACATTGAGGCCTGAACCTTCTCCAGCCTGTTCGTCGCTCTATCTGGCCCACTTCAACATGCAATAAATAATTGCCAAGTGAAGGAATTAACCGTTCAGTAACTTAATTCACTGTTTCTCTTTAAGAGAGGCACGACAAAATTTCCGTATGTTCGGGGAGCGACAAAAAATGTCTAAAATTTGTCTTGGAAATGACCATGAATTGTGCAGGCAGTTTGGAATCACACAAAAATCATTACAAGATGTCATTGAACAATCTAAGTCATTGAAATTACAACTCCTGTAGACATCACCGGGCGTGCTGACCCAGACCCCACGACTCCAGCCAGCACTCCGTTTTGCCATGTCATCTTTCGTTCGACTCTGTAACCTATTTCCAGAACAAAAGGATACTCTAATTACTAGGAATGTTGTGCTCACATTGGTCAGAACAGTTCTTCCTCTCTCAAGTGTAATTTTCTTTTGTAAAGCAACAAAAATTTCCCAGTAAAACACATCTCTAGTTTAATGTTTATCATTTCTCTTTAAAAGATTGCTTCTGAAAAGTGCTGAAACAAATTATTCCTCAGAGCAAAGAATGATCTGTACAGTTTATTTTAGAGGTGTTTGTCTATTTCACGTAACCAAAATATCCAACCAAAGCTCTGACCACTTCTGGTCTCAATGTTTTTAAGAACAAAAAATAAGGGCATGGTTACTGCTCTCAGTGAATTCACAACATAGCCAGGTAAACACATCAAAAGAAACAATACACCAAAAGTGACGAACCCTTAGTGAAATATACATTAAGGTATATAATAACAAAATCATATGATGCAAATAATAAATAGCTCAGACAGAAGGCCCTCAGGAAGGGCTAGAGGAATCCAAAATGATGTCATAGAGGCAGTTAGATCTGAGAAGAGCTTGAAGGGGAAGGATTTTGTGTGGACAATCTTCAAAGTCATTGCAGCATGGTGGATGGAAATTTCCCAGGAAACTTTTTATTGCCCCTTCCATCTCTGTCTAATCAGACTAAACATTGGGAGCTATTCTATGCAAAAATGGAGTTCTAGGGAGACCTATATATAGATATACATATATATATATATATATGTATATATAAAGTATATGAGGATATACAAAAATATTAGATGGCTATATATCATATCTGAGGAATATATATTGTAGCATATATAATATAGTGTATCATATCAAGGAGACCCAAGTCCTATCTATGAACAGAGACTGCTCTAAGACCTAAATTCCTGGGTCGCCTGGGTGGCTCAGTCAGTTAAGTGTCTTACTTCGGCACATGTCATGATCTCACGGTCCGTGAGTTCGGGCCCCACATCAGGCCCTGTGCAGACAGCTCGGAGCCTGGAGCCTGGAGCTGTGTCTCCCTCTCTGTCTGTCCCTCCCCCACTCGTGCTCTGTCTCTCTCTCTCAAAAATAAATAAACATTAAGAAAAAAAAAAGACCCAAATTCCTGACCCTGACCCTCAAAGTTTGCTTTTCTGCAAAAGCTCTTCAAAGAAACTGGCATCTATCTTTCAGATCCACAGATTTCAATCTCAGTAAATAAAGTCGTCCCACAACTTGCCAATCAGGAAACTCCAGGATACAGCTTCTTCCATGATGGGTTAATCTGACCCTTTAGGGCTCAAGCCACTGTCACCTCTCACCTGGACTATTTTCTTTTTTCACCTGGAGTATCTGCCACATTGCCCCTGTTACTGCGATCTATTCAATGGGTGGAGTGGACAACAGAAATTTGTTCTCACGGTCCTGGAGGCTGGAAGTGGAGGAACAAGGGGTCGGCAGGTTTGGTATCTCCTGAGGCCTCCCTTGTTAGCTTGCAGATGGTCACCTGCTCCCTGTGTCCTCACATGGCTTTTCCTCTTTTCCTCACATGCCTCGTGGCTGTCATATGTCCTAATCTCTTCATTTTAGGAGGACACCCGCTAGATTGGATTAGGGCTCCACCCTTAAGACAATTGCCTCCTTAAAGGCCAAATCTCCAAATACAGTCACCTTGGAGGTTAGGGTTTCAACATGTGAATGTGGTAGGGGGTGATGGGGGGGGGCACAATTCAGTCCATCACAGTATCGCTCAATGGTTTTGTCATCACACATAGAGAACAAGCCAATGTCTTCTTGGTGGCCAGCAAATGGTACCTGATGTGGCCACCTTTATTTCCACACCCTCCCTAGATTTGCTGAAGTAAATTGGCCTCTTGGATCTTTCTAGAACTAACAGGCACCCTCTTGTTCTTGCTCGTCTTTCTCTTCACAATAATCTTTCCTGCAGGTCTTTACTAAAAGGCCACTTCTCCAAGAGACCTCCCTACCGAATTTATGGTCTCGACCCTAGGTGCCCATCTGCACATAACCCCCTTTCCTGCTTTACATATCAAGGCACTTATCACCGTCTCTCCCAGTATTGACGTGACATATATTTTATATATTTATGTGTTTATTGTCTGTCACTATGCTTCATGGTGGCTGAGGTCTTTGTTTTATTCAATGCTGTCCTCCATCATCTTGAACAGGAACAAGTATTCCCCGATCAAGGTGACAGAAATTCATGACTGTTTTCAAGGGTATACTACTGATGGGGAGTTATAAACTATTTCTAGACCAGACTTGGTCTCAGCCAACAAATGACCTCCGCTTTCCCCTACTTATTAATAAACTTTTACTGGCTCTTGGACATCTTTCTGGCTGCTGACTTTGCACCGCTACTCAAAATCCATTATTATTTCTTGTGTCTTTGCTTGTATACTTAGAACGTGCTGAAATCAGCACATACAAATTCATAAATTCAGACCTCAAGGGCTTTCCTATGAAAGCCCACGGTTTTATTGAGGTGTTAACATAAACAATAATACTGCGAACAGAGATTTTAGATTAAAGAAGAGAACATTTATTTATTGAGCGCCTCTCCATCATGCACCAGACCCTCAATAAATACACACTTTCACTGAATCCCTACAACAAGCCAATGTATTTCCAGTATACTAGTATCAGGTCTAATGCTTTGATTGTCTCCTTTCCAACACAATATCCTGCGCTATTCCTTTAACATAAGAACATCTCCATGTTTTCTTCCGAGTGTGCAAAATTTATTTACAAGCCTTGAAAATTTGATACGACAACTCTTGTGTTTTCTCTTCTCAAGCAAGCTAACGTTCTCCTGCCTGGACACCCCTCTATTCTCACCCATGGACACCCGAAGACACCTGGATCTAGAGGCTCACCACCAGCCGGAGCTCACGAAGGGAAGGACAGGCACGTGCCCTCATCCCCCCACCTCTGGGGGCAGATGTCTGCAAGTGGAGAATCCCTTGGGGGTCTTCAACAATTTTCAAAACGCAGCCTAACGGAGTCGTTAAGAATATGGACTGCCGAGTTCAAATCTCCTCTCTCTCATTCACCAGCTGTACGTCTTGGGAAACGACTCCCCTTCTCTGGAAAACAGGATGAGGATGACGAGGACGATCGTACTCACGGTGGTGTTAGGACACCTGAAATGAAACGGTTCGTGGAAACACTTAGCACCGACCCCACGACCTATGAGCGCCTTCCACAAATAATAAGCTAGTAAGCTGCAACTTGCTTTGCTCCTTCACACAAACTCATCACAAATTTTTCTTTCTCCTGACGGCAAACATTTAGCTGATTTCCAATCTTTTGCTTTAATAAGCTTTTGCCAGGCTACACATTGTCACACGTTTCCACCGACTTACGTGGAAACTAGGCTAGAGTGTACACGTAGAACAGAGTCAGCTGTCTGGGAGATGCTCACATGCAACGCGTCTGGATGCTCCAGCAAGGGGTCTCTAATGTGTCTGTACCAAGCTTTATTGACCCCAACAGTGACACCCGCACCGTCGTCTGCTATTGTCAGGCTTTCTAAACGTGCCTCTCTGGTGTGTGTGAAATGACATTGCCTTTTCATATCTGTGATTATAATAAGCAAGGTTAAACATGTCTCATTGTCTCGGGCGTTCAGATTTCCTTTTCTCCCAATTGCTTATTCACCATGATTTCTGTTGCATCTTATTGGTCAAGGAAATTCATTGAACCAGGCTGGATTCAGGAAAAACCGAGAAGACATCTCTAAATGGGTAAAGAGCCACACACACACGCAGAGGGAAGGACGGGATGGACGGCAGCCACCCTTGAAAACCATCTGTCACAGTCTGTATGGGCCTTTGTCAGTTGTACTGTTTTGCCTCTTGTAAGTTTTTGAGCCCATTTTATAGGAGTCATCCCGTCTCTTCCAAATAACCATTCTCCGTCGGTTGTGTGTCACAGATATCACTTCCCTCTGTGTGGCTGTTCCCGCCACGCTTTCCAGCGTCTTTTTGACTCAGAAGTTTTCAGGGTCACTGCCAGCGCACCATCTTTTAACTATCTTTCTTAAAGAGAAAGCGAGCGCGTTCAAGTTCGGTCTCGAAACGCTTGTGCAATTCTCGCAGCGTCTTCTAGAGCAAAAGCTGAGTGACACCAAACCGTTTCAGGACCACGTCCCAGTGAACAACACGCATTTACCTCTAATCCGTGGTCTGCTCCAAACCTGACCCATCCAGTAACGAAACCTAACCATACTCGATATGCTTCTTACCCTACTTTTTCTCAGCGCGTAGAATCCCACCGATATTCTCTTAAAAACTCCTTATAGGAAACCTGATGCCGCTTGTCATTTCCTCGTGCTCCCAAGTGAGCTGCTACATTCGGTTTAAGAAGTCCCTTGGGCAGAATGTCTTTCTCTTTGTCTTCTCCCGGCTGGCAAATTTCCTGACATAAAGTCGGCACAACTTGACTGTTTGCTTACCTGTACTTAATTAAAGGGACAAAATCAAGGTGAAAATGGTACCGAAAGTTTATGAAGGACTTTTTTCATCACTAAAGTTGAAGCCAATGAAGTGAGAGTTAAGACTATAAGACATCTATTTTATCCCGTCTAAAAACGTCCTAATTATTGTTACAGATTATTGCAAAGCGTTTCAAATTATTTGAAAAACCGGCAAAGAGCACAAGGGTAAAATTTTTAAATATAGATAAGGGGTTTGAGCCAATTCAGATTTTATTTCTTCACTTAAGTTAATGAACCTTTCAGACTGTAGTTTCAATAGGAACTTATGACACTATTCTTGAAATCTGTTCATGACTATTCATGGTGAAGAAGTTTTAGGTTCACTGAATTTACATGTTGCAGAAAGTCACAGCTTGAAACCCCAGAGCTAAGAAACCTTGTGACTTCTAATTCAAGTTAATTTATGTCATGCATTTCGAGATATGTAAATTTGTAATAGGAGTGACAACTGTTTGTTTTCTACCGTTTGGTGCCGTTTCTGGCTGAGAACATTTAATCACGTTTTTTATACATTCACAAGATACTTTAGGGCCTCTTGTATGTTTGTCCCGGGGTACCAAGCCACGGCTTCTTAAATTTCTAGCACAGTCCAGAGTCTCCAAAGGCTTTAATATACTTTTTATAAGTGATTATTAGAACATGATGTGTCTGAAACATAATCTGACACCATAGATATGAAGTTACTGTAATCAAGGAAACTTTTTGAGAATCTTATAAAAGGTTTAGACACTGTCCAAACGAATGCACACTTACACAAAATTTTCTTTATAAATTTAAGAATTTCAAAGAATACTGAGGTCTAATTCTTAGCATCCAGGTTAAGAACGTTAACTTCGTCCAACCCCCTTATTGGGAACCAAAGCCCAGAGAGGGACAGGACCCAACACTTCAGTGGCGGAGCTGGACTGAAATCCAGCTTCGCTGCCCAAAGTCAATACTCTGTTCTTCTGCACTGCACTCAGACTTAAAGGAGGTGACCAGAAGAAGGTCAAAGGACTAGAATTTAAAGGTATCATTATATATGGAATGAACTCTGAACAAGATAAGAAGTATAAGGGCACCTGAGAGTGTCTGACTCAATATCAGCTCAGGCCACGATCTCACAGTTCGTGAGATCGAGCCCTGTGTTAGGTAGGCTCTGTGCTGTCAGCAACCTGCTTGGGATTCTCTCTCTCTCTCTCTCTCTCTCTCTCTCTCTCTCTCTGACCTCCTCAAAATAAGTATATAAACTTAAAAAAAACTATAGGCTTAATAATTATAGCATATATTTAGAAATGGAAGATGACCAAAACAATCAAAAGTGATATCCTAACCATGAGTGGCCAAAACAAATCTCATCAACTGAGCAGGGGTCATCAGTATAGGGTGATGACTGATGGGAGGGAGGAAGGAAAAGGGTAGGTTAAGAAAGAGGAGGGAAGAGAAGAGAAGGAGAGGGGAGTGGGTGGGAAGGAAGAGGAGGGGAGAGAGAGGGAGGGCAGAAATAGAGAAAAAGAGGAAGAGTACATGGGGTGCCAGGGAGGGGGCATAAGGACTAGGCTTCTGGTAGTTCTTCCTTCCTCAGAACCTCCAAATCCGGAGATGGTTCTAAAACTCATAGAATGTTTAATGTGGCTGATTGATTTAGGGAAACCATTGAATGGACTAAATACCTTTTTTGGAATGATGGAGTCGTCAAAACAAAGCTGTTAGTTCTAAGGAAACCCTTTCTGACGACAGCACATCGTGTAGTCCCCCCTTATCCATGAGGATATGCTCCAAGACATCCAATGGATGCCTGAAACCATGGAGAGTACCCAACCCTACATATACTATGTTTATTCCAGTACATGCCTACGATGAAGTTTAATTTTTACACTGAGGATTGTAAAAGATTAATAGCAATAATAATACAATAGAGAAATTATAACAATATACTGTAGTGAAAGTAACATGGACCTGGTCTCTCTCTCTCTCTCTCTCTCTCCTTCTCAAAATGTCTTGTTGTACCATACTCACTCTTCTTGTGACGATGTGAGATGATAAAATGCCCGTGCGATGAGATGAAGTGAGGTGAATAACGTAGGCATCGTGACACTACTATTGACCTTGTGATGATAAGTCAGAAGGAGGACTGTCTGCTCCCGGACCAAGTTTGACTGGGGTAACTGAAACCGTGGAAAGCAAAACCACAGAGAAAGGGAGACAACTGGATTTCCAAAGAAAGTTACAGAATCGTGTCTGGCAACGTTAAGATTAAATTAGCCATCCAAGAGATTGAAACGATGTAGGAATACAACCGACCAAAGCCATCAAAATCTGCTAAATATCTTCTTCGATATCTTTTAACCTGTGGTTCATAGGATTTTATTTGTTTTTTCTTCAGTAGCCTTCATGTTTTGAAATAATAAACACCATTAGAAACAAGACTTTCAGGTACTGAATTTAAATATATCTGTGAAATTCACTCATGCACAAGGATTTCATTAAGTTCAGTGAAGCAAATAAAATCTGTTGTTATGAAAGGGACCTTTGACAGCTCATAATTACATAAAAATAAATGCATCACTTGAAGAGTAGAACAAAATTAAGATGTCAGCATTGATGGATCTCATAACTAAAATTTTCAAAAAGCACATTAAATCTCGGTAATTTCTTCCTGTTTTGTGTAGTTCTATTAAAATGGTAACAATTTTGCAGCAACTTGACAGTATTTAATTCTTAACACATCATGAAAGTTAATTTTTAAAAATGATAGACTAAAACATATTATATTGAAATCTACTCAGTTAATTAAACCATGAAAAACTAAGATGGCAATCGCCATAGGAAATCAACTTAAATCAAAACCTGGGCTAAATGTATAGAATATAAATAAATGATTGGCTGTAACACTTACAAGGAGAGATTACAACCTTAAAACTAAAAGCATCATTATATAAGTTAAAATTTTGTAAAACAAAAAGGGGAAATTGGTATTTTCTAGGGAGCTGTTCAAGTGGGTCAGTCAAGTTTGGGCGGGAAACTTGACAAAGAACTTGAAGGCTTGGTGCGGTCATGTTAGTGCAACGTCTCAACAGTTCAACTCCTACCACCAAAGAATATTGTTCCAGAATAGAGGTAGTGCTTGGGGTTGATTTAAAAAATCACTTGTTAGCCTTTTCTCCCGTCTCTCCCCCTCCCTGTGCACCTTCCCCGCGCCTACAGCTTTCCTGTTCAGAAGGCCCTCTTCCATTCTTCGGTGTCTAACTTGTCTGCCCTTGTCAATCAGCTGTCAGGAGGATTAACTGGGAGATAAATTAATTTCTAATCTATAAATAACTCTACCAAAACCTAGCACATTCCCCCCTGGCTCCCCACAGCTGGATCTCAGAATGTCACAGACACCAAAACAGTCTGATAATGCTGGAACTTAATTGAAACCTCTGTGGAAATAATGATCTGAAAAACAATTCATTTTCACGGAATGAAACTTGCTGAAGTCACATTCTAAAAATGACTCCTATAATATTTCTAGATTTTTATTCTCAGAAACCAATACCCGATACCTATAAGGTGATGCTAAGCAACTTCACCTTTCTGGTAAGGCTTTGTAAACATCGATTCTTTACGTAGTTTGTTTAGCGTGATTCTGATTAGGTTAGATTGACTGCATATAAATTTGGAATATATATTTTACTATTTAATCTTTATGACATCATTACCGATATCTTCATTGGAAACATTGATTAGTGGTCTTTGTTGTATTTGTTACAAGTCCTCTTTCATAATATGTCTTTTGGGTAGCTTGAAGTAGGATTTTCCCAGATCAAGAAGGTAGTGAAGGCCACTCTCAGCAGTGATCGTAGCAAGAGTCTTTTTGATAAGTTATCAGTCGCCAGCAATAGTTAGGGCTGGTAAGTATTACAGACTTCATTTAAAACCTAAATCTCGGATCGAAATCTGTCACACATACATTCGTTACAAAATAGACACGGAACAGTTCTATGGCCAGTTCTGCAAGTTACCTCAAGCCCACAGCACCTTCCACAAAGTTCCACCCAAAACAAATGTGACAATATTCCCTTTGTAGAACTGTGCTAATCATATAGCTCATGGATTATCTTCCAACTCAGTGACTGAACATGAGATCACTTAGCAACCCTATCCAAAGCTCCACTTCTAGGCTACTTGACTCTCACCATTCTAGTGTCCTCATGTGCTTATGCAAGTGTGCTCAACATGTTCCTAGCCAATTTATAGATCTTAAAACGTTGTGAATTTCACTGGTCAACGCGATTTCCGTAACCATTCTGCTTACCAACAAGCCACACTTTTCATCAAAGAAACCCATTTCTAACACGCATGATGCTCACTTACTGGCTGCATATGGAGACAGGGGAAGCCCTACGGTAGCTACTTCTCAAACGTGGTGCTTCAGGGAGGGAAGGAACACAGTGTAGGGGACCGGGGGAAAAAGCCAGACTTCTCTAATTACCCCTTGATTTATAGGCCTGACACTGAAATTGTGACACTGACTTACATATTCGGTAAAAAACACAAAAAAAGAAACTGCCAAGCAACCTTAACTTGTTCTCAGTAACCATGGTGCTGATAACACAATTGGTGCTAGCACCCTGAAACTGCCATTATCCTGTGTGGGCCAACGATGCCAGTCTTCAGTACACAACCAACAGGAACGTTTGCACAGTGTACCACAAGTCGTGTACCAGACTACTCACGGAGTCGAAAGGGGGAAACAAGACAAAAAGTCCATCAGCGGTTAAACAAACTGTGTTCTAACTCTTCAATTGTGACTCAAAGCAACAAAAATGAACTGCTGCTAAATACAACAGAAATGAGGTTCGTAAACAATAATGTTCAGGGGAAGCCAAACACAAATCTATGTATCTCTGTATCTATATCTCTAAGCATCTATCTATCTATCTATCCACCTATCTATCTATCATTTGTCCATCACAGGATTTCATTTAAAGTCCCCAAGACAGGCGAACCTAAACTTTTTTTCTTGTTAGAAATCAAAACAGGGGTTGGCACTGAGTAAGAAGGAGGGAGCCATACCGAGAGGGAGCACGAATGAATTCACTTGAGTGCTGATAAATTTCTGTTTTTTTGGTCTGAATGTTGGGTATGTGGACATTCACAAAGTGACAACTCACTGAGTTTTTACATTTATGCCCTGTGCTCTTTTCTGTATTTTGTTTTATTTAAAATTCCTTTTAAGGAAATGGCTGCATTCATTTACACTTGAAAATGTTCAAGTTTGATTTAAAATTTTATTTAAAAGAGACGTTTGATTTTAAAACCAAATTATTCGAGATTTTAAGACAGAATCCACAATATTATCAATCCATGCCCCAGCTTCACAATGCACTGTGTTACATTTCTGGATGTCTACTTAGATAATATGATTATTTAATTTAATAACTTGATAATAACAGTAATGTGCAAAATTTGCCATAGCTTACAGCCAATACAGAATAGAAAAATGAAAGAGATAGTAAACAATAAAATAGGAAGAATGAACTTTGGCTGAGTTTACTGTTGGAAAAGTAAGCTGTAGGAGTCTGGTTCACTTAAAGGATGTTCTACCCTGGGCCTGTAACTCATAGACATATCTTGGCAATTTTACCCTTTATTCCTAGGAAAATAAACGAATAAAATACTAAGAATGTTAAGAGAAAGGACTTTACAAATGTCCATTAAACGGAGCAAAGACACTGCTCAGAGACTCTGAGGCACCGGGTCTCCCATTTTTCCTTTGATGAAAATGCCACCTTTCTGACTTTAGGTTTGGTTCAAGAAGCAGGTAACTTTATTTACCCTAGAAGGTAAATGTCACGTAGACAGCGGCCATCAGTTCTTCCTGAATAGTGCAGAAAACCCACATTGAAAGGATCACGGCACAGCTCAGAATGAAGTTTCGCCATTCCGGCAACATCCCACCTCTCCCAGATGTCCAGTCCCTCGCATCTGTGCTGCCACCTCTATTCCAAACATGGCTCCTGACACCTGGGCAGTGACCGTCAGGAGACGGTGTGCTGAGCCACAGTGCAGATGCCCCCAGTCAGCCATGACCACAACAAACCGAGCCTTGACCAAAACTCACACAGCGGAGAATGTGTATTGACAAGGCCTTATCACCTTGCTGTTGCTCTAAGGGACCCACGGAAACAAAACACGGTATTTGGCCAGTTGTTCATGACCTGGCTGACCACCAATTATTTCTTACATGGGTTCACGTGGTAGCTCTTCTTCCATCATAGATGAACACGGTTCCTACTCACAGTGACAATTACCCAGGGAATCCCAAGTTGAGGGAGTAAGGTCAAGCTCATTGTCAGCTCAATGATGGACTACGAAACACACACCACCCCATATGCAGACAGTAGTGGGCACTTCAGCAATTGTTTTCTCTTTGCATTGTTAAGACATGCTACTGATGAAATTACCTGTAATTATGATCTTGATAGTTATGGAAATTTCAATGGAAATGAAGGGTGGAATTATCGCCTAAACCCTGCCAATGCATTTCTTTTTTTCCTGGCTGATCCAAGGCTCTGGTAGAATTGCTTTCTGGGATGAATGGTGGCACAGGATACCAAGGTGAAGGGTACTCACACCTTGACATAATACAGTGTTAATCAGTGTGGGAAAAGGAAAGACATTTCTTTGTTTTAAATTATCTTGAATGGTTGGAAAATCGGTTTCATAATAATAGACAGGCACACTAACATTAGTACTCTGGAGAAGTCTATGCAGATGAACTGACTAGAATGAAACTCTGAAAATGCTAACAGTGGTTGTATTAGGTTAGTGGATATTGAAATTTGTTTCTATGTCTGTATTTTCCAAATGCGTTATAAGATTAACTTATTTTAATGATTTAAAAAGTAAATATGCTAGTAGGTATTATATATGAAAATATATTCTAAGAATAATGGAATCAAAATCACATGTATATCTATACACCCACATATGTAAATATAAAAATATATAGTTAGATAATTAGTAGGTTATGATCTTCTCACCTGAATGGTAGAAAAGCAGGCAACCTTTTATACATGAACAGATAGAATTAGTATCTTAATTTTAATGATATCTTTCTGAGAGTCATTTTAGCTTTTGTTTCAATTACTATTCAATTTTGTTCAATTATTTATATGAATATAATTGCTTCACATACCCATCTTCGAGGGATGGATATCTTCTAACATTATATTGATGCTAATGTTATCTGCTAACATTATATTGGTGCTTCATGTTATGTCTGGTGAATTTCATTGAATTTAGTTGCATTTTTAAGTTTTACATTGTTTAAAAATATGTAGTAGAGTGATTCATTTCCCAATAATGTATAGATCGAATTCCAAAAATTCAAATTATATCTCACGCAATGGTTTAATAGTAGGAAGTTGTTAACTAGTAATTTGCTTTTTCAAAAGTACTGGAAACCTATCCCCTTATTTAACATTCAGGAAGCAAAGCAAAGACTAAAAAAGAGAAATGCTTGACTTCACACACCCAAGGTAATATTTAGTCGCATATTCTTCAAACTTCCAACTTTTGCACTCACTGAGAGAGGCATACCTATTTTTTAGATAAAAGTTATTACTCTACAAGACTGCTTAATATTTGTCTTTTTTTTTAAGTTTATTTATTTATTGAGAGAGAGAGAGAGAGGAAGAGAGAGAGAAAAGCAAGGGAGGGGCAGAGAGAGAGAGAGAGAATCCCAAGCAGATTCGTCACTGGCAGCACAGAGCCCAATGCAAGGCTCAAACTCACGAACCTTGGGATCATGTCCTGAGCCAAAACCAAGAGTTGGATGCTTAACCAACTGAGCCACCCTGGTACCCCTTTGTCTTTTTTATCAACAATACATCATGGACACATTTTTAAGTCAACATAAACTGACCTCATAGTTTTAATGACTGACTCATGTTCCACTGAACAGTTATATAATAATTCACTTAACCAATGCCTTATTGATTAGAAATTACAGTCCTTTACTAATTTTCACTACAACTCACAACATTATGACAATCTCGAAGTTCATCTGTGCAACACTGTCTAAATGTTATTTTAAGAAAAATTTGTAGTAGCAGAATCATTGTTCCAAATGAGCCTATAGTGCTTAAAAGTTTTTGATGGATAGTTTAATTTGTCTTCCAAAAATCTTGTGCCAAAAGAAAACTCTCATTAGCAGTTTATGAGATTGTCATTTATCAAAAACCTTTATAACGTTGAATGCTATATGTTTTTTTTTAAATATTTGCCAATCTGAAGAATAGATATCTTGTTTTTATCATCACTTTGTTATTTATTAAATGATGGAATCTTTTCCTTACAGCTGTTGACCATTTATGTTTCTCTGTGTATGTATTGCCTATTTGTGTCCTTTACTGTTATACGAATAGCTTACAATTTAATTTAATTTAATTTAATTTAATTTAATTTAATTTCCATTATCAGCTTCATTCTTTAAAAATCCCAAGTTCATAGGACAGTATTTCTCAGTGAGGCACCACTGGCACTCAGAAAAAGACAAGTCTTCATTCAGAAGAATCGTCTACATACTTCAGGATATTAATTGCACAAGGACCCTAAATGCCACCAGCGCTCCAGGCTGCCTAACAACCCAAACGTCCCCACTTATTTCCAGATACTCCCCCAAGAAAGCAACAGTACTGCCCCTTTGGTTGAAAATTATTTAACTGGATATCTCTGCTTTCCTTTTACTCCTAATTTCTAGTATCATCCCAGGTGTATTGACCATTGTAAACAGTATCCTTATCATTACCTTTTAGCTGCCTGTGAACATTTGGGTACATTATCAAATTTCACCTTATGGCTCAGTACAAAAATAAACTCAAATTACATTAAAGACCTAAATGTGAGACCTAAATCCATAAAACTCCTAGGAGACAGCACAGGCAGCAATTACTCTGACATTGGCCATAGTAACTGTTTCCAGATACATCTCCTGAGGCAAGGGAAACAAAAGCAAAAACTCAACTATTGGAATTGCATCAACATAAGGAGCTTTTGCACAGCAAAGGAAACCATCAACAAAGCAAAATAGCAACCTACTGAAGGGGAGAAGATATTGGCAAATGATCTATCCAGTAAGGGGTTAAGATCCAAAATATATAAAGAGCTTTAAAAACACAACACCAAAAAACAAAAAAGAAATCAATCTGCTTAAAAAATGGGCAGTGGAACTGAACATTCTTCCAAAGACCGACAGACACACGAAAAGATGCTCAACATCACTAATCATCAGGGAAACGCAAATCAAAACGGCAATGGGCTGTCACTGT
This sequence comes from Felis catus, assembly GCF_018350175.1. Classification (NCBI taxonomy): domain Eukaryota; kingdom Metazoa; phylum Chordata; class Mammalia; order Carnivora; family Felidae; genus Felis; species Felis catus. The sequence continues at coordinate 3,827,297 of NC_058368.1, forward strand.
ACACCTGTTAGGATGGCTGAAATGAACAAGCCAAGAAATAGTAAATGTTGGTGAGGCCTTGGAGAAAGCGAAATCCTGGCGCACTGTTGATGGGGATGTAGACTGGTGCAACTCCTGTGGAAAACGGTATAGAGTTTCCTCAAAAAATTAAAAATAGAAATGCCATATGATCCAAAGACAAGAAATACCATACGATCCGGTCATTCCAAATTTCCCCAAGAAAAGAAATCCCCCCCCTTTTAGGATCCACGAGCATTCAAAAGCATGTGAGTATCATGGAATACCATCACGCATCACTTCACCATTACTCAGATCCCCCGTCATGATCCACGACGACAAAGCAAGCAGCCTGAGTCCGGATTCCTTCCTCAAGTGGCTGACTCGGCCCCACACCACGGATTCCATGGATGTCTGCCCACATGTGATTAGAGCAACCTACTCACATTGAGACACCAGCTCCAGCTCAGTTTGCAGCTTCCCTGCGTCTCTATGAGAGAAGAGGATGGGAAAAAAATGTGAGTTTGCAAATCCAGGGTCCATCGTATCATCATTATACTTTGTGTGGTTCTCTTAAATTTTCTTTCTCTTCTAAAATTCAAAACACGTCTAATGTTTTCTTTGATCCTTTATTTCCTTCATTTTGTCCTTCAAACAGCCAAGACTAAATTACTTTGGGCAATTTAGGATTTTGAAGTTATACAGCTAACTTTATTCTATGACTCTGTCATTATAAACTATTTAAAGCTTACATTCTTCTGTCAACATAAGGACCAAGCTAGTCTTTGTAGGCTCTCCCATAAGAAACAGAACCTTATCATATTTTTATTCCTTTCACTACTCGCTCTCAATGTATAATAGGTTTCTTAAATATTCAATAATATTTCTAGAGATAATACATGGTGGTATAGTTTGGGAGTCTTCACGCATTTGAAAATATCCCTTTTGCTGTTTGGCATAAATGTTGTATTGGCCAAAGTCAAATCCTACTAAGTCATAAACTGAAAATGTGTTCATCATCTTCCAATATTTAATATTAACACAAAAATTCTAAAGTAAAGCTGATTCCATCTCCTTACTAACCATTTATTTTTTCTTTCTAGATATTGTCAGTAATTTTTTTTTTTTTATGGGGCTCTTGGGTGGCTCGGTCCATTAAGCATTTGAGTCTTGATTTCTGAACAGGTCATTATCTCACAGTCATGAGATCGAATCCCGGTGGGTTTCATGCTGACAGCCGGGAGCCTGCTTGGGATTCTCTCTCTCTGCCCCCCGTTGGACTTGATCCCATAAACAGTGAGATCATGAGTCTGACGCCCAACCAACTGAGCCACCCAGGAACCCCAGTAAATTCTCTTTTTTATTGAAGTATAGTTGACATACAGTATTATATTAGTTTCAGGTGCACAACACATTGATTTGGCATTTATATACATTATGAAATGCTCACTACAATAAACGTAGTTACCATCTGTTGCCATCCGGCATTATTACAATATTATTGACTGTATTCTCTATCTTGTACTTCACACCCATGTGGCTTACTTAGTTTATAATCGGAAGCTTGTTTTTGCTATTCCAGTTTTTAAATTACGATCTCTTTCATTCTGCTTGAACATGGTGAAATTTTAAGTAAATATCCATATCTTTCTTCATCTTAAGAGAAATTTTCTCATTTTTTTCCCCCACTGCCGCGTCTCCTCTTGCATTAGGTCCATTTTTCTTCTCTCTCTTAACTCCCATTATGTACTAATTGTATCTTCACAATCTATCACCCAGGTAGTTTGTCTTTTCTCCCCTAATTACCATTTGTTTCTTTTACTTGCATGTTAGGAGAAGAATTTTTCTCTTACTCGGTCTTACATAGATTTTTTTTTCTTTTTTTTTACTTAAGTGCTGGTAATACTTGGACTTGTCACCTTTCAAAGACTTTAGGCTCTCTTTTGGTCTGTTAAATCTTATTTTTATCAGAGAGGCATAATAGAGACCCGTTAATTTTCAAATAATCCCTCATGCGAGGTGACACAAAAGAGATTTTAATGAATCGCTTTGTGGTATAATAGTGAATAATTAAGGAACGAGAAAAAAGAGAAGATAATTTTAGAAGTGAAAGCATCAAATAAAGAAAATCTGAAATGAAATGAGACGAATAAGTGGAAAAGAAACAGACGGTGGACAGAAGATGAAAAGTTGATGGCAAGAAAAAGGAAGTGAAGAAAATAATAAAGTAACACAAAACAGAAAAGAACAGGACAGGGGGAGAAAAGGAAAGTTGAAATAAAAATGTCTGTTAATCCAAAAAGGGGAAGAAGGAAAGGAGAGAGTTGAGAAGGAGTGGGCACGACATATAGTGTCTAACATTACTATGCTTCTAGAAATTACTTTGTTACAGTTTGTAAATCATATTAAATTTGATTACATTAAGATTTAGTGAAATTAGGGGCGCCTGGGTGGCTCAGTTGGTTAAGCGGCCGACTTCGGCTCGGGTCACGATCTCGCGGTCTGTGAGTTCGAGCCCCGCGTCGGGCTCTGTGCTGACACCTCAGAACCCGGAGCCTGTTTCAGATTCTGTGTCTCCCTCTCTCTGACCCTCCCCTGTTCATGCTCTGTCTCTCCCTGTCTCAAAAATAAATAAAACGTTAAAAAAAATTAAAAAAAAAAGATTTAGTGAAATTAAACAGTGGTACAAGATGATGTCCATAATTTTAACTATTCTAAATTTGGAGTTTGGTTTTCTCCTGTAAAAATTCAATGAAAATATACAGTAAATAAAGGATAAGAAATGTAGAAAGCTAACAGGAAGAGGACTAAAGGTATATTATTCTATTGGATAAGTTTTCAGGAATAACATATTTTTTCAGGCTGCAATGATTACTTTTAGACACTGAGGCACACTTAATATACTGAAAGAATAATACACAAATGATGTTGGGGCATAAAGAGTCCATTCTGTTTCCGAATATGTCTGACTGCTCCCAATATGTTTACGCACTGGAAAAAATCTGGGTCATCAACTTTCATTATTAGGTAATCAAAATGATTTCAATAAAGTGAAAGAAAAGAGAAGAGATCTAAAGAAAGGTACGTTCATTTTACTGAAACTTCAAAGTCTATCACTATATAGCAAATCATTTAACAGACCATCTCTCATAGACATTATGAGATTAGAATGAAAAATTAGATGTGAGAACTCTAAAATGAAAATCTTCTACAAAACCAAATGTTACTATGGTTGAGGAATGAACTTCAAGGAGAAATTGGAAATGTTCACCACGCAAAATAACTGAATTGAACAAAAGAAAAAAATAAGTGACTGTGTGGTCGTTGCACGGAACACTTGTTATTATTTTGTTTAACGTTTATTTATTTTTGAGACAGAGAGAGACAGAGCATGAACGGGGGAGGGGCAGAGAAAGAGGGAGACACAGAATCGGAAGCAGGCTCCAGGCTCTGAGCCATCAGCCCAGAGCCTGACGCGGGGCTCAAACTCACGGACCGCGAGATCGTGACCCGAGCTGAAGTCGGACGCTTAACCGACTGAGCTACCCAGGCACACCAGAACACTTGTTGTTAACGATGGCCCTATTGGAACTCAGAAACAAAATTCCCCTGCGTTGTTCATTGATTTCCTTAATGATAATAAAAAGAAATATTCTGAAATAACTCAAGTTTATAAAAATTAAGAGTATGCAAAGATCGTCTGGAACAGCTATCATCTTTGATGGGTACAGGAATAGTCTTTAAAAGTACTCTTATTTATTGTGTAATATATTTTTGCACCAATAAAATACTGCAGAAATAGTATTGGACTTGAAAGAGACTTCTGTCCCTGTGAATCATGATTTATAATATGTAGATTGAACAAGAAAGTCCTGCAAAATACACACGTAGAGAGCCATGAAATCAATTAGGGAGTTGTGTTCCTGAGTCAGTACCAAGTGACCCACAGACTTAGGGAAGTACGCCCCAGCCTAAAACCCCAGTGCCCTAGCAAAGGAAAGAAAGTGTAACGGTCATAAATGTAATCGAAGTGTCATTCCACGCGAAATCATTTAATGAAATCACAAACCATATGTCTTTTTAGTTTGAAATTATGTAAAACTTGGCTGAGTTTTTTTTTTTAACGTTTATTTATCTTTGAGACAGAGAGAGACAGAGCATGAACGGGGGAGGGGTAGAGAGAGAGGGAGACACAGAATCTGAAACAGGCTCCAGGCTCCGAGCCATCAGCCCAGAGCCCGACGCGGGGCTCGAACTCACGAACTGTGAGATCATGACCTGAGCCGAAGTCGGACGCTTAACTGACTGAGCCACCCAGGCGCCCCAAAACTTGGCTGAGTTTTTAAGACAGAAAATGAAAACCCAAGAATAAAATGTGGCACCATTAAATTTTACTCCCTCAATACCACATCTGTGTGGTAGATTGCATTACTGTTCCAAGCTACTTGTCTTCCCTTTCTTTTAGATTCTAAACAAGTTACAGGATTATACACATCTACCTGTGACCAAGTGGCCTCCAGTGTCTTGAGAGGGATACGCATTTGCGATGAGGCTCGGTTGGTATTCGGATCGGGCTGGTGACTTCCTTTGGGATACGAATGTCCTTGGGCTGACACGTGTCGGGCGGAAAGAGAAGCTTTCTGGTACATGGTGTGTTTCCATCAGCTCTCTGGATTTTTCCCTTAGGGACAGCTTGCCTCCAATAAAGGCCCCTCCTTTAACCTGGATCCTAGGACGAGAAAACCTGTGACACAGAGCAGTAGTAGCATGAGTAGTAACAATGACCGATACACAACACTAGAGAAAAGTACCTTGTAAGTCACTGCCTTACAAAAAAATAACCACGCCATTAAATCCCACCGCTAATATTTCCGGGTTCCCCTTACGCCACCAACCACCTTTTCAAACCACACCTATACCAAGTATCCGAAGAAATCGCATGGAAACAAACAAGTCCACTCAAGAGGACCTTCACCTTCTGCTCTTGAGTCTTCGACAAATACACACAAATTTCAATCAGGAACATGAGTGGTGAACACTCGGATCAAAGACTCTACAGCCCAAATATGAATTCGTTACAACAGGTAACGGTGCTTAAGCCCCCTTTCCATCTGCCACGCATCAACAGTTATTTCTTGGACACCTGTAAAGAGAGGTCCCCCTTGTGCCCATAAAGCAGTCTGTCACCGGCAGGCACTGTGATGCGTCCACCCCGTTTTCCCCAGCTCGTAGTTACCCACGTCAAGGGACTTGTCGCTGACTCTCCCTCAGCCTCTGGCCCTTGGGGCTGCAGAATATCGATGGGGACCCCTTCAAGAAGTGGAGGCCAACTCCCCAACTTTGAATCGCTTAGTTATAAGGCCCTGGAGTGATTCTCCTGGGGCACAAAGGCCCATAAAGTCCCTTTTGAATAGTTTCATTATCTTTTCTTGCCTTGAGAAAATTCTTGACACTGCGTGAATAAGTGAGGAAAAAAAACCAAGGGAAAACATTAATTTTTCTAATAAAGTCCAATATTAGGTTAAAGGAATATATTTTATTTTGGAATAATTCATTGAACACGGTTGGATATTAAAATAACCTTCTTAACGAAATATTAGACAGAAATAGAACCAAAAGTGTTTTACTCGTTCTTTTCGGCAAAAGAAAAAAAAAAATACAACCTCCTATGTAGTCCTATATTGTTTAAATTGACATTTTTCTGTCCAGACTCTGGCCTTACACGAGCAGAGTCCCACAGCATTATACATGTCTAATCATTTTTTCTCACAAGCCTCTTTGGAATATTTGCAAAGATCCACTACTCTATTAAAAGTACACCACACCACATGTATATTTTAAGTGCCACATTATGTGAGTATGAACGTGGTATTTAAATATTATGTATATACGAACATATATATGGGAAGCACTTTCCAACAAACGTCAGCTAGTTGGGACATTTAGAAGTATCTTCCTTATATTAACTTCTTGTTGGAACAGCCAGTGAAAAGCGGCCCATATTAGCCTTGGCGGGGGGCGGGGGGGGGGGAAGTCCAACTAAAAAATAACTTATTGGATCCTAGCAATTGGGCTCTGTTAATTTTACAAACCTTAACTCATTTATTTCTTACCACATGCCTATGAATTAAGTTCTAATTTTTACCCTATGCTGTGTAGACTAGGAAGTGGAGATATAAGACTTTAAGTCATTTAACCAAGTTCCTCTAGTGACCAGTAGAAAGAGATCAGAGCGCCTGGATTTCTGGACCCAGACAGGCTCTTGAGATCACGTGAGACTTCAGTTACACACTCCTAGGGTTACTGATGTTCCGAATCATCAGCTTTTAGAACTACCGTGATTTTAGGGAGTACACATTGCCTACGGGTAAGAAACACAGGCACATTCAAAACTCTAGCCTTTCTTGTGACACAGTCACTAATACAGAAAATTGAACATTTAAAATAAAATAGACAACGGCACTTTTAAAGATTAATTTTAAAAATAAATTTTAGGGGACACCTGGGTGGCTCAGTCAGTTGAGCGGCTGACTGTTGATTTCAGCTCCGGTCATGATCCCAGGGTCATGGGATTGAGCCCCGCATTGGATTCCTCACTGAGCATGGAACCTATTTAAGATTCTCTCCCCCCCCCTCTCTAACCCCCTTCCCTCTGCCCCTCTTCCCTGCTCCTGTGCTCTTTCTCTCTCTCCTTCTCAAAATACAATACATTGAAAAGCTTTGGGTCCGTAGAGAGAGCTCTCGCCACAGAAAGGATTGCTGGATGTAGGAAATGAATTTAAATTAACTAGGGCCCCTAGCACAAAGTTCAGCGTTCTTTTACCACATCATGGTGTCCCTCTGAATTGTGAAATCACAACTGATAATTCTGACACATACACTGTACCAATTTAACCTAAACAGTCACAGAAAGAACCCTGACTTATCGAGCCTCTTTTGAAAATACAGTCCAAAAAATTAAAAAAGAACCCAGGATGTCATCACAGAAGTAAATATGTCAGAGAAGGGATGGGTTTTATAGAAGCGACCCGAGAACTTATTCCCAGTTAGTTTTAATCACCAAAGAAGAAAACTTCAAAGCAGAAACAACGGCTACTTGGGACTCTCTCTCTTCCAACTTTGCCTAGCTTCCCTGGAGTTGGGGGTTGGGGGCACGTGACTATTATTATTTATAAGCACTTTGTTTAGTACCTTTATTCAGATATCATTAGCAGACCATAAGCATTTATCCACTTATGGTATATAATTAAGAGATTTTGAGCATATCCACAGAGGCGTGCGGTGATCACCCCCTCAGTGTCTCTTCCAGACATTTTCCGTAAGTCAAATAACATAATGTGGATGTTTTGTGACCAGTTTTGTGACACCCTGCATGTTTTCAAGGTTCATCCATATGGCAGTATGTAACAGTCCTTCATTACTGTTTACAGCTGAATCCCGTTGTATGGGTGTACATTTTTTTAATTCATCCATTAGTTGATGAGCATTTCTGTTGTTTCTAGATTATTCTGAATAATGCTGCCATAAACATGTGCATACAAGTTTTGTGTGAAAACACATTTTTATGTCTCTTGGCATACTAAAAGAAGTGTTGCCCCACATCCTTGTCAACAATTTGCTATTATTTGTCTTCCTATCTTTTTAGTATTTATTCATTTTTGAGACAGGGACAGAGCATGAACAAGGGAGAGCAGAGACAGAGGGAGACACAGAATCTGAAGCAGGCTCCAGGCTCCGAGCTGTCTGCACAGAGCCCGGCACAGGGCTTGAACTCACAAACTGGGAGATCATGACCTGAGCTGAAGTCGGACACTTAACTGAGCCACCCAGGCACCCCTACTTTTTCCTTTTATTATAGCCTTTCTAGAGGGTGTGGAGTGGTATCTCATTGTGATTTTGGTTTGTATTTCCTTAGTGGCTAATAGTTTTGAGTATCTTTTCATGCAATTACTGGTTATTTGTGTATTTTCTTTGGAGAAATAACTATCCAGATCCTTTGCCTGTTTTTAACAGAGTGGTCTTCTCATTGCGGAGTTGTTAAAGTTCTCTCTACATACTCTGGTTATAAGTCTCTTGTTAGATACGTGATTTGCAAATATTTTCTCCCACTCAGTGTGTTGTTTTTTCACTTTCTTGATGGCAAAACCTTGTTAATTTTGGTGAAGCCACATTTGTCCGGTTTTTTCATTTGTTGCTTATGACCGCCCCACCCACGGTTACAAGGATTGACTCTGATATTTTCTTCTAGGAGTCTTTTCTTTAAGCTCCTGCACGAGGCCTGTGACCCATTTTAAGTTAACTTTTGTGCGTGGTTGAAGGAAGGGAACACGTTTCCTTCTTTTGCATTTGTTTGCATATATCATGTAAATTACATAATTTGTCAGTACAGGGTTGTTCGCAGTATTCCTTGAAAATCCTTTTCTCTAAGGTTGATATTGATGGTCCCTCTTTCACTCCTGGCTTGAAGAATTTGAGTCTTTCCTCTTTTCTTTCTTGGTCTGTTTAGCCTCTGAGACTCCTGTCCCCAAAGTCCCTGTTGAGCTTCTGGTTGGTTTGCCTCTGTGCGTATCACACTCAGTTCTTAGCCTCCACTAATTGCTGGCTGATTTCCCTGTTATTTTCAACAACACCTAGGCATAAACTGTTCCTCAGTTGGATCCAATTACAGTCCAGTCCCTTTGCAGGAGTAATCTTTGAGGCCAGTCTCTGAGGTTTCCTCCACCCTGGTGGTGGGGCAGTGAGGGGGAGCTTTTTTCTTTTTCCCTGGGTTTCTCTCTTAAATTCCTAGCTGGTCCACCATTTAGCTTTTTGCTATCACGGAGCTTCCAACGTCCTGTTAATTGCTCATTACCAAGATCTCCACTGTGTCCTTAGGTATGAGCTTCCCCACACCCTCTTCGAAATAAAATCCTTCTTCTCAGGGAGAGCTGTGGGGCCATGTTACAGCCTGTGTTTCCCACTGCCCAGAACCTCTGCCCTGCTGCCCCAGAGCTGGAGGCAGGCAGCAGCCTTTTCCTTCACAGTGACCCTTGTGCTCTATGGGCAGGGCACTGATTGGGGTCTGTAGCCCTTGCTATTTATTTTCAGTTTTCCTCTCCCAAGGCGGAACCTCCACCCTATGAGTAAGCTATGGTGGGGTCATTAGTAGAAGCCCAATATTCTTACCCCGCTATACCTGGCGTAGAGCTTCCACACCTCCCACCATCCCCCCGCCCCCAGTGGTGGCTGGATAGGTGGAAAGCCCCACACCCCTCAGCCACGTCTGCACACAGCTTGGGGACCGGGGCTGAGAAGGGTGGAGGCCTGCCCCTCCCAAGGAGAAGCCGATATCCTAGACCAGGAACTGGGGAGAGAGGCCATCTTCTCCGTCCACATTCCTCCAGAGCAGAGTTTCCATGGCATTGACCAGATGCCCAGATTCTTGCTCTTCTTACCAAGATTTAGTAGATTTTCATGAACAAATGTTCCTTCATTGCCTGTATGCCCTTGGGACAATTTCCAGACACTTCAAATGATTGTTTTTAAAACTTTGCACCACTATGGTTGTTCCACTGGGGAGCCCGTGTGCAGAGATCCTCATTTATTCCGATACTTTTCCCCTGTGTACCTTTATCTTTCCTTTTTAAGTTTCTATTTGTTTTCCAATGTAGTATGTTAACTTCAGGCATGTAACATACTGTGTCTTCACAAATGCATATAATTTACAAATAAATATACATGTACCGGGTCGCTCAAAATATTTTTTACTGATAGGGTGCTCAAACTGGAGCTGTCATGCCCTTGTACACACGACTGGGGTTTTTCCATACACTGCTTTGGCTGTATTTAGCTTTCCTGCCAGGACAATTATGGCAAGTGCTCTGAATCCTCTGTGTTCTCACCCTCCACAGCATCAAACTGTTGCCAGTTACTTCTTTCTAAGGCAACAGAAAAGAAGTCCTGACTCTGAGATCGTATTAGTTTCGGCAGTGAAAATGAATTAATAACTTTTGAATTCTTTGACACAAACGTACACCCTGCAACCTTTGCTGGATAGTAAGGACATTTTTAGAGCAACGGTTCGCAATTCTTTTCACTATGCTGCCTGCAAAACAGATAGAAAATGATTCGCATGTCCTTAATAATATAGCGCAACCTGTATCAATCTTATATTATCCTTGTGAGAGTGAAGTTTTTGAAAGAAATGGTTGTCACTATCACCTATGAGGTGATATGAAACCTTTCATTGGGCTTCTCTTATTGGACACTGACTTACCCCCTCCATTTGTACTTTTGAAAAAGTTTGCTTTCATGTAATCTGAGCATTAGAAACATTTCCGCCTTGGGACTACTCGTTTTCTTACATGAAACACATGTTTAAATTCTCCAGGATCTTTATGTTTCCATCTGGTTCCCAATACGGTAGCATAACTCCATTTAAGAAAATCAGAAACTAGGGGCAAACGGGGTGGCTCAATTGGTTAAACCTGACTCTCGATTTCGGCTCAGGTCCTAATCTCCCACTCCTGAGATCCAGCCTGGCTAAGGGCTCCGCGTTGGGCAAGGAGCCCGCTCGGGCTTCTCTTTCCTTCTCCCTCCACCCCTCTGCTGCTCACGCTCTCTCTCTAAATAAATAAACAGTAATAAATCAGAAAACACACCAAAATGATCCTTGCAGGAAGGAGAGAATTTACCTCCCGAGCACATGCACCAAACGTGTTCAGATACCCAAACCATTCTCCAGACACAAAAATGCTAAAACCAAGTTCACCCTCCTGTGTAGACAAAGGGGCGCAACTGTGTGGACGCAACCAGAAAATCCACGATTGAGGTACATCAGCACTCACAGGATACCTGGAGGCCATGGAAACACAGTGGGGCGCACCTCTCCAGGCCTGGGAAAACCAGAGTAAAAGCGGCTTCGTAAAAGTCGTGATCAGCGCTCGCTGCGAAGGAGCCCTACGCAGGGAGCTGGCGGTGCGCGGCGGCATTTCTGCCGGCACCAGGCTTCCGCCCATCCCGCGGGGTGCCTCCTCGCGGCGGGGGCCGGCCCTTGCTTTGCAGGAGTGTCGACGAGGAGAGGGCGCCGCTTCCGGAGCCCCAGGGGTGGCAGGCAAGGCTCTCGAGCCTCCTGCAAGGGACCATGCCCCCGGCGGGGACGCCCTAAATTAGGAAATGCGCCGGCTGTTGCAGCGGGGGCCCCGGAGCCCAGGTGGGAAGAGGGGTGGTTGCGCGAGCCCCAGGCCCGGGATGCCCGAGGCGGGCGCCCGAGGGCCGGAGGGGAGCAGGAGGGCGCCCCCCGCGGGCAGCCTGGAGGAGCCGGCTGGGAGCGGGGGGTCTGCGAGCACCCTGCTCAGCGACGCGCGCGCGTGCGCGACCGTGGGGGGCGAGCGGAGGGCGGGAGGGGGCGCCGGGGTGCTGTCGGGGCTCGCGGCGGTGGGACGGGCGGCACGCGGGGGCGCGGTCGTGCGGGGCGCGCGGCGCTGGGGCCGGCAGGGGGCGCGGCGGAGGGGAGCCGGGGGGCGCGTCCCGCCGCCGGCGCCCCCTGCTGGGTCCGGCGCGCGCGCGAGAGCGAGGCCGCCCCGGGGCGGTGCGGGGGACCGGGCCGAGTCTCCCCCCCCCCCCCCCGAGGGGAACGGCCTCCGCCTCCCCGCGCGCCCGGCCGGTGGCGCGGGGAGCCCGGGCGGGGATGGGGGCCCCCGCGGCTCGGGGGGAGCGGTGCCCCCGCCCAGGAGCAGAGCTGTCGCTGCGGTCGCCGAGGAAGGAGGACGGAGCCCAGGCCCGCGCGGTCCGGGGAGAAGCCGGGGGTCTCATCCCGTCGGGAATGAAGGGAAGTGCGGTGGCCGTTTGCTCGCCCGGACCGCCAGGAGGACCGCAGGTAGAGAGAATGGTCACGGGCCACCACTCCGCTCTCCGTTGCCCGGATGTCCTTCCTTCCTTCTCTTGCAGCCCCTGAACGGACTCCTCCGAGGTTGGGGCCGCCTAGTTCCTCCGCAGCCCTTGCCCAAGACCCCGGAGCTACCTTCCCACCCCGCCCCCTCTCTCTCGGCACCCCCTGTGTCCCACGCAACGTGGGACGTCCTCTGCCAGGCTGTGAGGGCTCTGGCACAGGTGGGAAACGTAGCCGGGACAGGTGGCCTTTCTTTGCGGGAGAAAACTTTGCTAACTGATGTGCGTGCGCTCTGCCAGCACTTAAATAACTTTGTCGGGGCCGGGGTGGGGGAGGGGAAGAGTAGGGGGGAGGGAGAGGGAGGCCGGCGTGGGCGGGGGGGGGGGGTTGCGGGGATGAGACGGAATGGAGATAAGATTGATTTGTTTCCTGCAGATTGATTTTGCCAAAAAACATTGCCCTGGATGGGCGACTAGCCCATCCACGGACACTGAGTAAGCAGAGTAAATGCACCGAGTACAAAGTTGCCCAGGGTTAGTTGGGGCGTTTTCGCGGAGACGCAGAGATGCTTAAAATCACAGGTGGCTCACCCGCTCTTCGGTGGGATTATAACGAAGATCCAACCCCCTTGTACCCATTATCCCCCGTTAAGTTCCCAGGGTTGGCATTTATGTATTTGCGTGTTCTCGTTTGGTTAAACCAGAGTTAGCGAGTTGATAATTTTTAAGTCGTTACTGGGTGCTCTGGTGTTTATACATACCGACACAATCACACGCAGTTTGTTTTTTTTTTTTTTTTTGTGAAACAACTCATGGAGTGATGCCGAATGTTGTGCAGGTGGATTGTTAGCGACGGCGCTCTGTGTGTTAATGCCGCCGGGTGGGCTTTAACACAGGTAGATCTGTGTTTGTAAAGCAGTGGAATCGTGTTTAGTTTTCTTTTAAAGCAAATATTTTCCTATGGCTCTCACTGTGCTTTTCTTTCTTGAATGCGAGCAGGCTATTTTAACCCCCCCCCCTAAAAAATACAATCGATATCACAATATTTTTCAAAATTTTCCAGGAGCTGACCTCCTGGTTTTGGTGATGGAATGTTTCACTAAAAGGTTCAGTGTCTCTGGTAGGAGAACTTCCTCTCTAGAAAAGAAGGTGTCTCCAAAGTGACATCTGTTCCGCGTGTGTAAAAATATGGAGTAGACTTTTAAATTTATTGAGTTACCGTATTTTCAAGTATTTCATTTTGCTTAAGTCCTATGCTCTTCTGATGTTTAATGTATGTTATTACTGAACCAGACATTAAACACAATTTTTAGTAGATATTACACCTAAATCATTCATGTACAGTGTGGGCTTAAAAGTGTAGAAAACCTGGCCTGTAAAACAATTACATCTATAAGATAAATATCGGAAAAAATACAGTGATGAAAATCCATTTAGCAAGTGAAAATCATTAGATATACATAGCAGCCTATGAAAGAAATCAGGAAACTGATGTTTAACAAATAATGTATTTGCTTTTTTAAACTATTCTAATACCTCTTTCAGAGAGAATGAGGATCATATGACTCATTTCATTTTTAAAGAATCATTTTAATTGTGTCTAGAGGATATTTTAGATAGATTATATTAAATATATATGTACACTATTACATTTCAGTCAGCATCATTGTATTATCTTGGGTATGACTTCTTAAAAGTTATTAGGCCCTCATTTAGATGTTTAGTTCTTTCGATTGTGCCCTAAAAGAGCTTCTAATGCCCTTTGGGCAAAATAGGCAACTATCTATGGACGTACAGTTAAGCAAAAAGTTAATGTTAATTTTACTTCTTTCTCTAGAATTGCACTGTTAGAAAGCGATTTATAGGGACATGCTTATTGTAATATAATAACCCTTCTAATTAGGTGATGTTGCTTTGTGATTTTTCAAAAAGTGCCCATTTCGTTGTATCTTTGGTGGTTAAATTTATGTGAAGTCAACACAACTAGTTATATGGCGTGAGTGGTACAAATACAGGGTTATCTGTGTGAAGTATTCCTCCTTTGAAGTTATATTTGCCTGTAACTTTCCCATCCTGACACCTTCTAAATTCGGAAACAAAATAGCTACCCATAACGGCCTGAGTTTTTAGTATATCATTTTGTTACACATGAGGGAGATACTCGTGCTGGAATAGGAGGCATCAGGAAAAGGAAGGATATAGTCAGTAAATCAATGCTTCCAAACTATTTTAAGGTCATGGATTCCTTTGAAAACCTGGCGATAGTTAGACATCTGCTCTTTGGACTGGGTTTCAAAAGGTTAACTGTTCTTGTAGGCAGTTCTGGATCCCTGGCTGAGATCACTCAGATTAAGTTCTCAGCATGTAGGTGGGCTTGGTTGCGGCACCTGCAAACCCTTGAGTCAGTCCGTTATAATGAAGTGTAATTACATGAATACTTACGTTAATCATAAAACAATGAACACTTAATTGGATAAGTAACAGGAACCTGGTATTAATTTATAGAAATGTGCCTGGAATATTTTGTCTTCGTAGACTTTACTCTTTGTTGCTAAACTCCTTTTTCAAAAATAACATACAGTAAATGAATTGAATGATAAAAGGGGAAGTTGAAAAACTAGGAAATCTTAACTACAGTCATATTGCATTGAAGACAGGGGCCTCAGTAGCAACCAGGTATAAAAAGACTAAGGCTGAGGCACCTGGGTGGCTCAGGAGGTTCAGCCTCTGAGTCTGGATTTCGGCATCAACGTGAGATGATTGTCACCGTCTCAGGGTTGGTGAGATCGAGCCCTGTGTCAGGCTCTGAGCTGACAGCACAGGGCCTGCTTGGGAGTCTCTCTCTGCCCCTCCCCTGTTCACACTCTGTGTCTTGAAATAAACAAACACTGAAAAAAAAGGCTAAGGCTGTATAAAAGTTGTTTTTATAAAAATGTCTTTAGGAGTCACCAGATTATTTACATGAAATTCTGTGGGTTGGATTATAACCGAGGTTGTTTTGCCTTTCAAAGGCTTGGTTCCCAGATGCTCCAATCCCCAGCCAGTGCACGCCTTCCTGCCCCATGGCTGCTCTTGGAAGCCATGGTTCCTCTTCCGTAACCTTGGTATCCTTCTCCCTTAAGATTCTTGACTCTGTTTATAATTGCCTATACTCTGAAATGATTTCAGGTAAATACCCAGTAAACCATTCTCCAAAGACTTTGCCTCTAACATGTAGAGAGCTTGCTGCTGTCTCTCTGACTTCTAGCACTTGCTCTAAAAAGCGCTGGGATGCCCGGGTGGCTCGGTCGATTGAGTGTCTGACTTCGGCTCAGGTCATGATCTCGAGGTTGGTGAGTTCGAGCCCCGTGTCGGGCTCTGTGCTGACAGCTCAGAGCCTGGAGCCTGCTTCCGATTCTGTGTCTCCCTCTCTCTCTCTGCCCCTCCCTCGCTCACGCTCTGTCTCAAAAATAAATAAACATTAAAAAAATTTTTTTTAATTAAAAAAAAAAAAAGAAAAGTGCTGTGTTCCTCACCTTGAGTGAGCTCCTCCTTTAGGCCTGGCACGGTGGGCATTCATTACATTCATCCGTCTTCACAAGCACCCTGTGAGGAGGGCCCCACTTAACACAGACAGAAACCAGGCCCAGAGAGGCTGTGGTTTGCCAAGGTGATTGCTCAGCAGGGTTGAGGAATAACACAGACCTTACACCCTGCTCGCCCCACACTCCCTCCCCCACTCCCACTGCCCCGGCCCTAGCACAGAGACAAGAGGAAAGAAAACTTTCCTCTGGTCAGTCTGGCGTTCTTCTTGTGAATGCAAGCTAGCTCAAATGTCTGGTCGACCAAACTATCGCTAGTAACACTTTGAATCAAGGAAGAAGACTCATCTTTAAGGTGAATGTTCGCTAGCATAAAGAGTCAGCACCAGTAACCGCGGTGCCCTGACAGCCTTGGATTCTTCCTTAGAAACCCTGCAGAAGTCTTGGAGGGGACTTCAGTGCCTACATTTTCTAATTAAATAGATTTCTCTGATTTTTTCAATAAATTGGGAAATAACAGAAGGCCTGTACAGTACATAAAATAGTATCTCATTGACACGGCGTTCCGTTAGCAAGTCTGGAGACGTGTGGAGCACGGTGCGATGGTGTCCAGCCCGCTGTTCTCACCTTTGTTATGAAAGCTTTTCATGTTAGTCATACTTATCTGAAGCAACAGTTGTGTCACCCTTCACATATCATCCTATTTTGCGGCCTAAGTTTTGCGTTCCGGCTTCTTTTCCCCTTTGCTTTCCATAATCCAAACTTTGGTGAGAATGACCCAACTGGAATAACAAAAGAACGATATTCCAGTCCCTTCCTATGGCCCGTCTCACGCCCAGGCGGCTGTCCTGCGGTGTATGTTTCTTTGAGAAATACCACATGGTGCTTAGGGTTCCACGTGACTCTTCCAGCTGTGAGAACCTTTCTACGAGTCTGGAAAGGTGGGCATCACTATCTCTTTGAAAAATGCTCCTCTCTTGTATTTTTTTTTTCCACCTCCTCCTTGAATCCTCACCAGGTGCATTTTGGCCCTTCTTGTTTCCGTCTTCCGTCTCTGCTCAGGCTGCTGATTCCCTCCTTCCACATCATGATGGTTTAATTGCTCCAGTGATTTGTAATTATTTTGTGTGAGCTCATCTACACTGAGAGTTATTCTTAGATAGGAATCTCAACTGCAGCAGGTGTGAAAGTCTCCCTAGTGGTGTTTCTTCTCATGTATCTGCTGGGATGCAGAGGTTTTATGGGTCTCAGAGCAGCTCTTATGTCAATTCCAAGGCTTGGGGTGATAGCACATATCTTTTGTAAGTTTGGACACATTCACACCTATAAATGGTACAGGCTCGTAGTTGGTGCAAGCTTATGACTTTGCTTTCTACCCAGTGGTTCATCTTTCTATCACAAGCCTTAGAGAGGGAGGGATCCCTTCTTGTACTTTCTTTGCATGGTGGGAGCTCTGGCCTTCTGCTGGACAGAGGCCAACTCTCCCGTCTTTGTTGAGCGTTAGGATTCAGGCTCAATATCTAGGCCCTAGATCCATAAGTGGATCTAATAACCTGCATCTCTGCCTCTAATTTCCATTCTTTTTTCTAGCCTTGAGAATGTTCCATTCGTTCCTGTTTGACTATATATTTGTAAAGTATTACATTTTGTGAAGAATTTCCGTGTCTTGGTGCTGCAAATGGTGCTCTCTCATGTCTTCTCAGTCCATTATATTGGAAGAACTCTGTGGGTGTAATAAATTTCACTATTTGGGGGGAATACTTCCTATGCAACCATTTCTGAAGATAATTGTGATATTACGAAAAATAAGCTGTACTAGCTAGATTCTGAGCTAGATTCACAAAAGGACTCCATGACATTCATTATCTAAATTTTATTTTGGGGGTACCTGGGTGGCTCAGTCGGCTGAGCATCCGACTTCGGCTCAGGTCGTGATCTCGCGGTCCGTGAGTTCGAGCCCCGCGTCGGGCTCTGTGCCGACAGCTCGGAGCCGGGAGCCTGCTTCGGGTTCTGTGTCCCCCTCTCTCTCTGCCCCTCCCCTGCTCACGCTCTGTCTCTCTCTGTCTCAAAAATGAATAAAACATTAAAAAAATTGTTTAATTTTATTTTTTTCAAAGTGTTTTTTTAACTGTATTTATTCTGAGAGAGAGAGAACAAGCAGAGGAATGGCAGAGAGAGAGGGAGAGAGAGACTCCCAAGCAGGCTCTTCTCTGGCAGCACGGAGCCCAATCTCATGAATTGTGAGATTGTGATCTGAACCCAAATCAAGAGTCAGATGCTTAACTGATGGAGCCAGCCAGGCGCCGCTAATTAAATCTTAAATAAACCAAATTTTAACCGACCTCTGGGATTTTCAAATTAGCAATAAAGTTAAATGCTATATTAAATGATATTGAATGATTAGATGTATAATAAGAGTAATTCTCATTTATGTTCATCTGTGGATTAAGTTGGTTATCTAACCTGTTGTTTATTTTTGAGCTGTCTACACCTTTACTACGAAATTTTGTTTTTATTTATTAGTATTTCTTCCAAATATTCATTGGAAAGTGAGGACAGACATCAGGACAGTTTTGAGCATTCGGTTGCTTGAAACTAATAAATTGAGGTTTGGGTGTTTTATTTACCTTGTGACGTAAAACTGAGACCTGAAGTATGAATTTGTGGTCAGGACAGGTACTCAAGTTAAGTACTGGTTGATTTTAGATTTTTACTTTGCAGGGAGCGTGAAGGGGACATAAGAATGTAATATAATCATCAGATTCACCTCTTGGATTAACCATGATAATGAGACAATAAATTTATTTTAAAGTAGTAAAACCCAACTAAAACACGACTTGCATATCTACAACGAGAAGTATCAGAAGTAGGTAGGCAAGCTTTTTCTGTAAATAATAAATATTTTAGGCTCTGCGGGCCGTAAGATTTCTGTCACAAGTACACAACTCTGCAGTGGTAGGGTTGGAAATACATAAACAAGTCAGCATGGCTGTGGCCTGGGAAGACTGTCCTTAACAAAAACAGGTGGCCGGTCTTCTTTGACACACAGGCCATCATTGACCAAACCTGATCTGTACTAATGAAAACAATCAATTCCAAAGGAATCAAAACTTCCGTCGTGAAATAGTTTTCAACATAGACTGACATTGTCAACTTTAAAAATTAAACAACAAAGGCTGTCAAGCAGCAAATTGGTTTATTGGGGCACAGCAGAGAAGTCGCGGGTTAGGACGCACAAACTACAGGGAACCCCAGGCAAGTCCAGAGAACAAAAACATCCTTTTGTTTGTTTTTAAGTATAATTAATTGTCAAGTTGGCCAACGTACAGTGGAGATACAGTGTGCTCTTGGTTTTGGGGGCAGATTCCCATGATTCATCACTTACTTACAACACCCAGAGCTCGTCCCAACAGGTGCCCTCCTCCATGCCCATCACCCACTCTCCCCTCTCCCCCATCCACCCTCAGTTTGTTCTCAGTATTTAAGAGTCTCTTATGGTTGGCCTCCCTCCCTCTCTGTTTGTAACTATTTTTCCCCCTTCCCTCCCCCATGGTCTTCTGTTAAGCTTCTCAAGATCCACATAGGAGTGAAAACATATGGTATCCATCTCTCTCTGACTGACTTATTTCACTCAGCCTAATACCTTCCAGTTCCATCCACGCGGCTGCACGTGGCAGGATTTCATTCTTTCTCATGGCCAAGCAGTATAAACCACACCTTCTTTATCCATTCGTCAGTTGATGGACATGCAGGCTCTTTCCAGAATTTAGCTATTGTTGAAAGATCTGGAAGAGCAGCCTTTCGTACAGGGAAGAAGGAAGTTGGGAGGGGTCGTTCTGAACAGATGTTCAATGGGGGAAAATAGGCTGCAAGTGGCGACTGCAGGTGACTGAGGTGGTGACAGCTTGTCTTTGGCCGCAGGCAAGGGCTGCGTGCGGTCGCCAGACTGAAAGGAAATCTTGCCTCTTCCTGCTGGACTGGGTAGGCCGTGAGGAGTGTCTCCTCCGCCATGACTCCCAACTCCGTTTTCAGGGAGGTTTCCTTTATTCGTTTTCACAGGAGATTCGTAAACGTGATTTTCTGAGGGGATCACTTCATACAAAATCCTAATACAGTCATACTCAAAAGGCTTAGGAAAGAAAGAATTGCGCCTGTTTATTTTTTCTTCATCTTCTTTTTTCACTTCTTGCTTCAGACAGTGAAATAATTCACAAAATTTAAAAAAAAAACCATATTGCTTTCCTCTCAGGAGGAAAGTTAGGAGCTGAAACTTCAAACTGTTTGTAAGTTCATGGTTGTAAACTACCTCTAATTTATAAATGATACCTTAACATATGATACCTTATGATATGATATGATATATGATACCTTATGATACCTTAATAATGATACCAAAAAAATGATACCTTAATATATGCATCACTGTGAATTTGCTATACGTGTTACGTAACATTAAGGATCATCCTTGGGCGCCTGGGTGGCTCAGTCGGTTAAGCATCTGACTTCAGCTCAGGTCATGATCTCACAGTTCTTGGATTCAAGCCCTGTGTTGGGCTCTGTGCTGACAGCTCAGAGCCTGGAATCCGCTTCAGATTCTGTGTCTCCCTCTCTCTCTGCCCCTCCCCCGCTAGCGCGCTCGCGCTCTGGCTCGCTCTCTCTCTGTCTAAAATAAACATTAAAAAACAAAAAAAACAAACAAAAAGGATCATCCTTGAATTTCATCACTATATGAAACTGTTGCGACAGGCCAAAATATAAAAAATTAGAGAAATGTATTTATGTAATCCATATTTAAAGTGGATATTGTATTGTACCTTTCAGTAAGCCATGATCATCTGCATATTTGGTTTATGACTTTGTTTCTACATATAGTAATCAAATGGAGGCGAGCCGGAAGAGTCATTTTCCTTTAAGAGATAAGAATTTATATAAATTGGAAGTAAGGAGGAAAAAAACCCTAAAAATTATTTTATCATGTTTGCCTCGTTTGGCATTTAAAAGATTTTACAGTTTCATTAAACTATTTAGTTTCATAAAGTCTTCTTTGGTTCATAGTGGGAAGGGCTCCAGATTTTTCTATGTTGCCCGATTTAAAAATATTAACTACTCACTGACAAGTGATGTTAATCCTTTATTTGCTACACATTAAACATTTGGAAGACGTTTTTCCAACTCATAGATTTTGGTTATTTGTAGATTGTGTTTTCAAATAAAGTCAGCAAAAGGTGGTAATCATTTTGCAGTACATAAATGTATCAAATCAACACACTGTACACCTTATGCCTTTAAAATGTTGTGTGTCAAATATACCTCAGTATAGCTGGAAAGAAAATAAATGAATGGAACCCTACTCCCCCATTTCAAAAAAGAAAATACTGTTATATTATATAGTGATGGTTATATATCATTATATATGTGTCCAAACCTGTAGAGCATACACACCAAGAGTGAACTCTAGGGTAAAATATGGACTTTCAGTGATCATGATGTGTCAGTATAATTCAGCTTTGGTAAAAAACGTCATTCCGGTGAGTGGTATTGAAAACGGAGGAGTCTGTGCGTGTGTGGAGGCAGGAGGTATATGGCAAATCTCTGTACCTCCCTCTCAGTTCTGTTGTAAACCTGAAACTGCTCCGAAAAATAGTCTCTAAAAAATGAGCCATGCATACATACACCACATTTTCTTTGTCCGTTCATGTGTTGATGGACACTTAGGTTGTTTCCATATCTTGGCTGTTGTGAACGAGGTCGCAGTGGACTCAGAAGTGAAGCCACGTCTTCAATATCGTGACTTACTTCCTTTGGATATATACCCACAAGTGGCATTGCTGGATCATGTGATAGTTCTATTTTTAACCTTTTGAGGAACCTCCACCCTGTTTTCCATAATGGCTGCGCCGTTTTACGTTCTCGTCAACAGTGTGTGAGAGTTCCGGTTCCTCCATGTCCTCGCCAACACTGGTTATCTCCTGTTGTTTTTGATAATAACCGTTATAACATCTCATACTTTACTGTACAGTTGAATTTTGCTAAGGTGATAACGTTTAAGTGTTCTGACCAGGGAAGAAAGGCAGGAAGGAAGGAGAGAAGGGGAGGGGGAGGGAAGGAGGGCGGGAACCGGTAAGTACTTGAGGTGATAGGTGTGTTAATTAGCTTGATGGCGGGGATCATTTCACATCACGTTGTACACCTACAATTTTGAGGCGCTTGGGTGGCTCAGTCAGTTAAGCGTCCAACTTGGCCCGAGGTCCTGATCTCCGGTCCAGCCCATGAGTTCAAGTCCCCTATCAGGCTCTGTGCTCACAGCTCAGAGCCTGGATCCTGCTTCGGATTCTATGTGTGTCTGCCTCTCCCCTGCTCACATGCTCGCTCTCTCTCTCTCTCTCTCTCTCTCTCAAAAAAATAGCCATTAAAAAATTTTTTTTAATAGATGCAGTTTGTATTTGCCAATTATATCTCAGTCTGGGGGTGGAAATTTTCCACAGGATATGCTTTCGACATGATTTCTGTATTATATCCAAAGTGTGGCTGTCAACTCCTGCCCCAGTCAAACAAACAGATATCTAAAAGTTAATCTGCTGCACTCAGAAAAGGGAGGGGGGAAGATTGAAAGGCCAGACTTCCATTAGCAATGGCTTGTGTTGTAGCGCCTCAGAGCTCCTCTGGCTCGCCTGCCCTAATCTCAGACCGCAGACTGTGTGTCTCCGTCCAGCAATCCGCTCGTCCCGCATCTTTGTCCAAAATGGGATGCCTCATTATTCACTTCAAACCATTCCTGCTCTGCTGCTTAACCTTGCTTTCCGTTCCACTTGTGCTCCCACACAGCCACGTTGAAACCTTTCACTTGCTAAGTTCCATTAAAGCCTCGCTCTACACGGCCTCCCAGTTTCCTGCATTTGGGTCCAGAGGCCTCTGCTTCCATGACGCTTGGCAGCTTGGAACCTGCTACCATCTTGGATTGCTCAGCGAATTGTTGTGGAGTTAGGCTTAATGTTTTCCAGCCTCTCAAGTAGGAGCACGGAAACCTGCCCCGAACGTCCTTTGCACGTAGGAACTGTCATGAAGAGGCCGAGGCCCTGCCCCTGTCACTTTCTTGGACTGCTGTCCCCCGACCTCCTTGTCCTCCCCCTCCTTGTCATTTCCCTTCCCGCGTAGCCGGGCCCTTGTTGGTTCCAGAGCTGCCTTGGCCTGGCCAGCACCGTCCGCTTCCACCTGTCCACGTGTATCTGCTCCATCCCTGAGAAAAGTCCTGCCATAGGTTAGTCCTGTGCGGCGATTTTCCTGTTCTTCTCCCCCAAATGTCTTTAAAATCCCATAAACGTCCAGTGGCCAGTGCTGACCATTCACAGCCTGCAGCCGCAGCTGGCAGGACCCTTTAGCATCACGCTGCTGTGCTTCGCTTGTGCTCGACTTGTTCCCTCTCCATCCCGTCGGGAGTCATCCCAGACCTCCTCCGTGGTCCTCACCACCCTTCGCTGCTGACCTCCCTCCTCTCGGCTGGGACGATGCCCTGCCTCAACTTCCTGTTCTCCCCAACCGTAACCCTAACCGTGCCTGCATCTGTCCTTTCCTCTTCAGAGCTGCTTCCCCGGGTCCTCCCCTCTTGCTTTTCCTTCACCTTCTTTAGGCCATTACGCTTCTGTGACCCTCCCCTCCATGGTGCTTTCCCCTATTTACGAATTAGTGCAAGATTAGACATGTATTTGAGGTTTACATGAAAGACTTGAGAGAGAGAGTGGTTGCACGTATGACTGGTTTATTAAAGACAGAAAATAAATTATTATCAGCCTAGCTTTGAGCTGTGTAAGGCAATCTTATCGTGTGTCTATCTTGATCTAGTTTGTATTTGAAAATTTTAATCAACTTACTCCATTAAAAAAATTGGGGCAAAAAAAATGATTTAAGACAGTTTTTGAACAATGAAAGGGATATATCGCATCATCCTCAAATCAGTAATTATGTGACATACTCAGTTCCACAAGTAAATGACCGGTATTTCTTGAACAAAATTTTGACGTACAATTGTTGTATTTAAAAAAGGAGCAAAACAATATGGGATGAAAGGTAAACAATTTTAAAGACTTTGGGGAGAGAGGATAGTTGTAGGTCCACAGCAAAATTTAGAAGAAGGTACAACGATTTCCCATATTCCTCCTGCCCCCCCAGTCTCCCCAATATCAACATCTCATCCTACATTTGTTACAGTTGATGAGCCTACCGGTGGCAACTATTATCACCCAAAGCTCAGAGTTTGCAATTAGAGTTCACTCTTGGTGTTGTATATTCCACAGGTTTGGACAACTGTATAATGACATGCATCCACCATTATAGCACCAGAGAGAATAGTTTCACTGCCCTAGAAGTTCCCTGTGTTCTGTGTATTTAGCCCTTTCTCCCCACAGTT
This sequence comes from Felis catus, assembly GCF_018350175.1. NCBI lineage: Eukaryota > Metazoa > Chordata > Mammalia > Carnivora > Felidae > Felis > Felis catus. Next base: position 3,851,087 of record NC_058368.1, read on the forward strand.
TTCTGGTGACCAGTGATCTTTTTTTTTTTTACTTTAGTGTGTGTGTGTGTGTGTGTGTGTGTGTGTGTGTGTGTGTGTGTGTGTGAAAGAGAGAGAGAGGGAGGGAGAAGGACAGAGAGAGGGGAGCGGCAGAGTGAGAAGGAGAGAAAGAATCCCAAGCTGACAGTGCAGAGCCCGGCAGGGGGCTCGAACTCGCTAACTGTGAGATCGCAACCTGAGCCAAGACCAAGAGGCGGACGCTTAACCAACTGAACCACCCAGGTGCCCCACCGCTCATCTCCTTACTGGCTTCGTACTTTTGCCTTTTGCAGGACGTCATATGCTCGGAACCACGCAGTAGGTAGCCTCCTCAGACTAGCTCTTTGTACCTAGTAGCATGCATTTAAGTTCCCGTACATCTTCTCAGGGCGTGAGAGCTCATTTCCTTTCATGGCTGAATAATATTTCATCGCCTGTTTGCACCACAGTTTGCTTATCCATTCACCTACTGAAGGACATCAGGTTTCTGTGAAATCTTTTTAAATGCAAAGCTTATTTGACTTGTCTTTCCTGAAAACATTCCTAAAACTATTTCTTTCAATGCGAGTCCATTTAAAAAAAAAAACAGTTGTTTATACTGTGGGAAGAAAAAGGCCTGGGATGATCTTCCTCATAAGGTACACCACCATTTGTGTCCAGATAATTGGCTGCGTTCTAGACGTTTGTTGGTAAATCTAAATATATTTTCTCAGGGGCACCTGGGTGGCTCAGTCAGTTAGGAGACTTCGGCTCAGGTCTTGATCTTCCGGTTCGGGAGTTCGAGCCCCAAGTCGGGTTGTGTGCTGACAGCTCGGAGCCTGGAGCCTGCTTCGGATTCTGTGTCTCCCTCTCTCTCTGCCCCTTCCCTGCTCATGCCCCCCCCCCCAAAAATAAATAAACATTACAAAGAATTTAATATATATACATTTTTTTCTCAGAAATGTATCGTGTATCTGTTATGTTGGAAGGACATTTTTGCAAATGCTTCTTCAAGTGTTAATGTTGTTAAATAATAGTGTTTCCGTTGCACAAAGCCTAAGTATTATTCAGAGTATCACCTCTGTGTTTCAGTTATTAAAACCAAGAATATATCAGAATAGATGATGCTCACCATTGGCCTAAAGAATAAGGATTCAAATGGGATAAGTTTACAGTGACAGTTTGGTAGAAAAGGACTGAGTGTGGCCCAGGAAGAGAAGGAGGATTCTGCACACACGGTGGGGACAAGCTCACAGCCGCTTGGCGATATACAGCCGTGTGAACCTGAGCAGAGGGTTTTACCAGCCATATCGATAAACCGGTAGTGGACTTAATGTCCACATAGTGTAGCCTAGAGGTGAAAAAAAGCTTAACTGCTTCTTGCAAATATACAGAAAGAAGGAAGGAAGGAAGGAAGGAAGGAAGGAAGGAAGGAAGGAAGGAAGGAAAGAAGGAAAGAAGGAAAGAAGGAAAAAGAAAAGAAACAAAGGGAAAGAAAAAAGAAGAAAGAGAAAGAACAAAAGAAAGAAAAGAAAAAAGGAAAAGAAAAGCAAAAAAAATCTCACTTTGGGAGCTAAAGCAATTACTTCATGCTATTGAGTTGAAATGAACTGTCAAAAATGACTAAGCTTTCAGTTATACTCCAAGGCATAAAGGTGAACTGAACAGAATCACGTTCCAAAAGAGAGCACTCACGTTGCCAGGGATTGAAAGTGGGATACGATCTACAGAGGAATCGGGAATCCTGAAAGTCTGGCTCGAACCAAGGCCACAAGCTGTCCTCAATCCTGGGCTCCGTTTAAGCTTTTACTGAACCTGAAGTATGCTATTTTCCTTTTGTCTGGTTATCTAGGGTTTTGTGAGAGACCAGACTTCTTTCAGGAGTCAGATCCGCGGAAGGGAACACCATGGTGGCCGCCAACAGTTGTCGCGCGTAGCTAAGGACCCTCGTAGCCCCGTGATAAACACGTCGGTGACCGATTTCCATCTTGAAGGTGACAGTGTGAGGTTAATAGTTACACAGTGCCCTCCCGAAAGCATTCAGAAGCAACAAGGAGAGAGAAACCCATGCACACTCTAGTTGAGGCAAAAGTAGGAGACAGCTAACACCCAAACACAAAATTAGTGGAAAGTTGCCCCCAAAGAGTGGGAATCGAACAGGGGTATGTCTGAAAGAATAGCGAGAGAGGCCACTGGAGCTGCAGACTCAGAAACCCGGGTGTGTCCTGCGTGGTGCAAAGCGTGCACGTCTCACAGGGAGGACAGGAAGTGCACACGCGGACGGCAGGTGGGCAGACAGAGTCGCACAGGTCGGTCGCACGTCCAGGAGGCAACCTGTTAAAGCTGAGCATAGACGGACCTTGTATTAGGGGAGGGGAGGGGAGGCGAGGGAAGGGAGGAGGAGGGAAGGGGGAGAAGGGAGGAGGGGAGTAAGGAAGGGAGGGAGGGAGGGAGGCGGGAAGGGAGGGAGGGCTGACTGGGAAGCGAACATCGGACAAGCACAAAAACTCCGGGTCGTGAGGAAAATTGCGGTCAGCCCGGAACGTCTCCCATCCCGGCACAGACCTCCTGAAAGCAGCCACTCAGAAGAAGGGAGAGAGGAGAGGGACGGCTGTATGGAGCGGGCTTGTCGGCGGAGGCGAGCAGCAGTGCGCTGACCGTGTCCGTCCCCCCCGTGTGTTTCTGAGTCTGGCATCTGGAAGAGCGTCTCCTCTCACACTGGGCCGGAGCGACGTCGTTGTGCAGCTGTGGCTCCGTCCTTGGGGACCCACGAGACTGGCCTAGGCAACCGGACTGATAGCGGGGCCCCTGTTGTGCCAGACACGTCGGAAGTGCTGCAGAGGGTCCTGGAGAATGGTAGGTGTTATGTTATACATCCCCTGCTTGGTTCTGCTGTGTTGCCACGGCTGAGAACCACTGTTCTTCATGCCTCAGTCTCTCTGGCTTTGTCTGTGCTTTTCCACACACCATGTTCCCACCCCGGGGCCTTGCTTGTGCCTCTTCAACATAGAAGACCGTTCCCGCCCCAGGGCCATTGCATGTGCCACCCCTTGCCCGTGTCACACTTTGCCCTAGTATTTTCACGATTAGTTCTTTCTCATTATTCAGATCATCCCACAAAGGCCTGCCCTAGGTATTTAAAATATTCTCCCCATCACCCTATTTCTTTTTTTTTAATGAACAAAAAAATTTAAGTGTTTATTTTTGAGAGAGAGGCAGAGTGCGAGCAGGGAAGGGGCAGAGAGAGATGGAGACAGAATCTGAGCTGTCAGCACAGAGCCCGACGCAGGGCTCGAACTCATGAACCGTGAGATCATGAGCTGAGCCACAGTCAGACGCTCAACCGACTGAGCCACCCAGGTGCCCCCTTATTTATTTTCTTTTTTTTTTAAGTTTATTTATTATGGAGAGATCGAGGTAGACAGAGCATGAGCAGGGGAGGGGTAGAGAGAGGGGGAGACACAGAATCCGAAGCAGGCTCCGGGCTCTGAACTGTCAGCACAGAGCCCGACATGGGGCTCAAACCCACGAACCATGAGATCACAACCTGAGCCAAAGTCAGACGCTCAACCGACTGAGCCACCCAGGGGCCCCCTTATTTATTTTCTTAGTAAACTTGCCACTGTAAGAAACCTTCTTGTTCATTGTTTTCACATTTATTGACTGTTTCCTCTCAACTAGAATATAAGCTCTAAGAAGGCAAGGCGTCCTTTGTCCTGTGCACTCTGGTGTCCTTAGCATCTAGAACAGTGTTTGGGACCAACGTGGTGCTCATTGGATCAAAAACAGCAGACGTGGCCTCAGCAGGATCCTGGTGGCCTTTAAGTATAAGCGGTTCGTATAAGACAAACCAAGTCAGCATCCCAGAAAAATGATTTTAGAGACTCAGTCATGAATTCCATTTAACAACCACCATATACAATGGGAAGCATTTCCATACAGCTACCTAAAAAGGCTTTACTTTTCTTAGATAATTACTGAGATGAGAACTGAATTTCTCCTTTATTCTAGCAGACAGACATAAAAACAAATCAACAAAAGCAACTCTTGTGTGACAGAGACAACCCTTGACGAATATTATTTAAATAAATCACCAAATGACAGACAACTGCTGTTACCATTCACTCTGTTGTGCTGTTATCATATTTTACCAAATCTAAAATGTCCATTTCTTACATTTTGATAGCTCTTACTTGCGATGCATATTGTAATTAGTGTTATAGTTTAATTTGCAGAGGTACTTCCTTAGTGCTGAAAAACATCCGTGGTCTTAAAATCATCAGTCTTTGCTTTGATGAAATAATAGTATGTGGGAAAGTTCAGAGCTTTTGCATGAGGGTTTCTTGAATCGTTACTATGCCTATGGTTTTCTTTTTTTTTTAGTTTAGAACTACCACCTTAGATTTTCCCATTCTTCTCTTGCCAAGTCACGTGATGTCTTTTGGTCCCCATCCTTGACCTCCCCAGAGCACGTGGTAGCACAGAATAGTCCCATCGTTTGTGTATGCCACCACAGAGGATATGGAGTTCTGCACCCCCCAAGTTCTGTTTCATGGCTGATGGCAGGGAGTTGTTCACATTTGTGTTCATCACCTCTCTTCATTTTATGAAGTTTTACTCTTGCCACCGTCGTCCCCTCCTTCTCCCACACCAGCTTCTTTATTGCACCGATTTCACTAAAACTTAGGTTAGATTTCTACGTTGCCAATTGTCAAATACCAACTCTATAGTTTTCGATGAAGAAAGGCAATGTGCCGACCGACGCAGCCGAAAAAGTATGAGACTGCAGCTGATTTAGGCATGCCGTGATTCGTGGACTTGAAGTTACCATGCATTTTTCTCGTCGCCCAGCTCCAGCCCTCGTGCTGTCAGGTGGTCATGGCCGCTCACAAGCCAGGCTCGAATCGCTGTCAGCTTCAAGTCCAGCAGAAACCAAAGTGTGTCTTGTCAGTCACTGAAGCGAAAGTCGTGGGGCTGCTCTGACTGAGGCTGGTTGGTTTCGATGGACTCATCCTGAAAGCATCTCTGTGGCCAAGAGAGCACCTTGCTCTGCTCAGCCCGGGCTGAGTCACATGACCTGCCACTGAACCTGGGAATGGCATTGATGTGACTTGACCGAACGAATAGACTAAAAGCAAGGTAGGGGTGGCTGCTCAAAAAGAAAACCCAGCGGTCGTTACCAGTGGTAGAGTTAATGGATGTTGAGAAACGAACAAAAAGCGTGTATTTCTACGTTTTCTTGGAATGAACGTGTTCATGTTTGCCATTTTCAAGTTTTCAGTTTCTCATTTTAAAAAAAATTTTTTTTTCAACGTTTATTTATTTTTGGGACAGAGAGAGAGCATGAACGGGGGAGGGGCAGAGAGAGAGGGAGACACAGAATCGGAAACAGGCTCCAGGCTCCGAGCCATCAGCCCAGAGCCCGACGCGGGGCTCGAACTCACGGGCCGTGAGATGGTGACCTGGCTGAAGTCGGACGCTCAACCGACTGCGCCACCCAGGCGCCCCCAGTTTCTCATTTTTAAATGAGAAAAGTGTTTGTCTCCTTTTTGCATATTAGTGAACGAATGGGATTTTTGTGCCTTGCTGGAGAAACCAGCTTTTGTGCTATTGTGGAGATGCCAGGTTTTCTTGTTGCTGAAATTGTATACAATCTGGGGTGCCTGGGTGTCTCAGTCAGTTAAGTATCACACTCTTGACTTTGGCTCAGGTCGTGATCTCATGGTTCGCGAGTTCAAGCCCTGCGTCGGGCTCTGTGCTGACAGCGCGGAGCCTGCTTGGGATTCTGTCTCCCTCTTCCTGTCTCTCTGCCCCTCCCCTGCTGCTGCTCTCTCTCTCTCAAAAGAAATCTTAAAAAACAAATAAATTTAAAAAAATTATGCTGAATCTGATGCTGGATATCAAACAGCTTTTTTTCTTTCATGGTAGACAACCAGACTGGGTCACGCATGGGATGTGCTTAGGCCAACATCCTTCATTTTTTCCCCTTTCATTGCAGTCTTCCTTCTCCAGTTAAAAATTAGCAAAAGAGCATTTGCCAATTGAGGAACAAATATGCACAGTAGTTGAAATAATTTACATTAAGCTATGGATGACTTCCACTGTGGCCAACTGGCCAATGGCAATGCCATTAAGCTAAGGAGGAGAACAGAAGAGAAGGGTTGCAGAGAAGTGGGAGGGACGATTAAAATACGCTGAGTTTGCAACATGATGACTGAAATGTCCATGCCTATAATAAGTCTTTAAACACAAAGGATCCAGGGCTCCTGGGTGGCTCAGTTGGTTAAGCGTCCAACTTCAGCTCAGGTCATGATCTCACGGTTCGTGGGTTCGAGCCCCATATCGGGCTCTGTGCTGACCACTCGGAGCCTGGAGCCTGCTTCGGATTCTGTGTCTCCCTCTCTCTCTGCCCCTCCCCTGCTCGCACTCTGTCTCTCTCTCTCTCTCTCTCTCAAGAATAAATAAACATTAAACACAAGATTTCCAAGCCAGCTTCACCTCTCCATCTCATCTCTCGGTGTCATTCTCTTCACCACTGTCTTTTCTCCCGAGCCCCAGCACCATAATCGTGCTGGCACTCCCACGACCTCACAACACAGCATTTCTGTTGTCAAGATCCCTCTAGTGTCCAGCTACGCATTTTCAGTGGAAAAAGGGTTTTTGATATAATAGGATCTTGAAGACTTTTCGGTAGATAGGATGGAGGTAGGAGGTCAGGAGCACAGGGCCCCTCAGCATGACCTGAGCAGGACAACGGTCAGGAGCAAGTCAAGTGCAGCTGCATGGGATTACCAGCATCTTTAGTTTTCAGACTATAAAGTATCCCCGTGTGTCTGCCAAGACTGTTCGACTATACGTATCGTATCAGGGCAAGTTGTTGACAAATGCTGTGGATTTGGATATCAGAAAGCTAAACGGTAAGGAAAAATAATAATTTGGTTTGATAAACTGTAAGAAAAAAATAATAATTTGGTTTGCTGTTGTGTGGACTGCCTGTGAAGGTTCGTTACTGGCTGAGCTAATGAGTAGGCACAACATCAAGTCAAATCAAGTCTAAATGCTTTTTATCATGTTAGGTATACTATTAAGTAAACCAAAATACCTTTGCTATAAAGGCTGAATTTGTCATAATCTGCGATTCACATATTTTATTTCGTTTTGAAAAATTCACTCACGGCATTGAGAAAGAGTTGTAATAATAGCTACCATAGCTACCAATCATACGTGTTTTACTATGTGCCAAGAGCCTTTTGTGCATTGCCTCATTTAATTATTTTAAATAATTAAGGAGCTAATATTATCCCCGACATTAATGGCAGAAAACAAACCATTAAAGAAGGTAACTGAGTTACCTAACACAAGCTATTACTTGTGAAAAAGCTGAATTTAAAATTCACTTGATCCGAAAGCCTAGAATTTGGGGCCATTGGTTTACATTATTTCTAGGGAAAGAATAAGTAAGGAAGATTTTTACATTAACGCTGTGTAGTGTGAATCATAATCAGACTACAGAATATAGGAGATCAGCCAAGCTGTCAAGCCATAGAGGCTATCAGCTATCTGAACCTGATTTTGGAGGGTTTAGGGGGTTCAGCGAAAGTCATCAATACTGTAACAGTAACTTTTTGAAGGTTTTGGTTAGTGCTCTCCAAACCCACTCGTGAATCAATAGAAAACTTAGGTCAGCGACAGGCACATATGTCCATATGTGTTGACTCTCATATTTTTACAAATTATGTTCACACGCTATTATGCCAACTTATCGAATGCGTTTGAAACATGCACAAGCATTAGAAATTTCAGCCGGCCGAGGTAACGATGATTTCTGCTGTTGGAGAATGCACTGCCACTAGGTCTCTTCCAGAAAGAATTACCTTTTCCTTTATATGTCTCCGTAGCCTGTGCTACCTACCTAAACTCTTAGGCGAACCACATTATTGAGTGTTTAGCGGTCTGCCCTCTAAGCTGGAAAGAAAGCTATATAAGTGTAGGAATTGCGGTTCACTTACTAGATGCATTCATTTAGCAGATATTTACTGAGTACGTAGAGGCTCAGGAAATACAGGGGTCAAGACTCAGTCCCTGCCATCAAACTTAGGATCAAATAAAGGAATAACAGGATATAGGGAGGTAAATGAGCAGTGACACATTGGTCTGTCCTGAATTCTGTGAGGACCACAGAGGTATCCAAGAGGGCACCAGCCAGGCAAAAAGAAGAAGTTGAAAGAGAAGAGTTAGATTAGGTGCTAATACAGAATAGCCCCTGCTATAAAAGTAGATCCTTAGCAGAGATGTGTGGTTGTTCGATGCTGATTGTTTTTGTTTGTTTTTAGTTTGAGAAGATTGAGAAAAATCCCTTCTGTGTTTACTGCCCGAGTTCTGAGCCAATTGAGATGAGGCAAATGAAGGTCTAAATGTCATTTTTGTTGCAAAGGGAGCTGTCGGAGAACATATTCTAGATGTGCAGCGACCATGGGCTTGCTAACGTTGCATTCCCAGCAAGGACTCACCCACCTTTTAGCACTGGATGATCACAGGTCCCCCCCACCCCTTGCCCCCCGCCCCCGGGAAGGTTACAGTTGAAACTTACAGCCTGAAACTGTACTCCCTGCAGGCATGAAGGTCCCTGATGAGGGAGGGATTGCACCATACAGACCCCCTTTCTTATTGTAACTCATCAGGGAGAAGAATTAAACCACTTACCCTGGGAAGAAATGAGTGCAATTATAGAGAGAATCCAGAAGAACTATTACACTAGGAGAAACGTCCTCACGGAAGGAATAAGTGTTCTTTTTTGTAAGTGGCTATTCTCACAAATTTCAATGCCTGACATGCTTTCCATGGCCCTGGGAACAGATCTTAACTTTGCCTCCAAATGCAGATTTCCAGTATTTTTTCAATTGTTTTTCTTTCCCTCCAGTTTATTTTATATCACGTATCTTCCTTTTCATAAATCCTACCATCATTTACTCTCTAGTTCTTGGTCAGAAATTTCTGATCAGAGCAGATTTAAAGAATATTCATGAAATATAACTTGAGTATCTTACTCAATCATTACTTTTCAGTAAGAACAAATACACTTATATTTTATAAATGGACGCTACCTTCTCTTTGATGTATTCAGATATGTGAAATACCAGAGGAACATAACAGGAAATAAACTAGGGAGAATATTAATTTTACCAACAAAAGATGCACACAGCTACCTTTAAATAGTAACGTACCTTACTCAAAATAAACTAGAAATGCCAATGACTAGAATTACATTTCTCTGCGGGAACTCTTAAGGACAGATGTCAATGGAGCCAGGACTTCAAAGTTTAGTCTGAAATTATTTTAGTCCAGAATTTTATGCTAAATGAAAGTATTAACCAGTTTGGGAGCAGAATTGATACATTTCCTGACATAAAAGGACTCAGATAATCTACTTCCCCCAAACCCTTTCCGAATGCTCATTTGAGGGGACATCTCACCAAAGCAAGGGGGTAAATGAGGAGAGGACCTGAGAGCTGATTCGGGGAACTGTTCACGCAGCTTAGGAGTGCGGTGAGGAACACGACCACTGTGCGGGAGGCCAGCTCAGCCCCATGGACTGGCACGGGACGAGGGAGAGTCTGGCATACAAGGATGCTGAAGAAAAACGCGATCGTATACAATGGGTTTTATTATCAGAAATTCGCCAGAAGTCTGACGATGGGGCAGAAGTAGAGAATAAAAGAAACACAAAGACCATCAGAAAGTGAGGAGGTGGAGGTGGGTCCTACAAGAAAACCATGGTACAAGCTACTTAAACTAGAAAGGAACATTTTTTTTCCTTCAAGAAGAAAAGTGACATTGATTCCAAATAATAGGTTAAAGGAATAAAAAGTGAGAGACAAGTAGGAGATAGGCTGAGGACGGCAAATTTAGCAAAATTTCTTGTACAACAACAATAAAGATGGAAAGATGGCATTCAGAAGCCCCCAACCACAAAAGCTCTCCGGGAAAGACACAGTGTCCGTACAAGGCAATTAAAATATTTGGAGAAATATTTCAAAAGTGGATCATTCAAACTGATAATAGAAGCATTGAGGGGCACAGGTGCTTATCTCTGAAAGGAGCATGGTTGGATAGTCGGGTAGCTAGTTGTAAAATGTGAACACGGTGTATTGCATTAATTTTTAAGTCAACTTGATCGAATCACAGAAGATGCAGATGATTAGTTTCTTTTTAAAAATTTTTTTTCAATGTCTCTTTATTTTTGAGAGAGTGAGAGACAGAGTGCAAGCAGGGGAAGGGGCACAGAGAGAGAGGGAGGGAGACACAGAATCCGAAGCAGGCCCCGGGCTCTGAGCTGTCAGCACAGACCCCCACGCGGGACTTGAGCTCAAACCGTGAGATCGTGACCTGACGAAGTCGGACGCTCAACCGACTGAACCACCCGGGCGCCCCGGGTGATTAGTTTCAGTGTAGAAGGTGTAGAAGATGAATATGACCATTGTGAGCATGCACAAAAAATAAAGGGAAGGACAGAAGTTTGGAGACAAGAGTGGAAGGCACTGTGGGCAAGGGGCTGGGACATTCAGAATGCTAATGCCCTCCATCAGGCAGCAGGACCAACGGATACACGGTCATTATGGAACAGGAAGTGAATGTTTAAGTCGATTGTTTGAAATTGCAGCGGTGACCGCAGAAGAAACGAACTGATGATAAAAGCACATAGGAAAAAGGAGACAAGGGCTCCCCGCGGGTAATGTACATGAAGTAATAGACTAGGTCGAAAGTTCATAAACCCAGCTAGAGCCTTGTAAGGGTACTTGAAGGTCAGCGGTAGGTAGAAGGAAGATCTAAGCGGTGACCTCTGACCGATGGAAGTGTGGATGGGGCGGGGGAAGTGGGAGACACTGAGGTTTCCATTACAAGCCCTCCTGATAGATTTCCCCTTCGCGTGTGCAAGCTGGGCTTTGGTCGTTACTCCTTGTGCATTTCCTGTGATTCTGCTATGTGCACTCCACATCTCCGTTTGCTGCCCGACCTGAGAGTCACTGCTCGAGTCTGCACCTAACGGAGTGGTGGAACCTGTTCCCTGTCAATTTAGGCAAAGTCCTGTGTCCATGGAATAAGACTTTAAACATACGATGACCCAGTGAAGTGATTACCAGCGGGTAACTTTTGAAATCTCAGATAGGCCATGTTTCTCTTCTGAAATGTGAGTTTCCTTTTTTTTTGTCTTTCTCACCTCTTATTTTTCCAGGATTCCACAGTTTTCTTTCCCATCATCCCTGACAACACTGAATTAGCTCTTTACCCTAAACAGTGACTCCCCAACTCTCCCAAAGTACCATAAGAAGCCACAAAACGCCTACATGCGGTAGTGTAGCGATCAATTTAATTTTTTATTGATACAGCAACTCCAAAAGAGAATACGAATTATCTTTTTCAAATGTGCACACATGGATGATCCCTATTTAAAAATAACCAGAGAAATTTGGGTGAGAAGCATCCAGGTGATGATGTTAATTACATTCCAGATTTAAATTCATCGAGAGTTTTCATTTGTGTGCAGAATCATCTCACTCCATTTTGCTAGTGCAAAAATTTGTGGCCATCTCTCCTGAGGAAGTGTGGCTTCGATTGGAGGGGCAGAGAACTGATGTGGTATTTTTTAATGCTTGAAAGTTTATCTCTTACAAAATAATTTAATTTGGTTTCACTGTCATTTGCCCTGAAAGCTAATATCTTTATTACTGTTATACTGACCTCTTCTGGAAAAGTCTTAGAATGTCATGCTGATCATATGTTAGATCTTTTTTTTTTTTTTTTTTTTAAATTGTGACTGTGGAATTGGTATCGTAAAAAACACTGAAGTTTGGTGTCACTGTTCAGAGGCCAGTTGACTGAGGGCTCACTTTATGCAGGTGCTGAGCAAGGAGTTCATGGTCTAGTAGGGAGAACACGTATATAAACCAATGATGGCAACGTGAATACAAAGAACTCTAAGTTTATAAACACATCTAGAAAGCTGATAGTGACGTGAACAGACTTTTAAAGGTTAGACAGTCATTCGTTTTCCTGCAGAAAAGGACTGGAGGTGACTCTAGTCAGAGGCTTGGCCAGGTACCCGAGGGCAGGGCAGGAGAGACAGACGCGCGGCCCAATCGTGAAGGTGTGTGTGCCCCGTTGAGTACAGGATACCGCACCCTCGAGGCTCCCTGAAGGGCTTTAGGCTGGGGAGTGCTGTGGAGAGAATTACCTGTTCCTGGCGTCTCTCTGGCAGTTCCAGGAGAGTAAAGTGGAACGTGGCAGGACCTGGAAGTGGGCAGCACCACCCGGCGAGTCCTGATGTGACCCCCGCCCCCCATCAGACGGGGATCTGGAGACGAGAGAGCAGGCAGAGCAGGCGATCCTGGGGCTTAGTGACCGGCGGGCTGGTTGGTGAGGGATGTTCCTTTATGGGTCGTCCATGACTTTGGGGAGGATGGAGTCATACACTGAGAAAGGACGGATGGACGAAAGAACGGGTTTGGGGAGATGAGTTTCGTTGCGGAGGCAAGCGTGAGGTGGTTTGGGGGGATTTAGTCATGGGCGCTCATGTCTACAGTCAGTGTCCAAAGTCACAGGAACTGTCAAAAATGGGACCAGTGGGTAGTGATCGAGTCCGGCTGGGCCCTGAACACGATCTAGTATATTTCACGAGTGAATTGACTTCCCTGCTCCTCACGACTGCTGTATTCTTTTCACACTTTGAATGATCCCATACCCCCGCACCCTGTGTCTTGTCCCTCCTCGGGCCAACCTACAGCTCACTTCATATCAAAACCAAAAATGAGTAGTCCAAAATGAACCGTATCTCCACCAGAAACTCCTACTTTTCGCTAGATCTAAAAGTGGTCTCCCCAACCCAGTATCTTAAGCTACATGGCGAGCAGCAGGACTGTCTGCCCCCAGGCAGAAGCAAGGTAGGAGGGCAGGATTGGTAACTGACAACAGGAGGGAGGATGCGGGTGAAGCCCAGAAGGATCCTAGAGTTATGGAAGACCCTCTTGAGAATCCCAGAGAGATTCTAGAGTTATGGAAGACCCTCTTAAGAATCCCAGAGAGATTCTAGACTTAAGGAAGACCCTCTTAAGAATCCCAGAGAGATTCTAGAGTTATGGAAGACCCTCTTAAGAATCCCAGAGAGATCCTAGACTTATGGAAGACCCTCTTAAGAATCCCAGAGAGATCCTAGACTTATGGAAGACCCTCTTAAGAATCCCAGAGAGGGGCGCCTGGGTGGCTCAGTCGGTTGAGCGTCTGGCTTCGGCTCAGGTCATGATCTCATGGTCTGTGAGTTCGAGCCCCGCATCGGGCTCTGTGCTGACAGCTCGGAGACTGGAGCCTGCTTCTTGTTCTGTGTCTCCCTCTCTCTGCCCGTCCCCTGCTCGTGCTTTGCCTCTCTCTCTCTCAAAAATAAATAAACATTAAAAAAAATTAAAAAAAAAAAAAAGAATCCCAGAGAGATCCTAGAGTTATGTAAGACCCTCTTAACACAAGAGCCTCAGGACTTTCTTTTTTTTTTTTTTTTTTTTTTTTTTTTAATTGAAGTGTAATGGACACACAATGCTACGCTACTTTTAGGTGTATAGTGATTCAACAATTCTGGACATTACACGCTGCCCGCCAAGATGAGCGTAGTCACCGTCTGGCACCAAATGACATCATTGCAATATTACTGACTATATTCCCTATGCTGAACTTTCCATCTCCATGATTTATGTAGGCTGGCACTTTGTACTTCTTAATCACCTGCACCCACCCCCGACCCTCTCCCCTCTGGTGACCATCAGTTTGTTCTCTCTGTAGGTAAGATTCCATCTCTGTGCCGGGCTATGGCCAAGCCAGCTCCGTAAGCCTGAGCTCCGTAACCTAACATCCAGTGGAATGTTAGACCTGGTTTCCTTTAAGGTCTCTTACAGTTTTAAAGTGTTAGGATTCCACTGAAAACATAGGAGATGTGTATTTGTGAGTTACAGAGTGAAGCCAGACCTGCATTAAAGACTTCGAAGGTGTTTTAATAATTTCAACTATTCTATAAAATGAAAGGTTTTTTTTCCTCTAGGCCTTCCTACTGAAGGACCGAAAAGAGAAGTTGGTAGTACTAAATGAATGTTTAGATGTGAATGCAGATCGAGTCCACAGCGTGGCTAACATTTGTACAAAGCAGTCCCCAAAACATTGAAAAGTTCGTCGTTATAAAGCCAATTTACTGATTGATGAAAAGGCCCCTCGATGCGTAACCTTTCGACGTGTGACATTTCAACCAGAATACTGAGTTAGGAGTTGCCAATTTTGACTTTTTAGACACATACTGGTACAAAAATACATCTTATGTCATCATTGTTAAGTGTTCTATGTTTTTATTAGGAATTGATAGTTGTGCTATAATTTTATGTCCAACTAAATTGCCGTGATAGGGAAAACAGTAATGGGCGGAGAGGTCATGAAAGATTTTTTAAAGTCTTATAAATAAGTGTGTGATTAGTTGAAGCTGTATCAGCTCTTAATTTAAGGCCTGCAGCTGTCAGTATAAGAAGCATCAAATGTCAAAAGACGTTAGGGTTAGGAATAAATAGAATAAGAGAAGAGGTCTCCTGAGAAGAAAAGAAAATAAATATTAAGTATATGGATTATAATTACACCACTTGTCCTTTTCAAGTTTTAGTGCTAAAATCCAAATTTCAAACATACAGTTTAGTCCATGTTAATTCAGGCAGCTCACCAGGCTGTACAAAAATAGGACAAAATAAAAGATTATTAAAAAGCTCGATATTGGGGCGCCTGGGTGGCGCAGTCGGTGAAGCGTCCGACTTCAGCCAGGTCACGATCTCGCGGTCCGTGAGTTCGAGCCCCGCGTTGGGCTCTGGGCTGATGGCTCAGAGCCTGGAGCCTGCTTCCGATTCTGTGTCTCCCTCTCTCTCTGCCCCTCCCCCGTTCGTGCTCTGTCTCTCTCTGTCCCAAAAATAAAATAAACGTTGAAAAAAAAAATTTTTTTTAAAGCTCGATATTTATTTCCTTTACCTCTTATAAAAGTTTAATGATCTTTTTCTTTTTCAATAAAGATAAAACATCAAGATTGCACTGTTACATTCGCATACTTTGTTAAACATTAGTTTAGTTTATTAGTAAAGAACAGTCAGAATTTTAACATATGGAATGTATTTGCCTTCTCTTTATTAGGATGGTAATTCCTCAAGGTTTTCTTCTCAAACATTAAGATTTTTCACTTAAAAAGAGACTTAAAGAAACTGATCTTTAAGGAGTGGCTATTCTAATATGCATTTCATTTGAATGAGAATAGTTTACACTTAATACTAATAAAGTCCTAAGTTCTAAATGCTGCCTGTTAATTTGAAATGATTTCTATGAGATTTTGTCAACATTAGCTTCTCCTGGAAACCAGTCTGCTTTTCTGCTATTCATTTAAGGTAAAGTTTATTTTAGAAAGTTATCATTACATAAGGCCATCGTGATTCAAGATTTAAATGTTGGTTTTATAAGAATTTTCTTTTCTTTTTTTTGGCCCACTTAGAGCTGTGTCCCAGAATTGGTGCCCAAACAATTTTAAGTGTGGTATGAGCTGTTTATGTCACTGAGTAAAATTAGACACGCCTGTTGCTAATATGAGGGAATGAAACATGACACAAGGCCAAAACACGTGAGAGCCTTCCCGGCACAGTGGGTGAAACCTCAACCCTTCACTCATTCTGCAGGGAAGGGGAAAGTTCAAAACATTGAGTCCCCGCCTAACTCTGGAGCCGGTACTGCCCACCCCGTGCTTTCTGCGACGTCTAAGGTAAGGCCCAAGTTTTACCTTGGATTTTTGTATCCTTCAGCTTGGATTTTTTAAAACATCACTACAATGTACAACTTAAAAACCGAGTAGGTACAAGATTTCTCCACTTGTTTTTCTTCATAGGTGACATAATAGTTAATAAGTTCCTTTTAAAGTGTTGAATAGCTTTCTCTGGAAATGATTATATGTAAGTATCAATAACATTTGGTATCATTTCTCATTTCAACTCTTAAGTTACTCTGACTGCTAACACGCTAGGTATTTTTCACACGATTTGTGTTTCTAATGTTTTTAATCTGTAGAACTCCATGGTAGCATTTCTGTATTTATCGGACATTAAGTTGTATACTGTAGTTAATGTAGATAAAATATAATCTTTAAGATTGCCTGATTCTAATTCCGCCCTTCAGCTTTTGTGGTAGAACTACGTTTGCTTTACCTTTTGTCCATAGCGCTGTTACAGACGTTAAAAAATAGAGTGAAGTTAATGAGAGCAAAATTTCAAGTCGTGAGATAAATCTGGGGAATAAGCAAAACAAGAGAAGAATACCAACTTCGGCTTCCCAAATATTCTTGGAGCAAAAACAGGAGAGAATAGTGCTCTCCTAAAACCTGGAAAACAACACGTTGTTCAAAACACTTGTCAAAGAGTAAATATAAATAAGGTAGAAGGTAACCATGTGCCAACACTCGGGCCTCCTAAACTTGTCAGCTCTTTCTCTGTTTCCTGAGTCGATTCAGGAGAGATCCGGAAAGCAAGTTGAAAGGAAGGCGCAGAGAAAGAGGAGGGAAGACAGGGCGCAGCTGGCAGAAAGACTGGCCAGCAGGACGGAGTAACTCACTAGCACGAAACGTCCTGTGTTTACTTTCTGCTTACTTTCTTGGAAACATTTTGCTGAAATAGGTGCAAAGAGGCACACTCAGAGTTTCAAGACGAACGGTTCAAGTTGGTGTTAGTTTTATAGGTTCTAGAACTTAGAGCTGAGATTTTCTCTCAAAGCCAAATGAAAAGGAAAGCACTTCTGCATATGTAAATGTCCCATTCCCGAGACCGAAAAATCCAGGTTTCCAAAGAGGCTGTAAGCTCGCGCTGGCAGGTGCCAAGGGCAGGCCACCCCAAAATGTAAAGGCCGGTTCAGAAACAGCCAGCAGAACACCCTGAGCCCCACCTCCCGCACCTGTCTCCAGCCTCCCCTGTGAAAGGCGCCCTCCCTGTAGCAGGAGATAAAGAGACATCCTCATCACCTGAGGTGGAGAAGTTAGAGCCAAGAAGCCTATACAAGCACCTCTTGTTACTTTTTACTGATTTACGCCCCCAGCCAAAACTCTGCTTAGAATTCCTCATGAATGGGGGGGGGGGGGGTGCCTGGGTGGCTCAGTCCGTTAAGGCGTCCGACTTTGGCTCAGGTCATGGTCTCGTGGCCCGTGAGTTCGAGCCCCGCACTGGGCTCTGTGCTGACAGCCTGGAGCCTGCTTGGGATCCTGTGTCTCCCCCTTTCTCGTGCTCTCCTCCACTCACGCTCTCTCTCTCTCTCCCTCTGTCTCAAAAATAAATAAACGTAAAAAAAAATTGTTTACAAATGGGAGCTCCCAAAGCCAAGTTTTCTTTGTCAATTCCTCACCGACTTATGGCCACTTTCTTCAAAAGGTATAAAAGCCACCCACCCCCGTCTTGTCCTCAAGCCTCAACTTCGTTACTGGGCCTCCACGTGCATGTGGTGAGCCTTTGGCTTGGTTTTGTTTGATTTGTTTTTTTTCCCCCTTTATTCTTACACCACCTGGAAGACCTTCAAGGGTGGAAGGAAAAATATTTCCTCCCCTACACAGTTAAAATGCTGAAAATAAAATGGTTCCAGGTTGTCCTTCAAAATACTCACCTTCTAGTCGAATTGCTATCGAGTATGAAAATCCAGTAATAACTGTAAATGATGAGCGGCCCTGCTGTTGAACTTGGTGTATTTTGTAGGACCTCTGGTTCCCCCTTTGCCCCCCGTTTTACTTGGCTTCTCCTAGACCCTTGTTTCTTCTCAAATGAGCCCAGCCAGCCTGCTAAGCAGCCCCCCCCCCCCAGGGGTTCCTAGTGGGAGGGGGAAGAACTCCAGAGCAGGATTCTGCTACTTTCCTACTCCTCAGAACCTGCCTCTACCCCTCCAGCCTTCCCTCCTCCTCTTCTTCTCAGCCTCAACAGCATCTGCCTAGCTCTGTGTGCTTCGGACCCACTACGAGGCCAGATCTTTCCATGACGGCCCCAGGAGTGTTGTTGAATTCCTCGCCCACGGGACTTGTCATTTTCAGGGCACAACTTCACTCAATTTTAAAGGTGATTTTGCCCTGGAGAAACGTATGAAAAACTGGGAACAGGAGTATTCTTAGCAATTTGTACATCTGCAGAAGTCTCAAGACTTCTCTCAGGACCCCTCGAAATATTGAAGAGTGCTGGGCGCGGGTCTGACTGGTGCGCAGCCTTCCGCCGATGAAAACCGAGCTGGGGTCGCAGGAGGGTTCGCTTGCCCCCAAAGGGGTCCACGCTTCCTCCGGAAGCAGTGGGGCGCCATTTAAGCATTTGCCACAGGAAAGCCACAGAGACCGGATTATTCTTTGGGATGCTCCCTCTGGTTGCCGTGCAGGATGGGTTGGGGGCAAGGGGGAGGGAGAGGAGAGGAGTTCTAGAAAGTCCAAGGCTGAGGACTGGGGAACGAAGGGAGAGCCAGCAGGAAGAGGTCATTGCTGTTGAGATGGAGGCTGTGAAAGCTTGCCTCACCCTCGTGACTATTTCAGTTCTCTTCTGAACGTTCTCAGTTAGTCTTATGTGTAGAACACCCCTGAAAAGCACACTATGCACGAAGAGGCAATCATTACAAGTTCAGGCTGTGAAGTCAGAGGGCCACTCTCCCGCCGTGGGGCCTTGTTTGTGCGACTTGCTTAATTACCCTCAGCCTCAGTTTCCGCATTTGTAAAAATAGGAATAAATTCGCAGTACTACCTCTTGAGGTTACAATGAGTGCCAAATGCAGTTGAGACAAAACATTTAGACAGTGTCTGACTTCCTGGTGAAGAGTAGTCATACTCCTCCCCCCTCCTGACCCCACCCCTCCTTGCCTTCACAGTCACTGTCAATAATGAGGAAACACATAACCTCGTAGTCTCAGTGACCAGGAGGTCAGGGAGGAGCCTCAGAATGGTGAGTGATCAGGATTTCTAACCTGCTTCTCCTGGATCCCCTAGGAAGGCACCGTGAGCCCCATATAGAAGGTACTAGACTAAGGAATGCTCTCCACACTCAGTCTGGGCTGCTGAGGAGGAAATGCACATTCCAGAACACAAACAGAAAACCCTCTCTGGTATTGTCACTAACTTACTGGAAATCCCTATTGCCTTCAGGAAAAACAAAAACAAAAACAAAAAACAAAACTCAACTGACTGGGTTTCCTATGAACATTTTCCCTTCATAAAACATTTTAGATCTTAATGAAAATTTTATATGAAACATTCTAGAATGTTAATCTTGGTGAAACATAGAGGTATGCTGTCCCCCTACCGGAGTGCATTTGAATGTGTATTCTGTGCAACAGTTGAAAATCGCTTTAAATCCTCACATTTCAGTCCTGAAGAAAAGGTGTCTATAAAGATAGAAGTGAATCGTGACCTTGAAGTTCCTGAAACTTGTTAATGAACTGTCAAAGCAATCAGAAAATTGCATATACACTACATTTGATAAGAACCTTAATTATGCCTACCTCAAGAATTTCTTTTTGCCCTAAGTCTTTCACACGGAGACTTGTAACTAAAAAGAAGCTCAGCTGGGTTGACACATTTAAATAACTTTTCTTTTCTTAAAATTGGTCCTTAACTTTGTGTGGGTATTTCTCAGAGTTAGCATTTAGTTCAATGCTATTTTTAGGGACTAGGCAAATTGAGGTTTTGAGGGGAAGGGGTTATATAGTTGCTTTGCCTGAAAATTTCAGTTTGGTTAGAAAACTCCAAGGACTTAATGACATAGATGACAGGCTTCTTTATTCCCTGGTTAAATGCAGTCTCCCTGTGTCACTCGAGGAACATTCTAAGCTCTGCCTTCCTTTGTAAATAATGTCAAACGTCAGGGTCATGTCTATACGGGATGAATGGTGCTAGGGCGGGCTCAGGTCCCCCTCACCGGTCTGGTACACGAACTGGCCACTGAACCGCCAGTGACGGTTAGGACAGTTCTCTAGGTACCCACGTGTCACTAGACACATCTTTGTGTCTGGCTTCTCCTGCCCCGACCAGCTGTTCTCATCGCCTGACATTTATGCCTCTTAGAGAACATTCCCTTCATGAATCATTTGTACGAGCGTCCTCACCTCAGGTTCCGGAGAATCCGACCTGAGATAGACAAGGTGGAGCCGTGTGCTACTGAGAAATCCATCGATGTGTCTGACTGATCGATCGCTTGTTAAAATCCCGATGTTTCCGACAGCCGTTGTTCAGACCAGTGTCCCCAGGAACCACACTGAGCTGGAGACTTGCCTGCCGGTTTATTGGAGGGAAAACACCTGCACGCGACCGAAGGCAGCCCAGTTGGGCAGGAGGGTTGAATAGCGATGTAGACGCGTCAGAGCCGCGATGGCCCTCCGAGTTGTCCTCAGATTGAGGGAGGGGCCTGGGCTTTTGCCCCCCTGCTGTTACCAAACAGTGGACGTGGGACATACGGTAGGTGGGGCGGCTCAGTGCCATCGAAGCCATTCTCATCCTCAGGTGTCACCCGTGGCAGCTGGAAGAGTGAGGCCTGGGTCCTGAAGACTGACCAGGGAAATACGCCACTGCTGTTCACCCCTCGCGTCGTGCGGATTACTCCACGTACCTAATTTGGAGATCGCCCCCTGCCCCCCACAGGGTTCTGGTCAGACTCTTTCCCTGAGGAAGCCACTGAAGGAACATCAGCGGGATGCACTACAGGCTCCGTGGCTGCCGTCAGTCTCCAGAAGGCAACCGACACTCATCGTGTCTCCCTCCCGCCCACCACCCCCGGCCACCCGTTCATTCCCACCTAATACCTTTGCTGGTCTAGGTAGCCAACCCGGGTGATGACCCTGGCGTTCACCTCTGAGGGGTCTGAGCCGTTGGTCACCGTGCCCTTATGGATCAGCCTTTGCGTGAACACGTGTCCATTTGCCATCCGCACAGTCAGAGGACACCGAGAAATGCCCTTCCAGGCCTTCTGGGTGACAGACATTCTTCCCAGCCAGGAATGGCACATCCTTTCCTTCTAACTGCTGTCTTGGTACAAGGGGCTCAAGTGAATGGATGGTGGCATGCACATTAATGGCACTCACGCTGCACTCCCTGGTGGAAGCATTTCCCACCGGGGAACAGACTTCTAGATCCACAGAGCCCGTAGTCGTGGGGATGGGAGGCCTGGATTTCCCATCCAGGTCATTAAAAGTGATGGTAAGAATGACCACTCCTACTCTCACCCTTGGTTCCCAGGCCATGCGTTCTACCCATTGAGGATGGGATACGGTGCCACGTGGTGGTTCAGATGGCCGGTACGGACTGCATCCTGAGGCATCACCCACCCTCACAAGGAATCTCCACACTGGGACCTCAACAGCAACCTCAAAAGGCTGTCCCATCCCGTTCCCAAACCGGCAGCTCTGGGACATGCCGTGGGTGTTGACAACAGTAGGCCCATAGTCAAGTGCCACGGTGCCCTTTGTTATGAAGTGGATCATTTGATTCACTGCAGTGTCACAGGGCGTCCCACACCAGTGGATCCAACATCTGTAGGTCCTCAGAGAGTCATGGTGGCCAAGGCCATGCAGGCGAAAGAGAAAAGCCCATACCCGTCCCGTGTGTTCCAGTCAGAGTGATACAATTGTCTTGCCATTGAGTGGCTGCTTGCACGTGTTGGGCTGTGTCCAGCCTCAGCGTGGGTGTCTGTTGTTGGCAGTTTAGACATTCAGTAGTGGCAGTAGCTAGATCAGCCTTGACGAGAGGGCTCCCTCGTTGGGCCCACACGTGGCCTCCATCGCAGCCACTGTGGCCACTGTGTTAACGAACCCGCTGTGGGAGCACAGGGTGGGTGACGATGAGCTGGCTGCTGTCAACTGGCTGAGTCATTCTGGCCGTTTGGTGCCTCCTCCACAGCGGACACTCGGGAGGATGTTAGTGTGTGAAGCGAAGGTCTTTGCCCTTGTGCCCCCACAGGTCCACCCTCGGGCTCTTTCCCTCATCTCATTGTCGTCCCCCTTCCAGGTCCTGATGAAACCGCCAAGCCATTCACCCCTGTCAGTGAGACTGTCTGTATCCCAACCTCAGCTTGTCTCTGCTTCCGCCAAAAGTGGATGTGCAGATGAACTACCTGAAGCTTTGTGCTTTGGGAAGATTTCCTTTCAGCACCTTGACGGGGCCATGGTCCACAGCAAGACGTTTGTGGCTTGCACCAACATACTGAGCCAACCCACCCTGAAGCCAGGTTTGGCCATTTTCTCCCTCTACAGGCTGGTCGTAAGGGACACCCCTCTGTGGCCAGAGGACTGAGATGAGGCAGAGGTGGGGGGTGACGGAACCCTGAGTCACCTGTGCACGCAGCCTCTTGTGCCCTCTGCCTGCCCCGGTGCCTGGTATGCCACTTCTAACGTCCAGGAGATTACTGCTGGCCTCTGACCTCATGCCTCGGTGGAGGGCTAACAAAACTCAAGTTGTGATGGGAGATTCTGGCCACGTGGCCAGATAGATGTCTCACGGTCGGGTGCCCTGTGTCCACAAAAGCCCGGGAGCGCTTAGGGAAATGTTTTACAAATGGCATGTAATTCCCTACCGCAGACGGCACCACCTTATTCCAGAACGCTAGAGGACCATACTGTGATTCTTCCACAGGGTTGCCCTTTCCTCATTGTACCACAGCCAGTCACACGGCCTCTGGTTCTGCTGGAGCAGGGCTGGATGAGTCCTCGCACTGTGCGCTTGCTCCAGTGTCACAGGTGTTTCCTTCTGGGGACCTGGCCTCTCTTCAGTCGAGGGTTTCCACGTCTGGAAACCGAGCAAAGAGTTGTGATCTTTGTGGGGGCCAGGGGCCCTCAGCCCCCTGACCATCCATCCTTGATATGTCTTCTTGCACAAATGGAGAGAACTCCCTTGCTGGCTGCCCGTCTGTGTCTGTCCTCCTCAACAACTAGCATGGAAGTTCCGGCCCTTGCCTTTGACCAGGTGTCATCCATTGCTTTCTCCAGGCCACCCGTTTCCCCAGGAAACAAACAAACGACAGGAGACTGAGATTTGCATGGAGGACGTTCATTAGGAAGGGTTGCTAGGAGGAAGAGCTCTGTGGGAGTGGAGGAAGCAGGAATGGGCAGAAGAAGAAGCTGGAGACAGAGGGCTCCGTGATCCCACCGGACTGGCTGGGCAGAGCGGAGAGGTGGGGGGGGTGCTCTCTGGAGCCAGACTGACCCTTCAGAGAAGACATGAATGAAGACAACAAGGGCCAGGCCCTTGTGCCACCAGAGCGACCTGTCATTAGCTGCCCTGGGAGGGGCGTCGCTTTGGATGGGGGGTGGGTAGCCCTCTTTGACCAACGACAGTTCCAGGACCTCAGGTGCACACTGTGAGCAGGGAGTATTCCTGGCGACCGAGAGAATGAGCTCCTCGGTGACGAGGGAAGAAGGTCTACCCGACACCACAGTATCTATGCAGTAGTTCTCAGGTTTGCTGCCTTTATGATTATTTGACCTTTGCGTGGATTTTAGAAAATGATTTCTTTCATGACTGTTTTACTTCTGTAAGTAGGACTCTTTGGTCATATAATCCAGTAGAACAGCAGTTTATAAAGAGCATTTAATGGAGAATTGATCTCTGCGTTATTTTCATCCATTTATTCATCAAATATTGGCAGTGTTCTAGGGAGCAAGACTGGCCAAGAGCGTGACAGAAGAGAAAAAATCCTGCCCTTGTGGGTATGGGGCAAACGATATGGGAACGTGGATGCAGTATTTTTTGGATGTTGCGTAAGATAGGAAACTGGAGGCAGGAGAGAGAAATTAACGTTGCTTCGGTTCATTAGCAGGGGAATAAGTTAAAGCTATCAACAGAAAGGCCAGCATAACTCCACCTTAAGTAGTGGCTAACTTCAACTAACTAATTATCCCTTTGCTCTCAGTATAGACAAATAGAGGTCATTATTATTTTGGTGATTACTTTGATTAAATCATATTCTGTTATCAAAGCGTTTTATTTTTTAAACTGTTTAAAGTTTATCTTAAGAGAGAGAGCACGTGCACATGCACACATGACTGAGGAAGGGGCAGAAAGAGAGAGAGAGAGAGAGAGAGAGAGAGAGAGAATCCCAAGCAGGCTCTGTGGTGTCAGCACAGAGCCTGACACAGGGCCCGAAGCCATGAACTGTGAGATCATGATCTGAGCTGAAATCAGGAGTCAGATGCTCAATGGACTGAGCCACTCAGGTGCCCCTGTTATCAAAACATTTTAAAGGGACGAAAACAAAAAATAAATATTTAATTTTTTGATATGCTGAGAGGAATTGATCATGAACATTTTTAACATAATGAGTATTTAAAATATGGAAAATATGTAAATATGTGAATCATTTATATAATTTAGTATATTGGCATTTGGGTTTTGATTGATTATATCAATGATACTGTAGAGCTTTTCTGATCTGGTGTGAGTTGTATTTGTAATAATAGTTTCCAGAACTTTGTCAAGATGTAGCACCGTCATCTTCTATAAATACGTATTCTTTGAAATTCTAGTATGATCTAGCTTCAGAGTCAAAAGACCACAAATGTTGTACTTAGTATACAATAATAGCAAGTCTAACACTCTGTGTTAAACATTATTTTAGGAACAGTGCCCTTTCCCTTTGGAACTAGGGTGGCAAATTTCGGGGAAATACTGGCCTCCAAATATGTAAGACTTAAGAATATACTTGGGCATATATCAGAGCATATGTTATAAGGTTAACTGGGTTGGTTGTGAATGTTTGGTGCCCGATGGTAATAAAGGGGCTTTGTTTGGAGTAGTGAGAGTGATCAGAAGCATAATAACCTTTGTGAAACTTACAATTCTCATGATGTGAAATACATGTAAGGCACCCATGAGTCTTCTATTCCACCTGGTGGGAGAAGGACACCAGCAGGTCAGGAGTTAGATGCACCCTCAGAACTCTGGGAATCCCAACTGTAAGCATTTGGGCACTTTGAAGAAAACGATTACATTACTCATGATAGTAGGAAAGCATTTATAAGTTATAATGCCAGTAAACAGCCCAATGAAGGCTTCATGTGTTAAAAGAAATTCTTGAAAGACTGCATAATTAAACTCTATGTTTGGTGATCCTTTTTTTGTTGATAAAGCATTCAGGAAACACTATGCAATGAAATATTCCACATATTTGCAGATAGTTTCTGAGTAATTTGACAAAGCACAAAATCAACAACAAACACATGGGGGAAAATGGTAACCATATACAGTTTCCTAAAAGACTACATACTAAATCAGGAAATAAATAGCCTTGGTCACTTTGGACCATCGAAATCAGAGAGTGGATATTTTAAAGACAAGGCGATAAGCCAAGACCGAATAACATCATATGCCTTCCGCCTCCACTTTCGTCTTCACTGTAAGAAACTGTGAGTCTCCAAGTAAATCTTGCGGACCATTTGCCCAGAGCTTGAGTAGGATCACAGGTTGGAGTAGAATTTGAGAAAGGAATGACAGTCTGAAGAAGGAAAAGAAGATAAAACAGCAGGGGGGACCACATTCTCAAGGAAGCAGGTGCAGGGATCAGAAAGAAATGTGGCTCCGTGGGCCTTGTCTCATGGACAGGGCCAGGTGGCAAAGCCACAAAGCCCTGCCGAAAAGCTCTTCGAACATATTCCACCAAAATTCAGGACGTGTCTTCAGACGAAGGAGTCTCCACTGTGAGGAGAAGGCTGTGGGGCCTTTTGACTTGATCGGTTGACAGAATCCATCACGGCATCACGAAGTTTTCATCATAGAGCTAAGTAAGGGTGTCTTTAGAAATCAGGCTGGTTTTATGTGAAAGCAAGAGGGAAATACCTAAGATAAGACGGTTGAAAAGCGAAAGTAGGAACAGTGCTTTTCTGATGCTAATCTTCCTCCAAAATCCGACTCCCCTATCTTATCAGGGTAGAACTTTATGTGATCTTGACCCTTAAAATGTGCTCTTTGGACACAAAGAGAGCTTACGATTCCCATTCGTGCTAGAAAATGGAGTTGTGCGCAGGATCGCCGAGATGTGGAATGAGGGAAGTGTCAGCCTATGAATTATGACATACGCATCAATCATATCATTATGCCAATAAAAGGGTCTGGCAAACAATGATGTGTAAATCAATCATTTTCCCCTTTTGTTTGGTGTGTTCCCATTCTTTTCCGAGCTATTCATGGAGTTTCTATTGAAGTTGGTAGGCTCTCAGTTAAAGAATGGGTAGGAGAGATAATACGATCCTCGGGTAGAGATGGAATGACTTGCATTTTCACGCGTAATGCCGTTTTGTAGACATGGAAATCATCAATTTTTTCACGTTTGTTTTTGAGAGACAGCCCACACGTGCGAGCGAGCAGGGGAGGGCCGAGGGAGAGGGAGACCCAGAATCCGAAGCAGGCTCCCCGCTCCGAGCGGTCGGCACAGAGCCCGACGCGGGTCTCGAACCCACAGACCGCGAGATCGTGACCTGAGCCGAAGTCGGACGCTTAACCGACTGAGCCACCCAGGCGCCCTGTCCACAAGCACATTTAGATGCGAATGTGTCTTCTTTGGCCTGCCTGCCTGTAACCAGTACATATATAATTGAGCCACTCTGTTGGCAAGTCCTACTCTCGGTGCTGTGTACGTGACAGTGAACAAAACATTCTTCCTGCCCTCGTGGAGATAGATAGGAGTCTAAAGAGGAACGGACCAGAAAAAGTCAACAAATGAAGGCAGCATTATCCGTCCTGGAAAATGAGGGAAATAAGCAGGCCTCGGTTGTAAATGACGACGGGGCGGAAGGTACACAGAAGGGGTGCTGGTGGAAGTCCATCTAAGTCCCGGCCGAGGTGGCAGCCACGTGGCACAGACCACGTGATTCGGGCAGAAGGACCAACGTGTGAAGGCTACAAGATAGGAAAAGCTGGTTCTGTTTGAGGGATCGGAAGAAGTCAGCGCTGAGAAGGGCACAGTGGGACGGGATGGGACGGGATGGGGCTGGAGAGGCGGGAGGCAGCCCCGGAGTGGAGCTTCCTCCCAGGGACAAGGGAGGCCACTGAGCGACCTTCGCCAGGGCCACACGGGGTTGCCTTAGGGCTTCTCGCAGCGCCTCAGTATACATTTTGTTAACTAACTTGGCTCTTACCGCAGCCAACCACTACTGGCCCTCTGCATTCGCTATGCACGCACAGAGTCACAGGTTAACGGTAGGTATGAGCCCCGCGAAGAAGCGGACCCTAGTTGGTACCAAGTAACACCTGGTTCTGGTTAAGAAGCTAGTTCTCCAGGGGCGCCCGGGGGGCTCAGTCGGTCGAGCGTCTGACTTCGGCTCAGGGAATGATCTTAACATTCGTGGGCTCGAGCCCCGTGTTGGGCTCTGTGCCGACAGCTCGGAGCCTGGAGCCTGCTTCCGATTCTGTGTCTCTGCCCCTCCCCTGCTCACACTCTGCCTCTCTCTCTCTCTCTCTCTCTCTCTCTCTCTCTCTCTCTCTAAAAAATAAGGAAGAATTTTTTAAAAATTAAACAAAAAAAAGCGAGGTGTCCAAATGCGGCAGCCTTTGTTGTGACACTTTCACGGGCGCACTTGTAACTGACGCGAGTGCTGTTCTTAATTGCTCTGCCAGCTTCAGTTTCTGGATGTTACTGTTACTCCTTAGATACTATATAATGACACCTAAAAGCCTCAGACTTCGGAGTTCATTTAATCAAAACAAGGACAAAATGCTAAGAAAAGTATATTTGAATTGCCCACCTTTATAAACCTAACGCTTTGAAAATAAGCCTCTATCTGAACCATGAAACAAAACATGACATTTAAAGCCACAGTTTCTTGGGGTGCCTGGATGGGTCAGTGGGTTAAGCATCCAATTTTGGCTCAGGTCATGATGTTGCGGTGAGTTTGAGACCCGTGTTGGGCTCCGTGCTGATGGTTCGGCGCCTGGAGCCCACTTGGGATTCTGTGTCTCTTCGCCCTCTCTGCCCCTCCCCTGCTCATGCCCTGTCTCCCTCCCTTCCTCCCTCCCTCTCTCTCTCTCTCTTTCTGTCTCTCTCACAAAAATAAACAAACATTTAAAAAACAGGGTTTTTTAGCTAACATTTGTATGACAGCGGGTTTGATGTTTTCTCTTTCCTTGTAGTCACTCGTTCATTTAAATAAAGGTTTCTTCCCATTTAGCTTTCTTAGCTACTTACAGGGCACTTAATTCTCTTGGTTTGGTGTAATTTGTAAAGAGCTTTTTTTAAATGGCAACGTTTGCCGTTTTATTTTAAGAGTCAATCGTGGTGTAAGGATGAGAGGATAATTTGATGACCTTTTAATCTGTTTGAGTGTGGACTTGTGTATGCATTTAGAATATTGGGCATGTGTGATTGTAACTTTGGATGAAATTGACAATTACAATCCGTGTACTTTGCTCTATTTAGGTTTACAATGCTGAGCAATTTGATGAAAAGGTAAAGCAGATCTATTCTTGAAATTGGTCATCCTAACTAGTGATAAAGTTGGGATGAGTATGGTAAATTAATTACTAACTTCAGTATTATCAAAGGAATATATATGTATATACACACACACATATCTCAAAAGATAGATTTGTATAAATTCTATAAATCTGACAACATTTGGGGGAGGCATTTAAAAATTTTATTTACATGTTTATTTTTGAGAGAGACAGATACAGAGCTCTAGCAGGGGAGCAGCAGAGAGGGAGGGGGACACAGAATCCCAAGCAGGCTCCAAGCTGTCAGCGCAGAGCCCGATGTGGGACTCAGACTCACCAACTGTGAGACCATGACCTGAGCCAAAGTGGATTGCTTAACCAACTGAGCCATCCGGGTGCCCCTAGGGAATGCAATTTTAAATGAAAAAAAAGAGTCTGAGGAAATCGTCTTAACAATTTTTAAATTTCATCATCTTTTTTTCTGTGGGTATACATTTTAACATGTATTTCAAAATTCTCTCTTTTTCACTTAACACACGGTCATTAGCATCTTCCTGGGATTTTTTTTTTTTTCCATTTCAAGTCGTCAATTCTGTCATAGTGTGAGAATCCGGTGACTTCGTTAGCCTTCATTATTTATTTAGTGTCCAGTTCTTCACCGCCCTGGCTAATGCTACCGTAGATATCCTGAAACACAAATCTTCATTTTCATTCCTAATTGTTCCTTTGGACTAAGTTCCTAGAACTGAAATGCCTGTGCGTGTTTGAGGCTCTTGGTACTCAGTGCCAAGTATCTTTCCAGAAGGATTACGTTCCCCCTCCCGCTCACCAGCAGAGGAGTACCGGGGTTATTTTTCAGACACTTTGCCAATGCTGGCTATTGTCAGTTTGCCAATCTCTCAGTCTTTGCAGACGGCTCCAGTGCTCGTGGTTATTTGAACTCCTTGGAGTCACGGTGAAGCTGAACTTTTTTACCGCGTGCATTGCTGCTCAGTTAAGTTTCTCTGACGTGCGCGCGTGGCCTTGCGCAAGTGTTGCTGGGTTACTTGTGGTTTTTAAGGGCATCAACCTTGCCTTTAAGGCACATGTTCCCCCCCAGTTTACTACCAGCTCTTGAGTGTGTCTTGTTCTGACGTGCTTTCTGTCACACATCGGTGAGGGTGGGCTCGTCCCCGTACTCCTTGTTCTCCTAAACCGTGGCTCCCGTTCCGAGTGATGAGTTATATAATGCAAGCAGGGAGGCAGGAAGTTAGCTAATTACTGTGGGAAGGAGCTGTCTTTGAGAAGTCTGAAAGCAAATGGAGGTGCAGCTGGGCCTGCGGTTCTCAGTGCTGTCACGACCTAGTCCGCTTCAACCGATAAGCACACTATCTTCCTCCTTCCCCGGAAGAGTGGCCCACGCGTCCTGGATGCCTCTTGTTTCTCGCCTTCCGTTTACTTATCACTAAAGCGGGCTTGCTTTAGACGCTTCTAATCGTCTCCTCTCTCTGTCTGCCCTTTGTCATGATCTCATGTTTCATACTGAAGCACAAAACTATGCTTTGCCGCCTGTAAGTCCTACTGTCTATGCATTCATTTGTCCACCGCATACTCACCGATTGCCTGTCACGGGCGCATCACTCCTACTGGCCTCGGTGACACAGTCGCGCAGTTGACCCCTCCCCCTGGCCACGGTTACATAATCGTGCGACTGACCACTCACCTCAGTCCATGCCTTATCGTTTTAATAGATGATGTAACATGATAGCACTAGATGTGTAGTAAGAAATTACAAGGTGAGGGTGGCTCAGTCGGTTAGGTGTTCGACTCTTGGTTTTGGCTCAGGTCGCCATCTCACCACTCATGGGTTCGAGCCCCATGTCAGGCTCCAAGCTGATGGTGCGGAGTCTGCTTGGGATTCTCTCTCTCTCTCCCCCTCTCCCTCCGCCCCCTCCTCTCCTCGCTGTCTCACTCCATCAGATAAATAAATTTAAAAAGTTACGCCACCCGGATATTAGAGCTGTGTTACGTGGTATGAAAGGCAGTTTTTGAGAGTGTCAAAAATGATTTTCCTACAGTTTTGGGGTTGACGTGACGGGTGCTATTAGACGTGTGGTCCACCCCCAGTCAGCATGCCCTGTGGCCTGGCAGGACCTTACTCAAAGCGGTCAGAATTCCAACCCTGATACGTGGGTGACTCTCCCTTGGAGACATGAGGTGGCTGAGGAGCTGGTGCCCACTGGACATCCTCCCCCCGCCTTGCCTTGTGGTTATGGCAGGAAAACACAGTCTGAATCATGTGTGTGTGTCTGAGTAAGCATGATCTCAAGCCTCAACCCCGTCCTCTTATCATATTTCAAAGACTTTGGTTTCTGTTTTATCCGTTAGTGTGCAATGCAGTTCTGATTGTACTGTATTATCACCAGAGCAGAGAATTTGTCTGAAGCCGATCCATTGGCCCTTCTTCATACTTTCTTGTTGAACTAGCATGTTAACGGATTTTGCAAATGTTACCCGTATGCTTGAGAAAAATAAGCATTTCCCAGTTTCGGGGATAGGGCTCTATACGTGTCCATTTGAACACATTTCAGTTGTATCGTTCAGGTTTCGTGTAGCGCCACTCATTTTAGAGGGCTTGATCTATCCGTAGAGGTATGCTAAAATCACTGTGATGATGGCTTCCTTCACTGTTTCCTGAAGTTCTCCCATTTTTATTACATGTATACAGATGAATAGATGTTTGTTAGATGCACACAAGTCTAGCATTTCTACAGCTGCCCGGAATGTATTTTATATCTATAGTATTACAGCAATACCCCACCCTAATGTGCCCTGTCATTATGGGCGTTCATATATAACATAAATGAGAGATGGCTCCTGTCCTCTGCTCCTGCCCCGGTGTCAAAGGAGGGGTGGCTGAAGTTTTCCTCTCCTTTTGGGGGAAAAGGATGTGTGGTGATGTGTGCAGGCTGGAAATAGGCAGCACCAGTGAAGGGCGCCCCATTCACCAATAATCTAGATTACTCGTCCCAGAACAGGTTAGCTGGGAGGTTCTTGGAGTCACTGCTGCTTCCTCCTTCCCTTCCTTCTGGGGATTGCTGTGCAGGCCCAGAGTCTCAGCATCGCTCCCGGCAGTTGCCCTACCGAGAAGTGCTAGCTGGAAGGGTGGATTTGAATTCTCTGCCACACTCTGGACTCTTTGCCCACAGCCTATAGATAGGCCCTCACTGGGGTGAGTTCATTAATTCTGCAGCAAGGCTACATTTGCAAAGTTGAACGCTGTCATGTTTTCTAAGATTTATCTTCTATACCAATTTTCTTTTCGCCTGGATGTGATCTGTTAGATACAGAGAAGACATATATTTTGTATGTCTTATAGCTTTAAGCTATATAACTCCTTTTTGAATTTTAAAATATAACTGAGTTTCTCGTTTCTAAAGGGTCTGTTTAGTTCTTTTCAAACCCGTCTTTTTAAAAATCACATCATAGTAGCTTCCTTTCAACATCTTCCAGGGGTTTATGATCTCTGTGTCTCAAACTCCTGGCAACAGCCTGTCCAAATTAGGCGTGTCAATAAATGATGTTTGAAATTAAGAATGCCACTTAACAACATTTATTTAGTAGACACAATGCTCAGTTCACTACGTTATGTCCCATGACAAGAATCAAAGAATACAGAAGACAGAATTCCTGTCCATGATGTGGTTTTATTTTCAATAATAAATAGGGAACCATTAATTCAAAGCAGATAAAAACTGATACTTACACAAAAATGTATTCTAATGCTTCATATTTGATTCCCTATCTATTAAAATGTTGATAACTGGGGCGCCTGGGTGGCTCAGTAGGTTAAGCATCTGACTTCAGCCCAGGTCATGATCTTGCAGTTCCTGAGTTCGAGCCCCGCGTGGGGCTCTGTGCTGACAGCTCAGAGCCTGCCTACTTCAGATTCTGTCTCCCTCTCTCTCTGCCCCCTCCCCCACTTTCTCTCCTTTAAAAATAAATAAACATTAAAAAAAATTTAATAAAAACTAAAATGTTGATAACCACATTTGAGAGAAGCACTTAAAACCCATCAAAATTAAGTATACCACCATCAACATACTTTGAGGATTAGGTTAACAGGAAAAGAGGTGTAATTTAAAAAAAAAGTTTTTTTAATGTTTATTTACTTTTTTGAGAGAGAGACAGAGACAGAGTGCGAATGGGGGAGGGGCAGAGAGAGAGAGGGAGACACAGAATCCACAGCAGGCTCCGGGCTCTGAGCTTTCAGCACAGAGCCCGACACGGGGGCTCGAACCCACAGACCGCGAGATCATGACCTGAGCCGGAGTCAGACGCTTAACAGACTGAGCCACCCAGGCACCCCCGGGAATTCATTTTTGAATGATAACATAAGTTATTTAAAAAACTAAAGTGGTCTATGAAGGTAATTTTTATTCAAGATGTAGTAAAACTCAAAATTCCTTATCTTGGATTATAAATTTTAAGTTCTAAGATAAAGCATCATTTCATTAATGTTTTTGTACAAGGCTTATAAATAAATCACAAAGTGCTCTGCCTCGTTGCGGTGCACTTTCCTGCCAGCGTGAATGCTACCTTGCTGTTGTCTGACTTCAGAGTCCTGAAGAATTGGTATCCTTCCCAAGGCTGATTATAATAATATCTGAAGGAAGCTAGCCCAAGCAGATAGTCTCTGAGAGTCTCTTCTGGCAAAAATTTAATACACGGTGTCAAATAAAAAATGAAAACCACTATGAGCCGTGAGGACTGTAAGCTAATAATTTATTAAATAACAAAATCGACTCTTTAGAAGAAAATTTAAGTTGAGTGTTCCGCCTGGCCACTCACATCATGCCTGTCTAGAATAAAGTCCTCGTTTTCTGCGTAATAGTCAGCACTGAGAAATAGCGATACCCGCTTGGCCAAAATACGTAAAACGCGATAGAGTAAGCACTACAACCGGGAAAACAAACAGATATGAAAGGAGAAGTCTGTGGCTTTGGTAAATACGGCTCGAGTCTGGAAGGACCAGAAAGCAGGTCGCTGGCTTCCGAGAGTCAGCCTGGAGTCGGTAGGGTCTGCTGAGGAAACGGGGTCCGGCCTCTTCCTTGGGCCGTCAGCAAAGCAGGGGTGCAAATGTGGGGTGACTCCTAGACTAAACAGAGCACTTTCCCCGGTTTCCTCTCTCCTGGGAGACCCTCCAGAGATTGTAGGGTAGAGCCTGCCTTCTCTCTCGCAGCAAACAGCTGGTCACACTAACCTAGTCCGTTGTGAGTGGGTTTCCACTTACTAAATATAAACAGTTGAGGGAACTCTGAAGTAACTCTCAACGTATTTTTGTTGTTGTTGTACATTTAAATTATCTGGGTATCTGTGCATTCAACGTTTATACTCAATTTATTGAGCAAATGTTTATCGAGGGCATACTGCGTGCCAGGCACTGCTCTAGGCACCTGGGGATACAAGAAAATAACCCAACAATTGAGAGCCCTACCTTCTGGGGGCTTCTATGCGCTGAGGTGAGACTTTACAGTAAAGTAAGTCAATAAGGTACATAGTATGTCATGTAGAGTTAAGTGCTATGGTAAAAAAAAATAAAAATAAAGCAAGAAGGAGCAGAGAGAAATATGCAGTGGTGAGAGCGGAGGGTTATTTAAATCAGATGACCAGGGAAGGCTGGTTGATAAATGCTCTTTGAGCAGGGAGTTGAGGGATGCGAAGGAGACGCCAGCCATTATCTGGGAGAAGACCTTCCCGGCTTCCAGGTAGAGGGCATCGCAACTCCAGAGTTCACGCTTGGAAGGTACGCGGGTGAGTAAGACCGGTGTGAGTGAGCCAGGAGTAAGGAGGAGAGCGGTAGAGGACGAGGTCAGGATGGGCCCTGCCAGTCAGGCTGAGGATGTCGGGGTTTACTCTGAGTGGAATGGAAAGCCGCAGGAGGATTTTATGGAGAGGTGCTCGGTGACCCAGTCGATGCTTTCACAGGACCTCTCTAGCCCCCATGTTGGAAGTGGCCTGTGGGAGGTTTGGGATAGAAGCAGAGAACTGTGAGGTGGCAGCTGCAGTCGGCCAGGTGACCGATGGTGAGACGCAGTCAGATCCGGATTATTGGTAGCACTTTGATTCACTGAGTTGTTGATGGGTTGCATGCGGTATGGAGAAAGAAAGGGATTGAGAACAACTGAAAGATTTTTGACTTGAGCATCTTTTTTCTTAATTTGTTAAAGTTTATTTCTTTGTTTTGAGAGAGCGAGAAAGAGCACAAGCAGGGGAGGGGCGGGAGAGAGGATCCCAAGGAGGCTCTGCACTGTCAGTGTAGAGCCCCATGTGAGGCTAGATCCCACGACTGGGAGATCATGACCTGAGTCAAAATCAAGAGTCAGATGCTTAACCGACTGAGCCACCCAGGTGCCTCTTGACTTGAGCACCTTGAAGAATGAACGAAGTTGCCACTCAGCGATTTGGGGACAGTTTTACAAGGAGCAGGTTGGGGAGATGTGGTCAGCTTTGGTCAGGACATGTGCAACTTGAGATTCCCAGTTGGGGAATCTTGAGTTCAAGGTGAGCCATAGCTAGGAACTAGGAGTCCTCAGCTTAAAGACACATCTACAACTGGGGGTAAATTCAAATGAAGAGGGGAAGTAATCTCGGGGCTGAGCCTGTGGCTCAGAGATGATGAGGACACGGCAAATGAGAATGAGCGGCCATCGCCATTGCAAGTAGGGTTTCCGGAACCCTAGCGGAAGAGGAGGCAATGACTATTTGGCATGTGCTAACCCTGGGTCGTGTGAGCCCGCTTTGCTTAGCAACACGGAGACCCTTGATGAGCTTACCAGAGCAAGTTCAACGGGTGGCCGGTGTGAAAGCCTGTCTGGAAGCGAGTTCTAGAGAGAAGGCAGGCACAGAATTAGAAAAACAGTGGGTATGGTCAACCCACTCAAGGAGTTTTGCTGGAGGGAGGAGTAGAGAAATGGAGCTGGGGCTGTAGATATTTGTGAAGCACCTGCTGTTGGCCAGAGCATACGGTGGTAAGACATTAACACTGTCCTCAGGAGCCCCAGGCTGGTGGCTCGCCCCTTCTGATAAGACCATTTTTCCAGTCTTTATGTAGTTTATCCTTGTTAGTATTCTTTCAGTAATAAGATCCTAGAGACCTCATATTAGAAGTTCTCTTTCCAACAGGTCTTTTCTGAAAATGCTTTAGCAGAGACCGCATGTTTTATTTTTACCTACTTAGCCTGGGTCCCCTTTGGAATTAGCTCCTCATCAACAATCGTTATTTTAGAAGAGTGTTAGACTGCAAGTGCCAACTCTTTTCTTAATGGATTCAGTGCGTTCATAAATCATAGAATGTTTTGTTTAGGATGTAATTCGGAGAAAACACTCCATCTATCTAGCCCCGTTTACCAGCCTCACCTCTGGCAGGTAGGTAGCCCAATTAGTGTTTGTGAGATTCAGTAGTTCTATTTTTTTTTAATGTTTTAACGTTTATGTATTTTTGAGAGAGAGAGAGACAGAGCATGAGCAGGAAGGGACAGAGAGAGAGGGAGACTCAGAATCCAAAGCAGGCTCCAGGCTCTGAGCTATCGGCACAGAGAGCCCGACTGAGGGCTCGAACCCACAAACCGTGATATCATGACCTGAGCCGGAGTCAGACGTTTAACCGACGGAGCCACCCGGGTGCCGTCTTTCTTTCTATTTTTTCATCCATTCACTCATTCCCTTAAGGCTTCTATTGTGTCACTATTATTTGTCAGTTACCCTGTTTTAGGGGCACAGCAATGAAAAGGCTCACATAGAGTTTATGTTCTGAGGAGGGGGGAGTCAGTAAACAAGTGAATAATCAAATAAAACAGATTCCCAGGACAAGTAAGAGGGATTTAAGGGCTACCCTCATCACAGAATTGCTATCGTCTGTCCTGTAAACCACAGCAAAATTGTCTTAAATGGATATTAAAGTCTTCCCCATCTTATGTAAGTGGGAACAAAAGCTTCCTAGGAGAGGCAGAATAATGACCCCCACATATGGCCATGTCCTAATCCCTGGAACCTTGCATGATAAAAGGAATGGTTCAGTTGTGATTATGTTAAGGCCTTTGAGATGGGGAGATTATCTTGGATTACGGAGGTGGGCCCGCTGTAATCCCAAAGGTCCTTGTGACGGAGAAGCAGGAGGGTCAGAGTCAGAAAGGAGCCAGGAGCCGCGGCAACATAAATAGAGGTTGTAGCCAAGGAGTGTGGGCAGCCCTGGAAGCTGGAAAGAGGAGGGAGCAGATTTTGCCTGGCTCCTCCGGAAGGATTACAGACCTCCCCACCCTTGGATTTTTAGCCCCCACAGACCCACTTTCAGACTTCTGACCTCCCAAACCATAAGATACTGAAGTTGTGTTGGGTTAAGCCTCTAGGTTTGTGGTAATGTGTTGCAGCAGCAATAGGAGACTATATATAGGAATAGAAATGTGTAGCAGTTGGAAACTCTGTGTGCGTACACACGTTCTTGGAAAGCTGCTATTTTCACGGATCCGGAGCGATGGTGTGAAGTGGCGCACTGGCTATAAATTCAGACACTCTGGCCACCCTTCCCGATCCACTTGCGGTCTGTTAGCCCACGCTTCACAGAAATTGTGGAGCTGCCACCATTATTTCGGATGATGGCAAACAGTCCGAAAGAAGCGTAAGAGCGGAAGGCAATGGCAGGTGACTGCGTGCCCGGAGAAGGCTTCTTTGAGCAAATGACATGCGATCAAATGACTGAAGGCTGAGAAGGAGCCCGCACGCAGAGTGTTTCAGGTGGACGCGATGCCTGGGACGGAGGCCCTGGGGTGAGATGACCTGGTCTGTCAAGGAGTAGCCGGAGAGGAAAAGGTAAAATGGTGGTAAGTGATGTCGAAGAAGTACGCAGAGACCCTTCACGCAGGGTCTGCCCGGTGGTCGTGGAGTTCAGATGTTCTCAGTGCGGCGGGGGGAAGCCACCTGAAAGCCTGGCACGACACAGCTTGCTGACATCTTGCACCCTTGGCTTCTGGGTGGAGAACGGCTTCTGGAGGGAAACGACGGTGCAGATGAGAGAGTCCGTGGTGGCCCGACTAGGGGGGTAGCCAGAGGGGTGGACGGATTCGGGATGGGGGTTAAGGCGGAGCTGAGGCGATGTGAGGTTTGGAGGGAAGAGAGAAGAAGCAAGCGTCGCTCCTGGGGCTGGGGAGCAACGGCGGGGTGGGGTGCGGTGGGCCCTGAGTCGGGAAGGCCCAGGAGCTCAAGCCAAGGAGCAGGTAAGTTACACCAGCGTGGAACCAGTAAGCCCTGAGGTTTCGAACAACGTAGACGGTCCGTCCTGCGGGTCTGCAAATCCCGTGTGCTGAATAGCATAGTTTTATATAATCACAACACGGGAAAATGCCAGTTGTTGAGCGAGAAGGAGATTTAAAGAGTTATTTCAGACTGTGACTTACTTGAATAAGGACACCTCCAAACCGTCCCTAAAAATAAACGTAAGACCGTGGCACGAGGAAAAAGCAGAATCCCGGAGGAGAAGGTTTTCTGTTCTGATTCGTCGTTTTACCGCATGTACAGTCAGGAAGGGCTTCATTATCTGTCCTCTTCCCTTCATAAATTAAAACCAAAAGTGGACAGTGTGGAAAGCGGAATAATGGCTGTTTTCTTAAATCTCCCCATGGAGTCGAAGTGGTTATGGAAACTCTTGCGCGAACTTACGTAAAACGGCGGGTACTTGTAACCATTTGCATGCACGTGTACATTCTGATCGTTCTTGGAAGTAGGTGAATACCAAGGAAATTTATTATAGGCAAAAAATTACGGTGGTGGGTATCTCGACAAGAGCCTTTTTAATTCTGAGTAATTTAGCGACTGTAGAAAGACGTGGCTTAATAATTTGACTTAACTAAGTAATTGGATTTTAAAAAGACATACAGGTATCAGCTTGATTTTCCACCGAGTCCTTTAAAAACTCGATTACTTGATTATTTTAGGTTAATGCTTCCATTCTAAGTTTAACTGTGCAGAATTTTGAAAGTTGAATTTATTGATTAAAATCTGAAAATGTGGCCACTGGATTTCAGATGGATTTGCCATAGCTAAACTATTTTGCATGCTTGAAACAGTGACATGTTTCAAAGTAATGTTCAGTTCTTTTTAAAAATCATTTTCATTCTAGAAATTTATTATTGGGGTAGAAGGTGTTATTTTGTTGGACTTTTAGTAAATCAGTATTGACAAACAAGTTCTCTGTTTCTATCTGTCTCTCTCCCTCTCTCCCCCTCCTTCGTCTCCTCCCTCTCTCCCTCCTTCTCTCCCTTTCTCTCTCTCCTTCTCTCTCTCTCTCCCTCTC
This sequence comes from Felis catus, assembly GCF_018350175.1. Classification (NCBI taxonomy): domain Eukaryota; kingdom Metazoa; phylum Chordata; class Mammalia; order Carnivora; family Felidae; genus Felis; species Felis catus. The sequence goes on from NC_058368.1 coordinate 3,889,873, forward strand.
TCCCCTTCCTTCCTCTCCTTTCTCTCTCTCCTTCTCTGTCTCTTTCCCTCTCTCCCCCTCCTTCGTCTCCTCCCTCTCTCCCTCCTTCTCTCCCTTTCTCTCTCTCCTTCTCTCTCTCTCTCTCTCCCTCTCTCCCCTTCCTTCCTCTCCTTTCTCTCTCTCCTTCTCTGTCTCTTTCCCTCTCTCCCCCTCCTTTGTCTCCTCCCTCTCACTCCTTCTCTCCCTTTCTCTCTCTCCTTCTCTGTCTCCCTCTCCCCCCCCCCCCCCGTCCCATCTCCCACCTTCCCCCTACGGCATGGCAGATGGTCCGTGAACAGTACACTACAGCCACAGAAGGCACCCACGTGCAGAGGCCAGAGAACCCGTGTGTCTACAAAATTGGCATTTATGGCTGGAGAAAACGCTGCCTCTACTTATTTGTTCTCCTTTTACTCATCATCCTCCTTGTGAATTTTGCTCTCACGATTTGGATTCTTAAAGTGATGTGGTTTTCCCCAGTAAGTATCGTCTTCCTTTCCTGGCAAGCATGTTCTTCTTCTGTTTGTTGGATCACTTTATCCATATTGAATTGGTAGAAGCCTCCTTTAGTGTCATTGACGTTTGTTTCTGTCTGGATCAGGATGATCTCGCGGCAAAATACTCGTGCTTTTTCTTTCTTTAATGTTTATGTTTGAGAGAGCGCAAGCGGGGGAGGGACAGAGAAAGGGGGACAGAGGATTCGAAGTGGGCTCAGCGCTGACAACAGCCAGCCCCGTTTTGGGCACCGGCTCCCGAACCATGAGATCGTGACCTGAGCCGAAGTGGGATGCTGAACCCACTGAGCCGCCCAGGCGCCCCCATACTCTACTTTTTCTTAATTTCACTATGAACTATAGTGTGTTGGGTTTTTTGGTTTTCTGTTGCAATTTTTTTTTATTAGTCATTATGTTTACACGTGAGAAAATGGTGCAAATCTTGGGTTTGAGTCAGAATTGCGTAATGATTATTCAATAATTTGTAAAATTTTATGAATCCTGTTTTCCTAATCTCATTAATCCATAAATAATAACCATCCAGATGCTACTGTCTCATTTGCTTAAAAAACTTTACTTTAGGGGCGCCTGGGTGGCTCGGTTGGTTAAGCGGTCGACTTCGGCTCAGGTCATGATCTCGTGGTCCAGGAGTTCGAGCCCCGTGTCAGGCTCTGGGCTGATGGCTCAGAGCCTGGAGCCTGTTTCCGATTCTGTGTCTCCCTCTCTCTCTGCCCCTCCCCCATTCATGCTCTGTCTCTCTCTGTCTCAAAAATAAATAAACATTAAAAAAATTAAAAAAAAAACTTTACTTTAAAATATGATAAATTAATAAATTCATGCACAGCTTCATGCTTCAACACTTAGCAACACATTTAGTAGATGAAATACCAGTAGCGTAAGGAATTCATATTCTATTTTACACATCCTCATGTTTTCTAGATTGTTGGGTAATGTTGTATGCTCTGATGATATTTTTGTGTACTTTTTGAAAAAATATTCATTTAATATAGAATATCTAGTTTTTGCTAGATAGTCACGGTGGCAAAAAACACCGTAATGAACATCACCTGTAGGTTAATCTGTTCCTCGCATGCATCTTGAAGGTGTGAAATAGGCAAGGACTCTCTCTAAGAACAGTAGTTGTAGCTTTCAGTGTGAAATGCCTTCCGCTGATGACTCTCTTTCTCTTTCTAGGCAAGTATTTCCCTCCTGCCACTGCTCTGTGGCCAGTAGGCACATTATTTATTTCATTGACCTAAATAAATATTTACATTTTCATGTATTCAAGGAAGTAATATACCAACCCAATCAAAATATGCTTTAAGGGGCGCCTGGGTGGCTCAGTCGGTTAAGCGGCCGACTTCGGCTCAGGTCATGATCTCGCGGTCTGTGAGTTTGAGCCCCACTTCGGGCTCTGTGCTGACAGCTCGGAGCCTGGAGCCTGTTTCGGATTCTGTGTCTTCCTCTCTCTGACCCTCCTCCGTTCATGCTCTGTCTCTCTCTGTCTCAAAAATAAACAAACGTTAAAAAAAATTTTTTTAATGCCTTAAAATATGTTATTTAATATAAACATTATACATTGTTATTATAAATTATATTTAACTATTAAAAATACCTAAAAATATTTAAATTAGCCAAACAGAAGTAGTCATTTCTTCTTTAAAATTTACAAAAACAATATTTTTACGCTACCACAATAGTATTTTGTTCCATTGGACACCTTTATTAATGTGTCGTACATCATCTTCATTTTATCCATAAATTAAATTTTTTAATGTTTGTTTTTGAGAGAGAAAGAGAGCATGAGTGGGGGAGGGGCAGAGAGAGAGAGGGAGACACAGAATCCGAAGCAGGCTCCAGGCTCCGAGCTGTCAGCCCAGAGCCCGATGTGGGGCTCGAACTCACAAACCACAAGACCATGACCCACCCGAGCTGAAGTCAGATGCTTAACCGACTGAGCCAGCCAGGACCCCCTCTAAATTTAAATTTTTTATTTTAATATTTTGGGGACAGTTAACTGAGGTTGGAGTCCTCAGATGATAAACTGTGGGTTCTCTCGGATGCCTCCTGACTAGAGGGCCCTCCACTCACATGCAGTGCGCCCTTCAGTTATGCGGAATGGGGACAGAAAATTTACTAGGGAGGCCAGATTTTAATAGTCCCTTGGCATCAGGGACCGTGAGTTCTGTCAATCATCTTGGCACATGCTTAGCACTCAGTAAATATATCCTGAATGAATAAAGGTGTGCATTATATTAGAAATGTGTGTGAATTAATTTTATAGACTGTATGTGAGTGTAAAGTGACAGTGTATCTACCTTGCGCTCTTGCCTTATATTGTAGCACTGAAAACGAGTTTTGGGCGTTATAGATTTTGATTACATTAACCCAAATTGTGCCAGCAGCTGAGTCCACTTCAAGTTAGGATGGCTAACCCCAGAGACCAGCAAATGTTTCCTTGCCATTGCTGCCCCTGTCCCTAGCCCGCACTTTCTCGCGAGATACGGTCAGCACGCATGGCATTTTCTTCGACATTCAGGAACCTGTTGCTAATTCAGGGTGCTTCCGTGCTGCCTTTCAACAAAATAAGGCGAACAAACACATGTTCGTGGATCAAAAGGCAAGATGCACAAAAAGATTATTCTGCACAAAGTGCCAGGGTTTGACCGAAAGACGATGGGTAGACTTTCGGTCATTCTCCTCAAAGTGAGATGCTATAAATGATACAGTTCTCATCTGTGGGTGAGCTTAATCCCTTGCTTTGGAAATACTCCCTACATACTGTAAGTTAATTTATCCTTTCATTTTTTTCCTAGTTTGAAAGATTTCTCTGTATAGAAGATTGCAGTTTTGTTTTTATTTTATTCTTCTGTAAACTAATATCCTTCCTTGAATACATACATGCCAAGGAAGTAACAGGACTATAAAACCCTTTCATGAGCTTTGGCACCAAAATGATAAAATCAGCTAGAGCTCTCAACATTTGCAGAAAGCTATAGAATTTTTAACATGCAACAGCTAGTTTCTAATTCTCTACCTGAATGCAGCCACCTACACAGTCATTAGTCTCGATAGACTGAAAACCATAACTTCCCAAATTAGCAAAGTTTAGAAGACTTTCTCTGCTTAGATCCCCAGTGGGTAGCAATGGAAGGTTTATTATCTTACACATGCGATCATTCCAGTCCCCTTGTCCACTCTTCATACTTTAATATTTCTCTATAGAAAACAGTAAAATCAACTATGGGTAATATATTTAAAAATGCCATGATCAAATTTATGGGGGAAGACAAGTAAAACATTACCAAATGAAAACACAAGGATGTCAAAGAATATCGAGACCTCAAACAGAAGTTAAGTGTTGACAAGGGAACTAATCTGAACTCTGTGAAACCAAGCCTTTAACAGCCTCTATGTGCCCGACACGCATCACAAAGACCCCAGATCGTGAGTATCTCACCAATGAGTTCCACTCTTAGCACTGTAACTTCGTGTAGCAGAATTTTACATCATTGCCACGTATGACATCTGTTGAATATAAAGTAATATTAGGACATTGTAGCAACTGATGCTAACCATAAAGGTTCTAGAATATTTTGTGTTGGCCACGATCATAACTAAATCAGTTAGGAATGTGGACATTAAAAGAAATCAGTGCAATAAAGTGGCTAATTCCGTTTTTCCTTTTTATACTTCCCTTCCATAAAACTAATATACAATATTAGTTTTAGTTCTAGTGTGCATGGTTATAAAATGACATCCATGAGTCTTATCAGTAAGTATGTCAAAATAAGGCATCTTTAATTTTTAATGACCCGCATGGATTTTTTTAAACCTTTATGGTTATTTATTTATTTGTGTATAAAATATTTTAGTGCATTCAATGAATGTAATTTTAACAAGATAAGATGAAAGAATCCAAGCTTAAAAAGAAAAAAAAAACCACACTAACCCTGAAAGTTAAATTTCTTTAGTTACTTTTTATTTGGGGGTAAAAAAGGATATAAACAATCAGAGCAGAATTGTAGTATTGAATATCAGAATTAAGCTTATAGTTCTATATTGGTTCTTGACCCTCTCAGGAGCTACCCGGGTGAATCTGAAATTGGCCCCCAAACACGAAGGCAGGGAGAGACCAAAGAAAGAGGCAGGCTTCTCCAGGTTGGTAGGTGACAGTTTTTTGTGTTTTTTTTAAATTATTATTTAATTATTATTTTTTTAATTCCAGTATAAGTAACATACTGTGTTATATTAGTTTCAGTAACCTGTAAGCAACCTGTAAGTAACTTATAAGGCACTTTGCAGACTCAACAGTTATGCACATTATGCAGTGCTCATCACATGGAGTGTATTCTGGATCCCCTTCCTCCATTACACCCATCCCCCTGCCCACCTCCCCTCCCGTAACCGTCTGTTTGTTCTGTATAGTTAAGAGCCTAGTTTTCGGTTAGTTTCTGTTTTTCTTTGTTCATTTGTTTTGTTTCTTAAGTTGCACGTATGAGTGATACTGTATGGTATTTGTCTTTCTCTGACTGACTTATTTCACTCAGCGTGATACCCTCTAGATTCATCCATGTTGTTGCAAATGACAAGGTCCTGTTCTTTTTTATGCTGAATAATATTTCCTTGTATGTACCCCATCTTCTTTGCTCTTTCATCCATCAGTGGACCCTTGGGCTGCTTCCATATCTCGACTATTATAAATAATGCTGCAATGAATGTAGGGGCACATATACCTTTTCAAATTAGCATTTTCCTTTTCTTTGGGTGAACACCCAGTACTGGAATTGCTACATCGTATGGTGGTTCTGTTTGCAACTTTTTGAGGAAACCCCTGTTTTCCACAGGGGCTGCACAATTTTGCATTCCCCCCAGCAGTGCATGAGGGTTCCTTTTTCTCTACACCCTTGCCAACACTGTTGTTTCCTGTGTTGTCGATTTTAGCCACTCTGACCGGCGTGAGGTGGTATCTCAGTGTGGTTTTGATTCATATTTCCCTGCTGATGAGTGACATTGAGCATCTTTTCATGTGTCTGTTGGCCATCTGGATGTCTTCTTTAGAAAAACGTCTGCTCGTCTCTTCTGCCCATTTTGTGATCGGATTGTTTGTTTTTCAGTGTTGAGTTGCATAAGTTATTTACATACCTTGGATATTAACCCCTTATTTTGATGAAGTCCCAATAGTTTTGCTTTTGTTTCCCTTGCTTTGGGAGTCATGTCTAAAAGAACTTTTTCGGGGCGCCTGGGTGGCGCAGTCGGTTAAGCGTCCGACTTCAGCCAGGTCACGATCTCGCGGTCCGGGAGTTCGAGCCCCGCGTCAGGCTCTGGGCTGATGGCTCAGAGCCTGGAGCCTGTTTCCGTATCTGTGTCTCCCTCTCTCTCTGCCCCTCCCCCGTTCATGCTGTGTCTCTCTCTGTCCCCAAAATAAATAAATGTTGAAAAAAAAATTTTTTAAAGAACTTTTTCTTTAAAAAAAAATTTTTAAGGTTGATTTTTGAGAGACAGACATAGACAGAGAGTGAGCAGGGGAGGGACAGAGAGAGAGAGGGAGACACAGAATCCGAAGCAGGCTCCAGGCTCCGAGCTGTCAGCACAGAGCCCGACGCGGGGCTCGAACTCACAAACCGTTACATCATGACCTGAACCGAAGTCTGGATGCTTAACTAAGCCACTCAGGCGTCCCCTTAGTGATATTTTCTAATGCCTCCATTTGTTAACTATGGCATTTTATAAACTCTGAAAATCTGAAGAAAATTTATCGGCACTCACTGCATATGAAAACTTGAATGCGTTCTCTCGATGACTTGTTTTCTTCATCTCTAAAATACTTGATGAATACTGGACGATACCTAAGTCCTTCCTGATGTAAACTTTGATGATGCTTTCTCAGGTGCTTTCCTCATGGATTTTCAATAAGTACTGTTGTCTCATTTTGGCGGATCAAGACTCGTGATCTTGCTTTCCTTGCTTTGGATGGGTAGCGAATGTTGAATATGGCACACTAGCTCCATGGCAATCTAGACTGTGTTCGATTATGTAGGAAAAGCTGATGAAGACAATCCCTACAATGGCTTTGTACGGTTAAATATCTTTTTTTTTTTTTTCAAACTACCTGGTTTATGCTTGTGGTCGGCAGAATTGTAAGAAGGCTCCCATGACCTCCAGCCCTGGTGTCGTGTTCTGTATAATCCCCTCCCCTTGACTGTGGGCAGGACCTGTGATTTGCTTCTAGGACCTGTGATTTCAATCGAATATGGCAGAAGTGGTGGAATTAAGTCACATTATGTAGCAAAGGCAAAGGCACTTTGCAGATACGATTAATGGCCCAAATCAGTGATTTTGAGTTAGTGAGGAGAGACATTATCCTGGGGAGGCCTGACTCAATCAGGTAAATGGCCTTAAAAGAAAGCCCTCTCATGGGAGATTCTCCCGTGGCCTTGAAGGCCTGAGCTGGCGTGTTGAGAGGGTCTGTGAGGGGCCCCGTGGCGAGGACGAGGGGCAGCCACTAGGGGCTGAGAGTGGCCCCTGGCAGCATGGAGACCTTGTTCCCTCTCCTGCAAGGAACTGAATGCTACCAACAGCCCCACAGCTTGGAGGGGAACCCCAAGTCCAGAAAGGAACCCCGCCTAGCTGATCCCTCAGCCGCAATTGTGTGAGACCCTGAGCAGCGCCCAGAATCCTGACCCAGGGAAACTGAGACAGAAGAAACACACAGTGTTTTAAGCTGCTACGTTCCCGATAGTTTGTTCCATAGCAGTAGACAGTGAATACAGTGTTATCCACGATTCAGAGTGTTTCATTTCTCTTTTGCTAGATATTGACAACCAGAAAGAAAACCGAGAGAAAAACTCTAAAAGTACCTAAATGAATTTTCCTGATGATTTATATTCGTAACCACTTATTATTGAGGACATATTTAATTTTTGACTCTTTGCATTGCTGGACATTGATATATCTTAAGTAACTGAGGACATAAGAAAAAGATAAGAATATTTGAGCCTAATCTAATACTGTGCCTTTGAACCATTTACTACCTGAGAAATTCTTTATTCAGCAAGTAAATTTATTTCTTTTTGAAAATATTTTATTATGTATCCTCAGTTTTTCACTTTAATAACAAAAATGTTCTTATATTCATTATTAGGATAGATTGATTATTTCATTATAATCGAGGAAATCACCGAATATATGTATTGGTATATTATTATCATGAAAAGAGCTTATATTTAAGAGTCTCTTTTTTATTTTAATAACTCCTAACTGATGCACACAGATTGCACAGTCCGTTTATTCCCATCAACTCAGTTCATCCTCACAATTACCCTATGAATATGGCTTTGACTGACTACACCATTATATATTTTATTTTGGTGATTTCAGCGATCGGCGTACTTAACAAATACCAGTTTCCATGAAAATCAGGAACACCTAAGCCAGGTCGTCAGAGGTCTTCTGCACCCAGTTAGAAGGTAGTAAGTACTATGAAGTACTCGGATTTGGGGTCCTCACACCGTGTCCCAAGGAGCCCTAGTGGGATCTTAGGGGACCCAGGAAATACCACTTTTTCCCCAGCCAAGTTCAGAACCAGTGAAAAGGAGAAAAAGGAGTCAGGTAGGGACAGCTCAAAATAACGTCTGTATTACTGATAAAAGCCAAGTGCAGGGTACAGTTTGGACCTGCCCAAACATCTTGTCCCTCAGAATTAGAGGAGTTACCCAGCAAGTCACAGATAGCATGGGAAACTGCAGACACCCCTCCAAGGGCAGGGACCTGACCACTGTGCCACACTTCCGATCTGCTTTACTGTACGGACAGCAAACTGGAAATCTCAGGGCAGGTAGATCCTCAGGGACGGAGGAGCTGAGCCAGTGGACTGCTTCTTCTCCCAACTCACCAGCCCTGCAGGGCGCTCCTCCTGGCCTGGGGTGCAGAGAGGGGCCAAAGTGTTTCTCTGATGGCAGGGCCCTCCTGTGTACCCCACTTCAGTGGCCCAAAGTTGACTTTTCAGACTGCCAGAGAGGGGAGATCAGTCAGGATGTAAGTTAGAAATTGGGGGAACAGAAATGTGCAGGAAAGGGGAGCCCATCCAGCCACCTTGGAGCCTGGTGATCCCTGGCCCTGGTTACCCCAGCCTGCCTCTTCAGCTGTTTTAAAAGCTCTGTCTGGAGCAGTCTGAGATGAGGAGATGACTCCATTGTGTACATCCAATCCTGTTATGGAAAATCAATGAGTGGATTCCCTTCCCATTGAGCCCAAAACCACATTAGCTCTTAAAATTCTGCGGATAGTTCTCTTTCGACTCAGTGCTTCTGCACACGTTATTCCCTCTACCTAGAACAGCGACGCGCGCGCGCGCGCGCGCGCGCGCGCACACACACACACACACACACACACACACACAGTCTCAGCTCAAAGGGATGTTGACTGGGACTCAGCTCAAAGGGATGTTCCTTGACCATCCCCATCCACAGGCGAAGACAGGGTCCTCCTATCCTTCTATTTTCTAGGACTCCGATTTGTTTCCCCCGTCATAGCACACATCATAATTTGAATTTGTATACCTTTCTGTGGTTAATGTCTTCTCACCCACTAGGATCGTGTCCGTTAAGCCCAGTAGACTCAACATCTAGCATCTAGCATAAAATCAACACTCCCTAAATATTTCTTGAATACATAACTGATCGAATGACTGAATGAGAGTATTTTCCTTATTTCCTTCAATTAAATTGTCGTTCTGTATTTTTAGCAAGGGAATAGAGAAGGAGCCAAGGCAACCCAGAATAGGCAAAGGCGATCGAAGAGCAGGATAATCCAGTTGCTAAAGTGCAGATTAGGGAGGAGGCTGGAGGGTAACATCACACGGGAATGAGGGCTGTCCCACTCAGTGTGCGTGACAGTTCCTGGAAAGGTTAGTAGAAATAGATCTTGTGAAGCCACTTCCCAAAAGATGCTGGTTAATGGCGTCTAGAGTGGGGCTCAGGGTTCTCCCAGGGACCCGAGTCCAGGTTGTAGACGAGGTTTGGGAACACATTGCCTTAGGGTCATCGAGAGTTCAGACTACTTTCAGGTAATACAGTGTTACTTATGTGGTGTCACTTGTCCAGATTTCACGTTGTTTCCTAAAGCCTATCATTCTTAATGGTTGATGCCGAGATGTGTCGTAATGTAGAAGCATTCTGTTCCTTAACTGATGGAATACGCCTGAATGAGATCATGCGGAGCAAGACATCGCACTTTGTCTAAAGAGCTGTCGACTCATCACCCGTATCTCAGCCCTGGTCTTCCTGGCAAATACGTCGAATAGCATTTATCAAATAGAATTCATTCAAAAAGAAAAGATGACGCATAAGCTGTTGAAATGGAAAGAATTCTTATCTGTGTCAGGCCTTGATCGTTTATTGAAGAGATCAAGTTCAGTCAAAACAAAAGTTGCTTGTCCAAAAATACTTTCTGCTAGAGTATTTCAATATTTGACAAATGTTTCATTAGATTGGGCAGAGATTTTATTTAAAAATATCTTACTGGGCACCTGGGTGGCTCAGTCAGTTCAGCGTCTGACCCTTGGTTTTGGCTCAGGTCACGATCCCAAGGTTATACGATGAAGCCCCATGTCGGGCTCTGCGCAGGCGGCGTTAGGATTCTCTCTCCCTCTCTCTCTCTCTGCCCCTGCCCTGTGCATGCTTGCTTTCTCTCTCTTTCTCTCTAAACATAAATAAGTGTTTAAAAGATATATCTTACTTACTGCAGTAGCTGAGTGGAAAAAAGAATTTCTATCATATGTTCAGTTACTGATACGACAGTATATATATTTTTTAATTTATTTTTATTATTATTATTTTTTAATATGTGAAATGTACTGTCACGACAGTATATTTTAAGATGCCTCTTTTCAGTGACAAGACTTCGCTCACGGAAATCACTGCGGGATGGGGGGGGGGGACAGGCACCCACAGGTCCCCCGGAGCCTACCAGGTCTGCAGGTGACGTTGTGTTCAGCCTGGCCCTTTGTTTGCCAAAAGCTGTGTGGTCTCTGCCCACAGGAAAACAGCAGGTGTAAGGGTGAAGGCAGTGACATTTCATCTGGCCCGTAGATCGTGGAAGAGATTTCCACTTCTTCGCTCCACGTCACAGAGTTTCACCCTCTGACTCCCACCTGCCTTTACAGAGACCCGTGCTCGTGGGGCGAGAGCAGGTGGCCTCCTGTTCTCCGTCCCTGCCTTCCAGAGCCTGGCCTCCTGGTCGTTCCATCGTCAGGGAGCCCATATTGGCTCCTTACACCCCCTCCCTCTTTCCCACGCATTTTTCACACCAACGGAGACTCGGATTAAAAGAAAACCATGACGCGGTGGCATTTTCAAGCAGCACCTTGACATTTTCTCAAATTATTTACAGCTCTCTAAAAAGAATTACACGACATCGGTGCTTACCAGTCTAAAAGGCAAATTGAAATGTTTGATTTGTGTCTTAGTCATAATCCAGTGGGATTGATCCAGAGGTCACAGGCAGTAAGAGCGCGTACTAACTTAATGGCATTTTCTTTCTAAGAAGACAAGCTATTAGTGAGCCGGGGTGGAGGGGAGGAAGATACACCTAGAGCTGGTCCAACTACACAGGAATTTCACTGATACCACAGTGACACAAGTCCCATTGTCACCGGTGTCTAGAGATGTGCATAGCACTGTAGTTTTCATTTTTATCTCAAGGACATTCCTTCAGTTTTCCTTTTTATTCTAACTTTTCCATGAGTGACTTAAGCATATTTTAACGATTGGGAAATAAAGAAAGCAAGAGCACCCAGTCTCACAAGCCTTAGGTTCTTGCCACGCCTGGTGGCACTCAGTCATCCGCTTACCCCGGGCACCAGATCCACGTTCCCGTCACGGGGAGTATTCCAGCACAGTAAATGTGCTCTAGATGCAAATGGATCCACATGCTTCCCTTTCCCACTAATGATGTAAGACTGATAATGCCTTTGGGCAAATAGTTTGTTTTTTTCTCATGAATGCTAATGAAGAGAATATCTTGTAATTAATAAACCCACCTAGTCTCACTCACTTCTTGAAGTGTTACTTGTTTAAAAAAGAACAAAAGCCCAATTTTTACCAGTACTGGAAGATGGAAAGAACATTAGCTTAGGAGCCAGACTGGATAAGAATCTTGGTTTTAATTAGGATTATGTTCATCTGTGATTTTCTGATGGTGCACATGCACACAGTACTGTTTGCAAGTATTTGTGTGTGTGTGTGTGTGTGTGTGTGTGTGTGTGTGTGTTTCAATATAATTTATTGTCAAGTCAGCTGACATACAATGTATACAGTGTGCTCTTGGCTTTGGGAGTAGATTCCCATGATTCATCGCTTACAACCAGTGCCCAGCGCTCATCCCAACAAGTGCCCTCCTCACCCACTTTCCCCTCTCCCCCACCCCCCATCAAACCTTAGTGGGTTTTTTTTGTATTTAAGGGTCTCCTGTGGTTTGCCTCCCTCTCCATTTTGCCTCCCTCTCCATTGTTTTTTCCCCTTCCCCTCCCCCATGGTCTTCATTAAGTTTCTCAAATTCCGCATATGAGTGAAAACATATGATCTCTGTCTTTTTTGCCTGCCTTATTTCACTTAGCATAATACCCTCCGGTTCCATCCATGTTGTTACAAATGGCGAGATTTCATGCTTTCTCATTGCCAGGTAGTATTCCATTGTATATATAAACCTCTTTTTTTAATTTTAATATTTATTATTTTTGAGAGAGAGACAGAGAGCAAGCAGGGGAGGGGCAGAGAGAGAACAGACCTAGAATCCAAAGCAGGCTCCAGGCTCTGAGCCGTCAGCACAGAGCCTGACGCGGGGCTCGAGCTCACGAACCATGAGATCATGACCTGAGCCAAAGTTGGACGCTCAACCGACTGAGCCACTCAGGGACCCCTAAACCACATTTTCTTTATCCATTCATCAGTTGGTGGACATTTGGGCTCTTTCCATAATTTGGCTATTGTTGATAGTGCTGCTGTGAACACTGGGGTGCATGTGCCCCTATGGATCAGCACTGCTGTGTCCTTTGGATAAATTCCTCGTAGTGCAATTGCTGGGTCGTAGGGTAGTTCTATTTTCAGTTGTTTGCTATTATTTATGATACTTAAATGCTTGGTTTAAATGTGGCACAAAATTACGAAATCCTTGGGCCAAAGTGTTTTTTACTTTATTCTGTGTTGAGCACAAAATGAATGTCATCCTGTTAAACTTTCGCTGTAAAAATATGGGGAAAGTCACACTCAGACAATACTATCATTCCATTGGTCAAATATGGGTGTGAGCATGGATGATGTGGTTGATATTAGTACAAAGAGCAGGGGGTTAAAACCATCACTGAAACAAAGGTCTGTGTGGTCAGTAGTCACCATTGCGATAGAGCCATAATGCTTGGACTGTATGTGACTGTCAGATGTGAAAGTCCGACCAATTTCAGACATTCTGTCTACAGAGTTTGAGATAACAGAATTTCAAGGATGACTATACTCAAAAAAAAAAAAAATGAGACCCAGAGAGGGGGACCATTTATCTACTGTGTCTTAAGAATTAATAGGAGACTTTTCAGCGTCCTCCTCCATAGCAATCTTTCTATGACAAAGTTCATTATTGCCATTCCATTAAGAACCCTTTAAAAGTGAACTTGAGTCTTTCTTATCTTTCTGTCTTGGCCCAGATTGAGTCCCACACGCTCTGAGAAATAGTCTCCAGTTTCTCTATTAATCATGCCTCGTTCTGAACTCTCAAAGTTGTCTGTACTACTGGTATATTTTTTCACGTCAGAGAAACTTTTCTGAGGGGCCAGTAGAGGTTTTTGTTCTGTTTTATTTTAATTCCCAGTATCACAGTGCCTTGTACGGAATTTAGGTCCCCAGTAAATACTTGACGCTCCTAAAAAACGAGAAGAAATGAAAGATAATTTTCGCACATGTGTATGAAATTAGCAACGACCAAGAAAAAGACGGCACAAATTCAGTACTAGGTTGATTACACAAAATTACTATAGGATTTGCAGATGGGTGGGTGGATGCAAAACTACGAATCAGAAATTTGCTCATCTATTATGTATTTTGTTCATAGACTCTGATACTGAGTGGACCATGACATTCGCTCACAAATTCTCAATTTCTTTGCAAACGCACTTGGATAAATAATGTGTGTCCTTAAAGTTGTTTCCCCAAATTCTCTGAGATGTCAGCATGGTGGTATAACATTGACTTCTCTTCGTATCCAAATGTCCAGGTGAGTGGTAGCAAAAGCATCTGATCTCTAGGACACTTCCCAGCTGTGAGTTGTATAAAACAATATGGACTGATTGATTTGATGTAGACTCCTCCTGTTGGCCAGCCTGGTACTCTGACTTTAATCCCCAAATCTATACTGCTTGAATCACCTGGTCTGAGTATTCCCACACTACTGGTAATATATGGAGAAGCACATTCAGATATTCTGGAAATTTGGTTTTAATGCCAGGATAGTAGAAAACGATGATGGTTATGATGATAAATAACTTTGTGTAGTGCTTTAGAACATATAAAGCACTTTCAAGTGTATACAGCATTATAAACATATCCATATATAACGTCTCTGTATAATGCCACCTTTTCCAAATAGCAAATTAAGGAACTACCATTCAGAGTATTCCTGATATGAGCAGTTTTAACTAGATTTCTCTCCCCCAAACACCCGGTTTTATGAACACCATTTATAGAATGATCTGTTTTTTGCTTTTGACAACTTTTATTACTTTTAATGTTTGTGAATTTCGTATGCAGTTTTGAAAGAAAGAAGACTTGAGAAAGAAACAAGAAATTACTCCTAACAGAACTATCTAAAAAAAAATTTTAACATTTATTTATTTTTGAGAGACAGAGAGAGACAAAGCATGAGCGGGGCAAGGGCAGAGAGAGAGGGAGACACAGAATCCGAAGCAGGCTCCAGGCCCTGAGCTGTCAGCACAGAGCCCGACGCGGGGCTCGAGCTCACGAACCGTGAGATCATGACCTGAGCCGATGTCGGCTGCTCAACCAACTGAGCCACCTAGGTGCCCCCGATTTTTAAAAAACCTTTTAACATTTATTTATTTTTGCGATAGACAAAGCATGAGGGGAGAGAAGCAGAGAGAGAGAGGGACCCTAACGGAACTATCTAGATATAGCTTGGTATATTTTCATAATGCTTCCTTTATCATATAATAGGCAGCTATGAAGAGAATCTGCTTTAGAGCTATATGCTTCCTCTACCTGTTTGTTGCTTCTTTTGACAATGTGTTAGGACCCAGTTTTCATTATGATAAGCTTATTATTGTTTTCACATATAGATAAGAGGGCAAAGTCATTCCTCCTTCCTTTTAACTTTCCAGGTGTCCTTAGCACTATGACCTGATTATTTTTGTCTTTGCAGTATATCGTGAATAATTTCAAACATAGAGCCTGCAAATACAAAATTCTCCATGAAGTTGTGTGTCACCTTTACAAAGTACCACGCTGATCTTTTCTCATGTTTACAGTAGCGTTATCTATGCTACTCAGTGAACACACCATCCAGTCATTCTTGGCTCTTTGATGTTCCTTCATTTTCTTCTTGTCTCTCAAACTGCTCTGCTCTTACGGTGGCTTCTCTCCTGTTTCCTTCCCTGGGTCGTTTTATTAACTCTACGAGGTAGAAAAGAAGCCAGTCTATGTGTTTTTTCCTAATACCCTATCTATGCCACCACATACGAGGCGCCGCTCCATAAACATAGGTGTTCCTTAACTTGAAGTGTCAGAAATTTAAAAATTGTCTGAGATCACCGGGTGAGAAAATAAGAATTAGAATTTGCATCCATTTCATTTCATTTGAAATCCGCCCTTTTTTCACTGCACCACACACATGGGCTATCGTAGATGGCGGTAATAAAAAGAAATAGTTGACCAGCATACTTCCCCTAACATGATAGCGAATATTTACCCGAACCAGCAGCCAGACACATACTTGATTCTGAAACCCTAGAGGCATTTCTGTTGAAGCCAAAAACAAGAGAAGTGCATTACTGTATGCTACCCTTTTATTTTTTGAAATATTGTCAGTACAGCAAGGCAATCTGTTAAATAAGGCATTGAAATAGTTAAACAGCAGATGATTTGAGGGAAAAGAATTACTTGCAAATTATTACCATGTTGTCTTATAAAATCCAGAAGAATTAAATGCAAAACCCCCCTTTGATATGTTGAGTAATAAAATGAGGTACAAAATGTAGTGTCTAACACCCACTCATATTTTAGTCCAAACTAGTTAGAAAATGAACTAGAAGAATCACACTTCATATTGCAATAATGACACAAATCCGCAAGACCCTCAATTTGCGGGAATATACTTTCCCGACAGTCCCGAAAGGAACCCTGAGTAAAAGGGTCTGCACAGCTGGATGAAAAGACTTCATATTAGCTTTATTCATGACAAAGAGTAACAAGGGAAAGCTTGCTCTAGCAAATACCAAAACATTCCATAAAACTAGAATGATCTGGCGCCTGGGTGGCTCCGTCGGTTAAGCATCCGACTTCCGCTCAGGTGATGATCTCGCAGCTCTGTGAGTTCGAGCCCCACATCAGGCTCTCTGCTGTCAGCACGGAACCCGCTTCAGATCCTCTCTCTGCCCTTCGCCTGCTTGCACTCTCGTTCTGTCTCAAAAGTCAATAAACATTAAAAAAAACCCGTCCAAATCATGTGGCTCATAAACACCAAAAAGACCCATGGAACATAAAGAGATTTTAGAGACAGAATATAAATTAGTAAATTCAGTACAATTATAATCTCACTTTTCTAAAACTTATGCTTAATTAAAATGTTTCTGAAATACAAGTAAGCTCCATAATTTTAATGTAATAATGTAAATAATGTAATAAATTAAAACATTAAAAATTATGTAACTTCTTTGTGATGTTAATAATTATAAATTGATAAACTGATAAGCTGATAAATATAAAAACTGATAACTGATAAGTATAAACTGATAAATATATAAACTGATAAAAAATTAAAACTTGTTTGATGGGAAAGGGTGGTAAACGCAAATACATCCTACTAACTTCAAAATCATTGTCAGGCAGTAACCAATATTTTGTCATACACTGGGATAACTTTGCTGCTTAAACAAAGGTAGAGCATATCATACCTATTTGTCTTTATTTCCTTGTGAAAGATTCTGTGCTGCCTCTATTGTACAAATATGCCAATACATTTGAATAATGTAAGTTGAGGGGGGGGAAAGTGCATTGCTTCGTGAGTCTATGGAAAACTTAGGGAAACTACCCTGCATTTAAGTTTTGCGGTGATATAGTGGGAAAATTATGAGCCAAAGGAATATGTATGTTGTACTGCCAGAGTATTTGTATATTGTATATTTTCCTTTATAGGTTTTTATTAGGTGGCATTTTGTAGTTTGGATCATTCCTTGGATTGCTTTTAATGTCAAAATGAAATTATCCATTTTTCATCAGAAGACAACTTTACTAGCAAATAAGTTTTTTTCCGGGGGGTTTTTGCTTTTGTATAACTGTAATAATATTAAAGGGATTTTTCTTCTAGGAGAAGATATATTTTTAACTTGTTTTGGAAGTCAATAGAAGATATAATTCAGTTGAAATTAAATTTGCTTCTATAGCAAGTTGCTGGGAAACATCAATTTCATTAAATGAAGTATACCCAGAACTGGTTTCCATATATATTTCTAGAGACTCTCAAAGTTTTACTGTTGACGAGTCAGCTGATCAACTTGACCAAACTTTATCCTTTCTTATGCTGAGCCAAAATGAAAATTCATTATCCAGTCTTCTGCATGGTTTAGAAGAAATAAACATCAAAACTTCCTAAGATATAAAGCATTGAGAAATGAGTCTCTTTATGGGTATTTGAAAATAGACAAGACAATCACTGATTATTCTGAGACTATTCCCCAAGGACATCTTTACACAAAATATGCTCACTTTAATTTCTCATTAAATTCTAGGAACCCCTTGCCCACAATATGAAAAATCAGGATCACAATAAAATTGAGAGAAAATTGTATACAAATCATACCACTGAAGAATAAATTTATGTCTGTCCTTGATCTGTTGCAGTGCTTTAGAATATAGTCAGATAAAAAAAACTGTAAACATTCATTCGTGAAATAATTCTTCCTGTTTCTAAGGGGAAAAAATCCTTATGAACTAGAAAAACTCACATTTTTTTGATGCCTAAAGTTTTTACTAGCAGCCTAGCAAGGAAGAAAAGTTGCATAGAGAACTCCCAGAAGTGATTGAAAAAACCCAAAAACCTGAGGTAAACAAATAATAGTTATGAGAATAATTAAAGGAGCCTCAGTTTGATTTTATATCACCTCTCAAGTGTCGGCATGAAGTTTATGAAAGCACAACAAGGTTAAAAACTTTAAAATCACTACAACATCCCCCCAAATGCCAAATTCCTTGCTACACACCATGGGTCATCCTAAACGTGCGAATTCTGAAGTAATACCAATTATCAACCTGTTCGTTTTTTAAATGTATGCCGAGCAGCTAACGTAAGGTATCGTGGATCTCGCGGTTGCAAAGGCCAATCAGTGAACCCATTGTTGGGTCCTGCTGCGTGTAGGGTGCTAGCCCCCACAATACAGGCCGGGTTTACAAAACCCTCAGTGCAGTAGAGGTCTAGATACATGTAACATAATGGGATAAGGTTTCTATGAGAGATGTGATCAAACTTTTGTAGAAATCCAGAAGAAGGAGTTATGGTGGCCTGAGATCAGAAAAGCTTCAACAGGACTCCGATCGTTTGGGGATGCAATACAAGGATGAAGAAAGATTGTTGAGTGAGAAGTGTATTGTCACAAAGATGTAAGGTTCGAAGGAGAAGGGCAGGAGATAAACCTGTAGAAATAGGGACCACGTATAAGAGCCTTGTATGCCCGTAGGTCACTTGTGTGGTATTGTGTACCCCAGTTTTTAAAGAGGGAGAGTAAACGTTAGGTTAGTGTTTTAAGAAATTATCTGGAGAACACTAAGGAGGGGTACTCACGTGTAAGAGGATGTGTGTGAAGGTTTAACATATATTCAGTATTTACATGGTGCCAAGCATGCAACTCCAAGAAACGCGGGCCTTTCACAAAAAAGCCTAGGAGGACGTTGTTGAGAAAAAGTGCCAAAGGAACAGTCGAAGCCAAAAGATAAACCAAACTGCCCGAAGCCTCAAGGGAAGGTGGAGTGCGAAGAATTCTGGATTGGCCAACAGTCCCAAATGCTACAAGAATTTTCCAGTAGAATGAGAATTGAGAAGGGGCGTTGGATTTTTTAATAACAAGGTTATTGGGGAGAGCAATTTCGGTAGAACGGTGATGGTGGAAGCCACATTGTCATGGGCCAAAGACCGAGTGGGACTTGAGGCAGTGTGAGTTGAATGTGGACTCTGACAGAATGTGACTCATGCGTTGTGGGTACATTCAGCTTTAATGGAAGCTGCCAGTGTTGAGGACGGATTGCGCCAACTCCCACCAGGATGTGAGAGTTCCAGAGCCTCCACATCCACTGCTTGCCACTGACTCTTGACATTTTCTATAATTTTTTCAGCTTTATTGAAGTAGAGTTGACAAAATTGAAAGAGATTTGAGGCGTACCACATGATGATATGATAGACATACACATTGCGAAAGGACTTCCCTCAGGGAGTTCACACATCCATCACCTCCCATATTTACCTTTTGTGTGTGAGGGAGAATAAGTTCTACTCTATTAGCAAATTTAAACTACCCAAAACAGTGGTATCAGCTATAGTCACCATGTTGTTACACAATAGATCCTGAGACTCCATTCAGGTCTTTTAACTGAATGTTTGTACCTTTTTACCAACCTTTTCCTACTTCTCCCCACCCCACCCCACCCCACCCCCAGCCCCTGGCAACCACTTTTCTATCTGTTTCCATGAATTTGATTTCCCCCCTCTTTAGATTTCACATAAAGTTATACTATGCAGTATTTGTCTTTCTCTGTGTGACCATTTCACCTAGCATAAGACCCTCCGTGTTCATCCAGGTTGTCACAAAAGACAGGATTTCCCTCTTTTTTTAAGGCTAAATAATATTCCATTGTCATTGTATACCACATGAGAATAATGTATAATCTGCTGCTGTCGGGCTGAATGTTTATCTGGTCTAACGTACAGTTTAACCACCCTGTTTCCTTAGTGATTTTCTGTCTGAGTGATGTATCCATTGTTGAAAGTGGAATATTGAAGTTTCCTGCTATTACTGTATTACTCTCTATTTCTCCCTTCAGTTCTTATACTCAAATGTTGGGTGAATATTTTCTGGTGTTACATTCTCTTGATGAATTGACCCTCTTAGCATTCTATAATGACCTTCTTCATCTCTTGCTATAGTCCTTGGTTTATAGTCTGTTTTTTCTGATATAAGAATAGCTACCCTTGATTCCTGTTGGTTTCCATTTTCATGGAATATCTTTTTCCATCACTTTCAGTCTATATGTGTCTGTAGAGATGAAATCAGTCTCTTATAGGCAGCATGTAGTTGACTCTTGTTTGGTTTTATTGTGTTATCTAGCCACCCTGTGTCTTTTGAGTGGAAAATTTAGTCCATTTACATTTCAAGTAATTTTTGGTAGGTATGAACTTATGACTGTCATTTTGTTGATTGTTTTCTGGTTGTTTTGTAATTCCTTGGTTCCCTTCTTCAAGTCTTGTTTCCTTCCTTTGTGATTTGATGATTTTTACATAGTGTTCTGCTTATGTTCTTTTCCCTTTATCTTTTGTGAATCTACTATAGGTTTTGGCTTTGGTTACCATAAGGCTTACATAAAACGCTCATAGTTATAACAGTCTATTATTTTTTTAAGAAATAAAAGAGTTTTATTACAGCCCAAGTTAAAGACAGCTGCCTGGGATACACAATCTTTACAAAGAAGAGAGTGCTCTAGGGAAGGAACATTAGGTGCAGAGTTACATATGCTTTTTACATCAAGAGTTACAAATCAACTTGATAAAGGACATCCAGAAAGTTACAGGTTTTATCTTATTTTTAAAAATTTTAGGGGCGCCTGGGTGGCGCAGTCGGTTAAGCGTCCGACTTCAGCCAGGTCACGATCTCGTGGTCCGTGAGTTCGAGCCCCGCGTCAGGCTCTGGGCTGATGGCTCAGAGCCTGGAGCCTGTTTCCGATTCTGTGTCTCCCTCTCTCTCTGCCCCTCCCCCGTTCGTGCTCTGTCTCTCTCTGTCCCAAAAATAAATAAACGTTAAACAAAAAAGTTTAAAATTTTAATTCCAATACAGTTAACACACAGTGTTGTATTAGTTTCAGGTGTACAATATGGTGATTCAAAAATTCCATACATCCCCCAGCGTTTATCACAGAAGTGCACTCCTTAATCCCTATCATCTATTTCACCCATCTCAGAACCCACCTTCCCTCTAGTAACCATCAGTTTGTTCTCCATAGTCAAGAGAATGTTTCTTGGTTTGTGTGTGTGTGTCTCTCTCTGTTTTTACACTGGCTCATTGTTTTAGTTTTCAAATTCCACATATGAATGAAATCATATGGTATTTGTCTTTATCTGACTTATTTCACTTAGCATCATACTCTCTCACTCCATTTGTATTATTGCAAGTGGCAAGATTTCTCTATTTTTGTGGCTGAATAATATTCCATTGTATATACATACCACATCTCTTTTATCCATTCATCTATCGATGGACACTTGGGCTGCTTCCATAATTTGGCTATTGTAAATAATGCTGCTGTAAACATAGGGGTTCATGAATCACTTTGAATTAGTGCTTTTGCATTTTGGGGGTAAATACCCAGTAGTGTGATTACTAGATCCTAGGGTAGTTCTATTTTTAATGTTTTAAGGAATCTCCATACCATTTTCCACAGTGGCTGCCCCAGTTTGCATTCAGCAAACTATCAGCAGTGAAAGTAAGTTCCTTTTTATCCACATCCTTACCAACACTTGTTGTTTCTTGTGTTTTTTATTTTAGCCACTCTGACAAGTGTAAGGTGGTATCTCATTATAGTTTTGATTTGTATTTCCTTCAAGGTGAGTGCTGTTGAGCATCCTTTCATGTGTCTGTTGACCATCTGGACGTCTTCTTTGGAGAAATGTCTGTCCATATCTTCTGCCCTTTTTTAAGTTGGGTTATTTGTTTTCTGGGTGTTGAGTTGTATCAGTTCTTTATATATTTTGGATACTAACTCTTTATTGGATATGTCATTTGAAAATATCCTCTCCCATTCAGCAGGTTGCCTTTTAGTCTTGTTGATTGTTTCCCTCTCCATGCAGAAGTGTGTTTTTTTTTTTATTTAGGTGCAGTCCCAGTAGTTTATTTTTTACTTTATTTTCCTTGCCTTAGGAGACATATCTAGAAATGTTGCCATGGCCAATGTCAGAGACATTACTGCTTGTGCTCTCTTCTAGGATTTTTGTGGTTTCAGATCTCACATTTAGGTTGTTAATCCATTTTAAATTTATTTTTGTGTATGGTGGGAGAAGGTAGTCCAGTTTCATTGGAGTTTTCAGCCTTACACCCCATTCTCCAAAGAAAGGAGAGAGGCTGGAAATGATTGATCATGCCTACATAAGGAAGCCCTCCATAAATCCCAGTCGTAAGGGATAAGGGGAGCTTCTAGATTAGCAAACATATCCACACCAGGAGAGTGATATACCCCAACTCCATGGAGACAAATCCAAAGGTCCCTGCACGTGGGATTTTCCCAGACCATGCCCTATACAGCTCTTCGTCTGGCTGTTTATCTGTGTCCTATACCATATTTTTTAATATACTGGTAATTATAAGTTTTTCCTTGAGTTTTGTGACCTGTTTTAGCAATTTAATCAAACCCAAGGAGGGGACCATTGGAACCTCCAATAAAGAGCTGGTTGGTCAGAAGCACAGGTGATAACCTTGGCTTATGACTGGCATCTAAAAGCGGTTGGGTGGGACTGAGCCCTTAGTCTGTGGAATTTGGTGATGTCTCTGGGAAGATATGTCTGAATTGAATTGAATTCTTGGACACTCTGCTGGGATCTGAGGATTTATAGTTGCGGGGAAAACTTCCACACATTTATTTGGTGACCAGAAATGTCAGAAATGAAGTGTCTATGTGAGGAACAGGATCCTCAACAGGAAGGAAAGACATAGTAGGGGAGAACTGAGTTTTTCCTACAGAGGAAGGAAAAAAAACCCCAAGTGTTTCCTTACCATACCCAGCTGGCCTTTAGAAAATGTTGAATGGGGCAGTGCTGATCGGAGAAGGAAAGCGGAGGGTAATCTATTTCCTACAAGAAGGGAAAGTTATCAAAGGTAGTTATGTGAAACCAAATTAATGTAGTAAATTCAAAAGGATATGTAAGTTAATTAAACTTTAAGAGATGAAAGGAAATCAGAGAAGCCTGCAGAAATATCAAATATTTTGCAGTTTTTGGCCTCCAGAATGAAGAAAGCCAACAACAATAGGAAATTGACCAGATGAATTTAGGGTTCCAGGGAAAGTTAACTAGATCGTGTTCTACTTGAGTTCGAGCTGTGAATGCTAAGCTTGCAACTAAGAAAATGATGATTAAGGGCCAGAGCAGCACCCCATCTGTGAGCTCCAGCTTTGGGAAGATGAAAAGTGGGGAAGGGTTTGTGCCACAGGTAAAGGTTAAAGTCATGGATGGGAAGAATTTGA
The DNA here is from genome assembly GCF_018350175.1 of Felis catus. Taxonomy (NCBI): domain Eukaryota; kingdom Metazoa; phylum Chordata; class Mammalia; order Carnivora; family Felidae; genus Felis; species Felis catus. The sequence goes on from NC_058368.1 coordinate 3,913,100, forward strand.
GTCATGACACTGTTCTTGTTACATGGAAGGGGCTTTGCACTGAGAGTTCATTCACCCTTCTGGCGTCTGTGTAAATTGCCTAAGGATTCAACCAAGGCATCATCCTGCAGGGACTGCTCTCCCTGCCCCCTGCTATTGCCCAGAAGTGTTGAGCCCACTCTGAACGAGTGGTGGGAGCAGAACAGAGTCAAACTCTGGCACTTGGTTGATTCTTGCCAAAACAATGAACGAGTCACGGTACAGTCACATTATGATTGACAGCAGCTGATGCACCAAAGGAAGGAAAGCCAGAGATGAGATGTCCCATTCACATGAAACTGACAGTGTGGTGCAATGTAGGATCTAAGTGACCTCGAGCTTTATCAGCTTAACTGATGTTTTTCTGGACACGGATCGTTTAACAGCTCAACAACCACATGCTGAGCACTTTTGCGCATCAGATATTAAACGAAGAGTTGAGAATAGATGCGGTTCATCCCTGCTCACAAGAAGTATCCTGGCTAATCTGTTGCTACAAAACATGTTAGTCTAAAAACAAATGGCTTAAAACAAAAGCTATTTTATCGTAACTTTTGATTTTGTAAGTCAGAAAATGGGGCAGGGCTCAGCGAGGCAATTCTGCCCGCCACCACCCCCCATGTCAATTGAGGTCACTCAGATATAATTAGCTGGTATTAGGGCTGGTTTGGAGGGTTTGGGATGACTTCATTCACATATCTGGTGCCAGTGCAGGGATGGCTGGAAAGCTGGGCTCAGCTGAAACTGACAACTGGAGAGTCTGCCCTTGGTCTCCCCAGCATGTGATCTCAAGGTCCCTGGACTTCTTACATGGTAGGACTAGTCAGGACTTCTAAAGTATTCCAGTAGGCCTGAGCAGAAGCCTCAAGACTTCTTTTGATGTCATACCTGCTGGTAGGCCAGATTCATGGGCAGAAGATTATACTCTACCTCTCGGAGGAATAACCAATATTTTGTGCAGAAACAAACAGGCTCTTATATTAGTAATGATATAAGTGCTACTACAGAGCTATGCACAGGGTGTCGTGGACAGGGAGAACTGAAACGAAGGATTAGTAAGAATTAGCTGTATAAATTAAAATAAGAAAGTTATTCGTCAACTCCATGAGCAAACACACGGATGCCGAAAGAGCGTGCTGCCACTCCTATGATACAAGGGAGTAGAAGTGACGGAACCACAATGCCATCAGCAAGAGTCAGGAGAGACTGAGGGATCCAGAGCAAGTCTGTTCCACCTCAAAGTTCAAGAACGGACCTGGTGCCCAGAGCCTATGGCCACACGGCTCCAGACCCTCTCCTCATAAACAGGAGTCAGTGGGGAGCAGCAGGCACTCACCTCTTAATGCCCCTCTCCTTCCCGGATTTCCCTCTGCCATCGGCCTCCAATGTGCTGCAGATGAGGCCCAACTCCCTTTCATCCCCATCGATGTTGGTCACCATAGGAAACCCTCGCCTCCCCACTGCTCATCTCTTGCACTCAAAGGCTCTGAGGTTCTGCTCACGCACTGTCCTCTCCTACCCTCATCCTTCCCCAACTCTGGGAACCCTCTGTTCGACCCTCTGGAATTCAGGACTTCCATCAGCACGACGAATGTTTTACTTGGCCCATCACTTTAAGCACGTGATTAAAGGGCCAGGCTTCTTCCCTGTAAAATTACTGTTTTCCCATTTGCAGGTATAACTATTTGGTAAGGAGATAGGTTTAAACTATGTAAAGACACTGTTTTCGTCAACCCTTCCATTCATTTGTTTATTTTTGCATGTCTGTATGGACTCATGATTTCTAATTCAATTCAGTGGGCTCTCATAATCCATTGCTGCCATTTCTTTCAGTGCTTATATTCAGTCTGATTTGGCCTCTGGGAGCCCCTTTTAGCCGGCTTTTCTGCCTTTTGGTCTATCCTCAGTATTCTCTGTGCCCTTTCTTGTCTACCCACACAGGATCTTCCAGGCTCATCATGCTCTTTGCTTACTCTGGCCCTGAAATTAGCTGTCTCTCCAAGGAGCTCTAATCCCTCTTAGTGTGGAATGGTATTTAGAACCTGAGATTCAAGTGTCAGACGCGCTCATTGCTGTCAGTGTGCTGCTAGCCCAGACCCACTCAGAGGACATGTAACTAACACCTGCGTGCATGCATGCAGATGCACACACACACACACACACACACACACACACACACCTTTATATGAACATTTCTCTACCTATCCATCTACATGTGGAACACCATGGGTTCATACAAATGTTTAACTTCAGTGCAACAATATGGGGATTAACCTCATTTTCTCTCTTTTTGTATTTGTACCTCCCTTCCGTGACAACGAGGAACTTAGCTCCCTTGCTCTTTCATCTACTTATAAACTCAATCCCTTGCATGTTTCCACCCTCCTACCTCTGCCACCACCCTCTCCCCATTGCACTTGAGCTGGACACCCTTCCCCGGGGGAGCTTCGCCACTGAGGGGTTCTATTCACCCTTCTGGGACCTGAATAATAATTTAAATTATTCGGTCACGCCTCTTCGTAGAAGCCCTCTTCACCCAGCTGGGGCATTTTATTTAACAAGAACACGTGGCCTTAATGGAATCGTACACCTTTTGTGTTCTTAAAACCACAGTGTTCTTACAGGGCTTTGCTATGGGTGTCAGAGCTCAAGGGGCCCGATGATTGTCAGGTCATGGGAGATAGTACTCAATAACCAGAGTGACTTTTCTTAGAGAAAAATAAGATAGTATAAATCCATCAGAATATTTCATTAATTTAAATGACTATGAACACTAAACTTTACTATTAATGAAGATTTTCAAGTTGTGTTTTTTAAAAGATCATCTATAATGTCCTTATAAGAGACATAAAAGAAAAAAATGAGAGAGTTTGAAAATAAAAGAAGGAAAAAGGATAAGCCAGAACAGTATTGACTAAATAGAAGCTGGTGTGAGATAAAAATAATGTCATTTATAATGGCACCAAGACACACGAAGTATTTATGTAAAAATCAAGCAAAATATGAATAAGATTTATATGCTGAAAACTACAAAACAATGATGAAAGAAATTTTTATGATTCAATGGGGAAATAGTGTTCGAACATTGGAAGACTCAATATTTTTAAGATGTTAGTTCTTCCCAAATTCATACTTATATTCAATACATTTCTAGTCAAAAACCCAGCAGAAATGTTTGTAGAATAGATAAGCTGATTCTAAAACTTATATTTAAAGGCAAAATGCTAGGATAAAGTTAGAAAGAAAGACAAAAAATGTATATGATTCCACTAACTTTAGGCACATAGAATAATCAGATTTATAGAATCAAGAAGTAGAATAGGAGCTACCAGGGGCTGGGGGAGTGGGGAATAGGGAGCTGGGTTTAATGGGCACAGAGTTTCAGTTGGAAAGCATGAAACAATTATGGAGAAGGATGGTGGTGATTGTGCGACGATATGAAGGTACTTAATACCACTGTACTATGCAATTAAAGATGGCTAAAATGGTGAATGTTATTAAGTATACTTTATCATAATAAAGATTTTTTTAAATTATTCGAATTGCCAAAATAATTTTGAACTCCCACTGGGTGATTTCAAACCTGACGGTAGGGTTAGAGTAATCAATACAGTACAGTAAGTACAGACACATAGGTCAACAGACCAGAATAGACAATCCAGAAATACAACCACATGTGGTTAATTTTTGACAAAAGTACAAAAGTAATTCAGTAGAGAAGGGATACAATTATCACCGTATGGTGCTGGAATAATTGAATATCCACCCATATGCAAAATAATCTTCATGTATGCCCCACACCATACACAAAAGTTAACTAAAAACTGGTCAGAGACCTAAATGTGTAATCTAAAACTATAAAAATGCTAGAAGAAAACATAGGAGAAAATATGTCCTTGGTTTAGGGAAAGTTGTCACATAAAATATCAAAAGCATAATCATAAGAGAAAAGCGATAAATTAAACTTCTTGAAAATTGAAAACTTTTGCTCTGCAAAAGACACCAGTCAAGGAATAAAAAACCACAAACTTGGTAAGAATATTTGCAAATTACATATCGACAAAGATGTGGATAGTAAAAAGCCCACTGAAGAACACTTACTATCATTAGTCATTAGGAAAATACAAATTAAAACCACAATATGATACCATCACGCTCCTATTAGAATGAAAAAAAGTACTGACAGTACTAAGTGCTGACAAGAATACAGTGCAACCAGAATACGCGTATATTGCTTATGGGAATGCAAAATGGTACAACCGTCTTGGAAAACTGAACGGTTTGGCGGTTTCTTGTTTCTTATAAGGTTAACCATAAACCTACCATACAACGCAGCAAATCCCCAGGCGTTTGCTCATCAGAAATGACCACTATGTGCGCACAGAAGCCCTTTATTCGTAATCATCAGAGCAAGCTAAATGTCTTTCAACTGACACGTGTATAAACAAACCGTGGAATATTCTCCAGTGGAATAGTCTGCCTCTCTAAAAAGAAACAAACTCCTGATACACACAAAAGCATGGATGACTGCCAGACGCTTTATCCTAGGGAAAGAAGGCAGTCTGAAAAGGCTACATACTGTATGATTCCATTTAGATGACATTCTGGAAAGGGCAAGACTATTGCAACAGAAAGCAGTGGTTGCCAAGGAGTGGGGGTTGGCTGTGACTGCGGGGGGGCATTGTTTATCGTCCCCAGAACTGTTGTGTACCTTCACGGTGTTGGTGTGTTGTACTTTGATTGTGAAACCTGGCAAAAATATTCACTAAAAAGGGTGAATTTTATTATTTGTGAGTTGTAGCTCAACATACCTGAGTTAAAAAAAAAAACGAAAATAGGCATATTGTTTTGTTTTCAGACATTGAGTAGTGATGGATTGTTTGTAGAGGTTTGTAATTCATTTTGTTAAAACCATAGAATATGGGCTGAGGTCATCTCATGTCAATTTCCTCATTTTTCAATGAATGAAAAAGCCAGAGGAGGAAATGACACATGACAAAGAACAATCCCCTTTTGCGATGTGATTATATAAATAAGCTGCTTCAGAGGCTGGGATCCGCATTACTTTTTTGTTGTTTTCTGCCGATGTAGCGAAACAGAGTCCAGAAAAACTCCTGGCGTCTGTTCGGTTGAACCCAGAAATCCACAGCAGATTTTCAGATTTGAAAGTACAATGTTGGAACCTCACTTTGGCTAATTCTAGGACCAAAAGTTCCTGATGCAGTTGTCTGCTAAAAGTTGGTTTATTATACACACATGATGGATCTTACAACATTGCTCATGTTGGCTTCATTTCACAAACTGTGTCTTACAACTGCACGGTTACATTTTGTGAGAAGTTGTACCATAGTGGCTGTCAACTTTTTAGATTTGGAGCCCCGCCTCCAAAGCTACACACGCAGTCACAAATGTAAGAGTGACTCGGGAAACCTTCTCTGCCTGTGGTGTCGGTTGACCCAAGCCCAGCGGCACTGAGGGACTTCCATTGATCACAGTGCAAAATCCACTGCTCCCACACCCACGTTTGGGAAGAGGGCCATAATGGTGGCTCACAGACAGCTAGCCAGGCCGAATGATTCCAGACTGAATCTGGTTCTTGTTAACAGGGCTTATCAGTCAGTGGAGTTCTTGAGAAGAGAAGTCTGTGGCATCAGTTCAGAGTAACAGATCTCTGTCCCGGAAGTCACCTCTCACTGTATAAAACTGTGCTTAATGTCATTGTTCCATTTTATCTGACCATTCTACTCTCCCTTTTAAAAATCTAACTGTAGACTCAGAAGAGAGGGGAGATCAGAATTCAGTTTGTTGTAGTTAGGTGTTACCAAACTTTCGAAAGGGAAGGAGAGATGGAGAATTGTATATACAGGTCTGGAGCTCAGAAGAGAAAATGTAAACTGCAGATAAAAACAGGTGAGAATTTCCACACTGAGATGGTACTGGGAGCTGAGGGTGTGGTCAGAGAAGGCTCACAGGAAGGGGCCGGACTGCTGAGGAAGCCAGCAGTCCAGGGCTGGGCAGAGGAGGATGAATGTATATGGAGGCCAAGGAGAGAAGCTAAGAGAGCCTGGTGTCCTGGAAACCGAGTGAGGATAGGGTACCAATGAGAAAGAGGTCCAGTGTTAAATGCTGCTGAGAAAGCAAAGGGAATGAAGTTTAAAAATGTCCATGAGATTTAATAGCATGATGGTCACTGGTGATCTCCATAATTAAGTCTTCTATCCTTTGTGGGCATTCTTCATGATGAAAAATTCTTTGAGAACAGACCCTTTGAATAGAGCTTCACGTCCTCCTATACGGTTTTGTGCTTAAGAAATGGCCACCGAACAGTTGCTATATTGTAAACTTACCTGATACACATGAAACCTCAAGAAGGTGTCATGGTGGCGGGGGGGTGGGGGGGGGGACCTGGGTGGTTCAGTCAGTTGAGTGTCCGACTTCAGCTCGGGTCATGATCTCACAGCTGATGAGTTCAAGCCCTGCGTCAGGCTCTGTGCTGACGGCCCAGAGCCTGGACCCTGCTTTGGATTCTCTCTCTCTCTCTCTCTCTCTCTCTCTCTCTCTCTGGAAAATTAAAAAATAATAAAAACATTAAAAAAATTTTTTTTCAATGGTACCATGGGGGTGGGGGTGGTGAAACTGTTGTGTACCCTGATTGTATCAGTGGCTACACGTGTTAAAACTCATAGAATGGTACACCTCAAAACAGCCCATTTTATTACATTTTATTTTAAAAAAACAGTTTTAAATAATAATGGTAAGAGTCTTTTTCTTACATGGTGGCGACTCTCGGGTGTTTATTGTGAAGTGACTCTTTCAATCTCACACGTATTTCCTAAATAGTCCTTTGTATTACGCAAGGGTTAATGAAATATTGACAATTTAATAAAAACAACTAAGGTTTTAAGCAAAGTAAGAGAAATCCAGAGAAGTGCCAATAGAAGATTTATGAAAATGCATCTATAATTTTAGCTGATACTAAAAGAAGTGAAAAGGAAAGCAAAAACAAAATCTCTGTTGTCTCGTCTTTTTAACAGACAGGAATGGGTCACTTGCGTGTTACAAAGGATGGTCTTCGCCTGGAAGGGGAGTCAGAATTTTTATTCCCATTGTACGCCAAGGAAATACACTCCAGAGTGGTAAGAAAGTGATGAAACATGCAAATGTGCTGTGTTTTATGAAAAATTAATAATCGTTAAGCATAGAAATTCAGCTATTTCGGAAGAGAGTTCTTAGAACGTATATATGTACACGCGTTCATGTTACACGCTTTATAAAAGCTTGGTAGAAGGTTGTAAAACTTATTTCCAATATTACATTATAAAAAGATGCCATTTTCATGTGCTTCAGCTCTGAACTCGGTGGCCTCAGAAATTTAAACCATAATTTAAAACGTCTGGTAATTAAAACCTTTATCAAAGGCAATCTAAACCTCTTTCCATTAGTGCAGGTAATTTAAAGACACTTTTCTCAAGGCATTTAAAATTATCTGAGAAGTTTAGAAAGAAATTAGTTTCATTGTAGCATGTTCTGTACTAATTACGCTAATTATAGATTATGGTCCTGTGGGATTCTCCACAAGTAGATTAAACATATCTGTTAAATAATTGTGTGACTTTAAAAATAAATCTGCCTCCGTATTATCTTCATTTACCTCCATGAAATTTGTAACAAATAGAGCCAAGCGTGAAACACAGTCAAATAGCTTTTGTAATATGTTCTATTTTTCTTCATGTGATGCTATGGACTTCATAGTAAAGGTAAACCTTTTGCTAAATTATTGGTTGGGTGTCATCTCAATGAAATGTTGAGACTTCACCCAACTGTAACCTACTTGTTGGATGAAGAGTGTACTCTTCGTTTTCCTCCCGTGTTTACACATGTGAAAGGAGGTGTCAGTACCTCCTACATGCTGAGGCTCTTCGAGTGACTCTAGGGCAGTTGGAAAGGATACAAAAGGCCAACCGCTGAGAATCATGTGGTCTTGTAGGAGGGGTAAAGCACACCCCCACACAGCCATCAGAACGGTCACCAAGCCCTACTACCAACCATAATGGGATGCCGTGTAAGACTTGCACATAAATACACTGCCAAGGAGTCTCGAGAGTGCAAGGCACATTAGTAGCTCTTAGGCACTATTGTATTACTTCTGATAATGTCTCAGTTGACAGGAGGAACCCACAAATGACCTGGAATAGGACAGGCTGATACATGCGTGAGCCAGATGCCGTGGGCTTAGCTGAAGAGCTAAGGCACTTAGGTGAATCGTGATGGCATTTCAGTGTATTAAATAGCCGTGTCATATGGCAACATGAGGAATAAACCCAAACTTATGTAAAGGGGGAAGTCAGATGTGAGCAAATAATTTAAATATTAGAACCATTTTCCCCCCCAGAGTTATGCTGGCTGATTCCCTACCTATAGTTTTGAGGAGAGAAGACTGGTAAAATAGCCTGATGGCTGAAATCAGGTGATTAGTTCTAGCAAATTTAATATTCTGGACTTAATAGTACTTTTAGTTATATCTTATCAGATTTTTTATATCTCCATATACTTAAAAAAAATCAGGGAGCAAAATTATGTCAATTATTTTAGATAATCATATATTAAACTCTTACAATGATGCATTGATGCAGTATGTCGATCGATACATAAAATTATAGAAACATTTGGAATGATATTATGTGATCACAGAGCTATAAAGTATCTGGTAACTAATATGGCTTTCCAATAATTGGATTAACTGAACAAAATTAGGTCTTCTATATTCTGTGTGCACTGATGTATTACTTATGTTTCCTTTTCAAAGATGAGTCTAGGAGGTAATTTTCCATAAAATTACAGAAATGGATTTACAAAATTTGGCACATATTAATTTATGTATATTGCTGAAGTGAGAGAATTTCCTTATTCTAAATATAATTCAACATGGTACTCTGGCTTCTAATTACTTGGTAACTCTTCAAAGCTAATACATGAGGTCCTGTGAAGATTGGGCCTGGAACTCATGATTTATAACCACCTACCCTGCCCATTATTAACCTAAGCACATAGCAATTATAACTGATAAAACAAAAAAGTTGTAATTAGCAACATACAGACATCGTCAAAGATGAAGTGAAACCAAAACACGCAATGGTAAAGCTTTACTTGGAATGATTGTCTTTGAAGTTCACAGTCCTGGAAAGAGGCAGGGACAGCTTACGGTCAAAGCCCACAGAGACACAGGGACCAGAATGTTGCCTGATGGGACTGCTTGGGGCTCTAGCCAGACCCACTGCATGAGACAGCAATGAAAGGCAGAAAATAGTTGCACCTACTGCCCAGACTTGAATGAAGATGCCAGACCAAGACCCGAATGTCATCCGAGGACACGAGCCCTGAGCCACCATGACAAGGCTGAGAAACCCAGGGGTCTCAATGAAAACAATGGGAAAGCCCTTAGACAGGCTCGGTAAATCCAGAAATCAAAATACATCCACAGAGGGAAGCTTGAGACTGAGACTGGAAACCACATAAGAAAGCCTTCATCTAAAAAAAGGAATCCAACTAAACTCCCCAAAAAGAGAATTAACTTCCAACTAAGTAGAAATAATCATTCTGAAAATGACTGGAAAAGCACACTTAAGCATCTCACAGAGAGAAAGCTGTTTTTGAGGAGCTTCTATGAAAAAGACAAGAAATGATAAAAATCAAAACAGGTAATACGAGACAGAAATAACAGGGAACGGACTTACCCGCTTTTATTAAACAACTAAAAAACTTGAAAATGTATCAGAAACCATGGTTTTTGCTGTGGCCTGGAAATTCACATGTTGAAACCCTAACCCCCAGGGTGATGGTATTAGGAGGTGGGATTTTGGCGACTTCCTCATGAGGGAATCAGTGCCCTGATCAGGGAGGCCCAGAGAGCCCCCTCACCCCTTCCACCAGGTGAGCTGGAGGCTGGGAGGCCCCTTCTGTGAACCCGAAAGTGAGTCTCACTGGACACAGCAAATCTGCCAGCACCATGACCTTGGACTTCCCCGTCTCCAGAACTGCGAGAAAGAAACCTTTGTTGTTTATAAGCCACCGAGTCTCTGGTATTCTGTCAGAGCACCAAAATGGAGTAGGACAGTTTGCAGACGTTGGACAGTGGCGGTCAGGACAGTTCTCCCTGAGAGGCGGACACAAGAGGTGAGCCCCAGGACCGCCCCAGTTTGCTACTTGCAGAGAGTTTCGAAGGCCACGGTGAGGGAGCGGGGCCAACGAAGAGGCAGGGGTCCTCCCCGAGTTGAGAAGATATGGTTGGGAGTCCAAGGAAGAGCAGCCAGCCTAAAGCTCACAGGCTAAAGCTCACCATTGAGGAGGCCACCACACAGGGAGAGCCCCGAGACGGCGGGAGGTGAGCCCCTCCTCACACCCCTGCACGCCGAGGCTCTACGTAAGAAACCGGTAAACCGTTAACTCTTACCGTGCTACTTATTTTTGAACAACGTGAAGACAAGTATCAAGGTCACATCAGTGGATGAAACACGAGATGCCGATAGGTCATCTGCTTCCACAGAGCGATGGGGAGAATTTCGGACCTGCCAGAGTTCCAGAGCGTTCCTGAAACTTCTTTCCTTCTGAAAAATCACGGTACTCGCTACAACTTTGGAAGACATTCGGTTCCCTCTGAATGGATCATAAACCCGCCTGAATCCAACAGCCAAATCGTTACGTTCTTTTTTGAAGAAAATTGCTTATATAAAAGCAAACAATCTTCTGTAGTGCAAAACCGGCCATTCGGAACTATGATACCACAGGAGGCGCTTATGACATAAAGCCACCTTATCTTCCAACAAAAGTTTAAAAAATATAGATATCTGATAAATTTTAAAAAGCTCTTGTGAAGTTGTGAAAAGGCTTTACATTTCGAAAATAAGTAATGTGGTGTTTCTTACAGAAGAACTAACCATGCTCTGATTTATCTTCTAAAAATATGTCATGTCCTGGACATAGATATTAAAAAATTTTTAATATTTTAATATTAAGAAATTTTAATTCCTTGGAACAGGAAAAAACACTGATTAAAACTCGATTATTTTAGATCTTCACCCAGAGAGCTAACGTGGTACACTATAGCCATTGCATACGAGCATAAAAATATTATAATTTATGAAAAAAGGAGTTAGGACACCCTGTAGCAGCAAGGAAATGGATTTTGCCACCAACCACATGAGCTTAGAAGAAGCTCTTGAGTCTGGAATGAATCCTCAGCCCTTCAGTCCCCTTGAGACCCTGAACAGGGGACCAAGGTAGCCTGTGCCTAGACTCCTGACCCACAAAAGCAATAATATAATAAATACGTATTGTTTGAAACTGTTGGAGTAAAAAATTTTCATGTACTCTTTTAACATAGTATAATCCAAGATTTTAAAATACTGCGTAGGGCCACAGGATCTCTGACTATGGAAAAAGTATCTTATATAAATCCTAAATTTATATATGAATATAAATATGCAGTGATTTTATTTTTTATTTAAAATTTTTAATGTTTGTTTATTTTGGAGAGAGAGAGAGACAGAGCGTGAGTGGGGAGGGGCAGAGAGAGGGAGACACAGAATCCCAAGCAGGCTCCAGACTCTGAGCTGTCAGCACACAGCCCGACGTGGGGCTCGAACCCATGAACCGCGAGATCGTGACCTGAGCTAAAATCGGACGCTTAACCGACCGAGCCACCCGGGTGCCCCACGGTCATTTTGAATACTATCTAGTCATTGGGGTGCCCGGGTGCCTCAGTCACTTGAGTGTTTGACTCTTGACTTTGGCTCAGGTCATGATCCCAGGATCGTGAGATCAAGCCCCGCGTTGGGCTGTACACCGACGCACTGAGTGTGGAGCCTGCTTAAGATTCTCCCTCTCCATCCTTTTGGGTGTTCCTGCCCACGGAACGCACATGTACACACTAAAAATAAGTCTAAAAATATGTCTCTCTAAAAATAAGTGAGTAAATGAGTGAATAGGATGTATTTGTCACATTTTGTAAATGCCCTTCTAGGATTCATCTCTGCTTCTGCAGTCAACTCAGAATGTGACCGTCAACGCACGCAACTCTGAAGGGGAGGTCACGGGCAGGTTAAAAGTGGGTGAGTCTAACCTCTTCACAGTGCTTTGCATGTGAGTGGTCCGTGGATAGTTGTGCTGAATGGATACACGTCTCTCTTCTGAAGAATTCACAGTTACTCATGAACAATTACAGTACGAGTTTTCTAAATATCATGCTGTGTTGACTGCAGAGAATAGTTGGCATCACGAGGGAGACAGTCTGAGATATTTTAAAGTTACTGCGATTGCAAGAAATAGAGGACCATTCAAGGTAGTAAAAGACACATGATTAGTACAGAACGCAAAGGAATCTCAGAGACCAAAGGAAAGGAGCCAAAGTATCTGGCCTCAAAAGAACAGAGACCAGGGGCTAAGGGCCAAAAGATTCTCTCTCGCTCTTCCTCTCCCCACCCCTCCTTCACCTTCCCTTTCTCCTCGCCCATGTACCCCTCCTTTCTACAGCATCTCTGCCCGTTATTTTCACTTGGCCACATCGGTTCTAACTCTGTAGGACGTACAGGACCTCTCTGGTTCTTCATCTGATAGGCTGTGCTTCTCAACACCAGCCAGCGCGGTCTTTAGTTTCATGAATTCTAAATTCACAATAAAGTACTCTGATTGGCCCAAGTAACGTGTGCAACCAACTGCCCGGGGGCAGCTATGTATCCTATCCAACCAGCTAAGACCAGAGAGTAAGCTCACCCAGCAGTGAGATCACACGAACTCTTATACAGTGAGAAAAAAAGGATTACCGAGAAAGATCACAGGTGGAAGAAATGAAAGGAAGAAATTCCTTTCACCTGGTGAAAGGAATGTGTATCCCTTCTCTGTACTATCAGCAGTCTATACATGTGCCAAATCTAAGAAACTGAGTGGCCTTCTGGGTTATGGGAAAACAGATGAAAAGCGTCCCGCCAGCACAAACTGGTAACTTTCAACGTCTCTTTTTCACGAAACAGAATAATGTTCCATTGGAAACTGCAGCCGTCTATTAGCCTGATGATTCCTTTTTATCATGCTGAAACACAAGTTCCATATTATATGTTCTGCTTTAATCTTCATAACTTACTTCTCTTTTGCTTAGAAGTTTGTTCGATCACTAAGTCCAGTGAGATTCTCAGTGGTTCCCGACATGAACCTGAGTTTATTCAGCGTACGTGTTCTTGAAACGTGTCTAAGATCAAATCATATTTTCTTGAAAGATTATGTAGGATTATGATTTATCTTTACCATTATTTCACAGACTTCTTTGGCTCTAGCTTTTATATGTTTGAGGGATTTTTGCTCATCTTTTGTCATTCATTTGTCATTTGTTGGATGTCTACATGCAACTTTCTATATGCTGTCACATGTAAATAATATGTACGTACCCCTTAGGAGCTCCACAAGTAAAAGACTCCCTTTATATTCTTGTAAAAATGATTTATTACAAATACTTATTTCCTCATTTAGTTTTTTGTTGAATGTAGATTTTCATATATCGTACAAGAGAGTTAGGGACACCTGGGTGGCTCAATCCGTTAAGTTTCCGACTTCGGTCATGATCTCACAGTTCGTGGGTTCAAGCCCTGCATCAGGCTCTGTGCTGACAGCTCAGAGCCTGGAGCCTGCTTCCGATTCTGTGCCTCCCTCTATCTCTGCTCCTCCCCCACTGATGCTCTCCCCCCCCCCAAAAAAATAAACACTTTTTAAAATTTTTTAAAAATTTAAAACAAGAGAGTTAGATGTGATATAAATCTGCCTCCAATTCCATGAATGAAAAAAAACTGAAGCAGTGAAAATCGAATTTGCTCAAGAACACAGCTATTTAGCAAAACAAGCCAAACCAGGAGTTAGCAGGAATTAGTAGTTTAGCAGGAAAAGCAAACCCCAGGACTTCTCTCCCTCAGCCCGGAATGTACCACTCCCTCTGTCCAATCAGATTTCCTTAAATTATGGCACACCAGTTTCCTTAAATTATGGCCCTATTTCCTGCAAATATGGTTACCATTTTTGTCACCAAGGAATTTACTTAAAAAAAAATTTAAAAAAAAATTTTTCCCATTAGAATTACATTGGTTTAAATTGTTCACCTTAAATCTTGAGTTTTAACCTGGGTGTTTCGTGCTTGATATAATGTTAAAGCTGGTGATTTTTCTTAAACCCTTGGTTGAAAAGCCTCTGCTATGTGGCAGACCCTGAAGCAGGGAGTACTGCCCAGCTCACCGAGGGTATTTTCAAGTAAACGACTTCCGCAATCACAGCCGTTCCGGCCTCACGTTTCCGGGAAGAAGTTAAATGTAGCCAACCTGGACATTAAAATGTAATTTATGTGAACTAGCCAAATTCATCCCATGTAATGAAATGAATACTTGCTCATTACCAAACCACTGAAAACAATGGCAACCAGTACGGTCAAAACCAAAAGTCTTAAATCCCCAAAGAAGTCAAACACTGACATGAACAGTAGCTAACACTCTAAATCCTTGAGCTGAAAGATACCAACTCATAGCAAAATAACGGGAAAACTTACTAACTGTGAGTTCAGCTCTGGTTGCCTACCAGTCATTTTCTTTTGATTTCAAATAACAGAGACGAATTCTGGTTAGCTTAAAAAAGTTTACACAGGAGGGCTGGTCGGGTTCGGCAGTACGGGTTTTCTGAGGACCGAGCCGGGCTGCAGCCAGTGGTTCCTGGGGAACCACCAGCTTTCCGGCAACTGGCAGTCGGTATAGAGTTTGATCAAGCAGGGCCGCTGGCCTCTCTGCCCTGCGATTTCTCTAGAGTTACGGTCACTACCAATCCAACTGGGGATTTTCAGCTAACAACCAAATGAACCCAGTGGGGAGGCTGGTAAGGTTTATGGCTCAATTTGGTCACCATCACGCAGACACCCAAATCATTTTCCTGGGTGCTGAAAGATGTCCTCTGTCACAATCACACTGTCTTAGATCCAGGTGTTCGAATAGCAAAGCTGAGAAGTAAGAATCTCATTAACCCATTAAGTTGGTTCGGGTTCTTGGAACTTATGCATAGCCCTGGTAAGCTTCTGCAAAAGCCTTTGTATACCCAGAGCGTGACTAATATCAAGAATAGAAACGTAAAACAGAAGGATAAAGTGAATGTAGTATTGCAGAGTTTCATGGACCCTCTATTAAGGAACAGCAGTGCACCTGCAGCCAAGATATCTTTGGGTGTAATGATTGAACTCAGCAGAAGAAACATCAGAAGTGAGGTCGAAAATACCAGTGTTATCCCAGCTGCATGTTTCTCTGAGGTTACCTAGATATTGCTGCTTTGCAATCCTTCCCCAGGGAAAAGGAGACAGAGGACAGTGACTGCAAACCTGAAGACAGGGGACCTTCCGGTGCAGCACGCCCCAGGGAAGAGACGCTCCAAACGCAGCACAAGGTCGAAACAGGCTGTGGATGTAAGAATATCCTCGAGAGACCAAAGCAGGACAGTAACAGACATGTTTGACATTTCAGCCACTTGATTAGTGACCCCCCGCCAGGTTAGCAAATAAATTACTAAAGCGCACAGCAAGTTCTGACAAGAGATTTGAAGTAAGGGTGATGCTCAGGGACCTTTTCTCCAGACTGGTGGGAATTCATGCACTTTTTCTCTTTAGCTTCGATCCTTTGGGCAGGGGTTTCTGCAGCCCCGTCGAAGAGAAATAACCAAGAGCCTTCTGTTTGCTGCCCAACCGTGCCATCATTGCTCAAAGCTGAGGCCAACAAGTTTGTAATTGACCAAAGGTCTAGGAAAGTCATGACAGTAGTAATCAACACTATTCCAAGACAGGTCATAGCTCCTCTGGCTATGACCGAGACCCCTCCAAGATCTGGCCTGTGTAAAACACACAAAAAAAAAACTGTGATGACATCATCTGGAACTTTGGTTCAGCTCTCCTGAGCACCATATCCGCAGATGTTGCAGAAGAAATCCTGGAGTGAGCCTACGGAGACCTCGATAGAAGCATGAGTGCAAGAATACAGAGAATTCGATGCTAGATTGCATGTCAGAAGCAGACATTCTAGAATTCAAAAGAAGAGGAAGAGAATGACAGATGGGTGGGGAAGTGCCGGTCTCAGGGAGGGGAGGATGTCGATGGTGAATGGGTTGACACGGACCACTCTTCCCCGTAGAACAGCAAGCATTTGCCAAGAATCTGACCGGCACGCTCTCAGAGGGGAAATCCAAAACTTGTGCCGTCAGCACCAGGCAGATTCTAACCCGGAAAGACTTCCAGAAACTCCACCTGGATTTTTCTCCAACTGAGGAACAAATAGTACTTCCCCCAGGAAACCCCAAAATTAAGTGTATTGAAATACCACCAGTGGGCCCAGAGGCAAGTGATGCCCACTTAAGGATACCGAACGTTTTCATAAGAACCCAAGTCTAAAGAGGAGACAAAACCGGCAACTACAGTGGCTGGAAAGACAAACCAGAAACAGTAGGTTCGGAAGAAAACCTAAATGAATCCACTTTCCGGTCCCACAAAAAAAGACAAAGGGGCAGGGGCGCCTGGGTGGCTCACCCTGACTTCGGCTCAGGTCACGATCTCCTGGCTCATGGGTTTGAGCCCCGCACTGGGCTCTGTGCTGACAGCCCAGAGCCCACTTTGGATCCTCTGTCTTCCTCTCTCTCTGCCCCTCCCCCAATAGCATGCGCTCGCTCGCCTGCTCTCCCAAAAATAAACATTTTGAAAGAAACTTCAAAAACTACTTAAATATCCAGACGTATGGGTGAACTGTTGAATAACCACAGTGCATCCGCGTGAATACCATGCATCTGTTAAAAAGAATAAGGAAGACGCCTATGAATTGATTCGGAGTAACTCCCCGGGCATATTTGGAAGCGATAAAAGTAAAGGGCAGAAGCTTACCTATTGTAGGCTACCTTCATGGAAGTAGGAAAGAGCTAGAAGGAAAGATACATGTGTTTGCTCATTTGTGGGCAAAAGAAATAGAGGAAGCATAAGGCCGAAATAGACTGGCTCCCTGCCCGGCTGCCTGGGAAGAGGCTGGGGGGGGCCGGGACTGAGGCAGAGGGGTGAGGAGGGAATCACACATGCAATTAAAGCTGTCAGGGATTCTGCGTGTCAGGAAAAACTTGGTTGTATTTTCACCGGAGAAAACCCTTCGGCCAATTTCACAAACTTAATTAGTCAGGTCCTAAAACCGTCCTTTATTTCTTTCTTTCATTTTTCATTTCCTTCTTTGTACCAAAGCCGCTCGTTAAAAATTTTCCTTTACCAGATAGCTCTTGGTTTTTTTACCACCAAGGTAGAGTTTGAATTTCATCTCTTAGCTCCACTGCAGAAGAAGATTATTTGCTTGGCTGTAATCAGTGTCCAGCGAGGTTCATAAAAACAGGTAGAATATTAATAAAATCTAAAAGATTAATTAGAAACTCAGTTATTTTAAGAGATGATTATCCCTGTGGTTATGGGCTAGGGAATGATGTTTTCTGAAGTGGAAACGTGTTCAAAGTTAACATTCGATGCCTCCTTGTTTTTAATAAAATGAAGACGGAATTCTATTCACTTCTGAGCCTTTCCTCTAGTATTTCCCTCTACCTGGCATGCCTCATTCTCCCTTCATCGGGGAAATGGAAAGTCTTTCTTCAAGGTCAGCTCAGACATCATTTCCCCAGGGTGCCATTCCTGACCCACAAGGACAGACCATGGATTGCGGGTTCTCGTTAAACGCTGCCCATGCTTGTATCATAGCGCTTACCAAATTGTCCTGAAACTAGGTTTATATGCTTTGCTTTTCAGTGCACTAAGTTGTGAGCTATATCCCACTTGTTTATATATCCAAGGTTCTTAGCACAAAACCTTGAACATAAAAAAACATGCCATAAATATGTGCTGAGTGGTACACTCAGTTTTTTACATTTTTTAAAGTTTATTATTATTATTATTATTTTTAGTAATCTCTACACCCAACGTGGGGCTCAAACTCATGACCCTATGATCAAGAGTCATATTTTTGCATTTTCTTTTTCTTAAGTTTGTATCTTTATTTTTGAGAGAGAGAGAGAGAGAGAGAGAGAGAGAGAGAGAGAGAGAGAATTATTCCAAATAGGCTCCACACTGTCAGTGCAGAGTCTGATGCGGGGCTTAAACTCAGAAACCATGGGATCATGACCTGAGCCGAAGTCAGGCGCTTAACTGACTGAGCCACCCAGGCACCCCTGCATTTACTTTGACTCGAGTAAGGGTTTATATGGTTTCCCTACTCATGAAAATTATGCAACTAAACTCGTTGAACATTTCGTCACCATATATGAAACAATGGTTACAGAAAAAAAAAATCATGTCATTTAACCCTTTTTACTTAATCAAGCCCCCTAGAACTGTTATATGAGTCTCCAATAAGCTAAACAGTGAAGTCTTACTGGAGAAATTATTCCAGGGTTTTTTCCCCCTTTCAATTTTAAATTCAGATAACTTAATATTCATCATTTAATGCAAATCAGTACTTCTATGATAAATGTCTAAGGTATATCCATGATCCAGAAGAGATAAATGGTGCCACTGAATCCCTGAGTGACTGAGTCTGGGTGAAAGTGCAGATGAGCAAAAATGCAGGCCACTATCCAAAAAATAAAGTCAGGTTTCCTTAAGAGAAAGAAGATTAAGACATAGAGGAAAAATAGAGAATTGTGGTCCACTTTATAACTCCTACACATACACACAGACATAGGTAAATGAAGGCTTTTGAAGTGTTGATTAATGAAATAACGTAAGAATATGTTGGTGACCATATCCAAAACTGTTTAATGTATTCACTGAAGAGCTTCTATTTAATTTCTAGTTAGACATCCCTCAACTTTAATGAGTAGTGGGAGTGATACAGGGACACACACTCAAAGACTGTAAGATATCCATTTTCTCAGTACATTTACTCTCCCAGATAAGAATATAAAGCAAACCTACAAAAGAATTAGGGAACGCGTGTAGTTCCTTGAGCGAATGCTCGGAGCTGTGTTCTGGAGAGATTAATCTGTTATGCTCCAGGGTTAGAAAGATTGGAAACACAAAGAATTAAGAGACATAAAATGGTGAATTCCTGAGTGTGGGCAAGGGAAATGGAACAAGGTCGCATATGCTCTTGAGGGCACAGCATCCCCGGTCCCCGGGCACGTGGGAACACTCACCAAACCTTGTGAGTCTAGAGGGAATCTAAAGCAGTGAGTCCACAGCTCACCTAGGAGATGAAACTGGGACAGGAAAGTGTTGCTGTTGTCACTGAAATACAAAGAAGGAGGGAGTGAAGAAGATGACAAAAACACCATAAGAGAATCTGAGTAGGATTCATCTTCTGGGCTGGCTTTGGCCATTAAAGTCAGCCATTCTTTTTTTTTTTTTTTTTTCTGCTTTAGATTTCAAATTTATTTATTTTATTTCATTTTATTTTATTTTATTTTTATTTTATTTTAAATATGAAATTTATTGTCAAATTGGTTTCCATACAACACCCAGAGCTCATCCCAAAAGGTGCCCTCCTCAATACCCTTCACCCACCCTCCCCTCCCTCCCACCCCCCATCAGCCCTCAGTTTGTTCTCTGTTCTTAAGAGTCTCTTATACTTTGAAAGTGAGCCACTCTTAAAATGGTCATTCATGGGGCGCCTGGGTGGCTCAGTCGGTTGAGCACCCAACTTTGGCTCAGGTCATGGTCTTGTGGTTCCTGAGTTTGAGCCCCGCGTCGGGCTGGCTGCCGTCAGTGCAGAGCCCGCTTTGGATCCTCTGTCCCCCTCTCTCTGCCCTTCCCCCGCTCACGCTCTCTCTCAAAAGTAAACATTAGATAAAAATGGTCTTTCGCAAACCTCACGTTTCAGAATATAAAATCCTTAGTTGGCTAATACTCAAAAGATTACAAATTTACATAAGCTGAGTAGACAAATTATGTTATTTTTGGCTAGTTTTAACTTGAAAAACTTCACTTTTAAATGATTTATTCTTTTATGTGACATAGATTAACGCTTTCTTGTTCTTTTTAATTTTTTTTTTTTTAATTTGAGTATAGTTGACAAACAGGGCTACCTTTGGGTCAGGTGTACAACCTAGTGAGTGATTCAGCACCTCCATACATTTGTGCTTTGTAGATTAGCATGTATTCGACATAAATTAATTTTAATAATATCATAGATTTAGGCTCAGAACGTAAAAATTTAATCGCAAAATTTTTTAAAAGTACTGTTGGTAACGGATTTTGTATATTTAGTAATTTGGTATTGCTGGGTGATGTGACCTGTGTAAAAAGAGATTTTGACACTACGTATAGTAAACACTTCATAACAAACTGTTTTAATGAATCGTGCAGGTCCCAAAATGGTAGAGGTCCAGAGTCAACACTTCCAGATCAACTCCAAGGATGGCAAGCCACTCTTTACTGTCGATGAAAAGGAAGTTGTGGTTGGTACAGATAAACTTCGAGTAACAGGTGTGTGATAACTTTTTCCTTAATTGAGATATAATTCATAGATAACATTAGTTTCAGGTGAACAACATAATGATTTGATATCTGTATATATTGTGAAATGGTCCCCCGGTAAGTCTAGTTAATGTCGATCACCACACAGAAGTTTTTTTCTAGTGACAAGAACTTTTATTTTTTTATTTTAATTGCAGTGTAGTTAACATACAATGTTTCTGTGTATGTGTGTGTGTGTGTGTGAACATAGGTTCTTTAATGTAGTGCTCTTTATCTGTTTATTTTTTAAAAACTTTTAGTCAGTCACCATGTAGTACAATATTGGTAGTAGAATTCAGTGATCCGTGTTATGTTAGGTTCAAGATCTATTCTCTTAGCAACTTTCAAATATCCAATACGGCATTGTTAACTCTAGTCACCATGCTGTACATCATATCCCTAGGACTTAGGGATATTTTATAACTAAAAGTTTGTCCCTTTTGATGCCCTTCACCCATTTTGCCCAACCCCATCTCCTGCCTCTGACAACCATCAGTATATTCTCTGTATCTATGAGTTTGGTTTCTTTTTTAGATTCTACATGTACGTAAGATCACACAGTATTTGTCTTTCTGTGACTGACTTCACTTAGCATAATTCCCTCATGGTCCATCCATATTGTTGCCAATGGCAAGATTTCCTTCTTTTTATGGCTGAGTTATATTCCATTGCATATATAAATATCACATTTTCTTTATCCATTTATACGTAGGAACTCTTGAGAAAAACAAAATCCCGTAGAATACACTTCCACAAAAGCATATTTTACTTTTGGCAAGTTTACTCTGGAAATTGTCAGGCAGGTAAGAAAAAGTAGTTGAATTTGTTGACTCTTCTTCATAATGTTTGTTTTTTTAATTCTTGATACTCTCCTGGAAGAATGAAATCCTCCTCATAACTCTTTGCTTACTCTTTTCTTCCACCATATGGTTACCCTTTATCTCTTTCCAATTAGGGTAACCCAAAGGCTTATAAATTCCTCTGTCATCTGTATGATATTCAAGTATCTCTTTTCCATATGGTTTTGCAAAAGAACTTTGTCTAGAGTTTCTTTTATTCTCATTGTATCAAGCACTTGGAGTCCTTCTATTGCTGCAAAAAACTGTCTCTCTTGGAAATAAAGATTGGGTGGGATTCTTATAAGAATCACTTTTAGGGCTGAAAAAAAAAGCAATTTTGTGAAAGAAAAAATGTCCAGAATGTGTGTGAAATTTACCTGCTGAGCTTCTATAAAAATGTAATGAGACAGTAGTTAAATTCATCCCAGCACTTTTCTGTACTATTCTGAAAAACAATGGCAACCTTATTCTCTCACACATTATTACCAAGACTCATAAATGAAAACTTCCTTAAGAAGCAGACTCAGGAGGCCGCCAAGATGGCAGAACAGCATGGAAGTTTTTTGTGTGTCCCGCGTCCATGAAACACAGCCAGACCAACACTAAACCATCCTGCACACCTAGAAAACTGATCTGAAGATTAACACAACAATATGTACAACCTAGACCACAGAATTCAGCAGGTATGCGGCACGGAGAGGAGAACTTGGGGAGAGAGAGGCCACGGAGGGCACAGAACTGCTTTTGCATGTGGAGAGAGGACGGAGACAGTGGGGAGAATACGGTAAAAGCACTCCCTGCCAAAAACAGCTGGAGAGAAAGTGGAAAATTGGAAACAGCCACAGGGACTAAACTAAAAAGGGAGAAAGGAGAGGGTTTAAATTCCATTAAGACTGTAAACAAGGGGACTGCAAACAAGCTTGTAAACAAGCTGCAACTCCGCAGCTCCATACCTGGTGGTGCTTTGGTGGGAAGGACGAATCCCCGGGAGCAGAGTGGGATCTGAGCGGTTCTCAGGCCACGTGAGGAAAAGCGGTTCCACTGCTGGAAGGAGATTTGGTAGAGGCTGTGAGGCAACCTGGGCCCAGCAGACCCCAGAGAATGGCCACATTCGCTGGTGCTGGAACAAGATCGTTAAGGGTGAAGCCTGGTGCCAGGTGTGTGTTGTGATTGTCGGTAATCCCTGAAACACCTCTCAAACATTTTCTGGGGCGGGCTGGCACACAGCCGCAGTCTCTGGGCATTGGCAGCAGCAGGGTCCCGCAAACGTACCTGCCGTTGCTCGGTGAGACCCTCCCACAGAGGGGCGGAATGGGTCAAAGCTGCAGTCCTTCGGAAGTAAGAGGCCAGGGAAAACAACCGCATCTGAGATAAAACTCGGAAGAGAGGTACTGCCTGGGGCCTGGTCACAGACAGTGAAAAACCGGGGAGTGAACGAGAGCTGAAGACAGAGGACGGGTGTGTGATTGCTGATTGGGAAGAACAGACTTCTGATACTAGAGACTGGGTAGCTGGGTGACGCCATTTTCACCGCTTCTGTGCATGCGCATATGCACCTACAAGCGCCACAACAATCCACCCCAGTAGGCTAGCAGCGCCATCTAGTGGAGAACGGAGACATTACACTGAGCCCGCCCAACTGGGCCAACCTCGCTCTTCAAGAATAGAAGTCTCACTGCCTGTTTGGTTTATGAATTATAAAGTGCTTCATAGTCTGGCTTCTAGGGGAAAACAAAGTAATTCCAGTCGTATTTCAGTCTGTTAGCAGATCCATCTATTCACTTTTCTTTATTTTTTCTTTTTTTCTCTTTTTCATTTGTTTTCTTTTTCTTGAATACAGAAAGAGAAAAAATTCATTTTTATTTTCAATTTTCATTTAAAATACTTTTGTTTTTACTATATTTTTTACTTTTGTGTAAATTTTTTCAAATTCTATTTTACTTCCATCATTTCATTTTAGTCTACTTCAGTGTATTCATTTTTTCAAATTTTCAAAGGATTTCCTTTTTTTTCTTCTTTACCCTTTTTTCTCTAATCTTTCAAGCCCCTTTCAACACCCAGACCAAAACACACCTAGTATCTAGCATCATTTATTCAATGTTTGTGTGTGTGTTTTTAATTTTTTAATTTTAATTTTTTCTACCTCATTAATTCCTTTTCTGCCTTCCAAGTGACAAAATGAAAGAATACACCCCAAAAGAAAGAGCATGAAGAAACGACAACCAGGGACTTAACCAACGCAGATACAAGCAAGATGTCTGAACCAGAATTTAGAATCACGATAATAAGAATACTGGGTGGAGTCAAAAATAGATTAGAATCCCTTTCTGTGGAGATAAGAGAAGTAAAACTAGTCAGGATGAAATAAAAAATGCTATAACTGAGCTGCAATCACAAACGGATGCCGCGGTGGCAAGGATGGATGAGGCAGAACAGAGAATCAGCGATATAGAGAACAAAGTTATGGAGAATAACGGAGCAGAAAAAAAGAGGGAGATTAAGACAAAAGAGCATGATTTAAGAATTAGAGAAATCAGTGACTCATTAAAAAGGAACATCAGAATCATAGGGGTCCCAGAAGAGGAAGAGAGAGAAATAGGGGTAGAAGGGTTATGTGAGCAAATCATAGCAGAAAACTTTCCTAACCTGGGGAAAGACACAGTCATCAAAATCTAGGAAGCATAGAGGACCCCTATTAGACTCAACAAAAACCGACCATCAACAAGGCATATCATAGTCAAATTCACAAAATACTCAGGCAAGGAGAGAATCATGAAAGCAGCAAGGGAAAAAAAGTTCTTAACCTACAAGGGAAGACAGATCAGATTTGCAGCAGACCTATCCACAGAAACTTGGCAGACGAGAAAAGAGTGGCAGGATATATTCAATGTGCTGAATCAGAAAAATATGCAGCCAAGAGTTCTTTATCCAGCAAGGCTGTCATTCAAAACAGAAGGAGAGATAAAAACTTTCCCAGACAAACAAAAATTAAAGGAGTTTGTGACCACTAAACCAGCCCTGCAAGAAATCTTAAGGGGAATTCTCTGAGGGGAGAAAAGATGAAAAAATAAATGCATAAATAAATAAAGACCAAAAGAAATGAAGATTAGAAAGGACCAAAGAACACCACCAGAAACTCCAACTCTACAAGCAACATAATGGCAATAAATTCATACCTTTCAGTACTCACTCTAAACATCAATGGACTCAGGGCTCCAATCAAAAGACATAGGGTAACAGAAAGGATAAGAAAACAAGATCCATCTATATGCTGTTTACAAGAGACCCACTTTAGACCTAAAGACACCTTCAGATTGAAAGTAAGGGGATGGAGAACCATTTATCATGCTAATGGTCAACAAAAGAAAACTGGAGTAGCCATACTTATACCAGACAATCTAGACTTTAAAATAAATACTGTATCAAGAAATGCAGAAGAGCATTATATCAAAATCAAGGGGTCTATCCACCAAGAAGACCTAACAATTGTAAACATTTATGCGCCAAATGTGGCAGCGCCCAAATATATAAATCACTTTATCACAAACATAAACTCGTTGATAGTAATACCATAATAGTAGGAGACTTCAACACCCCATTCATAGCAATAGACAGATCATCTAATCAAAATATCAAGAAGGAAACAATGGCTTTGAATGACACACTGGACCAGATGGACTTAACAGATATATTCAGAACATTTAATCCTAAAGCAGCAGAATATACATTCTTCTCCAGTGCACGTGGAACGTTCTCCAGAATAGACCATATACTGGGACACAAATCACCCTAAGTAAGAAAAAAATGATTGAGATCATATCGTGCATATTTTCAGACCACAATGCTATGAAATTCGAAATCAACCACAAGAAAAAATTTGGAAAGGTAACAAATACTTGGAATCTGAAGAACATCCTACTAAAGAATGAATGGGCTAACCAAGATGTTAAAGAGGAAATTAAAAAGTATATGGAAGCCAATGAAAATAACACCATAACACAACACAAAACCTCTGGGCCGCAGCAAAGACGGTCCTAAGAGGAAAGTATATAGCAATCCAGGCCTTCCTAAAGAAGGAAGAAAGATCTCAGATACACAACCTAACCTTATGCCTTAAGGAGCTGGAAAAAGAACAGCAAATAAAACCCAAAACCAGCAGAAGAGAGGAAATAATAAAGATTGGAACAGAAATTAATGCTATTGAAACCAAAAACCAGTAGAAAAGATCAATGAAACCAGAAGCTGGTTCTTTGAAAGAATTAACAAAATTGATAAACCACTAGCCAGTTTGATCAAGAAGAAAAAGACCCAAATAAATAAAATCAAGAATGAAAGAGGAGAGATCACAACCAACACAGCAGAAATAAAAACAATAATAAGAGAATATTATGAGCAATTATATGCCAATAAAATGGGCAATCTGGAAGAAATGGACAAATTCCTAGAAACATATACACTACCAAAACTGAAAAAGGAAGAAGTAGAAAATTTGAACAGACCCATAACCAGTAAGAAAATCGAATTAGTAATCAAAAATCTCCCAAAAAACAAGAGTCCAGGGCCAGATGGCTTTCCAGGGGAATTCTACCAAACATTTAAGTAAGGGTTAACACCTATTCTCTTGAAGCTGTTCCAAAAAATAGAAATGGAAGGAAAACTACCAAACTCGTTCTATGAAGCCAACATTACCTTGATTCCAAAACCAGACAGAGACCCAACTAAAAAGGAGAACTATAGACCAATTTCCTGATGAACATGGATGCAAAAATCCTCAACAAGATAGTAGCCAACTGGCTCCAACAATACATTAGAAAATTATTCACCACGACCAAGTGGGGTTTATACCTGGGATGCAGGGCTGGTTCAGTATCCACAAAACAATTAACATGATTCATCACATCAATAAAAGAAAGGACAAGAACCATATGATCCTCTCAATAGGTGCAGAGAAAACATTTGACCAAATACAGTATCTTTCTGGGAAAAAAAACCCTCAAGAAAGTAGGGATAGAAGGATCATACTTAAAGATCATAAAAGCCATATATGAACAACCCAACTCTAAAATCATCCTCAATGGGGAAAAACTGAGAGCTTTCCCTCTAAGGTCAGGAACAAGACAGGGATGTCCACTCTCCCCACTGTTATTCAACATAGTATTGGAAGTCTTGGCCTCTGCAATCAGACAACACAAAGAAACAAAAGGCATCCAGATTGGCCAGGAGGAGGTCAAACTTTCACTCTTCGCAGATGACATGATATTCTATATGGAAAACCCTAAAGATTCCACCAAAAAACTGCTAGAAGTGATTCATGAATTCAGCAAAGTTGCAGGATATAAAATCAATGCACAGAAATCCGTTGCATTCCTATACACCAATAGTGAAGCAACAGAAAGAGAAATCAAGGAATCGATCCCATTTACAGTTGCACAAAAAACTATAAAATACCTAGGAATAAATCTAACCAAAGAGGTGAAAAATCTATATACTGAAAACTGTAGAAAGCTTATGAAAGAAATGGAAGAAGACACAAAAAAAATGGAAAAAGATTCCATGCTCCCAGATAGGAAGAACAAGTATTGTTAAAATGTTGATACTACCCAAATTAATCTACATATTCAATGCAATCCCTATCAAAATAACACCAGCATTCTTCACAGAGCTAGAACACATAATCCTAAAATTTGTATGGAACCAGAAAAGACCCCGAATAGCCAAAGCAATCTTGAAGAAGAAAACCAAGGCAGGAGGCATCACAATCCCAGACTTCAAGCTATACAATAAAGCTGTAATTATCAAGATAGTATGGTACTGGCACAAGAACAGACACTCAGATCAGTGGGACAGAATAGAGAACCCAGAAATGGACCCACAAATGTATGGCCAACTAATCTTTGACAAAGCAGGAAAGAATATCTAATGGAATAAAGACAGTCTCTTCAGCAAGTGGTGCTGGGAATACTGGACAGCGACATGCAGAAATATGAACCTAGACCACTTTCTCACACCGTACACAAAAATAAACTCAAAATGGATGAAATATTAAATGTAAGACAGGAAGCCATCAAAATCCTCGAGTCGAAAGCAGGCAAAACCTCTTTGATCTTGGCCGCAGCAACTTCTTACTCAACACGTCTCCAGAGGCAAGGGAAACAAAAGCAAAAATGAACTATAGGGACCTCATCAAAATAAAAAGCTTCTGCACAGGGAAGAAAACAATCAGGAAACTAAAAGGCAACTGACAGAATGGGAGAAGATATTTGCAAACAGCATATCAGATAAAGGGTTAGTATCCAAAATCTATAAAGAACTTATCAAACTCAACACCCAAAAAACAATCCAGTGAAGAAATGGGCAAAACACATGAATAGACACTTCTCCAAAGAAGAAATCCAGATGGCCAACCGATACATGAAAAATGCTCAACATCACTCAGCATCAGGGAAATACAAATCAAAACCACAATGAGATACCACCTCACACCTGTCAGAATGGCTAACATTAACAACTCGGGCAACAACAGATGTTGGCGAGGATGTGGAGAAAGAGGATCTCTTTTGCATTGTTGGTGGGAACGCAAGCTGGTGCAGCCACTCTGGAAAACAGTATGGAAGTTCCTCAAAAAATTAAAAATAGAACTACTCTATGACCCAGCAACTGCACTACTAGGTATTTATCCAAGGGGTACAAGTGTACTGTTTCAAAGGGACACATGAACCCCCATGTTTATAGCAGCACTATCAACAGTAGCCAGAGTATGGAAAGAGCCCAAATGTCCATCAATAGATGAACGGATAAAGAAAGTGTGGTATATACATACATTCAATGGAGTATTACTCGGCAATCAAAAAGAATGAAATCTTGCCATTTGCAACCATGTGGATAGAACTGGAGGGTATTATGCTAAGCGAAATTAGTCAGAGAAAGACAAATATCTATAACTTAACTCATATGAGGACTTTAAGAGACAAAACGGAGGAACATAAGGGAAGGGAAACAAAAATAATATAAAAACAGGGAAGGGGACAAAGCATAAGAGACTCATAAATATGGAGAACAAACAGAGGGTTACTGGAGGGGTTGTGGGAGGAGGGGTGGGCTAAATGGGTAAGGGGCACTAAGGAATCTACTCCTGAAATCATTGTTGCACTCTATGCTAACTAATTTGGATATAAATTTAAAAAAATTAATTTTAAAAACTAACAAAGAAAACATAGAAGCAGACTCAACCCTAGTATAAAGTCTTATGTAGTGTGTAACTCCTCACAAAACAAACTACAAGAATCATACCTATGTTGCAGCATATACTAAGGCAATAGGGTCTGTGGTTTTCTTACTAAAATAAAGGACATTAGGATCTATTTAAAGGACATTGATTGTTTCCTAATAAAGAAATGGCTAGAAAGTCCAAGTGCCTCAGTCATCAGAAATCTATCTCAGGGGTGCTGGGTGGCTCACAGTTCATGAGTTTGAGCCCTGTGTCAGGCTCCAGGCTGACAGAGGGAAGCCTGCTTGAGATTCCCACCCCTCCTCTGCCCCCTACCCTCAAAAATAAATAAATAACCTTCAAAAAAAAGAACTCTACTATTGCTAGTACAAAGTATATTGGCTTTTTAGATCTAGATTCTGTTCCTGTCTCAACGATTACTAGCCACATGACCTCAGGCAAGTTGATCTCTGTTGGCTGTTTCCTCATTTTTAAAAGCGGATTGATGATCCCTACCATACTAACATTGCTAGATTAAGTGGATCAGTATATACAGAGGACAGCAGAGGTCTTGATAAAGTGTTATGGCACTGCAGGGCAACGAAATCTGTAGGGAAAACAGCCTAAAAAACAGGAGAGATTGCTTCAAACCCAAGCCATCCGACACAGGGCATCCCTTAAGTGAAATTTTTCTTAGCGTAGGACTCCTTCCAGGCCTTGATGTTAATTTTAGTGGAAGAGGTGAAAAAAATTGATAAGCACCTATATTATTTATTACCTGCATGTATGTTTCAGAATCACCTGGAGGGCTTATTAAAATACATATTGTTGGGCTTCATTCCCCAAGTTTCTGATTCAGCAGGTGTGGAAAATCTGCATTTCCTATGAGTTGTCAGGTAATGCTGCTGTTCCAGGGACCACAGGCTGACAACCACTCCCTACACTGATCTGACCGGAGTCAGTGGGAAAAACCTGTTGGTACCAGATAGATGCTCTCTCTGGCACACACATTTAAGTTAGCCTTTTTATTTATTTTTCAATTTCTTTAATTTCTTTTTATTACTTGAGAGGCGGGGGGAGTTCGCACACCCAGGAGGGGCAGAGAGAGAGAATCCCAAGCAGGCTCCACGCTGCCCGCACAGACCCTGATGTGGGATTCGACCTCACAGACTGTGAGATCATGACCTGAACTGAAACCAGGAGTCAGACGCTTAACCCACTGACCCACTCAGGCGCCTTTAAGTTAGCCTTTTTAAAGATAAGTTATGTTCTTCTTCTTTTTCATAGTTATTTTTGTCGCGTATAGTTTTCTTCTAAGCCCCTCTGCTCCCCAGCGAAACTAACTGGGGCAAATATACTGTACCTGTAATTTCTGAATACTTTCCTTGTCATTATGCCTTTAAAACAATACGGAGTTCTCCTCACCAGGGCAGCCAGGAGTGGTGACTGCATGAACAGTGACATTTCGACCCAGACCTTGACTCCTCTCAGCTTTTCAGTATGTTCTTAGCTTCCCTGAATTTGCAGTTAAAGCAATGCAGGGAGTCGTACAATTCTGACTTCTCTCCTTGTTTTTTTCTAAGGTCTGATTCCCTCTCTGTGTCATATAACTTAAACTTTCTCAGCCTCAACACTACTGACGTTTAGGGCTGGATAGTATCTTTGGTATACGTGTGGGGGTATCTGTGCAATGCGGCGTATTCAGCAGCGTCCCTGACCTTCAGCCATCAATCCAGCAGCGTTCTTTCCCTGGGAGTTTTGATAACCAAAATGTCTCCAAACATCGCCGAAACTTTTCGGAAGGATGACGGCGTTGCCAAATCACCTCTGGTTGAGAACCACCTGTCTAACTTAACCCCACGCCGTTTCTCTGGACTTACGTTCACATTGCCTTCCTGTGTATTGCCAGCTAGAAATGAAGCTAAATGCCTATAGTACAAAATAATTAAGACACACTTCCTTTCACGTGACGTTTATATTTTAACTGGAGAGCTGTTACCACAAATTAATTGGTTGGACACAGTCTGCTAAGGATTGTAACAGATGTTTGGGCCAAGGGCTACAGGAGCAGCCTGGACAAGGACGTCAGTTGTGCCCGAGTGTGATGGAAAGAGACAAAGACTAGGTCGGACAGGGTTTCTCAAGGAAAGAGGGATTTGAGGTGGTCCTAGAGAAATGTCTAGAGGTTTGTCAGGAAGAAAAAGTAGGACTCATCGTTCTGAACAGAGTGTAGAGCGTGAAGGGCTATTGATAGACGATTGTTAAAAATAAGAGTGGATGACACTCTGAGAGCCAGACCGAGTTCCAGTCCCGGCTGCTCACGGAACAGCTATGTGACCTGGCTCATGTCTCACCTGTCCGCACTTCGCGACACATACAGCCCCACGCATCTCTACCCCGGGTCTTCCACTGACTGGAGGACAGCGGACAGAGCGCAACCAGGCAGAGACAGATTGGTCATGAAATTCGATTGTGACTCTTGCAAAAGATGCAGGGCTCCAGAAGCCAAAAGTGGTACAGAAACACTGGAGCCACTGACAAAACCAGTAACAAAAGAAGACCTGGGAAGTCAGACTTGCCGGCCGCTGAAGAAGTGAAAGTGAACCGAGAAGGTGACCTGGCGGGTACTCCAAAGATCAATAATGTTACTGATGGTCAAAAGATGACATTATTCACCTTTGGGAAGCGTGGCAGTGCCATCGGTTTGACCGTCACGATGGTTTTACTGCCTCTGTAAACCTTGTGAACAATGTCATGTTGTGTCGCTGTGGTAGGCAAAATTCTAAGAATGAGACCCCCAGCGATCTTGCCCTTGTAAAATTACCTCACCTCTGAGCATGGAAGGAAGCTGTGAATATGATAAGATATCACTCCCGTGATTATGTTATTTCTGTGGCAAAAGGGAGTCCGTCTATCTGAGGATCCATTCTCGATGGCCTACTCTAATCACATGGGTTCTTTATAAGCAGAGAGTTTTCCGTGACTGGTGGTATACAGGGAAACCAGAGAATTTGAAGTGCTAAAAGGGTTCTCTGTTGCTATATGAAGACGGAGAGGGCCATGTGACAGGAAATGTGGCGCCTCTAGAATCTTAGGTGCTAGGCTGACAGTGGGAAAATAGGGCCTCACCCCTAAAACCACGTGGAACTCTCTTCTGCCAACAGCCTGACTGGGCTTGGAACAAGATTCTTACCCAGAGACTCCAGAAAAGAGCCCTGCGTGGCTGACTCCTTGACTTTGCCCTCGTGATGCCTTGAGCATAAAATCCAACCAAGCCCACTGGGTAGGACTTCTGACCAAAGGACTGTGAGCTAACAAGTGGTTACTGTTTTAAGCAGTGAAGTTTGTCACAATTTGTGACACAGAAATAGAAAATTAATACAGCCATCATATAATTCCAACTGTGTTGGAAAAAGTGCACCGCAGGACAAAACTTGAGTTATTCTTTGTTTATTTTCTGTGAATTCGTAGTTGTTATAGTTAGAACTAAGTTTTGTTAAATATAAAATACAATAAGCATATTTTTATAAACATTAATTTTTAAAGATCAGTTTCCATTAAAGCTTCCTTCCACTACTTACTATAAAAGTTTGCTCTTGTTTTAAATGGCTCCACTCCAGGTAGCCTTTGGAGTTTCCTGGAGCAGAAGCAGCAGTGGCTGAGAGCCAAGGAAAGAGAACTGATAGAGACAGAGCCAATTTCACTCTGGGGACTGGGAAAGAAAATTAAATGCTTTGCTTCACTTTTCTCTCTCCTGGTCTCTTGCATGACTGCCCAAAGCATAGGATTAAAGAGGAGAGATCAAGTGGTTCTTTATTTAACGTAGTACACTCCAAATATCTGACTGGTGCTAAATCCTGATCTTGACTCTTGCATAAAGAAATGGTTTCTTTCCATTACCTTTGTCTTCAGTACTCCAAGAATAAAATGAAACCTCTTTAATTCTTAAGCAGATTCCATTTGCAGAAGGTATGACTTTTTATGTAGAAAATCTTCTAAGGATTCAACCAAAAAAGCTGCTGGAACTAAGCAGCAATTTCAGTAAAGTTTCAAGATGTAAAATCAACATACAGAAATCAGTTGCATCTCTATACACTGACGATAAAACATCTGAAAAAGACGTAGAGAAAACCGTCCCATTCACAATAGCATCAAAAACAATAAAATATTTTGTTATGAATAAATTTAGCCAAGGAAGTAAATGATCTGTACAATGCAAGTTACAAGACTTTGTTGAAGACTGAAGAAGACACAAACCAATGGAAAGACATCCCATATTCATGAATCAAAAGAATCAGTAATGTGGAGAAGTCTATACTATCCAAATCCATCTGTAGATTCAACAGCATTCCCACCAGTATGCCAATGGTATTCTTCACAGAAATACAAAAAAACAGTCCTAAAACTTGGAACCACAAAAGACCCCTAATAGCCAAAGCAATCCTGAGGGGGGCGGGGCAGAGGGACTAGAGGTATCACATTTCCTGATTAAAAACTGTACTACAAAGCTATAGTAATAAAAACAGTATGGTACTGGCATAAAAATAGACCTATAGACCAATGGAATAGATTGAGAGCCCAGAATTAACCCTCAATTAATATGCCCTCAATTAATATTCAGCAAGGGAGCCAAGAACACCCAATGGGGAAAGGATAGTCCCCTCAACAAATGGTGTTGGGAAAACTGGATAAACATGTACAAAACAATGAATTTGATCTCTGTCTTACACCTCTTACAAAATCTAACTCAAAATGGATCCAAGACTTGAACATCAGATGTGGTGCCCTAAACCTCCTTGGAGAAAACTTAGACAAGATGCTCCTCGACATTGGTCTTGGCAAAGATTGTTTGGATGTGACACCAAAAGCACAAACAGACAAAAGAAAAACTCAACAGGAGGGACCGTACAAAGCTGAAAGCTTCTGCACAGCAAAATAAAATATTAACAAAATGAAAAGGCAACATACAGAATGGGAGAAATTTTTGCAAACCGTATATCGGAGGAGGGGTTCATATCTGAAATATATAAGAACTCAATGATAAAACGTTCAAGTGCATAACTCCTACAAATCAATAAGAGCAAGAGCAACAAAAAAAACTCACACAACTCAAAAACAAACAAACAAAAAAAGATTTTAAAATGGGCAAAGAAACTCAATAGACATTTTTCCAAGAAGACATTCAAATGTCCAACAGGTACGCGAAAAAATGATCAACGTAAATACTCATCAGGGAAATGCAAATCAAAACTATAATGCAATATCACGTCATACCTGTTAGAATGGCTCTCATCAAGAAAATAAGAGATAACACATATCGGTGAGGATGTGGAGAAAAGGGAGTACGCTGTGGGTGGGAATGGAAATTGTCGAAAACAGTATGGAGGGTCCTCAAAAAACTCAACATGTATCTATATGATGCAGCAATCCTCCTTCTGGGTATACACCCTAAGGAAATGAAAGGAGGACATTGAAGACATGAAGGCACTCCCATATTCACTGCAGCAGTATTCACAGTAGCCAAGATACAGAAACAACTTAAGTGCCCGTCAACAGGTGAATGGATAAAGAGGATGCGGCGTGTACATACAATAGGGTATTATTCAGTCATGAGAAAGGACATCCTGCCGTTTGCAACAACACAGACCTTGAACACATTATGCTAAGTGAGATAAGACAGAGGAAAACAACTGTCTGATGTCCTATGTGGAGTCTAAAAAAAATCAAAACTCATAAAAACCAAGAATAAAACCATAGTTGCCAGGGGATGGGGGAGAGGACAGATGTTGTGTAAGTGTACCAACTTGCAACAAGTAGTAAATAAACCCCAGAGTCTCATGCAGACTGGAATGAGCATAGAAAACATTATTGTGGGGGCGCCTGGGTGGCGCAGTCGGTTAAGCGTCCGACTTCGGCCAGGTCACGATCTCGCGGTCCGTGAGTTCGAGCCCCGCGTCGGGCTCTGGGCTGATGGCTCAGAGCCTGGAGCCTGTTTCCGATTCTGTGTCTCCCTCTCTCTCTGCCCCTCCCCCGTTCATGCTCTGTCTCTCTCTGTCCCAAAAATAAATAAACGTTGAAAAGAAAAATTAAAAAAAAAAAAAAAAGAAAACATTATTGTGTTTAATCATCGAAACTGCTAAGAGACTAGAACTTGGTTATCACAGTCACTAAAAAGAAAGGACGACTAGGTAACATGATAGAGATGCTAATTATCCCTACAATGACAGTCATCTTACAATATATAAATGTATCAAATTAAGATGTTTTACCATTACATTTACACAATGTTCTGTGTTAAGCGATTTCCATTTAGGCTCTAGTCAGCTGGGGAACTGAAGAATTGTTTTTAAATCAGATTTATGGAGGAGATTAAATAATTTCATGAACTCGGTTTGAAATTGATCACGGCCTTTAAACAGTCTTATTTTTTCCCCCTAAAAATAGAATTGGTCACCAAGTGACCAAAGTTAGCATGCCCTTTTGTTAACCCAGTTATAGAACATATTACTGGAGCAGCATCAAAAGTTCATCTCAAAAAAATGTTTTATTAGGCTATTGCCAGAACTGACTTCTGGCAAAAAATCTACTTTGATTCCTTGGCAGTGATCTGCTTGGCTGGGCCCATTCCCCAACATTTAGTAAGAAAAACAGGGTCCTATAATGGTATCCAATTTCCCTTGAGGACAGCAAGATTCAGTGATAAGCCAGTTCAGTTTCTTTGCACCTGTTGTGGCTAAGCAGGATTACATGAAGTCAGAAGTGATGGTGGAGAAACACTGCAGTCACTCACAAAGCCACTGAGGATCTGGAGAATAAGATTTCAACAACTGAAAAAGTGGACGTAAACAAAGGTGATAAGTCCAGGTCCCTTAAAAAGACATGAAGACAGATTATCTACAAGATGCTAATAGATCACCATATCCTTTAAGAACATAACCAAAGATCTCCAAACGCTTGGTAATGAAGCTCTGTGGACGTCGGATAACCTGGCCCATCAGTTGACGATCTTTCAGCTGAAAAGAACAAAAGACCCAATTAAATCTGGGTTAAGTGATAAGGACATGTATTATCTTACATGAGAAGTCTGCAGGTTGATTAATTCAGTGGTCCAATAATTTCTGCTCCCGCTTTGCTTCTCTTAGATGTGTTGATATTCCCCTTTTAATCACAGAATGATTCCATCAGTGCTAAACATCACTTCCCTGTGCAATGACTTCTCTAAACTGTAGGAAGTTGATGACCTCTTTAAATTACCCTTCCAACCTAAATCCTCATATTAAATGACTTACGTTTCTCTTGAAAGTGGCATTTAGCTGAAATTTATTTTTTTAACCCATTTGAATAGACCTTGTGTTTTTTTTTGGGGGGGGGAGGGGGGTTATTTTTATTTTTGCTTTAGAGAGAGAGAACGAGCACCTAAGCAGGGGAGGGGGCAGAGGGACAGAGAAAGAGAATCCCAAGCAGGCTTCATGCTCAGTGCGGAGCCCGACTCAGGGCTCAGTCAGGACCCTGGGATCAAAAACTCAGCCAAAATCAAGAGTTGGACACTCAACCAACTGAGCCACCCAGAAGACCCTAGACTTTGGTCTTTAATGAGGAGTTTTAAACATTTACATTTTGCGGCACCTGCGTGGCTCAGTCAGTTGGGCGTCCGACTTCGGCTCAGGTCATGATCTCGTGGTTTGTGAGTTCGAGCCCCATGTCAGACTCTGTGCTGACAGCTTGGAGCCTGGAGCTTGCTTCAGATTCTGTGTCTCCCTTTCTCTCTGCCCCTCCTCACTCATACTTTGTCTCTTAATGATAAATAACGTTAAAAATTTTTTAAAAATAAATAAAACATTTACATTTGTTTTGATAACTGTTCTATTTGGGGTTATCTGTGTGATATTATTTCATGATTTTTATATTTTAATCAACATTTGTTTGGATAACTGTTCTATTTGGGTGTATCTGTGTGATATTATTTCATGATTTTTATATTTTAGTCAACATTTGTTTGGATAACTGTTCTATTTGGGCATATCTGTGTGATATTATTTCATGATTTTTATATTTTAATCATATGGAATTTCAGTCTGAAACAAGCCTGGTGTAAGGGGAGATACAGAGAAACCAGTTCATGCAAGTACTTGTTGGCCATTATAAGGACTTTGGATTTGTTTTTAATGCAGTGGAAAGACATTGAATTGTTTCAAATGGTGCTTTTTGATCTATACATTTTAAGATCAATATAACCTATTACAAGGGAAAATAGATTATTTGGAGGAAAGAGAGGAAACAGACCATTTAGGAGGATGTCAACTGTACAGGCAGTAGATGCTGGTGACCTGGCTAGGTGGCAGCATTGGCCACTGAAGGACACTAATGACTCCAAATTAAGAACTGACATACAAAGACGTGCCAATAGATCAAACGGGTGGCAGATATTAAGAGAGGGAATCAAAGATCAAAGGATTATATTTGTTTCTGGATGATGGCATTATTCTCTAGATACTGGAGAAGACTGAGGAGGAAAATACATTTTCAAAACAAAGACTAGACAATTAATGTTTTAGATGCATAAATGTATGATATGTCTGAAACAGCCAAATGGATATGCCAAGTCAGCTCTTGGATATGTGAGCTATTTAGTGCTCAGAGTTCAAGTCTTGACCAGAGATAGAAATGAGGGCATCATCAGCCAAGTGAGTTCTGAGAGATACCAACATTAGGGTCTGCCAGATAAAGGAAGCATAGCCAGCAAAGGACAGTGTGAAAAGGCAGAGCGTGTGGCGGGAGAAACGTCACGGGAGCCATTTTCTCGATGCCAAGAGAGACTGTGTTCCCAGAATTTGGGTCGAGGAAAGATGAGGATGGAAACTGTCATTGAATATGTCATCATGGAGGTCATTATTATCTTACCAAGCATTTTCTTTGGCAAACGGCCGTTCACACTGGTGGCAGGATAGAATGGACCGGAGGCAGTAGAGGCACCATGTGGAAGTCTGGCTATGAAGCCAGTGGAAATCTTTCTTGTTTTTGCACCACTTGTAAAGCTCATTTCAGTCCATAAATACTCAGTGCACATGTGGAATCAATCTTAGTAAATAGTTATAAAAACCTAACTGGTGTCTAGGCATATATCATCCGCTGTTCGGGCAGTAGTATTCTTACTGAAATACGTCTGTATTTCTGAACCGAAGGAACCTACAGTAGCCACGGGTAGGGAAGGATGGGGCAGCCTAGAGCAATTTCCCCGTCAGTGTTGGGTTATGTCCATGAACTCCAGAGTGTGGGTTCTGTGAACTCTTCACCACCATTCCAACTCCTCTTATACCACAGTCTTACTACAGATCTTCATATGAATATCCATTCATCATAAATTATTCTGTGTTCCAGGAGAGAAAGATGGAGTCATCCAAACTATTGACATTTTATAGTGGAAATGACCAGACCATTTACTACATCTAATCTTAGTGATACATTCTTTTAAAAAAAAAAAAAAGTTAGCGTTGTAAGACTAGGCTTTTTTTTATAAAATTTTTGTTAATGTTTATTCATTTTTGAGAGAGAGACAGAGCATGAATGGGGGAAGGTCAGAGAGCGAGGGAGACACAGAATCTGAAACAGGCTCCAGGCTCTGAGCGGTCAGCACAGAGCCCGACACGGGGCTCGAACTCATGGACCGCGAGATCATGACCTGAGCCGAAGTTGGACGCCCAACCGACTGAGCCACCCAGGTGCCCCAAGACTAGGCTTTTTAAATTACTATGCTTCCCTTACACAAATGGTTATACAGGATCATACTCTACAGAGTTATTTAAATGCATTGTTTATATAATGATATTTTATAGTGGAACTTTTTTTCCCAGTTTAAATTAGATTATATGACCCTAAATAATATGTCCTATTTTCCACAAGAAACAGACGTTACACCAATGATATATTTTTATATCATCTTGGTTGGGAATACTTCATATGAATGCATATATAAGGGAAACATAGTTACACTGAAAATTAACAGAGATTTACTGAGAGTTACTTTACGAAACCATTTACAAAACATCTAGTGTAATGTATGCAAATAGGTCCTGAGGAATATTACTTTGAAGCCAAATAGTAATAACGGAAGTAAGGTCATATAATTTGTGCATCGACAATTTCAATGATGGAGAAAGTAAAGATAATACATATCAGTTGATAGGCTTTATGCCTGCCTTGTACTTATGTCCATTACAATAACCACACATCATTGTAATATGACTAATTGGTTATATTAGAAAGTAATTGTTATACCCTTAAAGACTAATTGCCGAGTTGTAGTTCCTTGTAAGAGAGTGCCCTCTGAGAATAATTTCAGCTCACTGGAAAAGTTAACAGTCTATACTGTTCCTGTATATTAGTTGCAGTTTCTTGTTTCCATCTGCACAGATTCAGCAACAAGATCAAAGTCCACTTGTGCTTTAGTATATAAACTAAATGTTTCATTTCCTTGATGCTGTTTATCTGATTTCTGTACAAAGTTGCATCTCTGGTTTTGTTTAGGGCCTGAAGGCGCCCTTTTTGAACATTCAGTGGAGACCCCACTCGTCAGAGCCGACCCATTTCAGGACCTGAGGTAAGAATTCTGTTCACATTTAAACTCTTTTATGGAAGGCACCTGGATATGTGCTGGAATAATATTTTAGCCGTTATTACCAGCATCTGCCTTATTCCGTTCACCGTCTTTATTCTCATCATGTTCCACTTACCAGCTAGTGACAACTTACTAAAATCCAAGGACACTAAAAAGTGCTACAGATTCCCTATGCTTAATCTGCCCCCAACAGAAAACTTACCACCTTAACCACTTTTTAAGTGTGGAGTTCGAAAGTATTAAGTACATTCGCACTGTTGTACCGTCACCACCACCCATCTCCAGAATTC
The DNA here is from genome assembly GCF_018350175.1 of Felis catus. Classification (NCBI taxonomy): domain Eukaryota; kingdom Metazoa; phylum Chordata; class Mammalia; order Carnivora; family Felidae; genus Felis; species Felis catus. The sequence goes on from NC_058368.1 coordinate 3,952,599, forward strand.
TTTTCATTTCGCAAAACTGATACTCTGTGGCGGGTAAACTCCTCCCTATTCTCACCCGCCACCAACCCTGGAAACCACCATCCCGCTTTCTGTCTCCATGAATTTTATGACTCTAGGCACCTCATGCAAGTGGAATCATACAGTATTTGTACTTTGTGACCGGCCCTTTCACTTAGGATAACGTCCTCAACAATGTGTATCTTTACCTAATGTCAGAAGATATACAGTCACCCAGTTCCAGATGCAAAGGGATTCTTCATACAGGGTCTCCGTGTGCCTATGTGCATTTCACTTTATCACTGCACTACCGATGACATTTATTCCAATATTATATTTGTATTTTATAACAAATCAAAGCACTTTTATTTTTAAAGTTTATTTATTTTGAGAGAGAGAGAGCGTGCACACACGAGCAGGGGAGGGGCAGAGAGAGGGAAAGACAAAATCCCAAGCAGGCTCCATGATGCCAGCGTAGAGCCCAATGCGGGGCTTGAACTCATGAACAGGAGATCATGACCTGAGCCGAGGTCAAGATTCAGATGTTTAACCTACTGAGCCACCCAGGCACCCCCAAATACTATTTTTTAAAACAAATGTCTAAAGTCTAAGGCATCACTCAAAATTATATTCAAATATATCTCTGAAATACACACGTGTAAATATCACAAATTTAAATTTTGATATTTGCTCAAATGATAGTCATAGAAGGGTGACAATTACTATTTAAGTAAAAAGGTAATTAATTTGTAATTAAACTAGATTTGCATTTCTTATAGCAAAATCATTTGAACTTGAAATAAAGGCAGAACAATTAACATCTAATATATTATGTATCATAGAAGAAATAAAGTCAGTCCCGGCTTTACACCAAGAAGCCTTGTGACCTTGGCCAAACTAACCTTTTGAAACTATTTTTTCTCATTTATAAAATGCTGGTAGTAATACATATCTCAAAGGATTCTGGGAAAGATTTAATAAGCCGTTAGGTAAAGAGTATTTTGTAAACTGGAAGTTGAAGACACATAATCATTTTTATTATCAGTATTATACCAAGTGAATAATCACACTAAATGGAATAAAAGGAAATTAAGCATTTCTCTTATTTTTAATGCCTAATTAAATATTAGTCAAAAGCAAGTGAGAGTTTAATTTATCTTACCCACTTAGAGAACATTTGCAGCATGAAAATAAATTGTGACTCTAATTACGTTAGAGAACAATTTCATTAATTTTGATAAAGGGTCATAAGATCAATATTACAGAATTATTATAGTTAGGAAAGAAGAACATTTTACTTTTCTAGGATACAAAAGTGATGCAATATCTTTAAAACATAATCCCATTAAAACCATTTTGAAATTATAAAATCGTACAAATTGTAGAGATACCAAACTCCTTTTTGAACTAAATGTCACTGTTTTAAAAGATACAGCGCTTGAAATTAAACCATTCATCCTATGTTGTCCATCAGGATATAAATCTGCCTGTTCTACAGCAGACCCTTGCTAAAAAAAGAAATGGCAGACAAGTATCGTCTTGCTTTCTGAAACGTGACATACTGCGGGACGTCACATAACCCAGGCATTATAACCAAATTGACTGAGGAAATAATGAACTTGTAAGAATTCCTGGAGGAATGGGGTGAAGCTGGAAGGTATCAGCTAACATGTCCTGAATGTCACGCATCTGTGTTCCATGCTGTCTCAAAGTTTATCTCATTTAATCATCAACTCGACCCTAAAAATTATCAGCTTCATCCCCATTTTATAAAACAGAAAGACTGAGATCAAGACAGTAGCGTGTTCTAATAAGCAAAGATTAAAGAGTGTCCAAAAGATCATCCAAATTCAGCTCTGACCCAAAGCCCACGTGCATTGACTGTATTGTCTCCACCAGCTAAGTGGACCCCTGAGTGGTTTATCCTTTGATTTACAGCCAGACTCCACTAATCCATTATATGATAGTCATATTTTCTTCTGTAAATCCTTACTATAAACCTTCTCCCACTTTTTCTTTCTGAGTCCAGTACCATTACTATTCTTGGCCCAAGTACAGTGAAAATGATTCTAGAATATCCTGAAAGGAAAGAATGTGGATTTTGTAGGGTTGAGATCATAATGCATTTGCAAATATATCTCTGAAATATACATGTGTAAATATCACAAATTTAAATTTTGATATTTGCTCAAATGATAGTCATAGAAGGGTGACAATTACTATTTAAGAAAAAAGGTAATTAATTTGTATTTAAACTAGATTTGCATTTCTTATAGCAAAATCAGTCACAAGGACAATATGAACTCTGACATGCTGCCTTCATTTTGACTTGCTGTTCATTCATGTGATGTAATTCATTGTTTTTTATTTTTTTTAACATTTATTTATTCTTGAGACAGAGAGAGACAGAGCATGAATGGGGGAGGGGCAGAGAAAGAGGGAGACACAGAATCCGAAGCAGGCTCCAGGCTCTGAGCAGTCAGCACAGAGCCCGACGCGGGGCTCGAACTCACGGACCGCGAGATCGTGACCTGAGCCGAAGTCGGACGCTCAACCGACCGAGCCACCCAGGCGCCCCAGAATTCATTGTTTTTTTAAAAAATTGAGCAAAAATGTACCAGACGTGTTTTTGTGCCAGGGTAGATGCTAGTTCTGCACTGATAAAAGGCATGGATCCTGCTCTTCATGATTTTAAAGTCTGTTGGGAAGTGAAATAGGCAAACAAGTTAGAACAGTATAGTTCCTTGCTCTGATGAAAGTCCAAAATATAGTGAGGGCATAGGAGAAAAAGCTCAAAATCCTCCCGGGGTTAGCTGAGATGACGTCACAGGGAAGGAAGCATTTGAACTAAAACTTAAGGAATCGGGAAACATTAACATCACAGGGTAAACTCTGCAACCCAATAGGGATGTGATGGCAGTTGACTAAGTGACTATTTGTAAATTGCCGGAAACAATGCCTAGCACCTGGCCAGTAATACAGGTGTGTCTTCATTAGGTAAAGTAAAAGGAGAGGACGGGGAAACATTTGCTCCTGTTTCAAACACTTGTAAATACGAGTTTACTTCTAAATAAATAAATAAATAAATAAATAAATAAATAAATAAATAAATAGTAAGGCAAGGAAGGGGAGAGGGAGGGAGGAAGGAAATAAATACTTTTAAATATATATTGTAGACTTATAAACATTGTTCAGCTAGAAAGCGAGACAAGCTCATCCTTAGGTCTCAGTAACAAAGAGGAAATTCATTGTCAGAGCTGAGCTAATGTACTGCTAGAGAATCAGGATCCCGTAGAGATGGGGGGCGGGACCTTAATGTATTATGGGACGGGATGCCAAGCCACAGCCTAGTGTGTGTGAAATGCTCAGGCTGAGACGCCCTGTACACCCTGGTCTCCCAGAGAAGTTATTGTAGAAAATTTGCCTGGTAGTCTAAAGATGCTGCGACTTGGGCCCTGGGTTGGGTGACCCAAAAGAAATCAGGAACTACAGGCCTTTGCTTGGCCAAGACAGGAGGACTATATCCACACTACCTCATAAGATCTCAGAGCTGGAAAATTAATGTTAACAACTGCACTGAAGTCCAACTACTTTGAAGAAAGTATCCCGTTACCCATGACATAAAAACACCTATGGAAGACAGACAGTCATTGCTGAAGATGCGTTTACTACAATAATAATAATAATGCAAAGACATAGAATTAGCAGCCTCTACAAGTTACCCCCTGAAACTCTAAGTAAGAGAGCAAAGTGAGAGATTTTTAAAAGATATGAATAAAAGGCTCAAAGAGAAAAAAAATGTATTCTTTAAAAAAAATTTTTTTTAATGTTTATTTTTAGTTTTGAGAGAACAGACGGGGGAGGTCAGAGAGAGAGGGAGACAGGATCTGAAGGGGGCTCCGTGCTGAGAGCGGAGAGCCCATCAGGGGAATTCACAAACCACAAGATCATGACCTGAGCCCAAGTCGGATGCCACACTGACTGAGCCACCCAGGTGCCCGCAAAGAGAACAAAATTTTGAATACAAGGTTAGGCAATGTCACAGTCGTATGAAAATGGCAGATTTGAAAAATAACAGAATAGAAATTCGAGAAGTGAGCGATCAGGTAATTAAACTCCGTGTCACCCAGCAGTTGGTTCCTCATCTCATTCTGCAATAAAAGAAATCAGGATTCCTTGAAGAAATGGCTCATTCTAGGACGGGGGCAGCGAATGTAGAAGATGAATTTGGAACATTTTGCAGTGCCAGTGAATAAGCTGTGCTCAAAAATCAAAACAGCGAGGGTACATCAAGAAGACCCAGGAGCCAAATGAACGAGCTCCCAGTCGAAGGACTCCCAGTCACAGCTGGACAATTTAAGCAAAAAAAAAAAATCTTAGCATATTGAATTGTAACCCAAAGGAGGTCAATATAGAATCTTCGTGATTTTTAGTTTCCATCAAATACACTGTAAAGTGATGAGTGTTATTTCAAAATGATGGTGTGTATAATATGCAGAAATGATATCTTTTTTTTAAAATTTTTTTTCAACTTTTATTTATTTTTGGGACAGAGAGAGAGAGAGCATGAACCGGGGATGGGCAGAGAGAGAGGGAGACACAGAATCGGAAGCAGGCTCCAGGCTCTGAGCCATCAGCCCAGAGCCCGACGTGGGGCTCGAACTCACGGACCGTGAGATCGTGACCTGGCTGAAGTCGGACGCTTAACCGACTGCGCCACCCATGCGCCCCTTTTTTTTTTTAATTTTTTTTTCAACTTTTATTTATTTTTGGGACAGAGAGAGAGAGCAAGAAATGATATCTTTTGTAAATACTTAAACTTACGAAAAACACAATGTTAACTTAAAACTATGTACCGGGTGCGTAGCTTTTCAGATATCTTTTAGGACGGAGAGCCCTGCTCTGAGTTGTCTATTCTACCAAGTTTTACAAAGCGTGGGTTTGGGATGTGAACATACGGAACTTTGCCAAACCTGGCCAGTGTGCCTCTCAAAGTGCCTGATCCGGTTTGTTGCTCCGCGAGCAGTGTAAGGGTCTGTCTTTCCTCACCTTTTTACCTGTATTTTGCACTGTCAGACTTGATGATCTGTTTCATGTTATCTTGTGTTATTTTACTTTTCATTTCCCTAGGGACTAGTGTGGTTCAGCATCTTTCACATTTTTATTTTGTTATTTAAATACTCAGCCTTCTCTTCAGATCTTATAAATCGTTCCCTTTTTATTTAAGGCTGCTTCTCCTGGAACTGCCTTCCATCTCCTTTGCTTCTTTTTTTTTTTAAATTATTTTTTTTTTCAACGTTTATTTATTTTCGGGACAGAGAGAGACAGAGCATGAACGGGCGAGGGGCAGAGAGAGGGGGAGACACAGAATCGGAAACAGGCTCCAGGCTCTGAGCCATCAGCCCAGAGCCCGACGCGGGGCTCGAACTCACAGACCGCGAGATCATGACCTGGCTGAAGTCGGACGCTTAACCGACTGCGCCACCCAGGCGCCCCTCCTTTGCTTCTTTAATGACTCTTTAAAGTGGATTTGTAGAGGGGCGCCTGGGTGTCTCAGTCAGTTAAGCGTCCGACTTCGGCTCAGGTCATGATCTCGTAGTTCGTGAGTTTGAGCCCCGCATTGGGCTCTGTGCTGAGAGCTCAGAGTCTGGAGCCTGCTTGGGATTCTGTGTCTCCCTCCCTCCCTCTCTCTCTCTCTGCCCCTCCCCTGCTCGTGCTCCGTCTCCGTCTCTGTCTCTCTCTCTCAAAATAAACATTAAAACAAAATTTTAGTGGATTTGTAGGGATTAAAGTATAATATGAAATATTCTGAATATTAACATTTTTCCTGTTAACATTCTATTTTTAATGTTTATACACTCAAATTTATTTACAATTTCATTCATTACATCTGGATTTTAAGACATAATTTGAAACTTTCCTTACAGAAAGAGGAAGTCAGGCATGTTGCTTGTCTGGTTTTGCCTTTTTACATTACGATACATTTTAGATCCCTGATGCCTTTAGAGTTTATTCCTGTATCAGGTATCAGGTGTGAAGTGTGGGTCTAATTTTATCTTTTCCAGTCATCCAGCCACCGGAGCCAGCAACTAGATTATCTATTAGAAATTCCACCTTTGTCGCTACGATTTGAAATAAAACCTTTATCATCTATTAAATTTCCCTATGCATGTGGGTCTGTTTGTGTATTTTCTGTTCTGTTCCCCTAGTCTTCCTGTTCAGGCCCTAGTCCCAACCTTGTTAAATAGGGTATAAAGTTTATTTTATTTTATTTTATTTTATTTTATTGAGTTTATTTATTTATTTTGAGTTGGGGAGAAGCAGAGAGAAGGAGAGAGAGAATCCCAAGTAGGATCCATACGGGCAGCACGGAGCCTGATATGGGGCTCGAACCCGCAAACCATGGGATCATGACCTGAGCCGAAACCAAGACTTGGACGCTTAACCAGCTGAGCCATGCACGTGCCCCTATAAAATATAGTTTAATGTCTGGTAGGACTAGTCTCTCTCTCTCTCTCTCTCTCTCTCTCTCTCTCTCTCTCTCGCTCTCTCTCTCTGTCACACACATGCACACATACCCTCGTAGCTTTCAATATTTCTCTGCCAGTTCTTGCTTATTTTTCCGAACTTGAGCATTAACTTATCTAGTTCAAGAAAAGCATATTCTTTTATTAGGATTATCTTAAATTCATAAATTAACTCGGGGAAAACTGCCATCTTTATGTCATTATTTACCCGAGAAACATGGGATGTCTTTCCATTTGTTGAAATCCACTTTTGCCCTTTCAGGAATACTTAAAAGTTTTCCTTATGTATGTTTTTCACATTTCTTGGAAGTTTACCGCTAAGCTCGGCACCCAGGTGGCTCAGTTGAGTATCCAACTTCGGCTCGGGTCATGACCTCAGTTCGTGAGTTCAAGCCCCACATCTGGCTCTCTGCTGTCAGCACAAAGCCAGCTTCAGACCCTCTGTCTCCCTCTCTCTGCCCCTCCCCTGCTCGCTCACTCTCTCTCTCCCTCTCTCTCAGAAATAAAGATTTTCTTTTAAAAAGTTTACCCCTAAGCTCACTTTTGTCGCGATTATATCCCCTAACAAGTTACCACTGTGGATATGAAAGCTACTGATTGCCGTGTGATAATTTTATATAAACAACCTTACCAAACTTTTTATTCTTTGAGTCAGTTTTATGTTGGCTCATTAGGGTTTTCAGGTACGCTGTCCTATCATCTGCAGATAAATATACTATTGTGCCTTCTTTTCCAACTCTGTGTCTCGGATTCGTTTCTGATATCTCATCCCATGTCCCAGCACTGTTAGCGCCACGTGAGAAAGAAGTGGGCGTAGCGTAATCCTTGCCTTTTCCCAGTCTGAATGCAGATGCCCCCGGTGTTCCCCCATGAAGACGATGTGAATACGTGTTTTATAAAGCAAATAAATACCAGTTTCTATTTTGTGTTGAATGGCCGTTAGACTTTGTCAAAGACTCTTTAGCCCTTGTGGAGATGGCCATGTTTCTGTGTTCTTTAGGTGTGTTAATACAGTGGATCATGTTCATGGGTTTTCTCATACCACACCAATCTTGCATTCATGGAATCAATTCTACTTGGTCACGGTGCATTCTTTTCTTAAATTGGTGTTCAATTCCACCTGCCAATATTCTATCTAGAACCTTCGCGTTCATATACCTTTGGTGATGTCAGTCTGTAACTTTCTTGTTTGTGTGCTATTTTCGTAAGGTTTAGGTAACTATGTTATCCATGCTTTTCAAGAATGGGGAAGATTTCCCTTATTTTCAGTGTTCTGGAATGATTTGTTGACAATTGGGATGCTCTGATCTCTGAAGGTTTTTGGTGGAATTCTCCCTGGAACCATATGGGCCTGATTAATTTTTTAAATATAATTCCTTAAGAGTGCAATTCTTCTTGGGGCGCCTGGGTGGCTCAGTCAGGTAAGCGTCTGACTTCAGCTCAGGTCATGATCTCACAGTTCGTGAGTTTAAGCCCCGCGTCAGGCTCTGTGCTGACGGCTCGGAGCCTGCAGCCTGCTTCAGATCCTGTGTCTCCCTCTCTCTCTGCCCCTTCCTCGCTCCTGCTCTGTCTGTCTGTCTCTCTCTCTCTCTCAAAAATAAATTAATATTAAAAATTAAAAAAAAAAAAGCTTCCAGCTTCAGCTCAGGTCATGATCTCACAGTTTGTGGGTTCGAGCCCTGCGTCGGGCTCTGTGCTGACAGCTCAGATCCTGGAACCTGCTTTCGATTCTTTGTCTCCGTCTCTCTGCCCCTCCCTCACTCCTTCTCTGTCTCTCTCTGTCAAGAGTAAATAAACATTAAAAAAAAAATAGTGCAATCCTTCTTTTACTGATTTTTAAAAAAGTTTTTAACACGTATTTATTTTTTGAGAGACAGAGAGGGAGTGCGAGCGGGGTAGGGGCAGAGAGAGAGGGAGACACAGAATCGAAAGCAGGTTCCAGGCTCTGAGCTGTCAACACAGAGCCTGATGTGGAGCTCAAACTCATGAACCATGAGATAGTTACCTGAGCCAAAGTCGAATGCTTAACCGACTGAGCCACCCAGGCACCCCCAATTCTTCTTCTTGGAGAAATTAGTCTGTTTAAACCTTTACCTTTATAAGGGTCAATGTTGATCAACTGTTTTTGCCTAGGTAATTATTAATGTATTCTTGGTTTTCACATATATTTGCATATGGTCTGAAAGTGTTATCTTGGGAATATTTTAATTCCTTCTCTTTCCGTGTTTTTTGAAACAACTCATTGATAAAAAATCAGTGTCTACAAATGCATGATTAACAAATGAAGCATCGAATTGATCTCACACAGCTTGCATAATCACATTCCTCATCCCAAGTATTTATTTTTCATTTATCACAGGTTACTATTCCAAGTCTACTTAAATAGTGAAAGTAATTTGTGCCTCATGGTGATTGGCAGTTTATGGTGTGGCTCGTTTTCCTTAATTCTAGAAATTCCAAGAAAAAAGAAAAAGTCATAAAATATCAAAACAAAACATAGTACATTTAGTCAACTCAACAAGTGGAAACAGTTTAAAGAATTGAAAGTTTCATCCAAAAACAGGGAAAAAAAAGGAAACAAAGGAGGGGGTCTGCCTGGCTGGCTCAGTCAGTGAAGCCTATGACTCAGCACCTTGGAGGTGGGGGTTCCAGCAGTACATTGGGTGTAGACATTACTTAAAAAATAAAATCTTAAAAAAAAAAAAAAAGAAGTTTCATCCAGGAACAGAATAGTGAAAATAAACCCTTAGGAACTTGAGTGTATTGGAAAACACTGTTTGGGCATTAGGAAGGGAACGAATGCTTTCACAACCACATTTGCTTTTCAGATTTAGGTCTTTGATCCAACCAGATTTGTTTTTCGTGTGGGGTATATCTCATGTTTCAGTTTCTCAAATTTCTGGATTTAACCCCCTACCGACAGTAAAGTTCCTAACTTTTAATAGGGGAATTGACCGTTTATATTGATTGTTACCACTGACATACTTGACGTATTTCTGTGGTATTATGTTTTATTTACTGTGCTTGTTCATTTCATTTTTTCTTCTTACTGACCTTTGGTTAGATCAAGAAGCTTTTCCTTATTTTCCCTCTGGTGTTTTCCTCTACTGGTTCCGTTTTTATTCTTGTAATGGTTACCCTTTATATTTTACATGCATGGAGATAAATTAATACTTTCTGATGAAGTTTAAGTGATTATCATTCTCTTCCCAAATTATAAAAAAAAAAAATTTAAGTTATTCCCATCTTGTTTCCACTTTGCTTTTACTCATATCTCCGTTTTCTGTTTTTCAAGCAATACCTACTCAGCTTTACCCACACAGTGTGTTGATTATCCTAATGTCCACCATTAGATGGTGCTTGCAAAATAGTCTTTTTGCAAAATACTGCTTCTTGCAAAATACTCTTTTCCTCTGGTTTTAGTTCCTAGAAGCACTGTATAGATAGTAAACTTTTCCCTCTGGGCCTGAAATGTCTAGTCCCTTCATAGTGGAATGATAGTTAAGCTGGGATAGATTTTTAGGCCGATGGTAAATTTTCATCAGCATTCTCGAGATATTATTCATTACCTTTGGGTCTTTGGTGAGCAATTTTCATTCTGAATATTTCTCATTAATCTCAAAGTTTTGCAGTTCTACCGCCAAGTGTCTGGGTGCCGGGTATGTCTTAATTCATACTTGGGTATTAGGTTGCCACTTCAATGTTAGGAACTCTTGTTATTTGTGAATTCTGGAAAGTGATTAACCGTGACCTCGTCATTTCTGTGTCTTCTCATTCTCCAGAGTACAGGCGTTCTTCACTTGTGGTCTGTGGATCCCCTGGGTATCCAAGAATAGAATTTAGCGGGCTAATGATTTTGAACGTGAAAAAGAAATCCTTCATTTTCGCTGACCTCCAATTCACATTTTGCATTCCTCCAGCTATAAATGAGAGGCAACAAACCACAGTAGTATCAGCAGTTTCTTTGACTTCTTCGTCTGTAGAAGCCAGAGGTACCTCAAGTATCACGTAAAGGTTATAGCTAGTATCACAGAATACGTTACACACTCTTCCCTGCTTTGAAATCACACTAGTTGTAAGACCTCCGACCAGATCTTATTTAATACATTACTAAACAAGCTCATAAATTGCTGTATCACCCATTGAAAGATATTTTTACATTTGTATTTAAAAGTCATTAGTTCCCTTTGAAATTCTATGTGCTTTATTTTATGCATTGAAAAACATTAAGCTTCTATTTCAGATTTTACATTTCTCGTTTTTCCACTGAATTGCCAAAGCCACATTACAGCGTCCTATTCTCTTTTCATATGTGGCACGCCTCCCATTTAGCCTGCCGGAAGACTTCAATTTTTTTATTTCATGAATTTCTACTTACTTGGTTTTCATTTTTTTTAAAGTTTCACTTATTAATTTTTGTGTGTGTGAGCGAGAGAGAGGCAGAGGAAGTGACAGAGAATCCTAAGCAGGCTCCGTGCTGGGAGCGTGGAGCCTGACTGGGGGCTCGATCTCACAAACCGTGAGATCATACACAAAACCAAAATCAAGAGTCGTTCGCCCAGCCAGCTAAGCCGCCCAGGCGCACCTGCTTACCTGGTTTTTAAGTCTTTCTTTTTCTACTCTGGTCTTGTTCTGTGAGCATTGATTTATCTCTTTGGATGCCCTGAACTTAGTTACGTGTTAGTCCCTTTCTGGCTGATCTGTTATCTCTAGTTCCTCATGTTGAGAGATTCGCCCATGTGGTTTGGCAATTCTGGGCATTCATGCCCTTTGGCCCTTCATCTGAGAGAAGGGGTCGGGGAGACCCTTCCATTTGCCTTTCATGTCTGTTTCACTTTCACTTCTGCCCGGGCCCTGCAGGGGGCACTGTTCTGAAGCCAGGGTTTATAAGTATTTCTCAGGTTGGGCTCCTGCAAGGCCTGAATAGTGTGTGTGTTTGGGTTCTACACTAATGCATGATTGAAGACTCTCTGCTCACATCCCCGAACGAGCAGCCTGCTTTAGGGTTGTTACCATGCTGCGTTTCACCTCCCATCTGTGTGCCCAGAGCCCGTTGCCAAACACCTCTGTTCCGCCCCCCCCCACCCCCTTCCCGTAGTTGGCCACAACTCCTTCCTTGTAGAGATTTAAAATACCAGTCCACATGGCATTAGTCTGCCCAGTACCTCCAGGGCTCCAGCATTTCAACTCCCACTCATCACTCTAGGAGTTTCTTGTGTTTCTGGCACAATGAAAATGCCCTTTGCTTGTTGTTTTTTATGCCTAGTATGTGTTTTAATGTATTTTGTTTTCCCATTGTGTTTTAGCCAGCATTTATGTGCAAGTGGGCACTGAGAGGAGAGCTCTGAGCTGCTTATCTGTCTTGAGCAGACTCAATAGATTTGTCTGTAAAACATAGCTGGAATCGGGTCGTTCCTCTGCTTACAGCCTTTCCTCTGCTTGAATGTTAGACTCCTAAAGGCAGCAAGCTTGTCTGCCTTGTTTGCTACTGTTTTCTACAAACCTAGAACAGCACATAATAGGGACTTCATAAATAAGGGTGAAATGAATTAAATGCATTTTCCCCCACCACGTTTAGATTAAAGACGAACACAGTGAACAGGGCCTCGCGGTCGGCGTGGTCTGCCAGGGGACCCGATCCAGCCCTTGCGTGATTTGGCCAGTGCTGCCTCAAGGCCAGCTTTTCTCGTCAGTTTGCGTTTATGCTCCCTGCTCCCTCATCCTCTTTGCAAAATTTGGGCTTAATGGGAGCCCGAAAGGGCTTGAAATCAAAACATTATCCATACGTTTCAATAACTTTTCCCCTTTGTTTGAATGGCACTAACATGACAGGAGCAAGAAATATTATAATCAGATGTGATTGACCAGTTACATGCCCTAAACTCAAAAATGAATACGGGCCAAAGTTTGGGAAGTTACTGAATTCTGTGTGTCTTTACTTAAAAAGGAACACAGCTTAAAACTCACCTGCTTTGACAATCACATTATCTTAATTAATTGTATTTTTATAACCCGAATTGTGTGTGAGCATGTTTGTGTATTTACACACACAGCTTATTTATTTAGTGTATTTCTGGAGCAGTGTTCAAAACTTTTTGTTCCTCGTGTAAGTCACGAGTAAATATGTTTTTTGAATGTTTATTTATTTGAGAGAGTGGGGGAGGGGCAGAGAGAGAGGGAGAGAGAGAATCCCAAGCAGGCTCTGTGCTGTCAGTGCAAAGCCCAGCACGGGGCTCGATCCCACAAACTATGAGATTATGACCTGAGCTGAAATCAAGAGCCGGACACTCAACCGACAGCCACCCAGACACCCCCGGCCACGAGTAAATATTTATATGTTCCTATTTGAAGAAAGGGCTCGATATCTAACCGGCAAACTAAAATATAACAAAAGAGAAAAAAGTAAGTTCTTTTATATCTGACTGTTGCTCAGCGTGTTCATGGAAATGTGTACTTCAGAGCTGTCTAATCACAGCCTTTTTTGGTAAAATGTGTCTTAACTTGTGCCGAACTGATACGTTTCATCTTCAAGGTCAGAAGTGATGCAAAGGGGAAGACATTTGCTATTCCAGAAACACCGTATTATGACCTGGCTAAGAACTGGTGATTGGTCCTGACTAATGGACCTGACTAGTGGAGTCATTTTGTGGTTTGATGACTGATCTTGAAGCACACTTGCCTTCACTAGGGTCTTCAAGATCACCAGTGGTTTGCCTAAAAGGGACCAGACCTCTGCAAGTTGCTTCCATGCTTTTCTCCCTTCCTTTCCTTCCCCATCCCCCCTCCCTTTCTTTCTATCAATCCAGGCAGGAAAAATGTAGATAATTAGCAGATGGCAAAGTGGCAAAATGGGCAGGCAATCCACAGACCGAATCATCTGGATATATCTAAGTGTTACCCCATAACCTAAGCTTAACATAATTTGACCAATACATCCCATACATATCTCTTAAGTGTTTTCTTGTACTCGATGTAAATATAAATTTCACAACGCGTAACATCAAATTTTTCATATTGAGATGTACATAAAAAAAAACGAAACTTTGTTTTCTGTAACAAAGAGTGGTAGACAAAAAACTTGCCAATTGAAGGTAACAGTTCCTCCAGAGTCAAAGGTCTATGGGGTAGATATTCAATCAGTTCAAATGCTAATTAACGATCTAGATACTTCTGTCCTCTGGAGCCGCTCCCTTTGTCTCCCCTGCCCAGGCCTACCCTAATCTTACCCTGCCGTGGGTGGATCACAGACCTGTACCCTGTATCCTGTTCCACTTCTTACTGATCTTTAAACATTTCAGTCAAATCAGCCTTCCAGACTTTGGGGTTGGGTTGCCTTAGGTTGGGTCGGGCGTTGCCTTGGGTTGAACCTTTCAAGTGATCATGGTGTGCCATCTGGTGGAAATTTAGTGTTTTTTCAGGCAGAGGCAAATGGCATTTCTCTGATCCATATATTCCCGGCTCTGTATCTATGTTTGACTTAGTCCCAAGGAGATTCTGATAGATTTTACAAAAACAAAGCCAGCTGAGGCCAGTCTCCATCCTGCCAGTATATCGACTCTACCAGTTCATTTCTTTCCCAAAAGAAATCTTTGCCTTTGTAACCCTCCTAAGCTTTAAAAAAAAAAAAAAAAAAAAAAAAAAGCAAACAAAACCTCAAGACTAAACATGCATTCTATTTTATGAACAGGTGGCAAATGAACATGTTATCCTTCCTTAAATCTGTCTTTTTCCCCCAAACAAGTTTGAGTTTTCACTAAAAAGAAAGCTTTACAGAGTTTTCACAAGTAGCAATTTCTTTTGGTGTGTAATATGCAGGGTGCTTAACCCTGCCATCTGAAACTACTACGTAGGGGTAGGGCTGTCTAATGTTTTATCCGTTTTTAGAGGATACTGATTTCGTAGACTCTCACTGATGGCAAGTTAATTTCCTTACTGAAACTAACACATTATTTCCGGATTGGTCAATAAGGCGTATACACTCTAGTGGGATTCAAGCACGACACGATGGTGCTTTATACTTTATTAGTTATATTTTCATGCAACGCCATTCAGTCAGTGAGGGATTCCTGGGGAATCATTTTTAATACTGTTTTTTTTTGTTTGTGTGTTTGTTTGTTTCTTTACCTCATTTCAGATTAGAGTCTCCCACACGGAGTCTAAGCATGGATGCCCCAAAGGGTGTTCATATTAAAGCTCATGCTGGGAAAATCGAGGCCCTTTCTCAAATGGATATCGTTTTCCAAAGTAGTGATGGAATGGTGAGTTCAGTGCGCCAGCTCCTGTTGTGTATTTCCTGGTGATCCTCACATCCATTAAGGTATCGTTAAATTTATGGCCGTCTGTAAACCGACTGGAAAGAAGGCAAGAGACAATCGTGCATTTCAAGAAGAGCCAAGAAAGGTTAGAGTTATTCTGTACTGGATCCAGACAGTATTCTTTGCCTGGTATCTGTGCTGTCCAGTCTCTTGTTATTTTCATCTGGGAAAGAACACTGCAGATTTGCCGAGCCACTTCCTGTGGATGCGGCTTCTCTCAATATGGCGGTCACTGGGAGCTCCCCATAAATGACAGCCACCAGCGCGTATTGCCTAGAGCGCTACGCTTTCTCGTACCAAATTAAGTTTGCGTGCAAGTTAAATGTGAAAAATAAGAGCTTTAAAAGCCACAAGAAAGATGACATCTGGAACTTCAAGTCCGGGGATAAAAGGTCACCGACACAAGCCAAAGTGCGTAACAAAGCAGTAGAACGCTTGCTACTCAATATTGATTGTCCTAGTACCAGATCAGTTCACAGGTTACCTGTTTGAGTTCGGGGAAGTTAACAGGCCTCTCCGGACCTGGACCTGTCTTCTCATTTGTCAAGTAGGGAAAATAATACTTGCTTAATTAACTAAGTCACAGACGATACCAATGTGATAATATGGGTGACAACATTTTTAAATTATGTTAATTTAATATTAACAGGAAGGGACAGTAGTAGCAAGCGTAGACCATGAGAGGTGGCCCATGTGTGTGGCCAGGACCTGTCCAACGGCAGCCTTCCAGGAGAATAGAACAGTCATCTGGTGAAGCCCCTTCAAGTTGTACTTAAAACGTTGTGATGTCAGGAGCAGATAGACGCAAACATGAGAAGTCAAGAATTCTGGTATCTCATTACCACATCATAATGTGACTACATACTTCAACTGTATGACCTTGACAAAATACATACCGATTTTAATTTTGAAATAATGTCACTTGTTTCCGTCAATGAGGTCATGTTTATGATTGCATACAGCCTGACTCATAATTGAAGTTGCTATCCCTTCTTACTGGGAGCTAGCTCCAAGTGAGGAGATGTCTGGCCTCCCACAAGATATATTCCCGTAAAGACCAACGCAGATGAACAAGGAACTGGTATGCGGACTACTGAGTGACTAGGGTTTGCTAGAAGAGCAGGAAAAAAATAACTAGAAAAGAAACATCACCAAGTAACCATAAGAAAGGAGAGCAGACAGAACCCAAAGACTGGACAATAGCATGAGTAGGTTCCACGTTTAAAAACAATACAGTACACATTTCCCTTCTTTTCCTCTGACCGTGTCCCAGACCACAAGGCAAAGCTTTGCTTCTAATACTGTTCCGTCCACTACTTCACACAGGAGTGGCCAACTTCCCGAGAGTACAGACTGCACACATCAGTTTATATACATATATGATCGGAGTCCATGAGGGCACCCAGATGGCTGAGTCGGCTGAGCGTCCGACTCTTGGTTTCAGCTCAGGTCATGATCTCACGGTTATGAGTTCGAGCCCAGCACTGGGCCCTGCACTGCCAGTGCGGAGCCTGCTTGCGATTCTCTGTCTCCCTCCCTTTATGCCCCTCCCACCCTCCCTCTCTCTCTCTCTCTCTCAAATTAAATAAACTTAAAATTTTTTAAAAGTTAAAAAAATAAGATTGGAGTTTGTAGATAAGAGTATGTAAATAAAGAAGAGTCCAGCCTTGTTTGCAGGGAAGAACATTCGGCCTGCCTGCGACACACCTTAATTCCTGCTAACAAGCGAGCGCCCTGGAGTGGGTGAGATTTGGCTACTCGAGAGGGTTCTTCTTTCTTCGTTCCCAGAATTTCAAACCTCAACTAATGACCATTTGTTTACATTTCAGTTTCAACTAGAATAGGAGCAAAAACCCCAATAGCTTTTACTCACTTTCAGTTAGCGTTAATCTGTGTGTCTGCTGTTCCTCCACACCTACGAGAAGGCAGCAGAGTTTCAAATATTTTAGAAACTAGGGAAATGGTTGGTGGCTAATCGGATGAATGTAATTGCCTCTTCTAGGAAAACAAAATCAACAGAAATCCCAACATTCACAGGTAAAAATTGTGAAGGGACGCCTGGGTGGCTCAGTGGGTTAAGCGTCCGACTTTGGCTCAGGTCATGATCTCATGGCTTGTGAGTTCGAGCCCCACATCTGGCTCTGTGCTGACAGCTCAGAGCCTGGAGCCTGCTTCAGATTGTCTGTCTGTCTCTCTCTCTCTCTCTCTGTCTCTCTCTCTCAAAAAAATAAATAAATATTAGGGGCGCCTGGGTGGCTCAGTTGGTTCAGCGTCTGACTTCGGCTCAGGTCATGATCTCCCAGTTTGTGGGTTCGAGCCCCGCGTCAGGCTCCATGCTGACCGCTCAGAGCCTTGGAGCCTGCTTCGGATTCTGTGTCTCCCTCTCTTTCCGCCCCTCCCCTGCTTGTGCTTTGTCTCTCTCTCTCTCTCAAAAATAAACGTTGAAAATTTTCTTAAAGAAAGAAAATCTGATCATATAATGATCATCTAAGACTTAAGTCCCAGGCCTCATTTCATTTTCTATGCGGAGAAAAAACTAATCTGTTTGGAGCATTTGGAGATACGAGTTTCACGCTGTCCCGCTCATCCCACTGGACCACTTCATCTCTTGTTTTCTCCCAAACAGCTCGTGCTTGACGCTGAAACCGTGTGTTTACCCAAGTTGGTTCAGGGGACTCAGGGCTCTGCCGGCAGCTCACAAGAACTCTATGAAATCTGTGTGTGTCCAGATGGGAAGCTTTACCTGTCCGTGGCTGGCGCGGGTACGACGTGCCACGAAAGCAGTCACGTCTGCCTCTGAGCCACCTGCGTCTTCCACCGAACGCCTGCCTCATGTCCGTGAGCTTTACGGTACCGACCTCAGGCCTTCACACTGAGCAACCTAACATCCTATGAAACCGAGACGGCGGATGGGAAGTCGGAGGACGGAAAAACGTGCCAGCGGAAGCAGGATGCCACTACGCGCTCTCAGAATGGTGTCCACTTACGAGACACGGACGTCTAGCAACGGCAAACGAGGAAATGTTTGTTCCACTACACTTATTTTCATCAGAACCGCTGCGACTTTTCCTTTTCTTTCTTGTAGATAATCTACAGTGAAAGATTGAATTGCTGTGTGGAATTAACTTAGGCTGCTCAGTTGTGAATATCTAATTCCCCACGGAAACAGCATTGGTCTAAATGCCCCCAAAGTTCAATGTGGTCCCATTATGTCACTGACACCCACGCACTCATTTTAACGCACAGCGTGTCAGGTCTCACGAGAAAACCTTCAGGTTTTAAGGGGACTTAGGTGGATCTGATTTTCAACATGTAGTCGAGGGAATAAATTCTACAAAATCAATCATGTTTTCTTTATGCATAGTCAACAAGCAATAAAAATCAACCTACATTTTCACAAACTTCAGTTTGTCTTTTATGTCCTCTAATCCTCACTCCGGCATTCTGAGGTAGGTATCATTTTCCCCCAAGTTCCTGGTGATTAAAAAAAGGTTCAGCTAGGACAAGTCAGAAGGTCATCTAATAGCCGGTGAAGCGAAACCGAAACGTGAGCCTACGTGTCAACGGCTGTTCTCGCTTCAAAAAACTCTGGCGTATTTTCTCATTCCATCCAAACACCAACTACATGGTAACTGTAAATGGGATGATATTCATTTGACAAGTGAAGTAACCCAAGTCCAAAGGGGTTTCGTCACCCACCAGGATCAGAGAGCCAGGAGGGGGTGGGACTCATAACTGCCCAGCCTGTGTATTTACTTCTGACACAACAGTAACGGACTGGCTGCTCCTTAGACTCTCTTCATTTTTGAAAATATGTTTAATACCAATGGGTTGCACGTGCCACTGTAGAAATCAAACAGGACACACTGAGCCTGTGAAAACGGGCTAGCTTTGTGTGAATGAATCGCTCGCTCATTTTGTTAAATGCCGGTCATCACAGAGTGGTGGCTTTTTGGTTTTTTAATGTTTTGTATTGTTTTGTTTCGTTTTTGTGTTTTACCAGTTGCTGTAATTAGAATCTCCAAGTAGCACAAGACGTGGTAGGACCAACAGCATTATAACTTCCTATTTATAGGATTTGTAACTATAAACACCAGTTCAGATTCATTTTCTGCAGTCTCAAAACGGAAAGCAGAAAAGGGAACCCTGTTTCTAATATGTTAACAAGGTGTTCATCTAACAGTGTAGCCCACTTACAACAAATCCTGGATTTTCAAATTGCTATGTGCGTAAAAACTGGAAAGTACAGGGGCGCCTGGGTGGCTCAGTCGGTTAAGCGTCCGACTTCGGCTCAGGTCACGATCTCGCGGTCCGTGAGTTCGAGCCCCGCATCGGGCTCTGGGCTGATGGCTCAGAGCCTGGAGCCTGCTTCCGATTCTGTGTCTCCCTCTCTCTGACCCTCCCCCGTTCATGCTCTGTCTCTGTCTCAAAAATAAACGTTTTAAAAAAATGGAAAGTACAGAGTGAAAATTACGTGTGTCCTGGTTAAGAGCAAACTTGACTAGGGCCGCCTGGGTAGCTCAGTCGGTTGAGCATCCAACTGTTGATTTTGGCTTAGGTCACGATCCCAGAGTCATGGGATCCAGCCCGGAGTCAGGCTCCACACTGAGCTGGATTCTCCTTCTCTTTCTGCCCCTTTCCCCCATTTGCTCGCCGTCTCTAAAAAACAAAAGAAAACAAAACAAAAACAAAAAACACAATCTCCAGTTTCGTAGGGGATGGGTGTTTTTAGATTTTAAATTGGTATTTCACCTTTTTCCATTTAGTTAAGTCCTGATTTTTTTAAGTTAATGTCTGCTTTCTTGTGACAACATTCCTACTGTCACGGTAAATAGTGTTGCCTTTGTTTTGTTTTGTCATATGCTCTCCTGCTCCCTGTTTGTGCAAAACAAACGTCTTCAAGCTCGGTTGACGCAAGGTCAAGAAAAAGAATCAAGGAGAAAGTATGGGGGATAGAACCCTTTGAATAAAAGACATAAATTAGGTGTTTTTTCGCTCTTTTGCTATCTGGAATCATCATGAAAGAAATTGGTATGGGTGGCTGCATTCTCCAGAGTGGCAAGGAATTTATCCTTGCTTAGAATCAAAGCTTTTAGATAGGCAGTATTCTCAGATGTATTACATACACCTGTCTTTTTGAACACGTCAATGCAGTGTAATTTAAATTTTCATTAAAGGTGTAAGATCATGACGATGACCATCCCTAACGGACATACCTGATGAGTTATGTGCACGGATACTCCCGTATACCGAGTGGTTGTATGTAGACCGAGTGTTGATATGTGACCTCAAAAGTAGCCCCTCTTTTTCCATTTCCAAGCCAGCTGAGTGGACACGAGTCAGAGAGGTGAAGAGCAAAATGTTAGCTTTCATAGTAGAAACAATTTGATTTGCAGCAAGATGGACTGGCCTCCCTAAGCCTTGACAGCTGCGTATCCCAGGAAGCTCTCCCAAGCCGGGCGGGACGTGGGCCCCTGCCTTCGGTAGCTGGCCATGCCCAGGCCAGACGGAGGCACCTGTTCCGAAGGCAGCCACATGCCAGGTAAGAGGAAGGGGTGAGCTGCACGTGCACGGGTCCTTCCGGCCCATCCACCCACCAGGTTCGTCTCGGCTTTGGGGGTCGGCGAAAGAGCAGAAGCTGCTCCTTTCAAGGCAGAGCCAGCCCCTCACACTAAGGCCGTTAGGCGGTGGGAGCTTTAGGCTTTTGCCCCTTCCTTCCCCAGAACGCTCCCTACTCAGTGGTAGCAGTTTGCCCTACGTTAGGTTCCACTTCAGACTTCCTGTGGTTTCAAAACCAAACGCTTGTTATCAGGTAGAACAGGTGGCCCAAAGGGCGGCGCTAATTAAAATCCATTTTTTACCGTAGAGACAGTGCAACTTCGATTTTGTCCTCCTAGATCCCAGCTTTGCGGTCAGAGTATATGAGGGTATTTCCCGAGCTGCTTACCAACCATGAGAGAAAGAATATGCATTTTAAACACATAATATTTTTAAATAAAACCTCATGCTGGCTTTAGCATACGAGTAGACTGGGCTCTCAGTGCAGACAATTCTCACCGGTCTGTGCAAACCGACAGCCAGGATGGAACGCGGGCCTTCACGCCTCCAACACCTGCCCTAACGCCTGCGCACAATGCTGAGGGGCTGTTGAATGAGTGAATGAATGAATGGCACTGCTTTCAGCCATATCTGCTCAATGGAAAAAGCTTTGGAAGCCAAAGGGTGAGGACGGTCCACGGGCAGACTGTCTCGGCTTGAGCCCCGCCTGGGGGAGTTGGCCGCCTGTGGTGTCCCCCTGCCCTCTGGATTGCACGCTCGCCAGCCCCCACAATCACGGTCACTTCCCGGAAATAGAGGTCTTCACGTATGTGTATCCGTGCACCTTCTACTGGTCCTGGGTTCTCGGGTAGCACCCTGCTTAATGCATGACTAATTAAAACCTGTAATTGCTCTCCCAGCACTACAAATTTTAACCTTGAGATCTGCAGAACGTCTTTAGTAGGGAAGATGTCCATGGGCACTGACGGGAGAGAATCCCACACACCTGCTCATCAGACCCGTGAACCCCTCATTTGATTAAAACGATTTGTACATTTTTGCCAGCATCATCCTTGGGCTCTCGGCGTTCCCCCCACTCTCCCCGCTGCCTTTGAAACTATCTGGTTTGCAGGGGGTCACCCTGAGTTCCCCGTGGACGCTGTGAACATCTCAGCCTGCAGGGGGCGCTTCCCTCCCCCCCCCCACCCCCCCCCACCCCACCCCCCCCCCCCCCCCCCCCCCCCCCCCCCCCCCCCGGCAGCGAAGAACCAGCCTACTCCTTCCTGGACTGCAGCTGCTGCACACGCAGGCCCAGTTTCCATTTTCCAAAAGGAGGAAAAGCAAATAGGGGGAAAGCATAAAATAAGAAAATACAAAAATTAGTTCACGTCAAATATTCCCTAACCCTGAATTTCAAAGTCCAAAAAGCTCCAAAAATCCGAACACTTTGCAAATGCGTCTGCTGCAAACTACTGGTGGCAAGATCTGACCTAACTTAAGGTGAGGTTATTTATCACGTCTGCACGTTCAGCTTAGTGTGAGTGTCCATGGGTTTCCCGGCAGGAATTTAATGTGTTTAAGAGCGCTACCCAACCCTGATGGGAATGCTCATATTAACTTTCTAAAGTCTGATTTCTGAAATAGATTTGGATCCAAGGGTTTTATATAAGGGATTATGAACCTGTTTTTTTTTTTAAATAAGTATAGAAAAAGAACCCCAACTAACCTCAACTAGCATAATGGCCAGACAAGGTTTTCTGTGTAAATTTCAGTATCAAAAAACAGTAAAATATGTTCCAAGTGCTAAGTGTGAGTTTCAAAGGAGCAAGCTCTTCTCAAGACAGTTCCAGACAGCTAGCCATCCAGAATTTGCTAAACCCCAGAACAGTAAACTCTTAGCTCTGGTCTACCTAGCCTTGAAGACCTGTGCCTCAGGTATTAATGATGAACATTTTCTGTTAGGGCTCAAGTGTAAATTAGCCCCAGACATGCGGCCCTCTGCTGGGGCAAGGTCAATATCAATTCGGCCTCCACCTATGGAAGAACCGTTATTTACTGGGTCTACTTCCGAAGATACATATGTATATATGCATATACACCCATAATGTATACGTCAGCTAATCATATTCCCTAAAAAGGAAAAATGAAGTCTTAACAAAACCAGTGAGCACCTAATAAACTCAGTATATATCAAGTACTTTATATTCAATCATAAAAAAGAGCCTACTAAAATGCTAATATAAAATGTAATAAAAAATTCTATCCTAAATATTTCCAATAAACATACATATATGCACATATCAAAAACTTTATATAGGAAGGTACTAAGTTTGCTTTTCAGGAAATACCAGTTACAATAATTTCATATGTACATTTGCTTTATTAAAAGTATGGCACTTAATATAATAGCAGAAGTAATTACATAGCTTCACATCCAGAAGCAATACAATAGTGGAGGCACAAACATTCCTTATTACCAATAAAAGTAAAAAAGTTTTAATATGTTCCATAAGCCCTTAATTGCATAAAATATTATATTTAGCATCATTTACAGCCAGCACACTTACATAAACTAATAATTATCATTACCTCTCTTTTACATTCTGCCAAAGAAATATGCCGAAGTGAATACAATATAGGAGGACACTCAAGCATGAGAAAAATCAAATGTCAGTTCTGAATCATTCATGGGGAAAATGCAATAAACTGTCACAAGCTACTGGACATTGTCACAAGGATTTCACACTGATTTTTTAACGTCTTCAAAAGTAAAATCCAAGAAACTCCGCTAAGTGCCATGTGGAAAGAAAAGCTTTGTTTTAACTGCAGCACCTTTAGACAACAAAAGATTGCATCCTGTTCAGTCACGCTATATAAATTATGATATTTGTGGAAAATATGTACAAACAGAAAGCGAATGTTCTAACAGTTGACAAATGTCGTTTTGGTACGCAGTTCTTGGACGCGATATTAACATCTGGTGATGAGAACTGCCGCCGTTTTGAGTTTTCCAAACATCATCTTCATGAGATAAGGAGCCTGTAAACATAAGGTGTAAAAAACCACTTAAAAGAAAGATGTAAAGTGCACTCAGTGCACCCTAAGGAGTACTATGTGCATACTCTTAATCAAGTAATATTCAGGATTAAAATACTGTACCATTTTTTAAATGTACTATTTACGATGTAAAATTGCAACAAATTCATAATCAGATCCAGCTGATAATGATGCATCCAAAAGAGGATCTAATTAAAGAAACGATCAGCTCCAAAGACTTGATTCCCCTTATTTGTTGAAACCAGTGATATGTCCAGTGTTTCATAAGCTCCTTCAAAAATACCGCGTTAAAAACATAAAAGATACCTCCATCCTGATCACGGACACACACAGACTCGCACCGAACAAACCGCTAAGCTTTGGTTACATAAAGTGCAGTTCAGTAATGTGCCATCCTAGCCATTCAAACACATCTAGCAATTCTGCAGCTTACCACCTTCAAAATAATTTTCTTTTAATGTCGGCTAAGGTCCTCTGTTGATATGCATGTTAACAACAACTCCAAAGTTCTTCCCAAACAACCTGCAATGTGCTTTACCATTCTTAAATAACTAACTGGCAATGAAGCCTAAGGACGTACAGCATTCATACTTGTGCTACAACACAGTCAAGGTCTGGCTCTGCTTTTTTTTTTTTTTTTTCTTTTCCTTTAAATACCTCACACCTTCTGTTGTATAAAATTTTCAAGTTTTATGATGATACAGGCGGTACATTCCATCACCCTCATGGCAACCTCAGAAGTGAACCTGTCGTTTGGGATCTGCGGGAAAGGAAGCAGATCAGGGTATCTTGTTTTTAAACTGTCTACGCCATAGGCCTCCAGCGTGTGGACATCATTCGTCAGTCCTTCAAGCTGCTGACTGTACTCCTCTATTTTCTGTGCGAGTGCGGTGGGCTTTACATCTTTATCGGACTTCCCTCTCACAGCGTAGTCAGCGGCGATCAAAGCTAACTTGGTAGAGAGGTGACATTTGAAACACACCCATTCATTGGCGTTTTTATGAAGGTCATTCCTGGCAGCTGAAAAATTTGCTCTGGCCTGTCTTAACCATCTACGCGCTTCAACCGGATTGCCAACCGACTTGAAAGTGGGAGGGACAAAGAACCTCTGAGAGTAAGTCTGTCCAGCTGAAGGTGTGCTTTTTTCTTTATTTTGTTGTTGCCTTTCAGATTTATGGCTCGTTGCTTCTTGATTCCATGAAGTATAAAATCTTTGAAACGAGTACTTGTCTGACTGAAATCGGGATGCTGAGGTTGAAAATGTTCGCCTTGAGGTTCTGTCTGCATTTTGATCTAGAAAAGCCTGCTTCTCTAGCCTGTTGATTTCATTCTGCAAATGTTTAAAAACTTCATTAGCAATGTCATGATTCTCTGGATTTTTGTCAGGGTGCCATTTCAAATACAACCGCCTAATAATCTTTTTCCTTTCCGATTCTGGAAGCTTCCAAGCTTGCTCCACCACTGATGTCACTTCTCTTAAAATTTCTGGTAAAGAATTCACCTTGAGCTTTTTGGGGGACGGATGCTTCGAGGATGAGGTCTTTTGGCTCTCTCTGCCGGAGAAAAGAGGAGGAATGGTTCGTAGACCAGGGGCTAGGAACTCGGTAGGGCTGGTCGGTGTAGAAGGGGCACTGTCTCTGCTTTGAGAGCTTTCCTCGGGCCTTGAAAACTTATAGAGATCGAGAGAGCTAACTATTTTATATTCACTGTAACCAATATCAATCTGATAGATCTTTCCCAGAAAACTAGAATTATCAGCATCTTCTCTTTCAACTTCTTGTACGATAATTGCATACGTATACGTTGGCTGGTACGATCCATAGATATCACCACCTTCAGCATCAACAAGGTACCCAACGTATTCTCCCGGGTAAAAAACATTCATTGGATCCATAAGCAGAGTATAATGGATTTCAGCAGGTATTGGAGTGCCGGGCATCGGAAGTTCAAGTTTCGATGGTTCAGAAGAGTCGTATTTTACTCCTAAACTGTCAAGTTTCTCACTGATCCTGTAAATATCATTGCAACCTAGCATAGCAATTAAATACGAAGTGTCAGAGATCAGATTGTCCGTCGCAGACTTCAGCGTCATTGCCAATGCTAACAGGAAGTTAATGTCCTTGCTGTCTGAATGCTGTATGTATAGCAGAATGACCGCGTTGCCAAATCTCTTCAAAAAAGCAAAAGTTTCACTTCTGCTGTGGGGAATAGGGTTAAAACCTTTAACTCTCAGTGTGGTTTGAAGCTTTTCAAAACAAGACACTTTCAATCCTTCTCTTAGGGCTTTGCAAAGTCTTATGGCTTTTTCTTCATTGGCCAGGAAAGCATTATCATTTTCATGCTTCATAATTCTAATCAGTCCTGTGATGAACTGTTCCGAAGACAAGAGTAGCTGCAATCTTCCCTGAAGAGAACACAATGCTCCAAACTGACAAACTTTGGGAGTCTCCTCATCTAGCTGTTCTTCAAGTATACTGCTCAGTAAACGAGGTCTAAGTTTCTGAGGAAAGAGCATTATCAATTTAGTGTGAAAGCCATGGTCCTTCCCTAGGTAGCACTGGCTAAGGTCAACCAACATCTGCACGCCGATATTCCCCTGGATTCTACTTTTGTAATGTGGCGCGTCATCAAACACTAAGATGCTCGACTTCACCAGTCTGCCATCCTGGCTTGGAAGGTACAGCGCGAGGTCTCGGACGTTCTCGAGATCACTCCTCACCTTGACCGAATCATTTTGCAGACTCTTGAACAAGCCGGAAACTACTCTCTTAACCGTGCGCATTTCATTAGGATCTAACTGTTTTCCTTCAGAATTTTTGAATATGCGGCTCAACACTTCAACATATTGCTTGGTTGAAATAATATCTTCAGTACCTAGGTGTTTGAACAACTGGTGAAACGTGCCAAGTTCTAAAGGCAGCTTGTACAAGTAAGGTTTAAAATCGGATTCGTATTCTAGATTTATCACTACCTCCTCAGGCTTCAGGAGTTTCCAACCATCTTCCACCATTACAAAAGCAACACCCCGCAGCTGAAACCGAAACTCCCTTTTTTCTGCACTGAGAAATTCATATATGCTCCTTAAGACCTTTGCTCTAGTTTTTACCATCTCTTCATCCAATGTTGTTATGTTGCATATGTTTCTGCAGTTATTAATGACCTTATCAAGAGGAGGATCCAGGTTAACATTAAGCATACTTAAAACTTGTTCGAGCTGTTCCTGCGGACCAAGGTCACTACCTTCCTGTTCTCTGATGCTCAAGGGTGTGGCCTTCTCTGGAAGAATAGGGCAGGATGTCCATAAGAGCTGGAGCACATCACACTGCTTGAATTTGGGGTTTACTTGTGCTCCATTGAACTTTATGAGAGGAAGCGTTCCATTGACCTCTTGATATTGAGGATGAAACCTAATGAACTCTGCAGGGGCCCGCTCAGGACACAAGAACGGTATTAGAGAAAGTTCTTTCAGAAAATTGCCAGATAACAAATCCATTCGTTCTTGGAATATGTGATGGAGAAGGATATCAACTGTATTTTGCAGTGTTTCCTTAGACCAGTTTTCTGTATTAGCTCTCACGCTGATTTCCTTAGCAAACTGCAGCAACTGTTGCTGAGATAGGATGTACTTTAGTCCAATGTTTCTCAAGAATTCCACCCAGGAGGTCATAAACGTGGCTTGATTTTTGGGCTTTATAAGCTGTTCCAATTTTTTAAAGAAGTCCGTAGGAATAAACAATTTTTCGGGAAGCATAACTTCAAAAACTCGCACCGTTCTATCATAAAAATGTTTCGCTTGCTTTAGTCGACTGTTCGCATCGTGGATTATCAGTAAACTTTCCAGTTTTTCAAAAAGTTGTTCCTTGATCTCTGACAGTTCCTCAATACTTGACAGCCTATTCTTAAGATAGATCAGGTGCTCCAATTTTGCATCGTAAGAG
Organism: Felis catus; assembly: GCF_018350175.1. Classification (NCBI taxonomy): domain Eukaryota; kingdom Metazoa; phylum Chordata; class Mammalia; order Carnivora; family Felidae; genus Felis; species Felis catus. The sequence goes on from NC_058368.1 coordinate 3,979,971, forward strand.
AGATTTTCAATTTTGGGTAAGAGGTGCTTCAAATATACCTCAAGATCATCTACAGGTACACAGCCGAGCAACTCATAGAGTTCTTTTAGGTGTATTTTTTCTTCAAGAAATGCAGATGACGACGACTGTGTCCATTTTTCCACTTCAGCTGAAGGAATACTTTTTGTGAGTACATAGCATGTTCCGAATTTTGCGATGCTCATGTAGCGACCACTGATGGATTTGTAGCATGGAAGTGACTTCAAAATTTTTATGTCGTCTTGGGACATCAAGTGACTGAGATTGCAGTTGAAATACATCAGAAGTGCTTCAAAGTCATTTTCTACTAATTTTTCAGTTCTAAAGGTTGATGTTTGAACCATATAATGTACGGCCTTTAAAATGCTTGTGGGGCTCTCTATGTTTGCAGTGTGACGGGACAACAGAGGAACAAATGCACTGTCTTTGGAGCAGATTTTGTTCAAAGCAAGCTGGATACAGCCAGCTTTCATGAGCGCGTGAAAGACTTTATCGCTCTGGGCATTTGGAAAAACTGCAATGTGCATGAGACTCAGAGGAAGCAGAACATCACCTTCAGGGACTACAAGCTGGTTGGCTGAAACGGTGAACTTTGTTCCTGGAAGCAACGCCCAGTCTTTTAGGGTATCGACAACAATGTCAAATGTCGGTTGTGTTTCTTCTTGATCTTCTTTCACGTTTACAGCCTCGCTGATAAAATGCCACGCATTCTTAAGCCAAGACTCACTTGCAAAATTGTCCTTCCACTTGGTACAATTTTTGGTCTTATACTCACGAGGCAACACAGAGGATAACAAATCAGCAAAGCTGGAGATGTCAAACACTTTTGCAACCTTACAGTTCAATAAAATATTACTGTATTTCAAATATAACGTATTCATGAACAAGTCTTTGCGGGATGGAATCAACTCATGGTACGTTGTTAGAAACTTGGGTCGTTTTGCGTCAAAAGTCTGCAAAACACTGTCCAGTGTAATGAGAAGGGGCAGTCCCTCCACTTCAATCTCATTTTCTTCTGTGTCCTTGAAACAATAATCCACTAAAAGTTTCAAACTATGAAAAAGCTTTAGGTTGGTCTGCTGGAGACGACAAGGCAGCTTCCCAATGTGGCAATTAGTGTCAGGAGAAGAAAAGGTCATTAAAAAAGATCTAACATCAGCAGGGGTGACGTAACTAACAGGGATATCCGCATCTATAAGGCAGTGGTACAGATTGGCAGTTTCATCACAGTTATAAACCAAGTTGAAACCGATTTCTAAAAGGAGGTGTTTCAGTCTATAGACATTCTCTGCCACCGTCTTGCGGGTCGTGATGTTATAATCTGCATTCTTCAGGTGTTGCAATTCATCCTGCAGTAAGTTGTCAAAAAACGGTCTGGTTTTATTTGAAGTAGACATATTAATCCAAGTAATTATAACCGCAGAGTGTAAATCCGAGCCATCGATATTTGGAGCCCGTACAACAGGTAAAAGGCGTTTCATGTCTTCGTGAATGCAGCTGTAAAGTGCTTTCACTAGACAATATAAATCTGGTTGTAGGTCAAGCCTGTTAACTGGGAAAAACGATAAAAACTTCTTTAAAGTATCCTTCACCACATGAATCGGTGTGTTCTGCAAAACCGACAGTGTTGGGTCAGAACCAGGGAAATAGCGCTTTTTTAGCTGGATTAGCAATTCAACATATGCAGGAGCTATTAATGCTGTCATTAAACTGTTATTCCAGTCACTGCGAACACCAACTCCATTATCGTCCCGCCACAGATTTCTTCTGGCTGAATCTAGAGCAAAATGGCCGTTCACGTGGAACGGCAATCCCGTCTCTAAAGAGAGGGGCAAGAAACAGAAGGCCCTGTGGGGTTTTTTGTAGTTGTGAGTAATGCAGGCAGCTACTCCGCCACGTGGGAAGAGAGTAATATCTTGGTTCTTGTGAGCCGATATAACGCTCTTAGACACTTTTTCCATACTTGAAAAACCCGACCTATTACAAATTAGCCACGTAGTAAGATTTCCTTCGGAGTCTTCGGTATCCATAGTATAGGTTATCTGTTGGACTGGTATGTCTTTGAGCTGTCTCTTTTTCGTAACGCTATCGATTACAGATGCGTGAAACTGTTTCCTTTTCAGTCTGTCCCCGTCGGTGATTTTGCCCTTTACAGAATACAGCACATTCAGGGCTCCAGTACCTTTGTCTATTTCACAAATAGAAATCTTTTCCATGTGATTAAGAAACATTAAAAGTTCTGCCCCATCTGACCGCAATTTGTCCAAAAGGTTCTGGACCATTCTGTCTGATGACGGAACTGAAGAAATTTCCGAAACTTTTGCCATTTCTGCGTTACGAAGAGGAAATCTAAACATTGTGCAATTATCCAATTTAAAGTGGGTTCCCAAGTAAAGATCCAGGACATCTGAGAACTGTGTCCTAAAATCTGCATCCAAATCTCTAAACATGCGTCCAGGACTAACGGATGTGGCTCCTGGTGCGTATCTGGCATGAGGATCAAAGATACACAGGATGTCATTGCCAGAAATGAAAGAAGGGCAGTCGGTAATATGATACACAGAATTGAATCCTATTCCGTACTGCCCAGTTTTACAGGGATTTCCTTCTTTGGTGCCTTTTCCAAGGTTCTGAATTCCCCTGACGTCATCCTCCGTGAAAGGTTGGTTGTTGTACACACAGAGCGCTGGCCCTTGCAGGGGGGCCCACTTATCATCAAATATTCTGTCAACTGGATGCTGTCTAGGATCAAACACAAAACAGATTTCTGTGGCCTTTGCATCATCGGCATTCTGAAGAAGTTCTTTCAACATTTCCTTTTCTGAAGGATAGGCGTTAAGGATACTCTTGATTCTGCTGGTCAGCTTCTCTTTCTGCCCAAATTCCGTGCCAAGTGTCGTGAAACAGATGTTGGAGGCGTACCTCTCCAAGGCTTTGTGTCGCTTTGGGACGGCTCCTAGTTTCACGGCTACTTCCCTGGGTATATCAGCATGACAGTATTTCACGGTGGTGTCCTTAACTTTTATCCAGGGACAATCGTTGTAGCATAAAGATTTAGCAGGGAGAAGCTTAAGATTAGTATCTGGCAGTAATATTTTGCCATAATTTTTCTCACAAAATTCTTGTTTCTTTTCTCTAATGAGACTCCATATTCCTTCACTAATTATTCGCCGGCAAAGCTGAAAATTCTCTTCTGTTATTTGCTTTGTTCCTTTCTCCTGATCAATAGATTCCAAAACAAGGGCAAAGTCCTCAACAGTAAATGACTGCCGCACGCCCACACTTTCGAAAAGCTCACGGAAATTGTTTTTGTATTTGTTAGGCAGCTGATAAAGGTAGGGTGCTGCCTCGAAATTCAAGTGAAAAGACACTTTTTCTGAGTCAACATATGCATTCTCAACTAGAATGAAGCTAAAGGGCTTTAACTTTTCAACAATTGACATCTTAGTGACCTCATTTTGCATCATTGCATCATGAAGGTATTTGTAGCAAGCATTGGTGATGTTCTCCTGGTACAATGTGATCCCATCGTCAACTGACTTTGCAACTTCTTTCAGCTGGTTCACAACCAGATCAACCGTCGGCTTCCTCAGTAATCCCAAAAACTCCTTAACAGCCAGTGACACCGAACCACACCCCCTGAAGGAATGTGAGTTTTCATTTAGAATTGGTTGCAGGAGACAAACTATATCTTGGTGCTCAGCCGTGTAAAGATCAGTTGCTGCAAACATGGTTTCGGGCTTAAAACTGTTACCTTTCCAGTCCAAAGAAAATCCTGCCGGCTTTGTCAGAAATGGAAGGAAGGGGATTGTTTGATATTTTGCAGCAAAATCCTTTGCCCTAGGATCCCTGATTTTCAGCTTTTCATCAATGAGACTTAACAGGATGCTACTTCTCAGACAAGCAGCAGCGTGATCGCTTTTATTAATTTCAGCCACTGACTGTGCACGTTCTAGCATGTCGTCCCACAGAATGTCATCTTTGGCCATACCTAACTGAACCAGCTTAATCAGAATAATAGGATTAAGATAATCCTGAGTGGAGCCATAAGGAAAGCGTCCATCTTTAGTATCAAACAACTTGGCGACGCGTCCTTCAGGGTGGATTAGCCTTGATGGCAAAACCAGAGGATGCCCCTGCAAAGAGCAAGGGATACATGGGGTAACACGAAGAATTCCTGAGAACTCATCAATTTTCTCATTTAGAACAAAGTTCATTAAAGGATCTCTGAGCTCTGCTTCGATTTCTTGGATATTTGGGAAAAACACTTCAGAAAAAAACTGCTTCTCTGAAAAGGTATTTTCAAGCAGTATCTGTTTGCAGCCAGCTTCTTCAAATCCTGCTTTCACTGAAGAAGGAAGTTCAACAGCACAGAGGTTCTTTGACCCGGTCTTCTTGAGGTATTTCAAAAATATCTTGAAGGCTGCTGGGCCAACATCTTTTCTTTTAAGTATAGAGTCATCCAGAAATCTCACATTCTTCATGGAAACCCACGTAGATCCGTCAGAGAAGACTTTGGTCAGTTCTTTCCCTTTTCCATGAGCTATATCTTCATAAAATCCTTGGCAAATGACAGAAAAATCATCATGGACTAATTCAGGATCGGGCCACACCGAGTAGTAAGTATAATCCATTAGCTCCCCATTAGTAGCCAGGTCGCGTAGGACGCTGAGGGCCTCCAAGTAAGCCCGCACAATAACGTGCCTCATGAAGGTGGCGTTCCATCGCCCTTTCGTGTCTGTCTTCCAGATTTCTTTTCTGTTTGAAGTAACAGCAAAACACCCATTGATGTGAACCGGCAATCCTGTTTTTATTCGTAAGGGTAAATAGCAAAACACTTCTCCCACGTGTGGCTTCACAGCCCACTTCTGGTCCTGGATTTCGGACAGCAGAACCCCCACGGCCCCACAGGGAACCAGCCCTAGTCTTCGCCCACTTTCATTCAGGGAAAACTTTAGAGCCTCTCCTGTGTCCATGCAGGTGCATATCAGCCACGTGGTACACTCTACTGTTTTTTGAGGCAACTCATCTGACGGCTTTTTCGACTGGCCAGACTTAGCCATCTCGAAGAGAGCCGTTAGGTCATCCTCTGGACCTCTGAAAAGCGGTGACTGCAAATCAGCAATCCTCCTGAACACATGGTGAAATTCTTCAACTGTGACCTGAAGAATGCAAGACGACTTGGGGGCATCGGCAGGAAGCTTTTTATTACTGCTGCTGCAACTCTTCATGAGCCTAGAAGCTTCTTTTAAAACACTTAAGACAGGGGCACTCACTGCTTTGGAAGAGCAGGGGCTTTTCTTAATGATCACCGTATCTTGCGCCAAGCTGGGATTGCTCTCCTCGATTTTCAAGTACTTCAAATACATGGAGTTCACACTCTGAGTGAAAATGATAAGCCTGTGACCACAGAGACTAAATTCATCCACAAGAGAGTAAATATCTGCCGTATTGTAGCAGGTACTACTAACTTCACTCACTTTGGCTTCCTGTTGCGTTCTAAAGGACAGTCGGAAAAGAGTTCCATCGTAGCTGTAAGGGGCTTCTACGGTCAGAGGTAACCGACAGCCAAATACGTCTATAAACGGTTTGAACTGATTGGGAAATTTCCGAAGTCTTTTCTGCTGTTTACTCCAATTAATCTTGATCCCAGGATTAGATTTGTCTTTAATGTGCTTACTGATGTGGTTTATGTTCGGATCGAACATTATCATGAATTCTCGACTCATAATGATGGGAATGTCTGTGATATGGTACACGGAATTAAATCCCAGACCAAATTTTCCAACTTTGTCAACCTCTTCCCTCTTTAAAGATTCTCCTAACCTAGTTATGTTCACAAAATCTGAATCGGAGAATTGAGAATTATTGAAAGACCACAGAGCAGGTCCGTGGCAAGCCGCCATCCCCGGGTCTAGAAGATTCTCTCGAATGTCCATATTTCTTCGCATATCAATCATGAAACTGCACTCTGTTGCATTTGCGTCATCGGCATTTTGGAGCAGTTCTTTAAAAATGTCTGACACTGATGGGTATTCTTCCAGAATATTTTTAATTCTTACAGTAAGCGGTTCTCTCTGACCTGACTGCTCAAATCCCATGTTCTCAGGATTGATCAGTCTTGTGCTGAGGCATGGAACTTTCAACCATTCTGCAGTCTTCATGGGTATGTCCTCGTGTACCAGAATGATTGGCTCCACCGAATCTTCCAGTAGATCATTGAGGTCATCAACTTTGATGTCACAGTAACAGCATTCATGAATTGGCTTCATGACAAGTTTAGAAGGGTTTTTGCTGTGATGTATAGGAACTGGTGTGTTGGGACTGGCTGGAATCTGATTGCTATACAGCCACCTGATGATATTCAACATAAGATGGAGATTTTGCTTGCTTTCCTGATCGCTGAGATCTTGGTCACTTTTGAGATATACCTTCTGAATGACTACGGAAATATGATCCGACGTCAACTCCTCTATCGAACCACAGACCTTAAACAGTTGGTGGAATTTTGCCATGGTTTTAGGCACACCGTGCAAATAGGGCTGAAGATCAAGATCATGGAATGGTTTTATCACAGCCTGGGCGAGGGGACAAAATTTCTTGCCAGTCCAAACCCACGGAAATCTTAAGGCCCTGAAAGCATCCTTCCCTTCATTTAAATGATCATGCATGAAGCCGTAAATTTCCAGCAAAATATGTTGAAACTGATAGTAGTCCTCATCACTAAAGGTTTTCGAAGTATACCAATCAACAACAATTTTAAAGTGTTTTAAGACCGCACTGATGCTAGGTTCTGTGAAGATGCCCAAAGCTTTCTCCAAGTTCACATGGACGCTCTCAACAAGAGGAAGTGACGAGCCAACCAGGATTGCATGGGCTACATCACACATATCTGGTGGGGCACAAAGGTCGCAGACATCTCCCTTCCAGACTAACGAGCCTGGATAGTTTGGTGGCCTTTCCTTGCAAGCCGGGACCCATTTTATTTTCTTCAGGGTCATCTTTCCTTCAGATGACTGCAACAGCGTATGATTCTTGTTTAAAACAAGTAAGAGTGTTTTGGCTTTCTTTACAAGAACCTCCTGATTCGGACAAGAACTGACCTGTAAGGCTTCGATTTTTTTTGCCACTTGCACAACATCAGCTTCTTCGAGGCTGGCTTCGTTTTTTAAACCAATCTGTCTTAAAGAGTGCAGGATATCTGGTGAGGTAAAAGCTACGGGTGGGAAACAGGTTTCTTCTTCACTATAAAAGAGATCCTTTAGTACTTCTAGATCAGGATCAAAGAGTTCGCCGGCTGACACCATCCGATCCTGCGAAATCTGAATGAATTTTAACGGCCTTAACCAATCAAGCACATTCGGATTCTCGTTTTTAAGGGAGGACAGATTCTCAAGGGTCCATAACATAAGGCGTGTCAACTCATCATGTGAATAAAATTCATTTTCAATATCTTTTAAGATGAGCTTGAAGCAACTGGTGGTCTTTAACTTCTCTACCTTCAACATGTTTGCCAAGCGAATGGTAGCTTCGTCACTACTGTCTATGACTGAGAGAGAGAGTCGCAGATCTGGTGGAAGCTTGGCGGTATGGTGCAAGACCTTACAGCCTTTTAGTTTTGTATACGAGGAAATGCCCTGACCAGATAAGTGGTTAATCCGCTTGAATATTGGCAACTCCTGAATTATTCTTTTCTCTTTTTCACTGCTATCGGTTAAGGTAGCTAAAAACTTCCTCAGGGCATCTTTGTGCGTGGGAAGTAGCGAAGCTATCTGATTACACAATTTCTGCAGCGGCATCTTCTCCATGATCTGCAGCACAGCACTTGGTAACGGCGAGTGAATGTATTTTTTAACAAGTGGATGCTGTATGGAGGCATCTAATTTCTTAAGGACAATCCCTCCGAGTTTCTGTATGATATCTGCTAAAAATTCAGGAAGCTGTGCTTCGGATTCATCATCTAAAATGACTAACGATGGAGTCCTGAGTCTAATGAGCTCCACGCACGCCTGACCATCTTCTAGCGTAGTTCTGGGGATAAGTGGCATCTCATCAAAGAGTGTCAAATCCTCTGAAAAATGTATATAGAGATTCTTCCACACCATTTTAAGCCAAGAAACAGATGGGTGATTTTTGTCTTCATCAGACGGATACCACTGAACAACCAACTCTCGGCCAGGCCAGAATGTATTCATTACTTCTTTGATAAGACGTGCAAATCGTTCTGGATTTAGAAGCTGCAGCTGGGTACACGGTCTTCCTGTAAATCATACACAGAGATGTTATAAATACATACAACCCTACTCTAACTTGTCTAGCCTTCTAGTCTTACAGATTACGTAGTACTACGAAGCCATTTTTAGAAGGTTTAAGGACACTGTAAAAATGCGAACATTCAGCATTACTGGGCTAAAATAAGTTTTAAGTAACGACAGAGAATCTGCATATGCACTTGTATTTATGGGAGAAGTGATTCTCTTTGGAGAGTGCTTATTTTAAATCAATCCATAAAATGCATTTACATGCATTTTTAGAATGATCCTGTAAGTTTCTACAAATAGAATCAACACAGAAAATAACTTTCAGTGGTTATCTGTCCACCAAAAAAAGCATCAAAGATAATGTGGGAAAAGCTTAAACAGGTACCATTCTACTTAAGGCTACGTAATTTATAAGGAAACGCAATACAAATTTTCCTTTCTCCGTGTCTCCAGGAGCTGCGCAGGATGAAGGGAGGGCATGATAATGGGGTCCCAGATGCAAGTGACCAGCACTCTCTGAGGCTGAGGCCGTGAGGGGTCTTCCACAGTTTCCTTCCACGTACTAACTGGATGCCTAAGGTAGGGGTCACTCAATCTTGTGGGGCCCTGAATCCTCTCATCCGGAGAGAGGATGTGGATGAGGTTCTAGGTCCCAAGACTGCTCCGTTCACATGCCCGAGTACAGACCACATTCACAACTTTTCCCGGCAGCTTTTACCTCTCTACTTCTGACTGACTCCGGTGGGCTCTTTGGAGCCCTGGGATTTTGTGGAAATGCTTCGGGGAGAAACAAGTGGGGCAGCCAGGTGCTGCTGGGCAGGTGGGACTGTCCCCAGCCAAGCGGCTCTACTTCCAGGTGGCTTATAAATAAGACTCTAAGATTTTCGTCTCGGGGAAAAGACTGTTGCTGATTTTTTAACCACCGGTCCAGAAAATAACATTCGGGCTTGCCACGGCTTGTGTACTTAGTGCACAAGCATTTGCACCAAGTGCATTTAGTGCCTCAGAGTAGTTATAACACCAATGGGAAAAAATGTTTAAATAATACTGTGTACCTATAGGTCTGTGTCAGCAAATTAAATAAATAAATAAATAAATAAATAAATAAATAAATAAATACATGGCATTTCAAATTCAATCTTCTGGAAACCTAACAATTTTCTTCCAATGTACATACGATTTCTAGACTCTAAAAGGGTAATTTTGGGGGAAAAAAATGATAAAAAAAAAGGGCACACCTCAAGCCCCTTGAAACTCTGGTTTATCACTATTTTTTAACCGAGAAAGGACACCCTTACCTCACAGTCTTACACCTCAGGAAGATGACTTTACCTTCTACCAAGAAAAGGATCCCTCGTGTTACAAGGAGACATTTTAAAACGACTGCCACAGAAATTGAAGCCAGGGCACAGTTTTGCAACCTTTGGGAGATGTCAATACCCAAACGCTGAACACCCTCAGTTTCTACATTGTGTCATTTAGGGGAAGTCACGTAGCTACACTTAAGAAATCCTAAGAGCTCGTCAGCAATTTGGCCAGTATAGCCTCCTTGACCTATGTGCCCCATTAAAATAGACTTTGTATAATTAAGTTTTAACAACATTGTTCTTAAAAAAAATGTTTACTGAATTAATAGACTACCCAAGGCAAGGATATGATTTTGCAAGGATACAAAAAAGAGTTAGAAATTAAAATTGAGAACACTTTGAAACGAAACATTAAATATGCACCACACGGTTCTATGTTAATAGGGGCCACATGACGTGCATTTTGTAGATACTCCCATCTAGTATCCTTGCGCGCAACCGGCAACTTATAAACATATACCCACCTTCAGGAAAACAATCTAATATTAACATATAAGTAAAATGCCAATAAAGCACCCACACCACATATAACATGCAACTAACACACCAGTCATGCTCAACTGAAAAAACGTACGAGAAAATAAAGGAGAGAGAAAATGAAGTTAAGACACAATTCTAAGTGCTTCAGATGGATTCGATCTGAAGTTCCGATTTCTATTTAGTTTGTATTTAAGCTTTCCACCCTGAAGTATGAATGTTAACGCAGAAAAACATCTTCACGCCCCGGGTCAGAAAGCCGCTGAAAGGCTGAAGCGCCTCCAGCGGTATCAGCCAAGTAAGTCTTGTGCCATTTTGATAAACCACTTGGCTTTTCTCGCCTCGGCCTTTCAAATCATCAGCACTGTCAAAAGAGGTCAACTGTTCAGGACTCAAGGAGTCCCTGCAGACAGAAACGTTTCACCTAACCTGTCATCAGACAGGACTGTCTAACTCCGAAGTGACTCTTTTAAAGAGCGGTTTTTGCTTTACTGTCCATCTTTCCAAACTAGTAACATCAACCCGCTGAATCACTCTTTGAAGACTGCGCTGATTTGTGTTTATATTTGTTCACTTGTTCCCGTTCACTACTAACTTCGGGACACGTTTGTGACACGGACAAAAGGATACTATAGAGACTACTTCCACGTTTACTTTCCAAGAGACCCCAGTCCTGAGCGCTCTCCTTAACTGGGGGCTCACTACACTTGCGCCGACCGGTCGGGGGCGCAGCTGGCTGGCCACTCTGTGCATCGCGGCCGCGGGCACGGCGACAGCTTTCCGTGCTTCGCTTGCACAGAAGGCGGCAGCGGCAGCTCTGACGGCTGGTGGGTTCTAGCCACGCTCCGCTGCGAAGGGACACCCAAATCTCCCTGCAAACACACGTGCGAGTGCAAGTCCAATGCAACGGTAAGCTAGAGGGGGGTCACTCCTTCCGAGAAACAAAAAGGAAGGAGGCGAAGGAAGGACCAAGTCAAGAAGGGAAAGGGAAGCGCCACGTCTGCCCGCCATCACTCCATCTGGCACCGGGCACGTCTAAGTGGCAGCACCGCGGGTGCCACGGGGGTCCGGGGGGTCGCTACTCTAACACGGGCCACGCCAAGGTGGCTCAAAACTCGCACTGGTGACCAAATTTCTTCCCGGGAAGTCCACGCTGACACTCTGCGGCTGCCTTCCTGGAGTTGGTCTAGAAGAGGAGAGTGACCGACTGGAGAGGTCACTCGCCGGCATCACCCAGAGCGCCCCCACGGCAGGCGGAAGCCACACCGCCTACTCCTACCGCCGTCGCGCTTCCCTCTTTGATTACACCTCAAAACTACAGGCCCCGTGAAGGCTTCAAAATATCTAGTAATAGTAGCTGTGGATGACACGTCACTTACGAGCTAGAAACCAAATTTCGTATTTATGGGAATCGTCAATATAACCAATGACTTGGTTTCCCAATCAGTTTGAGCACGGGTATACGTTACTTCAAAGAACTGAGCCACTCCAAAAATAGTATTTACCATAAAAGCAATTTCCATAAAGCAAATCTTGCAACCTCTAATTTTCCAGGTGAAACGTGAACTGGGGGAAAATAATACCAGTTGGGTCAAAATATTTTTATTAAAAAAAAAAAAAAAAAAAGACGGTCCGTAAAATGACACACTAGGCTCCGTAAGAACAATCGGCCGACTGCTCCTAAGGAGCGCGGTGTCAGCCACTTTGCTTTCCTGGGGGGGGGGGGGGGGGGGGGGGGGGCGCGAGGAGGGGGTGCTCTCTGCCATTCCTTCCTGGCTGCGGCACAGGGCGCCAGGCTCCACCAGGGGCGCCGTAGGGCTCCTCCCCACGGTCCCTGGTCCCAGGACTGGCTCCCCTCTAGCCTTTTTAATCGCAGACATTTATGTGTATCATGTAAGAAAGGGGTGTTCACTCTCCTACTCCCCCACTAGAAACCACAGCTTAAAATACAAATTTCAGCAGAATTCTTTCATTTGAAACTAAGTGTTCTGTGAAATGGATGTTTTCAAGTCATTTAGGTATGGTTTTACTGTCGTATGTCCAACCCCCATCTATACACCTATATTGGTACAGTTTCCTCTCTCCTTTAATATTTATTGGCATCAGAAAAAAAAAAGTTAACATAATTTCTAGCTACTTAGGTAAATGAAAAAACAAGATTCAAAGAATCAAATGAACAAAAACATCAGGCTACAAATAAACACAACATTCAGTTATCATACCTGAATATCCCCAGAGTAGTTGTTGTGCTAGAATACAATTAAATCCGATCTTAGAAAATGCCAGAATTGTCACAATTTCACATGACGGCTACAGAAATTATTCTATATCTTAAGATAACACTGTCTATGGAATCTTACACAACATATGTAAAAGAAAAGCCATACACACAAGTCCAAATATAGCAGAATATACATTTAAGATTTAAAAATGTATTTCAATGCAAACTAAATCCAAACTACATAAAGGTGGCGAATCTTAGTTTAGAAAGAGAGCAAAGACAAGAGCGGTAGGAACTCTGTATGTATAAATTACATTTCAACCACATAAGTAAAGTCATTTGATAAGCTCCCAATGTGCTTTTGTACAGATGACCATCATGTGACATTCAGATATACTAGGTAAGAATTAAGAAAGGGAAGACATGTGATTTGTGGAGCAAATCACTCCATAAACTGGGGTGTCTCTACAAAGTAGGTGCACGAGTTTTGGAGTATCTCTATGAAGTAAATAGAATTCTGACTCCACGATAAAGTAAGGGAGGCTTTATCATACGTTTTCACCGTTTGCCTATGGTAACCATAAATAATTTCAAACTTCAAAGAGCTGCTCCATGGCCATCTAAGCCATGATCAAGTACAACTCCACAGCTCTGTAGATGTGTGCATATTTGGGTACCTTAGGCTACACTTGGCAGCTAACACAGAGACCACGCTCTTACCAACGGAAGTTAAGCTCTCCTAACCTGAATACCCTTCCAATTACATGAGACGCAATACTGACTGTTAGAGATGGAGAAAAAAACAAGACCTCGCGCCACGTCTCACAGTCTAATGGGGAAGGCGGGCCTTAGACATGATTATAAACGATTAAGCAGGTACGCGGGTATGGGTACGAGTGATACGAGGAGCTCCGTGCTCCATGGGGACACGCGGGCCATGAGACAGACGAACACGAGGGAGCCAGATGGGGGGGGCAGAGGAAACCAGGTGTGCACCTAAGGGAAGACAAGGACAGGCTGTCTGCCAAATATGAGAAACATCAAGGGAGACAATCAAGGAGACTATTACAAATAATCACAGTCGGGGCGCCTGGGTGGCGCAGTCGGTTAAGCGTCCGACTTCAGCCAGGTCACGATCTCGCGGTCCGGGAGTTCGAGCCCCGCGTCAGGCTCTGGGCTGATGGCTCGGAGCCTGGAGCCTGTTTCCGATTCTGTGTCTCCCTCTCTCTCTGCCCCTCCCCCGTTCATGCTCTGGCTCTCTCTGTCCCAAAAATAAATAAACGTTGAAAAAAAAATTTTTTTTAAATAATCACAGTGCCAGCCAACACTGATATAACCTTTCCATGTACCAGGAATCTTTAGAACACCCAGAAAATGGAACCACATAATGCAGGGCCTCATCAGAAACGTTAAGAATTTTGGCCTTTGTTCAAAGGCAAAAGGCAGAAGCCTTTGAAAGATTTTCAGATAAGAAGTGGGAAAAACTTCAGAAAGATCATCGTAGCCGTACTGTTGCTGTATTAACTAGAGAGGCAAGGCCGGACGTGGGGAGACTTTGAGGTCATGCCGTATTCCAGGTGAAACATAACGGTGGCCAGAAGGAGGGTGAGGTGGGGTTGGGAGGCGTCCTAAGACAGGGCCCTTCTGTCCAAAAGGCAGCTGTGAAAGTAGGAACCTAGAGCATCCTCACGGCACAAATCCTGCACCAAAATCTTTGGAATACTGCTGATCTATGTATCTGAGGTTGGCACCTGAAATTGCTTCTTCTGAAAAGTTCTGCATATATATATATACGTGTATACATATGGATATATTTGTGTGTGTATATGTATACACATATATGTATATGCATATACATACATACATACAGGACTGTCTCCACAATGAACTGTAAATCATTGCAAAGTAGTGTCAACGTGGACCAGGGGAATACACAGCCCCTCCAGACACAACGTCTGCAGTCTGTCCCCTGAACGTCTGAGAGGGAACACGGGGCCAGCTCTTCCGTGAGGTCCCCCACCCACCCCGACCTGCCACACCCTGCTTGCACCGACTCTGCTCTCAGTGTTTGACACATGACCCGTCACACTAACTGGCAGGGTTATTTGCACTGCTGTCCCCACTGGGTTGTGAGCTCCTTCCCTTCTACTCTTCTTTCTGTTGCTTCCGTTCAGCATGATGCCTGGTACCCAGGGGGAAATTCAGACAAATGGTTACTGGGAGTCTTTGGTCATGGAACGGAGCAAGGCAGGAGGCCATATGTAATAAGCAAGTATGAAAGTATTTTAAATAAATAGGATCCTGCTGCTAACCTAACAGGCTTTCCTGCCATTTGTCTGATTTAACTGCTTTTTTCCTCCTGATGTCCTCCAAAATCCATCTATCCGCTCTTCTAACTACTCTCTAAATTCTGACAGTCAAGCGTTTACTCGAGCAACGTAACACTCAAACGACTCCAATGAACACGACAATATACGGAGAGCAAGTGAGAGGACAGAAGATGCTCCTTTGAGGAGGAAGTACTAAACCACGGGCACGACCCCAGGGATTCCTCTGCCGCTTCATCTTCGCGCTCCTGCCTGCTGCAACACCATCCCCAGCCCCGCATACGGAAGCGTGAACGTGTCCAAGCAGGCTTGTCAAACGGGCACTGCGAGTAAGAAACAAAATAAGGGATCGTCCCTGCTCTCAGGGATTTTCTAGCCCAGCACGGCAAAGTTAGGACTGTGAGAAGGCCAGGGGGACTAAAGGGACCACGTCCTGAGCTCCCCGAGCAGAGGAGGGGCATCTACCCCCGCTGAGCAGGGCAGGGCACGCAAGGGGCGGCCTGTTGGAGACACGTGTGGGCTGAAGAGTAGGCGACGAACACAAGCCAGCGGGGCAGGTACAGGACAGGGAGGGTGTTCCAGGCAAAGGGAACGCGGTGCACAAAACCACAGACAAGACAAAACTTTCACTGGGGTAAAAGCAATTACCGAGCGGCCGCCGTGACGCGGCTCTACGTGCTACGCGGCGGTGGCAAGTGTCACAGGGCACAGGGCCCTGCGCTCGCCGAGCCTCTCAACCTACAAGTGCTTATGACGGCGAGAACAGAAGGGGGACACTGCGGGAACCAAGGCAGGAGATGGCGAGGTCCCCACCACAGAAAGCCCTGTCGCCCGCACGAACCACACCAGGTCGGCTCGGGAGGAAGCGGCGTCCACTGGGGATCCCGAGCAGGGGAGGGGTGCGTTCGGTGAAGAGCAAGCCCGGGAGCGAGGGGCTCTGTGAAAAGCCGCCTCGGCTACCACGGTGGCAGCACAGGAGGAGGAAGCCCGACGGACAGAACCGGGAAGCAGGGGCAACGGATCTGGGGGAGGAGGACTCGAGTCGTGAAAATGTTGATTTCGAGACACTTGCAGACCTCCGAGTCCAACGCGGCAACGGCGGCCGTTCCGCCGGTACTCACGACGTGCCCGGGACGGTGCTGAACCGTGTGCACCGCGGACACGTCACGCCGCGGTCACAGTCATGACTCCTGTGAGTGAACAGCACGGCAGAGCTCTTCTCGAACGAGCCCTGCCGCGGCACCGCAAACGGGACAAAGTCCAGGTAGTACGTTGTGACTGCCCACCTTCCCTGACCCACCCCGTGTTCGCCTGCCATTAACCTCGAAATAAAGCCATCTTGCATCGGGTATCGCTGAATCTTGAGGGCCTCAGCTACGCCCTCGTGGAAGGATGTAACTGTATTACCAAGTTACTGATCAGGAAACACAGGCTAAGTTGTTCAAAGTCACACAACGGAGGAGGCAGGAGTGAGCCCAGATCTGCGTGACTCCCAAGTCCTGACACATAACCGCTACGCCACACTGTCCCTCCTGGGACTGGGATGGTAACTGGAGATCAGCGGCTCTTACACACACCTGGCAGTGGGGGCCCGGGGCCACCTCACTCAAGGACAGCGAGGAGCAAAACAGAAGAGCGCAGAGGCGCCTGGGTGGCTCAGCTGGTTAACTGTCTGACTCTCGATCTCGGCTCAGGTCATGATCTTTCAGTTCGTGAGCTCGAGCCCCGCATCTGGCTCTGTGCTGATAGCTCAGAGTCCGCTTGCGCTCGCTCTCTCTCTCCCTCTCAAAATAAGTAAACTTGAACAAAAAAAGTTAGCGCTGAGAAGAGCTCCTGAGCTGGCCCAGATGCGGTGGATAAACTCAGGTACAGAATTCACAAAGAATTCTGGGAAGCAGGCATAAGAACAAGGACACAGAAAGAGAATGGTGTCATAAAAGCCAAGGAGTTCAAAGAGGGTGTGAGCAACAGCATCGAAGCTTCAGGGAGATGAGGGAAAAGTGACAAAAAGTCCACCGGATTTAACAAAAAAAAAGTCATTAATGGGTGACCTCGGCCCGGCAATTTTATCAGAATGCTAGCAGAAGCAAATGTTCATCTGCAGTGATAATGGATGATAAGGAGGTACAGACTTGATAAGCACGCCCCACTCGCTCTAGAAACTGGACCGGGACAGACTGCAAGAAAGGAAATCAAAGTCAGGCTTTGTTCTGTTTTCCTCAAGAAGGAAGAGACTGGAACACGTCCACAGCTAACAGTAAAGGGGCAGTCGCAGCAAAGAGTGAAAACACAAGCAGTAACTTAACGTTTAGCTCCGGATTCTAGACGTGATACAAGTAAAACTATCAACTAATGAGACAGATTTTACTTGAGCTATGAAATCAGAGAAGTACCCACAGCAGACAAAAAACCCTGATGTTTTAATTCTATGCCCAGAACTTCCAAAAACGGGCAACGGATGGTTACTGAGAGTCCAGTTCCTGGTTCACAGCTTTAGATCCTGATGGTAACAGCACTGCACACTCATGGAACTTGACTCCTGGAACTTGGACTCATCTTTAGTCTGCCACCCCCATCCCAATTCCCTTCCCTTGTATTTCAATAAATACGTGTATGATCGGTAGCAACTTGTCCTTTACTCATTATCCTCAAAAACACCATATACTGTAAAAGACACATCACAAAGAATATGCTTTATACCCTTAACCAATGGGACGAATCCAGAATTTTTCAGGCCAATATCCAACTTCGAAAAAGTTCAGGCAACAGTTCCCTAATGGAAAAGATGCTGGTGGAAGTTGAAAGGTGACATTAAACTGAGAACCATGGTGATTTTGCCCCCCAAGCCCTTCTGTCTTTTCCTAAAAAGAATTCTCAATATAAAGGACACCCATCCTTTGCCAAGACCTCAGGAGCCCCCTTTCCTGACCCTTCCATCTGTCTGCAGTCCCCAGAGCTGACAACACACAGCTGCACACAACTCGGGAGGGCAGGGCGGTATGGGTGACATAAGGCTGGCAGGTGCGAGACCTGAGCTCTGGGCACACGGGAGCTCCTGACCTTGAACCGAACCTCTCTCTCCTTCCTCTGTGCAATCCAACCGACCACAGCTGCGCCCACTACTACACAGGCTATGAGATAGGAGATGGGGGGGGGGGGCGGTGGGGCAGGGGAGGGGTCACGTGACAAAGGAACTGGGAAAGCATTAAAAAGTTGTGTAAGAAATTACCATAAAGGTACACCACCCGACCGTGACAGGAGAGGTTCTGAAATACGATACCTGCCACCTTTTGATTCTTTTAGATGTCAGAGTGTAGCACTGAAACACCTTAAAATATAACAATTACAACAGGCTGAACCATCTGAAATCATGACTTACAGATCTAGAGTGGGGAACTCCGGGCAATTTCATATTGGTACAACTTCATAGAGAACTTTTAAAAACTTTGTATTTTTAAAAATAGGTTTATGTAAAAAAAAAACTTTATATTTTTAAAAACAGGCTTATATATAAAAAAAGAAACTAAACAATTAATACCTCGGGTTTGGGCAGCTTCCTTTAAAGCAGCTATAAGATGAGGCTTCAGGCTATCCAAAATGAACCTTCCTTCAAGACCTGGGAAAAGGGACCTAAAACGTGAAAGGAACACAGCAGTGATAACCTTCTAACATAACAACTACAACATATTCATTTATTATGTCATTTCAAGGCAGTTAAATGTGCTAGCTTGCATAAATCACACTGCCCGCGGTGTGATCACACGGCAATACCTTTTGAGCAAATCTTAGCCAGGCTTCACTAACTTAAAATGTCGGCAGGCACCAAACCCAAGTCCAGAGGGGTCTAAACATCTCAGAATTCATTTTGTTTTCTGAAATGTCACACACACGCTCAGGTAGTTGACTTCATGTACTGTTCCCATTCAATCGAAATTGCCTCCAAACAATTCATCGCTAACTCCCCTTACTTCGTTATTCCTAGCACTTTAGGACCATGGCTTTCAGTGGCCCGCGCCTGCCACTCCGGAGAGCAGCAGCAGCTCGGGACACCCTCCGGCGGGCCCAGCCCCCAACGCTTTTGCACTTCAGCGGGTGCAAAGGGACCCTCCCGCGGGTGCAAAGGGACCCTCCGGCACGTTAACAAATGCTTCCGCCAGACGGCCCCTGACCGCCGCCTCCCCGCCCCCCACGCGGCCGACAGGTGGATTCCCACTAAAGGGGTCTGGGAGTCGAGGTGGGCAGGGGCGGGGCCGTACCTGGGATAGTCCTCTGAGGTAATGTAAATAACATCTTGATCTGATACAGATGACGAGAAGGGCACAAAGTTCCCGTTCTGCACGGGCAGCAGCTCCAGCCCCAGCAGCTCGCTGTAGGCCTGGTCGGAGAGCACGAACTCCAGGAGGTGGAGCTTCTCCCGGGCCCCGCCCGCGGGCGCGCTCTTCCGCAGCACCTGCCGCACCCACGCGGGCGTCACCTTGCGCACCGGCTTCGCGGGGGAGGCGGCCAGCTGCACGGCGGCCGCCAGGTTGGCCGGGACCTTGACGATGTGCTTCCCTGAGCTCTGGAGGTAGTTGAGCACGGCGGCGGTGCACTCCGCACTCTCGTCCAGCTCTGAGAAGTACGCCTGCTCCAGCCGGACCCACTGGTTGCTCGCGGAGTACAGGACCGCGTTCTGGAACAGCTCGTTGAACAGAGGCTCTAACACGGGCTGCCAGTGCACCTTGACCTTGCCGGCGTCGGGCCAAAGCCTGTAGATGAGGTCCGCCGACAGGGGGAAATCGGCGCTCCTCTCCGTCTCCAGGCGCTTGATGGAATCTAGGATGAGAGTCGCGTAGGCTTTGGGGACGACGTTCACGACCAGAAACTCGTTCCACAAGGCCGCCGGGTCTCTCCACTGGTCCAGCTCCCGCCACTTGATGCTTCGGCGATTGTCGGTCAGGCCAAAGAACCCGCTGATGTGAACGGGGAGGCCCGTTTTGCTCTCCTCACCCGGCGGTAAAGGAAGAAAACAGAAGGCTTTTCCTGAGAGATCAGCTGTGGCTCCTTCTTCGTCACCATCTCTCGATAAAGACATGGCTATTCCAATGATGGGGACAAACTTCAACTCGTCAGCCAAAGAATCAAGCTTCCCGCTGATCCCTCGCCCGCCCACACTGTTACACACCAGCCACGACGTTTTCTGGGCGTCCTTCCTATCCTCATCTTCTACAACTATATTTATATGATACGTGACACAGGTGATGCTGTTGCTTGGGACCTTCTTACAATAGTTGCTTATGGCAGTCTCCAGGATCTTTACAGAATTCGGCCGCTCGTGTCTCAGGGCCTGATTCTCGCTCGCAGTCACTCTGAACACCAGTTTCTCGGTTCCGTCGGCCTCTCGGACGTGTAAGGAGACGTCCTGCACGCTTTTCAGGAAGAGCAACACCGTGTCGGCGTCTGCCCTGAAAGAGTCGAACAGCTCGAGAACTTTCTGCTTATTGTACAGGTTACTGCTAAGCTGTGAAGGCTGGAGGCGAAGGGGGAAACGGAAAAATGTTCCCGGAAAATTGGCATTTACAAACGTTTCCTTGGTGCTTCCAAAAATGCCGATAAATGGCGCAAACTGGTCTGAAAGTTCACTCATTTCTTTGCTGTCGTCTTTGAGATTCCAACACTGGCCTGATTCGTGGGGACCAAAAAGCGTCTGATGAGGATCTAACATCCCAATCTGGTCACCACTAAAGATACAGGGAACATCTGTAAAGAAAAATTCGACACTCATGAACAACTCTGAAATTTGATAGACAATTATAATTACAATCAGACTGACTATCAAAGCATTACGTGTGGAAGAGCACAAACCATAAAGAGACTCTAATGCGGATTTGTCTAAAAACAAACTAAATTTAGCTTCAGAAATTTAATTTCTCTGAGCATGAAACATAATGGTTTCTCTTTTGATTCCGTAAGTATCAGGCAGGGAAACTTCTAATGATTACTGAGAAAATGTAAGATGTATCTTCAGACACCCGTTAAACGAGATATGCAACGACTACCTGGGTATTTATGCTCAGTCTCCGCAGCCGCATGAACCCAATTATGCAAAACGCAACTTCATCCCAGGCTCGCAATAAAAATTTCAACCGCAGATTCTCTGAAAAGCGGGGGAGAGAAAGCACAGCACAGCGACTGCCCGCCATGCTCCTCAGAGAGCAAAGGCCCCCGAGTGAGTCTGCAGTGAGCCCCGGGTTCGCCTCCACCCCCGGCCGCTCACACTGAGCGCATCTCAGAACCACGCAGAACCCAAGTGCGGTGCTGCAGGAGGCGCACTGCGGGCACAGCGTGGCTCATAAAACCGCTACCAGCTGCTTCGCCTGTTTCTCAACCAAAGACGGAATGACACTTAGACACTGGCAAAACGACTAGAATGTCAGATGCTCCGTACCTACAGAAATTCTTCACCACGGTGCCCCTGTAAGGACTCCGTGAGAGTGATTTCGACACGTTTTTCCGCACATGCTGACGTTAGCACCTAACCTTCAGGCAAGACACACCTTCAGTATCAACGGTCACCAACAGCAGGCTGAGCCGTCACCGACACTGACTCCTAAGCTCTCAGGTATTTTAAGTATGAAATGTGACGTCCCCCAACCCAGCCACTAAATCGATCAACAACGTGGTCGGATGGCACTCTTGTCTGTGCTCCCTTTACACCGTGTCCACACTCCCGTCACTTAAATTATGTCAGGGAGACTCCTGACAGTTATAAAGCATGATGCCGGACCTTTGCAAATCCTGTGTTTAGAGAATAACACTCCAGTTAACAATGTCCCACATAAACGTGCTCATTCTCAAACAGGGAACAAATCCACAGCATTTGCTGGCAGTCAGCCAGACTCTCTGACTAAACAATTCATTCCTGTACAACAGTCTCCACACTCATGCAATTCACGTCGGTGCCCCCATAAAATTTTAAAACTTCCATATGTCAGGGACCTACGGGGTACCACGCAAATGGCTGAACACGTGATCTTCGCATTCGTGTATAATGGTTATATAATGCTGTGATATATGATTTAGTGTATTATTTACTTACAATACTATATAATAATATAAATGCAATTTAAAAAACAGGCTTAGTAAAATTGGGCTATATAGTGAGTGTGACCCTATGTCCCCCCACCTGCCAAGGGTAGTCCCAATTCAGGCCAGCTGGCCAGCTGTTTGGGAACAATACCACCCTCTTGCACTCCGACCAGTGTCCCAATGTGAACAATGAATTATATGGTCACCCTAGCTATAGCTATAGCCCTGCCAGCTCCATCCTTCCTTCTCTTTCAAGTTCAAAACGCAAACAGAGTTTTGAAACTAAGGTGCCAATTACATTAAAAACAAAAACCTTTTACCACAAACTACAGTAAATACCGAGAGCTTTGACTCTGGAAACATAGTCATCCATTCTTAGAGATGTCTATACCACAAGTTCCAAGTATTTCCTGCTCTAACTATGAACCAGAACCCTCATATTCTTTCTAGATTCAACACATGATTTCAAAGTAATCTTTAAAATACTTCGGAGCTGGGGGCGCCTGAGTGGCTCAGTCGGTTAAGCGTCTGACTTCGGCTCGGGTCACGATCTTGCAGTTCTTGGGTTCGAGCTGGTTCGAACCGAGTTCTTGCGGTTCATCGGGCTCTGTGCTGACGGCTCGGAGCCAGGCTGCTTCAGATTCTGGGTCTCCCTCTCTCCCCACCCCTCCCCCACTCACACTCCATCTCTCTCAAAAATAAATATTTAAAAAAGTGCTTTAAAAAAATAAATAGAACAAATTAAAATACTCAGAAGTTTGAGAAGAGCAAAAATTTTATGAGGAAAATGTAGAGAAGCCAGAATCAAAGATCTTCACTTTGGCCGTCATCAATACTGCTGGGTATTACACTTTCGTCTTTAGTCGCTTGATATTTCAAAATGTGTACAAGAAAATCTATCAAAATCAGTTGGTCTCAGAGGTTCAGTGTGAAAATTCTGAGAGTAACAATTTGTGTGGGCATTTCAAGGGCTACATTTCAAACCTCACGTGAAGTGACTTAATAGATACTATCACACCGATCCCACTGGACTGTGAGGATATTAACTTTTGGCATCACATGGTGACGCTTCGGTGTGGCTACCGTGGCAACTTTAGAAAACCCAAGACACGCTGATAGTTCACTGGCATACTTCTCGCCGCTGCCAGAGAATTCGGGAGATGCCTCTGAAACCGGTTTCATCTGGAAACGATGCCTTTAAAACAGTATCATCTCCAAAGTGAACCAAATAAATTACAAAACATAGGTGAAAATACTTGGCACTGGTGTGACAGAAAAGGCGAATACTCTACCTGTTATATGGTAGACAGAATTAAACCCGATCCCGAATCTTCCCACCTTCAGAGGGTCGTCCTTCTTCCTGCTCCTTGCGATCTCCTGAATGCCATGCCAGTCCTCGGGGGTGAATACTGCATTGTTGTACACGTAGAGAGCCGGCCCTGCGGGGGAAATGCACGTGCAGGCGTTCAGAGAGAAGTAAGCCAGAGCGTTCGGCCCTCTTCCAGGAGCTTCCTCTACATAAAACCGCTTACTTGATGGCAAAAATGGAAAAAAGTGAAGGGAATGACTGGATTCTGCACCGTAATTCCAACGCTCACGGTAAAAACAAAAACATAAGCTAACAGCAAAAATTATTAGCAGAACAAAACATTATGGCTGGTCAAGAGCCCAAAAAGGAAAAATTAAGGGTGTTATGATACTTAGACATCCGAACCACAGGGCACACAAGGAAATTAATCAGAGTACACTATTACTGTGCAACATTCCTTCCTAAATAGCATGTTTAAATTTTTGTTTTGTAAATGCGATAGCCTGTACATGTACGGGAGGCCTTGCTATCTACGACAACCTTGTTCATATATTATTTCGTAAGGAGGAAAATAATCCTTCAGTCATGTTAATAATCACCTTGTTTGTTTTTGTTTCCATCAGCCTTTGGATTTTTCTATTCAAGGCATTACTTGTCTAACTACTGTAATCATTAATGTGACAAATTTTAAAATCAGCACCTCAGAATAATGCTACCCTGTCTCTAAAGTAGTTCCTTTAAAAAGTTCTCAAAATATTTGAATTTATAATCTGGATTTATAATTCAACATATTTTGGGGGCATCACTTTTTGAAACTTCTCTTCAGAATCTCTAACATTGTTTGAGTATGTTCAACTATAGTAATTCATCATATTTAAAAATAATTAACATTTTTCTTTTAAAAAGCTACTGAAGTAAACACCCACAGTAAAGTACAAAGACCTTACATGTGTGGCCTGGATGAACTCTGACAAAGTGAATAAGCCTGTGAAGCCTCCAACTAAATACAGAGAACATTCCAGCACCCCCCAGAAGCCTCTCCACGCGCACCTATAAATTCCAGCTCCCATACGGGGATGGTTGGCCATTGTTCGCGTTACAAAAACGGCCTGACGGCTGTGTGCAAACCAGTCCAAGAAGGGAGATGAGAGTTCCCAAGCTTGTCTGAGGAGGAGAAGCCCACGGCGGGTGAAGGGGACTCTGGGGCCAGGGGAGCTGGACGTCAGACCCGGATCCACCACTGCCAACTGAATCACTTCAGGCAAACTAAGGCCACTCAGGCTCAGTTTCCTCGTCAGTAAAATACGGATGAGAACAGCACCGCACTCGCAGATGAGATCATACAAATGAAGGCCCCGGCCCAACAACTACCACAGAGGAATCACCTACACAGTCAGATGTTGCTGCTGGCACGTACAAGCATCGGCGACTAACCAAATAACCGTTACAGGGATCTATAAAATCAGTACCGTACCACCCAAGAGCTAACGACAGCTGGTTTAGAATGGCATCCAGTGGGCAATGTCTGGTTCTGCCTCCCCCAAATCTCCGTGAAACATACCTCTGGAGACACAGAAACGGGGACCACAAAAACTGACCACACAGAACACGAGGACCGGGAGCGAGGCTCTTGCCAGAATCCAGAAAGAACCTGCGTAACTAGCAGGTCTACGGAGGGGAATTAGGAACCCAGCGGGAACACATCAGGTCACAGCGCCAGGAAGGAGGCACAGCGGGCCAGCCTGCAGGAAGACCCGCCTTCCTCCGTGCCAGCAGCCAGAAAATCCCTTGCTGCCCAGCTGCTCTTACAAGACATTTGTCAAGTTACCAAATAACAGATGCACGTTCTTACGAATCCAAGCGGAGTGCTTCACGGGAAAAGGAATTTCCTCCTCACATCCTCGATCTTCAGGGTTTACTGACACATCAGAACTGTTCCGATGCTATACATCCACAGGTGACAGACCCCCTGCACGTGGAACCGCCCTTACTCACTGGCTTCTGGAACATTCCTTCCACGAGGGCCAGTCGGTGTCTGAACGGGGTGGTGCGCAGAGGAGCGCCCCCACCCCACCCCGCACAGGCAGCAGAGAACTGGGTGAGTCAGCTAGACGCATCGGTCCTCACGGGCCTCCACACCCAGCAGGTATCACCCAGTTCTTTTTTCATGGTTTCGATCGAGGTGTTATCTGATCATACGCCTCCGGGACTCAGGAGGAAACTGTATGTATTCCACCTCTGTGTTCATCTTGAATCTCACCGAATCTCTGCCTCCATCGTGCAGATCAATTTTAAAATACCCCAATCTACCCTGATCAAAAGAACATCTCCTGGTTCTGAGAGTGAGATAACAAAACAATAAACCTCTTGAGAGAGAGAATTTTCTCTAACAAAAGTTGCAGTTATCTGGGAAGGAAAGGTTAGCAGCAGGCCTGCAATCTACTTTCTCCTTTTAAAAGGGAATATGGAGGTTGGGGGGGGGGGGGAGAGAGAGAGAGAGAGAGAGAGAGAGAGAGAGAGAGAGAGAGAACACAAGAACCCAGCCCAATCTCCTTGCAAACACGCTGACGACAGACCTCTGGGCAAACACACTCATGCTGTTTGCTAGCCGAGGAGTCTAGTGGAGGCTTCAGAACTTGATTATAAATAAACCTGGAATTTACAGATTTATGAAACACAACGTCCTGAAAAACTCACAAGCTACTGAACTACCGGAGAAAAACGTGTACGTGTTTTATGACCGTGTAGGTGCCGGCCTTCGCGCATCATTCCCAGGCCACCTCCGCTAACTCTAGGCCCAGGTGTGCCCTAACACAGCACGAACAGACCCAGCAGGAAGAGCGGGGAGTCCGACCCTTCTCCAGCCTTCCTTCACCATGTCTCTTAATTAACCACATCCTTGAAATCCTTACTGCTGGGACACTGGGTGAGATCTCCTCATTCTTATGCACCTGATTTGACAGACTGAGTCTTTTGTCATCTGGTTATATAAAAATATAAGAACAAGAATAAGGTGGACTGAAAAGTTCTCATTTGCAAAACTAAGTATCAATAAAGGGGAACAAAACTAAGATCCAAGATGACACCAGCTAAGACAATATTCACATCTGAACATAAAAGACAAGCTCAAATATGCAAGAACATGTAGGGCCCTCAACAAATATTTGTTAAATTAAGAGATCGGAGATCACTTCTACCTACTTTTATGTGGCCAAGTTTATTTTAAATCGGCTAATCTGATAATGCTTTCAAGAGCCCATCTACGTATACAGCTGACCCTTGAACAACACGGGTTCGAACTACACAGATTATACATGGATTTTTTTATAAGTTCTAAAAATGTATTTTACTTTTCTTATCATTTTCCTTACGTTTTCTTTCCTCTAGTTTACTGTAAGAATACAGTATAGAATATATATAGCATACAAAATATGTGCTAACCGACTGTTTATGTTACAGATAAGATGTTCTGGTCAACACTAGGCTATCAGTGGTTAAGTTTGGGGGGAGTCAGAAGTCATAGAGGGATTTTTGACCGCACGGGGTCAACAGCCCTAACCCCCATGTCCCCCCAGAGTCCACTGTACTTGATTCGGTTAAATAATTTTTATCTCAAATACTTTTTCAAATGAGGTAAAGTCAAGGCTGGAAGCAAAAATCCTAGATGCTGGGTCGGAGTTTGAAGCAAAATACTTCTAGGATCTCCTCACACTGTCCCCTTCGTGCCTCTAAGGTACACACATAATGACTAATACCAGTGTGACACCAGCCGTAAAACATTATCACACAGAGGAGCTCTCTTCACCCACAAAATCACCGGGAGGCAGGTTTTGTTCTTATTACCATTTACAGGAGAGCAGACTGAAGCGAAGCGGGGCCAGGCCGTCCGCTCGGTCACGGTGAGTGAGCAGGTGGATCGGAGCGGCCGCCAGGCGAACCGGTGCCCGGGGGAGATGTGCCAGGGGGTGGGCCCGTGCGGGACCAGGACCTGAACCAAAGACCCTCCCTCCGATCCACGCCCGGTATCTTCCAACCACGGCTACAGGATCAGGAATGCCAGAACCAGGACGCCTGACCCGGCAGCCGTCATCATGAAACCGGACGACGGCAGAGGGGCCTCCTGCCCCCATCACCGAGGGAGGAGCAGCCCGGTCCACACGGGCAGCCGCCAGGCATGGCAGGTCTCCTTGCGCCTCGTCACATGACACACACGTGCAACCTGCCTGTCCCAGGTCTGACCAGAGAACGATATATCAGCTCTAGTAAGTGTTAACTATATAACGTTTACGTAGTTAACAACAGTTTTGATCACCCTCCTAAATCCTAAAACATGTTTTCAAAAATAGAGGGCCTGCACCTCTTTAAAATATATTCAGGGATGTCAGAATCAATCCTTGTTATTTTCAATAACTTTCTACCATGTATAGTCATACACAGTCACACATGTCCTCCGTCTGACTTGTAAGTTGCACTCAAAGTTATGAACGTTCTCTTGAACACAGCACGTCCCAGAGCAGGACCGAGGTGTCTGGGGTCTATTGGTCACGGTTATCTTACTGTCTTACCTTTCGTTGTCCTTATTCCCTTGTCTCCTTCAAGCCCTCTTCCCACCCACATCAATCAATAACCGATTATCGATTCTTACCCTGATACTGTGCCATATCTTTTGACCAAAGAGTCTCCGTTCCATACTGAGTTTCATCGTATAAAAATTTAACTTCTGTGGCCCCTGCATCTTCTGCGTTCTGAATTAATTCCTAATCAAGAAAATACACCAAAAAATAATATTTAATAACACACAATCTATTGCCCATCTTTGAACTTCCCATACTATTTAAAAAGTAATTACATTTCAGTCACAGAAACCAACGACCGCATCACTACCTTTAAATCCGGTGGGGACATGACCGCAAGTAACTGTCACACGCATATGAGAGCACGGTTGAGAGCTCGTGAGTCCCTCTCCAATGACACACTTAACATGCAACCTTTCACTTGCCATCTCCTGTCCCCCAGTACAGATCCTGACACTGTTTACAACGCTGACTTACAATCTCTACAAGCCTTCATTCAAAAGAAATGACTCCACCTCTGAAAGGCGCACGGGTGGTTCTGGTTCTGGGACGGGCAGCTTGTTCTCAAGCAGCTACCAAAGACAGACCTTTATTTACCAGTCCCTTACCAAACCCACCTCTTCTGAGAAAAAATGTATTGGTTCATATGTACCGCTTAGTAGTCTGCATGCTTGAGAAGTTGCAATCTGACCCTGTCTTTCTCCTGCACTGAAGCTAAAAGCTTCTTCACAGTCAGGGCTGACTCATTCCTTTCCCATAAAGAAGGCAGCAATGTTATTTGTTTGGCGGATTTGTTTCTGCAACGCAGAAAGGAAAGAGGAAACTACAAGGCTTACACGCCCATCGGTAGTCCCCCCAAAATCCTTTTCCTCAACAGCCCCAATCACTCTGGCGTGCCCACCAAAAACGTCTTGGGCTCTGGTCCATCTGAAGGGAGCTCTGCCAGACTCTGAAATAGGAGTCCAACTCTTAAAGCCAACACCGGCATCATGCATCTAAAGTAAGGAAAAGGCAACAGATGACAACTCCTGGATGAGCTCTGACACAGACTAAACCAAATCAACTGGTTTCATTTTTGATGGATGGGTCTTTAAAACACAGTAATTCAGTCTGTAATATTCGCCCTGAAGGAGAGGAGGGAGCAGTCAAGGATGGACGAGAAGTGAAGAGAGCTTATACTGATCCCATGGCAATGCCAACAGCAAAGCCTTTATCACGTAGGGAAGAGATACGGTGCCCACGGGACACGACACCACCATGGCCGAGTGAGGGGACACAGCAGAAGTGGAGAGCTAATTCTGAGACCAGGGATGGCGTCAGGGTTCACCCAATGCACACCGAAAGGTGGGGGGATCTTAATCCCACCTGCTGTTCAACCCCAAACACGAACATTTGAACCATGCCCTTAGCTACCTCCTTATCGTCTACAAATTCCTCCTATTTACGCAAGTGTCTATTTCTAAAAAGATTTTCAAGACCTATCCCTACCCTATTCAATCTAAAAGAATCCCTAAAACATAGCAATCTTATTTACATTAGGAAATTATAATATAAAAGACAGAAATAAGAATTTTCGGTAGCAAAATACAACGTTCACCTACAAAACGAATAGCACTTTAGAAGCTGGATCTTGTTTCCATTTGGATATCTGTGAGTGATTTCTGTGTATTTTAGGGAGCAGAGAGGAGGAACACTGGAGATAAAACCTGTTAGGTCCCAGGCCCCAACTAACAGTCTCAAGTTGAACAAAAAATAGGATGGGATGCTTTTTGTCAGGGGATCCCTTCCAAACTAATTCTGAGAAGAGGCAATAAATGTGCCAATTTGCATATGATCTTGGGCAAGTCACTAAACTACGTCCAGACTTGTTCCAGCAAACATCACAGAGGACAGTGACCCGAGTGTAGGCAATTTCTATGATTCCTATTAATTAAATCTCTAAGTGCCGAATTCGACCACAATATCCAAAGAACAGAGATGATATGGAGCCGGCTCGCACACAAATGCACGCAGTAAGGAGAGCGAAGGACCGCGGGCTGCTTGCCAACTTTAAGGTGTACAAAGACCTCGCCCAAACCCCTGCCCTGTGTCCCCTCAGTCCCCAGTCACTTGCTTCTGAACTGACGAGCCCCTACTCCCATTACCGCCAACTAAATCTTCACTTAAAGTCGCTTAGCTTTGGGGCACGTGGGTGGCCCAGTGGGTTACATGTCCGACTCTTGGTTTCGGCTCAGGTCATGATCTCACAGTTCGTGAGTTTGAGCCCCACATCGGGCTCTGTGCTGACAGCACGGGGCCTGCCTGTGGTTCTCTCTCTCCCTCTCTCTCTCTGCCCCTCCCCTGCTCACTCACTCTCTCTCTCTCTAAAAATAAATAAACTTGAAAAAAATTTTAAATGGATTCTATTCACCTCTGTCTACCCCCTGACAACCCACACTTTTCCCATACTGTCCGAGCATCTTGAAATAAAATAGTTTCCAAGCTCACTTTCTGTGAACCACTGAAGGTTCTGTGAACCTTCTGTGAACCTATGCTGAAAGATGACCTTAATTTGCTCCAACATACCGTCATTAAAATCACCAACGATGGGAGCAATCTGCAACCAGCACCTTTCCAAGAACAACTACTTAAGTTCAATTAAATACACCTAATCCTTACTTTCTAGAAACTTACCACCCAAACTAAAACATATAATGAAGACCAGGATATGAAAGGCAATAAACATTAAAATAAATTAGGGGGGAGAAAAATGCATAATAGTTGATCTACTTTTACAGTTAATTGAGGAGGTTTCTTATGAAGCTTAAACACCAAATAATTTTTGCAGGTTCTTCTATTAGTGCTTTCTTTTATGGTTGTTTGGTTTTTTGGTTTTTGGTTTTCAGTGAGTGTATTCAAACTAAAAGAATACACTGTAAATAGAAATAAACAACTAAAACCATTTTGTAGCAACGTGGATGGAACTGGAGAGTGTGATGCTAAGTGAAATAAGTCCTACAGAGAAAGACAGATACCATATACTCTCACTCTTATATGGATCCTGAGAAACTTAACAGAAGACTATGGGGGAGGGGAAGGAAAAAAGAAAAAAAAAAGGTTAGAGAGGGAGGGAGCCAAACCATAAGAGACTCTTAAAAACCAAGAACAAACTGAGGGTTGATGGGGGGGGGGGGGGTGGGGGTGGGTGATGGGCATTGAAGAGGGCATCTTTCGGGATAAGCACTGGGTGTTATACGGAAACCAATCTGACAATCAATTTCATATTTAAAAAAAAGAAGAAGAAGTAAACCTCTTTCTAAACCCAGGGGTCAAATGTGCTCATGGCCCCTGAATGTGGGTTTGCATTATTTTGTCCATTCGGTCAACCAGTTGGTTTGCAGCGGCCCCACACGATGTTCCACAAAAGTTATAAAATTACATTATGTATTTACATAAGATTATTGAAAAAAGCGTTCCTAGAGCCACACTGTGCTTGACTACAGCACCCAGCAACCGAGCGGGCTCCTTTGCCTCTGAACCCTCGCGTCCTTACGACGGCCGCACTCACAGCCCGGCCGAGCCAGCAGGCGCGGAGGGAAGGAAGTGCAGCTGTTCAAATCTAGACAACGTGTTTCAAAAGTCAAACGCCACCGGGACTCCCAACTCTTTTTTTTTGCCAAAGTGAGTTCACACACGTATACAACACACGCCCTTACCTTAAGGATCTGTCCTCCTTCCGGATATCTTCTTAAAATGTCCTTGAGAAAATCAACAAGCGGTGGGGTTGTTTGACCAAACCGACCTAAAGCACAGAACGCACTTAAAAACTGATTTTAGAAGAAAAATCCCCCGGCTGTTGCCCACGTGCTGTTTGGTTCCAAGACCTAAGGAAACTTGGACAAGTTATGACTTCAC
Organism: Felis catus; assembly: GCF_018350175.1. Taxonomy (NCBI): domain Eukaryota; kingdom Metazoa; phylum Chordata; class Mammalia; order Carnivora; family Felidae; genus Felis; species Felis catus. The sequence continues at coordinate 4,011,487 of NC_058368.1, forward strand.
ATGTGCTGTTGCAGCTCTCGGCTCTGAACGTCTACCTGGCTAGACACAGTACGGAGCAGAGCGGACTCATTTATCAAATCTCCACCTTTTTAATGAAAGTACAAAATTCGGTTTTTAAAAAAGGCTCACAAACAGACCATATATCACAAAAGATTATTCATTCAAAGACGGAGAGCATGGGGCGGGCTGTCGCCAGGCTCCAAAGCAAGCGAAGTCGATGGCAGTCTTTTGTGGGTGCTCTTGCCACTAAGAAATAAGCCAGAGATAGTGGCGGCTACTAGGCCATGGTTGATATTCTCAAACCCAACTGACGTTCTGATTACGCGGAAATCGGCCCAGTCACTGTCCCAATAGCTGTCCAGTTCAAATACCCCTAGGCATTTCCTCACCGAGAGATGCTTAGAATTGACTGACCCGGTGACCTTCGGAGAGCTGACAGGGAAGTATAGAGAGGACGGGGAAAGGGAAGTAACTTCTCAGACGCACAGAAAAACACACAAACAAAACTGGGCGTAAAATAGCGAAATCATCACTACAAATTTATCTGCATCGTCGGGGTGCAGCACCCAGTGGGCCCAAGCCCCAGCAGGACTCTGCTTCGCAGGGTACTATACCCCGCACGTTCTCATAGAAAATTTGCTAGCTCCGCCCACCCTGGTTTTCCAGCCTGATACAGCCTCATCACATCCCGTGGAATACACCTTCGTTGCACTTTTAAAACATAACCGTTATGCAACTAAAAATGGCACAGGCTCCTGGTAAAATCAGTTCAATACCTCCCCCTTTTAAGCCTTTTGATTGAAGGTTTACAAAAAGATGACAGTTTCTGAAAGTCAGATCTCCAATCTTGATCCAGTCAGATAACTGAAAGAAAAGAAAAGACAAGAAAACAGTGTGTATGAAGAGCAACGTTGTTCACTCAACACTACCTCCATCATTTTTCTCACTTAAGAAATAATGCTTGTTGACCTTTCTTATTAGGAAATCAGTTACTGTGGAGAAGTGAACATTTCAAGGAACAGAAATTTAGTCAAAAAGTTTCCTTAAAACCTGACAGGGCTTTTCCTTAACTAATTACAAAACAGATAAAGATACATATCTGCTTTGAAACAACGTAAACTTTTAATGATAAATCGGGATCGTCAACATAAACAAAATCTTCCTTTTTACATTTCCAAAATGTACCGCTCAGAAGCCAAGGCCAGATCAACCTTCTCCCCAGCATTCCTCAAGTGCTAAGATGGGATGACCTCTCACAGGTCAACAGCCTGCAAAAAGTCACCCAAAAGCTCACCTGCAAGAATCTTCCTAACTTAACACTCCCCAACAGGGTGCGAATGACCTCACTCACCGTATTAAAAAGTCAGTGTTTCCAACTGTCTACCATCATCCCACACAGAGATCCTCCAAGGTTCCTAAAGCTCAACCCGTCAAAAGTGACCTCACTGGGTTTCCTTCCAAACCCTCCTCTGCTATCTTTTATTGTATATCTCTATTAATAGGGGCACCTTCTACCTCTGCACCTCGGAGGGACGCGGGGAGAAGCGCTCGCGCGCTCTCTCTCTCGCTCTCTCTCTCTCTCTCTCTCTCTTGCTCTCTCTCACTCTCTCTGCAAACCACATGGCCAATTAACCTTCCAGGTGCTACCAGGTCCATCCCCAATTTCCCTCAGACCTAACTTGCTCTTCTCCGTTTCCAAGTGCTCATGCTCAGATTCTCAGTATTTCTTGGATTTTTATGACAATCTCTCATCTGGCCTCCTTACTTTCTGTGTATCATCATTCTAGTCCCCATTTCTAAAACACAAATACATATCATTTACATGTATTACATATTATATAGTGTATATATAGTATTATATACTATTATAGTATAGTATATATAGTATTATATACATATAATATATACAATATATATAATACTATATGCATGGTATTATATATAATAATTATATATAATTTATATTATAGTATTATATATACGTACGTATATATATATATATATATATATATACACACACACACACACACTCCCACTGAATCTTAAAGCAAGCCTGTAAAAACTAAAAACCCCCTGCACAGGAAATATGAGTAAGAATAATCCTAGCAGTACTGTTGCTAACCACAATTATTTTAGAAACAACCCCAATTCTGTAACATATTGACAGAGCGGAACATCATCCAGCAATGAAAAAATGGGTTAACTAAGCTGCACATAACTCTGGGTGAATATTCATAACATAATACTGACTTTAAAAAGATAATTCCAAGTTACCACATATAGAATAATAAGCTTATAAAGTTCACAAAGAACTGAAAGTAAACAGTGTATCACTCAGGTTATAGACTTAGGTTACAGACCCACACATACACATATAGGGACATATATGTTCCTAGGTATACATATGTACACACATAAATATACACACTTATGATAAAACAACTGAAACAACTACAAAAAACGCAACAGAATAATAAATGCAAAGGGGTAAGGGAAAAGAGGCACACGGGCTGGGGCGGAGAGGAGCACACAGGTAAATACAAACTACCAACAGTGTTCTTCTCCAGTTGGATGATGTCATCAAAGTTGTTCGTTCCATAGTTAGTTAATTAACTACTTAATTACTAAGTGAGAGCCATGCATAAACCAAGGATTACTAGTCCAATTTAGCACAGCTGAGGTTTATCTGAAGGAAGAAAGGCAGGAAGGGAGGAAGGGAGGCAATTTTTAATGCAGGAAGAAGTTTGCAGGTCTTAAAGAGGCCTTGAAGAGGAAGAAGACAGGGTAGAATCGCGTTCGTAAACACAGATGTAACTGGCTATGTGAGTCTGACAGCGAATGCTTTTGGTGCAGTGTCATCAGTGACCTGTCTACAGGGAACTGATTCTCCCAAAGAGAAATCGAGCAGCACAGATAACTGACCTCAGCAGGGCTCTCAGCTTTCTCCTCCAGAGTCTGCCAAGATTAAGGAATTTGGCTTGGGCCTCTCTCCTTCCTAGACCCTACACCGCTCCAACCAAGCAAAGTAACATTGGTCCTACTCCTCTCCAGAGGCAATGAAATCTTAAAAGTTGCCCAGTTAAGTATATACAGACTTAGTATATAGACTAGTATACAGACTCCCTCAAAAACTTCAGAGATGATCATTTCCATGGACTATGAAACAACTCTTTCCAAATTACTAAGCAAACAATACGATATTAATTACAACCTGGATCTCCCGACCCTTCTTCCTTTGTTCAGTTGTCAAGGACACAAGGAGTTGTGAGACTCAAGACTCAAGAGTTGACAGAAAGGACATTTTTGATCAATTAAAAGACAGGAAAGTCAAATCATGCTTCACACCTCCTGGTTTGAGGCTCGACCACATTCGGTGCAGAGGAAACAGCTATAATGAGACAGTCTCTTCATGAGACCGGAGGCAAAGTGAAGAACTTAGAAATTCCACTTCCAGGCCAGGGAAGGCAAAAGAGGGACAAGGACAATGAAGGTGGCGGATGGCCCGGAAAGACTGAGGACTGAGAAAGTGCCTGATGCCAACTATGTCCCAAACGGACCCAAACCCGTGAGTGACAAGGAGTCCTCAACAGCCTTTGCTTCCTGCTTACCCTGACATATTTAGGATTCCATTATCTCTGGGTCTGACTCAAGGCTTGTGAACTTCCCTGGCGAGACCTTCTGCCTCTCTACATCTACCCCTCTACCCTGCGCACATGCACACACGCACATCCATTTGTACCAACTGCCGTAATCATATCTTTCCAAAGCCTCCTGTATATCCTTTCCTTCTAGTTTCACTGTGATAGTCGGTCACGATCTAGAACCTCACTAGCTCAGGACAGCACAAGCTTCCTAACCAGACCCCCCCTCACCCAGCCACTCAATCTGAAACTCTCTATGCACCACGGCCACATTCACTATCCCGTACCAATGCTTTGCACAGACACCTCCGAAAACACTTCTAGAGGCAAGACTGAGCCACGACTGAGCCTTAGGGTTTGACCACATGTAGGGGACAAGATGGCAAAGCAGACCCAGAGGAATAACCAAAGTGGGTACAGAACCAGGAGACTATAGACAGGAAAGCTAAGAGACAGAGATGGGCCCAGAGAAAGAGGTAAGAATGACAAATATTTATAGAAGAATAAGCTTCTTAAAAAGTTCATAATTTGCTCCTCAATTCTGTCCAAAGTCCTCTAACGAGTCACATGTCTACGTGCTACCAAATACGTAAGAAGGGCTGAGCTGTGGAGGAACATAAGAACAATTTAACTGTGAACCTGTGTCTAAATGGTCAAGAGACCATGGTGTGGACCCAGGTGCACAGACGGTCAAGATTACATTGAGGGATTTAAAAATACCAATGTTTGTACCGGATACAAATCCGATACTTGTAAGGTTATTCTGTGTGGCTCAGTATTCCTTGTATATCTGTTTAACATTTTTTTTGCCTCTTCTAAATCCTGGAAAGGCTCTTTTATCTTCTAAAAAGTGAAGGTATTTATTAGGATAAAAGAATGGGTTAATTTTCAGTAAAATGTTTCCATTTAACTCCTTTAAGGAAATTAAGTTTTTTCACAACTTAAAGAATATATAGATCACAATATGAAACATTCCCATCTTTCAAAGTTTTGATTGCAGCCATTCATTTGCACCCCAGAAATTTTAATGTGAAAGAATAGTTTCTATAATATAGTCTGAAGATCCTTTGCCTAAATTTCTGTGATTCAAAACTGGGGGGGGGGGGGTAGGGGGGTGTGTGAAGGTGAGGATTATTCCAGTTAAGTATACAACACAATTAGAAAAATGTGGGGGCACCTGGATGGCTCAGTCGGTTAAGCCGCGGACTTCAGTTCAAGTCATGATCTCACCGTTCATGATGAGTTCGAGCCCCTCGGGGGGCTCTGTGCTGACAGCTCAGAGCCTGGAGCCTTCTTTGGATTCTGTGTCTCCCTCTCTCTCTGCCCCTCCCCCACTCGTTCTCTCTCTCTCTCTCTCTCTCTCTCTCTCTCTCTCTCTCTCTCTCTCTCTCCCCCCCCTTCCAAAAATAAAAGATTAAAAAAAATTTTAACATAAAAAAAAAGAAAAATCTGACTAATGGTTAAGTCACTTCAAAACAAGTAAACCAGCACAAAAACCCTCTGGCTACAATGCCCGTCGAAAAAGTACCTTAATTTCAGGAAGTGAAGATTCAGACGAAACGGCGGGCAGGGGGCAGGGTGACACAACCGCTGAACCGGCAAATCAATTAAAATTGCCACTCACGAGGGGAAACCCCGTGCGCTTTTTGATCGTGTTACTCACAAAGCATCACGTCCCGGGTGATCGCTAAATCCACCTCTGCCCTCAACCACGCGAGAATGAAACCCGCCCAGTTTCCCTCTCAGCGAGCCCACTGACTTAGCAAGTGGATGCGCTACAACCCCGAGCACAGAGGCGGGCCCACCGTCCTACAGGGAGAGGGGACCGGCGCGCCGTACCTCCCTGTCGCCGAGCCACAGCCGCTGCTCCGACACCGGGAAGCCCGTCTCGGCCAAGATGCGCTCCTTGATGTCGCGCACGGTCCAGGACGCCCGGACGGCCACGGTCCTGCAGCCCACGCAGCCGGGGAGGACGGTCACCCGGAGCCACCTGTGCAAAAGGCAAAGGGACCTTCAGTGGGGGCCACGTGGGGGCCCTCCCGCGCGGGGTCTCGGGGGGCGGGGAGCCTCGCGGCCCTGGGCTCGGCCCGGCCCGGGCGGGGTTACCTGTCCCCCATCGCGAGCGTCCCGGCCGAGCGCGGGCCCGCGTCCGCCCCAGCGCGCCGCGCCCGCTCACGGCCGCCTCCGCCGCCCCGAGAGGCCCGGGGCGGGCACCGAGCGCGGGATCCTCATGGCGCAGGCGGGCGCCGCCCCGGCCCGGCTCAGCCGCAGCCCCGGGAGCGGCGGCACGAGCCGAGCTGGAAACGCGAGAGGAAGCGGCGGCCGCGGAGGCGGGGCGGGGCGGAGCGGGGCGGGGCGGGGCCGGCGGCGGCGGCGCGCTCCCGGCCGGCGGGGCCCCAGGAGGCGCCGCCCGCGGGCACGCGCCCGCCCGCCTGGACCGTTAGCCGCGTGGGCGCCCCGCCCTGCCCGCAGGCCCCGCCCCGCCGCGCGCAGGCCCCGCCCCGCCGCCCGCGTCCGCCGAGGCGCCAAGACCCGAGGACTTGAAACACTTAATAGACCGCGCGGAGCCCTCGCGGAGAAGGCGCGTGTGTTTTCCCCGGCGGGGTTCAACAGGCCCGGGAGAGGCGGAACTAGACGTTCCTGGGGGCCTACGCCTCCGTCGCCTTTAATGACTTTTCATCTCTGGCAGCGTCTCCAAATAAGACTTCTGGTGGCCTCGCAGGCACAAGCTACCGCCGTGGTGGCTGCAGAAAGAAGAGCCTTTCGCGGTTTCGTGATTGTTTTTAAGGCACAAAAGTAGGATCAGTGATTCAGTCGGCTGGAGGAAGGAGCAGAAAGAAAGGAATAGAAAGTAATAGATGACGATATACATGAACATATCCTATGCCGTGTTGAAATATAGGTAACTTATTTTGGCCATATTTTATGGTTGGTAGCCTGTTTTCCCATGACGCCTGCAAGCTCCTTGATATCAGAAACAGGCCTTAAGAGTCGATGGAGGGGCGCCTGGGTGGCTCAGTCGGCTAAGCGTCCAACGTCGGCTCAGGTCATGATCTCACAGCCTGTGGGTTCGAGCCCCGCAACGGGCTCTGTGCTGACAGCTCGGAGCCTGGAGCCTGCTTCCGATTCTGTGTCTCCCTCTCTCTCTCTTCCCTTCCCCCACTCACGCTCTGTCTCTCTCTGTGTCAAAATTAATAAACATTAAAAAAAAATTTTTTTTAAAGAGTTGATGGAATCACCCAAGAGTAACTAATGTTGCCTTGTAATTTGAAAGCGTGCTAGCTTGACGAAGCTTCAGAACGTACCATTATTTTCCTCTGGCTTATTTCTCAGAGGTAAGGATGAGACACATCAGGGGCCGGAGGGGGCAGGCAACATCTATTGCGACAACTCAAAGGCTATGTCCTGAGGAAGTAAACTTGTGTGCTCCTTGTTTAATACCAGGAATAGAATTAAATTTTAGTGTTGGCGCAAAAAAAAAAATGATATTAATGACTGTTTTTCAGTTATCACTTTTCCCCCTCTTGCACAAAAAAATATTACTCAGAACTGTTATCAGCAATAATAGAGTACCCATACAGAATATTCCATCCCTTCCTTCTAACCACATTTAAAAAGGAAAGGCTGGGGTGCCTGGTAGCTCAGCCCGTTAAGGCTGGGACTCTTGATATTGGCTCTGGTCATGATCTCACCATTGGTGGGGCAGAGCCCCGCATCAGGCTCTCTGTTGAGAGTGCACAGCCTGCTTGGGATTCTCTCTCTGCCTCTCATTCTCTCTCTCTCTCTCTCTCTCTCTCTCTCTCTCTCTCTCTCTCACACACACACACACACAAAATAAATAAACATTTGAAAAAGGAAAGTCTGTAAATCATGCAGCTCTTCCCCTACTTGGAACGAGTATGCACAGTCAATCAGAGAAGAGGCCAGAAAACCCTAATGGATGAATATTCGCTTTCTCAATCAGGCAACACTGTACATGCAAATGCATTAGAATATCACCAAGGAGAAAATCTCACTGAGCTGCTGAGCACGATCCCCCAGGGTAAATCCTCCACGCATAAGTCCTTTGATAACCCCCGGGTCTACCTGCTTTCCTTATGGTCTCTCCCAGGGAGACAGGCAAACGTGATGTGGTACAGAGTTAAAGCCTTGAGGAAGAGAAAGGCCCCTAATGGAGGGGATTTCACAAGAAGTGAAGCAGATCTGGCTGGGAAAGGGGGCTGACCGTAAGTATCTTCGAACATCTGGAGTTCGAAGTATATTCAGGATACACTCTAAAGCGTTAGTCTGCATGGGAAATATAAACCTGGAACTCAAACAAGATGTCAAAGCTAAGGATATAGATTTAGAAATCATTTGTTTAATCATTCAGATAATATTTGTTAAACCCCTCCTCTGTGCTAGATGGACACATTTCTAAATGACGAGAATAAACAATGAACAAAACAAAGTCAACATCTCATGCCTGCATTCTAGGGAAGGAAGCCGATTAATAAATAGACAAAGGATATATGAATGCCTCCTATGGTGGCAGCCAAGTAGGGGTAAGTACTATTTAAAGGCGGGGGGAGGGAGTTGGGGCAGGACAAGATAAGAGAGGAAAAGAGCTAAGATGGTCGTAGAACTTTCTAAATGACATATGAGAAGAGGCCTGAATGAAACACAGGAGAAGGAAGTTATCCAGAAGGAGGTTATATGAGAAGGAAGGGGGGCAGAGCAACACTTGTAGCCCATGCATCCATCGTCTCTGACCTGGATTTGGGGTCATCCCTTCCTACTTGTTGCCTCCCCTCTATTTCTCTCCTCTCCAACCCATGCCCCAACTGGCCACAAAACCAAAGTTGGAACTGACGTCTGTTCTGTTTGCTGATAGCTTCCCAGAACCTAAAAGAGGTCCTCACACACAATAGGTGTGCAGTAAATATGAAGAAAGGAAGGAAGTGTTGAGGGAGGGAGGGAGGGAGGGAGGGAGGGAGGGAGGGAAGGAAGGAAGGAAGGAAGGAAGGAAGGAAAAACAGAAGAAGGAAGAAAGGACAGAAGGAAGGAAGGAAGGAAGGAAGGGAAGAAGGAATTACATAAAGGAAATGAGGGGAGAAAGAAAGGGAGGAAAAGGAATAAATAAATATCTGGAAAATACAGAAAAGTAGATAAAAGCTCAAACATTATACGTAATTCTAACACCCCAATACAAACAACATTTTTATGGCCATTAATTTAAGGGCTTTTTATATGATTACAGTAATACTATGGGTACACAGTGTTTTTCCAATTTTTATCACTGTAATAATTGTATTGCTAATAATTGCCGAATTTTCCATTGAGAAGAAATATCTTAGGCTACTCAACCCTACTGATAAATACAAGGGCATTTTAATTTTTCAGAAGTGCACAGACCAATAAATATCTTTGTTCATGAACTTTCACCACTATTTAAGATAAGAAAGAAATTTGTAAAAATGATGCATTCCAGTAAATGTCTAGCTGAGCCCTAACTCATTCTGTAGGAGTATATTATAAAATTCAGAACAGCAAAAGCCAAAACCATAGTCTCTTCTTTTAGAATGAGTCCAGACACAATAAAAAAAGGGGGGTGGGGGGAGTCCTGGGACCATCCTTTCAGCCTATTTCAGTTGTAGAGACGAACAAATAAAATTATTTTATTGTACAAGCCAGATTCAGCAGGACAGAAGCAGAAAACAATGTTGTTCTCTCTCACGAGCCCTGTTTTAATTTGTCCTGGTACTTATTTCTTTCCCTTTCCCTGGATGACAGAGGACGGCAGGGCTTGGACCCTAGATTCCCCATCACTCCTGGCTGATAAAAATTCTCCAGTTCCTTCCAGTCCCTAAAATGACTCATCTTAGTAATTGAAAACCCTCTCCAGGGTAACAACCAAACCACCAGTCCAATCCAATGTAAAAAATTCTGAAATAATAACCGGGCTTTATTCCGTCTCACCAAGTCAACTGCAGTGTGGAAACGTAGCTCAAGGCTGAGCTAATTTCCCCTGAAACAACATTTTGTGGTTTTATGAAATGGAATGTGCCTGATAGCATGTCTTTGATCAGAGGGAAACAAGAAATGAGTCCCTTCTGGAGAATGTGCACCAGTTATGTAAAGACCGAAGAGTGACAAATCATTGTCCCTTTGTTTAATGAGTCAGCGTAAGGCTGTTTGGCTTGAAAATAAAAAGATGAGAATATTGTGGATATGTGAAGTCCTAGAAAAATGAGTAAAACCTTAAGCCAAACAGAAAAAGGAAAAAATCTCTCAGGGAGAAGAAATAGGACCTCTAAAATCATGGAGTCAAAAAAACAGCAATAAAGTGAGGCATCCCAAGTAGCTTCCTATGATGGAATCCGAGGGGAGGATTCACGCAAAGGCACAGAAATGTGATCCGAGAGCACCTGCAGGGATATCATGAAATCCTTACACTACATCTGCAGTTACATGAGGGGAACGGGAGCCACTTTCGGATTTGAATCAGGTTAGGTGATCTAATTTGCATTCTAGAAAGACTGAGGATGACTTGGAAGGAGGCAAACTTAAAATAGGAACAAAACCAAGAAAAAAATGCTATCCGTGAGATGAAAACCTTCAAGAACAGTATCAATCACGTGGATAAAGTGGATAAAGTGCCCGTAGGATTTGACAACGAGGAGGCCATTGTTGGTTGACCTCTATGCTCCAGAACCTGCAAGAATTTCCTGATGACTGTAGGATCAAGTTCAAGTTATCCTGCATGGATAAGGCCCATCACAACGGAGCCCTGGTCAACCTTCTCAAATTCCTCTGAGGCCATCCCACTATCTGTCTCCATGACCAGCTGATAGTAACACGTAAACGTTATGGAATACTTACTATGTGCCAAACACCTACTAAAATCCTTATGTGGCTTAGCTCATTGGATCTTCCCCCCAAACCCTACAAAGTACATAAACCCTTAATTTCCAGGCGAGGAAAATGGAACCACACGCCTTACTTGTAGCTGCACAGCTGTTAGTGGGTGAGCCAACTCCATGAGCCCGAGCCCTATTACTATTAAACTATAATATTCACAGAATACAATCACTTCACGTGGCCTCGCTGCCCCCTACCTGCACTGTCCTCACCTACTTGCAGTCCCCTTCCCATCACTTTCCATCTGATAAATCTCTAAGTCGTCCTCCAAGATTGACTACTTGTCCCAGTTTCCCCCGTCTCTTCCGGGGTCCTTCTTTCTGCATGATGTGTACACTGCGTATTCACTGTTGCTATTATGGCACATATCATGTTTTTTAGTAACTATGACTCATTTTTATTCATTGCAGTGGGAGCCCCATTGCACTCCTCTTGGTACCCCAAGGGCCTAGTACAGAATACTAGTCCGTGACTGTTGCTAAGATGTTTGAGATGAATGAACGGGCTGCATATAGGGAAATAGCAACTTCACTCCTAACACCAATCAGGCTTTGTTTTGTTTTGTTTTGGGGTCTGTTCAAAATGCTTTGGGCTGCAAGTAACTGATTCCGCGACTAGCAGTAGCTAAACTGATAATGGTTTGTTTTTCTCACGGGTCAGGAAGTCTAGAGGAATGCCATTGTTCACCAATCTCAAGACTAGCATTCCAGTGATGTTTTGGGACTTTCCTTCCTCGTCATAGAATGGCTCATCCAGTTCTAATACTTCCATATTCGATGTAGGAGGATGGGAGAAAGGGAGAAAGGGAAGAAAACAGTTTTACCTCTTTTATCAGAAAAACAAGAATGTTCCCACAGACTTCTGCTTCTCATTGGCCACCCCTAGCTGCAAGGAAGGCGGGCAAAACCAAGCCTCTACAATAGAAGGTTCTAGAAGGAGAATAGGGATTTGCAAGTGACTGTTGGGTCAGCCTACAACACTATCTACAACATTGCTCTAATATGCATGGCAAATGTATTTTTTCTAATGTTTATTTATCTTGAGAGAGACAGAGACAGAGAGCAAGCAAGGGAGGGGCAGAGAGAGAGGGAGACACAGAATCCAAAGCAGGTTCCAGGCTCTGAGCTGTCAGCACAGAGCCCCATGTGGGACTCGAGATCACAGACTGTGCAAGATCATGACCTGGGCTGAAATCCGACGCCCAACTGAGTCACCCAGATGTCCCGGCAAATTTATTTCCAAAGTGTCTACAGAAATATTGGAAAACGATGTAACGGGTAAGTTTTTCATAGCCTGATTAGTGACATACCAAGGCACATCTTTTGAAAGGATAGTAGGAGAAGTGTTTCATGCAACTAATCTTTCACTGCCTTGGGATGGGGATTTGGGTAAATCCTATGATTTTTCTGTTCACTTTTCTATAATGACAGTCCCTAAAGTCATTTTAAGTTACAAAACAGAATTTCAATTCTCTCATTGGGATAAGTTCCAGGCAAAATCATTAGATAAGATTTCAACCTTCTGTCTTCACTCAAAGGTCACCTTCCTCTTTCTGTTGCCATCACCACCCCACGCTAAGTAAGACCCATTGTCAGATGCCACCCACCTTCCAGGAGGTGACAGCTGTGGAGCCAGGAGAAGGCAGGAGGACGGGCTGTTCGTTGGCTGTGTGGATCTGAGCCCTACGGGTCTGGCAGGTGATTAAGCTCACCATTTCTCCCGTGGGGCTCTTGGGGAAGTCCTGTCACTGGGGACCCCAGCGGGAGTGGGGGGCGGGCAGTGCCTCTCTCCACTGAGTGATCACTCACGACTGCTTCCACAACCTTCTGAGTCCACACCACCTCCCACCCCTTGCTGTTCTGGCCCTACCTCAAGCAAACCACATTGAAGAGGCCCCGACCTGATGCTGTCCCACATAGTTCAGGTGTGTTCTATGGAAAATTCTCTCCTATCCCTTGCCCAGCAAGCTTGGGCAGTGCAGGCCAGAGACCACGATGGCCGCCTGCTGCCTCAGAGTGCTTGGTCCCCAGGCCTGAACTGGCCTTGAACCCAGTCCCAAGTTCTTCCTGTGGTTCACCAGGCTTGATGTAAAGGAGATAAACCCCTCTAATCCTGTCCACTTGGCAACATCTTTCTCCAAAGAAATCGGTAGCAAACTTCTCTTCCCTCCCTATACTCTCACTAAAGGGGATCACACAACAGGTCCTGAGGCTCTTTGTAATTGTATATGAGGGAACGTCTGTCCCCCAAACACTTTCCAAACTGAGGTAGGAAGCACTTACTTTTAAGCACTTTTTTTACCTTCAATACGCATCAGCCATCGGAATAATTCAAATCGCATTCACAGAGACCAACAGAAAAAAATACATGAATAGCATGTAAATCAAAAGAATATATACGCGAGACATGCATCATTATATATTCATCAATTCAAAATTCAAACACCACAGTATACCAGAACCATGGCAGTTAAACAAAACACCAGCTCCTATGAGGCTCCCATTCATAATGGGGAGGCAGAAAATAAATAAATACACAGATATATAATATGCAAAGCAGAAATAAGGCCTATGATGAAACATGGTGGGCAAGGGACGGAACATGGCATGGGCTGGGGTGCTGTCATCTGAGAACGGAACCGAATATGCAAAGTGAAAAAGCATAGAGAAGGAAGCCTTGGGATGAAGCTGGCGATTGAGAAAGCAACCCTTACCCAAAGGCAAAGTGTATGGTCTCTTCCCCATAAAAAACAAAATTTGCTATTCTAGTTCACTCTGTTTAACTCACCTCACCTTATTCCCATAACTCTGCTTCAAATATTTTAAATTAAGAAAGTACTCATCAGAATCCTAAGTATTTCACCCACTACAAATTTCCAAATGGAGTATCTCTTCTAAAGCCAATTAAACTATTAAAATGAGGTGTTCATCCAAATGATGAATATTTTGTTTCATATTGGTTTTCTCAAGCTTATTTATTAATTTTGAGCGAGAGAAAGACAGCATGCATGTGAGTAGGGGACAGGGAGAGAGATTGGGAATCCCAAGCTAACAGCACGGAGCCTGACACGGGGCTTGACTGCATGAACCATGAAATCATGACCTGAGCCCACATCAAGAGTTCAACCAACTGAGCCACCCAGGCGCCCTTATTTAATATTGGGTTTTTTTTTTCATGTTTATTTATCTTTGAGAGAGAGACAGAGAGACAGAGACAGAGACAGAGCGTGAATAGGGGAGGGGCAGAGAGAGAGGGAGAGACAGAGAATCCGAAGCAGGCTCCAGGCTCTGCGCTGTCAGCCCAGGGCCCAACACGGGGCTCGAACTCACAAACCACGAGATCATGACCTGAGCTGAAGTCTAAAGCTTAACCAACTGGGCCACCCAGGTGCCCCTGATATTGGTTTTATTTTTATTTTATTTTTTAAATCTTTTTTTAATGTTTATTTTTGAGAGAGAGAGAAAGACAGAGTGCAACTGTGGGAGGGTCAGAAAGGGGGGAGACACAGCATCCGAAGCAGGCTCCAGGTTCTGAGCCGTCAGCACAGAGCCCGACGGGGAGCTCGAACTCACGAACCCCAAGATCGTGACCTGAGCTAAAGTGGGACGCTCAACCGACTGAGCCACCCAGGCGCCCCTTAACATTGGTTTTAAATTCACTCAGTGAGACTTCAAGGCGAAGCACTTCGTCTTTGTCAATATTCGTACAAGCGGCCGGTGGGTGCACCACGTTGTGTGTGCAGTGGTGAGTGTGTATGTTTGGGCGGGTGGAAGACAGCCGCTCCTGCTGTTTAACACGCCGTGAGTCTCTGTGCAACTGAATCCTAATGCACAGTCATCACTGATGGAAGCAGGACTGTCCACTGTCTGTGCCCAGAGACACTGTGAGCAAGTGAAGGGAGGAAACTTACCTCCCCGCTCATCTCCCGCACGACCTAAGACGCCCAGTGCGGTTATGGCAGGATGTCCCAGCAATCAGGGGAAAGGTGGCAGGTGGCACCGAGACCCATGACATCCGGGCTAGACGGTGCGTTGATAACGCTGTTGCCTCCGCTGGCAGAAAGCCGCACGTCTGCAGGCTCCTGTCTAGACCCTTCTTCCCTCTGGAGCCTTCCTTCCTTCTTCTCTTCCTTACCCCTGTTGTTACCGACCCGGCTCGGTGTGATAAGCCCCTTCCAGCGCAGCCTTCTGTCCGATTTTGTCAGGCTGGCCCTTCAAGGTCATGGTAAGACCTTGGCCCAAGTCAGGCTCGTGGGCGTTCCCCCCGCTCTGCCTTTCTGCTTTCTTAGGGCACCCCCACCCTCCCCCCGCTACCGCCCCCGGCCCTCCCACCACCCGGCTGCTCTGGTAGCATCATCAGCCTCCTCCTCTTCCCGCTCCTACACCTTTCTAGAAACATCCACTCACGTACAAATTCTGTTTTGACAATTTTGCACTCAGCACGTGACTGCGCGGGAAATGACGACCCAAAGTCCGAATACAAACGTGACAGAGGACCGCAGGTGGCGGTCAGGGTCTTGGGGAAGGTGTAGCTGCCGAACACAGGGGCAAAGTCCAGACAAAATGGTGGGCTGAAGATGGAAATTCCTGTACCGATGGCTTCCCACGTCACTGAAAGGTAAAGTGAGGGTCCTCGGCGAGCAAGGCCTTAGTGGTCAAGCCCCCTGTCCCCGGGCTCGTCTCCTCCTCGCTCGTTGTCCCCCTAGCCCCTGCCTCCCCTCCCTCTTGCTCATTCCACCGCAGCCCTCGGCACCCTTCAGTCCTGAACACGGAGCCACACTCCCTGCCCCAGGGTCTTTGCACTTGCTGTCCCCCCGGTTCGGCGTGATCTTCGTGCAGATGTCATTTCTTACTCCCTCACCCCCTTTCTGTCTGCACTCAAACGTCCTCTTTCTCAGGATGCCTTCCCAAACACCCTGTACAAAATAGCAACACGCCCCATGCCCCGCCTTGAGTTGCCTGATCCCTCTCTACAGCACCCATGACCATCTGCTACATACCCAGTTGTTTATCTGTTCGGTATCTGTCTCAGCCCAATGTGTTGTCCACTCCGTGAGAGCAAAGCCATCGTCGGTTGAATTCACTGCTCTCTTCCCAGCATGAGAGGGGTTCAGCCACGCCACAGGCACTCGGGAAATATTGTTGAACATACAAATGGACAAACACTCACTCTACGGGCATCCTGGACCCCGGGCCGATGCCCGGGGTATCTCTTCCCCCACACCCCCCACCCTCATTCCGAGCTTGGCTTCCAGCCCCTGCCCCCAGGGCTCCGGCACTGCCAGGCTCACTGCAGCCACAGCTGGGGCGTGGCTCTGACCGTGTCCTGCCTCACGCGGTGGCTGTCCCCCGGCCGCACCCCTCTGGCCAGCAGCTCTCCACTGCGCCCCAGGGAGCCCGTGACCTGCTGTCCCACACTCACTCTGCAGGTGCCAGCTGACCCCAACTCACAGGTCACTTAGCAGGACAGGTTCTGCCACTTTGGCTTCCTTCCCAGGACGCGTAACCACCAGCGGATGGGGAGGACAAGGTCACCTTCACGTTTTACTCCCTTGATGGAGATTCTCGCGTCTGCGTGAGAACCCACAGCGGAAGCATTCAGGAAACCTGTGCCTGGGGTTTAAGGTGGAGAACGTACATCCTGATGACTCTCGCTGAGAGACGTTCCTAAGAGACGCATCTCTGTAGGAGAGACCGGTTTTGTCACACCAGACACTGCTGGCTCTTGCATTGTGCTCTCCCTAGGTCCTCCTAGGGAGCCCCAGAGTCCCTTCCCGTCTGCAGACACGTCCTGCGCCTGCCCCCGTGCCAGTCCCACTGGAAGGGAGGGAGTCCCAAAGCCCTGGGGCACGTTAACAACCCCCTGCAGTGGGTGTATCACTAAACGACACTCTTCGCTCCCCAATACCGCAACGTGTACTGTCGCAGCCTCAGCTAGGGCGAGCCCTCCACCACCAGTTTGCACCCTCCCCCCACTGCTCCCATCTTGTGCTGAAAAATCTGTCCACGCCCGGAACACAGCATCCTCAGCGAAATGAGCCGAGCACTCAGGACCACACGTTACAGGCTTCCGTTTGTATGAAACGTCCAGAGGCAGCAAACCCACAGACACAGCAGGTTGTCAGGAGCTGGGGAGGGGGGCGGTCAGGAGTCACGGCCAACGGGCTTCCCTGGGGGATGCTGAAAATGGTCTGGAATAGTGACACATCCTGGTGAGCATCCTAGAAGCCACTGAATTGGACCCTTTCAAGTGGTGAACCGTCCGGTAGGTGAATTTCAGCTTCCGAAGAAAACTAATACGAGCATTGCAGTTGATGGAAATACATCGCTGTACCACCACGTGTAGAATCCCTCTGGGCACAAAAACTCTTTAATGCGGCTACCTTGACCTTCCCGGTGGTTTATCGAACTGTCTTCTCGAGATGGTCTCCGTCGCTTTCCAGAACGGTCAGAACAGACGGCTCTGTCCCGAAGACACACATAAACAAGACACGATGCAAACTCCCTATCGGCTCATCCGAGTTCTCCTTCTCGCCCTCATCTCTCACTGGCTCCGGGTGACTTTCCCCACCTCCCACCTACCTTGCCACGCCACGCTCCAGCCTCCTCAAATGAACCCTCTGGGCCCTTCGTGTAGCCTCCTTCCCTCCTCAATGTCCACTCCACCTTCAGACCCAACCTTCTTCAGGGAGCCCGATGCTTCACAAGGCAGCACAGCCACGAGCCTGTCTTCTAGCTTCTCCATCACTCACGTCATTTGCGTCTCCTCCCCGAGCTCGCGAGGTCAGGGCACCGGGGTCCTGAGCTCCACTTTCAAAGCCTCATGCAGAGTAACCTCTCTAAGGGAAAAGGAGGTCTTCAGCCGGCACTGCAGGTGGCTCAGGCAGAATTTATCCAGCCCCACGTAAGACCCAACAAGCCAGACAAATGACAAAACTTCCCTTCTCTTTGTGCTAGTGTAGACACAATTGCTTGACTTCTATTTTTAGTTACATTGGACGTGCTCTGGGAAATGAGGTCATGCTTCTGAATTAACATTCCTGCCCGTTCTGCTTCCAACGAGGGTACTACGAATTCCCCAAAGTGCCGTCAGAACGATGAGAAAATCGGCTTGTCCAGACTCTCTTTCCCTGATGCTTTTGCATCCATATCGCTAATGGGAATAAGGGCTAGTTGCTGGGTTGCCAAAAATCCTAGGTGATTCACAACCAGCTTTGCCAAAGCAAAATTAACCAGTAGGGGCCTTATGTGTAGTCACGCGCACATATACCCATTGACTGATCCAAACGGACGTCGCATTAGAAAGGGAAAATAAAATAAAAGGACTCGGCCCCCTGGATGTCAGAGATGACACATCTTGGGCCACATTCGCCATTCTGAGGACGACTAGAACCACATGTGAATTCCTCTGAATTCTGAATTGCTCTTCCCTTCATGGCGACCTCTGGTTAAACATCCTCTCCTGGAACATTTTGTAGGAAGCGCGGAGGCAGCGTGAGCCGACGAGAGCAGTATGCACGTTAATATAAACGTGCTGCTTGTTCATAATTAGAAAGTTTGAATGGAGTCTCAGCCCCAGACACGGCAGCAGGAAATTCATGATACAAACCTATCCCCTTATAAAACTAAACAAGTTGAACACAGAAAAGGAAATGGTAAGGGCAACAAATACCACGGCTCATGTCTTCCTTTTTTCTGCCTCTCCCGCCTACGGTTCTTCTTCCGGTCAGTTGGCTTTCCTTCTTCTACTTGTCCTTTGTTTTCCCGCGTCGTTGTCCTTCACTTTCTGCCCTTCTCCATCCTCTGCCCCTTGTGTGGTAGTGAATTGAGGGTGAGCCTGCCCCACCCCCCTACCTCACACCTGCCAGCCGGGGGGATTGACACGGGTCTGAGCTCACTTTCCCACCTGCCCACTGGACTGATTGTCAGGTTACTGTCAGGTGAAATGGGGCACCTGGGAGGTGCTCATTTATTCATCTAAAAAGAAGCGTAGCATCCACGGTGCCCCGGGCACTGGTATCAGGCTAAAAGAGCACGTTCCTGCCTAGGGGGCTTGTCACCTCCCGGGAACAGCAATCAGGCAGAAATTGCAAGATGGCGGCCTCCACCCCCTTTTCTTTTTCTCACCCCCATTCTTTCCCTTCATGCTTCTCTCTTGCTTGGGCATCTGAATGGCCAAAATCAACATTGACGGGGCTTTCCTGGACCAGCACCATGGTTCATGAGCCAGTCAGGAAAGGGACTGCCCTCCTGGTGGATTTTATATCTGGAATGAAATCTGTTTCGTTTTGTTCTTTCTTCCCCCATTATCTTCGTGCCCACGCACACCGCAGAGTTCAGCTTCCAGGCAGATCTATCTAAGACACCGGTGGTGGCTTACGGCCCAGTTAGGGCACACTTCAGGTCCTCTACATCTTTCCTGCGCATGAACAAAGTCCCAGTTGAAAGTGGTCCTGGCATTCCCTTCCCCCGCATCCTCATTTGCCTGTGCGTGTTTGTAGAAATGATTTGTCTTTCCACCTCTTCAGACCTTCCTGAGGAAGGACAGTGCAGACAGAATAACTATCACCAGCACACTCCTACCACTCTCAGGGGCCAGGGAGCTGTCCTTTGATCACCGCTTGCTTCTTCACACAGGAGGGCAATGACAGGCTATTCCCATAGCTAACACCTCCTTCCCAAGTATATTTGTATTTTAACAGGGGATTCTTCATTTCTGCTGCTGGGTGGGAACTGGGTTCATATTGGGGGAAGTTTAGTTACCCGATTCCCCCTGAAGTCATATCTCGAGGATAGTTGTTCATTTTCAGTAGCAATGATGACGGTGAGAAACTCAAAACAAGGCCTAATAATAATCCCTGCCATTAATTAAGTACTTACCAGCCACCAAGTGCTTATTTAAATCTTCACTAAAACTCTATGAGGCATTTTTATTACTATTTTATTCCAAAGGATGATGAAAGATTCAAAAAGGTCATAACTGCCCAAGACCACACACAGGGCCAACATCTAACCCCACTCGAAGTGAACCCCAAACCTGGGTTTTTAATCACTGTCCACATCCCCATACGGGGTTGTGACTGACAGAACTAGAGATGTTTATCCTGGAGAAAAAAAAAAAAAAAATGACTCCCAGGGACGTCTTATGCTATCTAAATAGAGGAACGTTTTTCATGTATAAATATTTCTGTGGCTCCAGAGACAGACAAATTTGGGGTTCACTCTGATGAAACACATCCCAACAACTAGAACAATTCTCATTTTTATTCATTTACCACCAACTACCTGTCAAATCCACATCCACCCATCATATTCACTCCCCCCATGTACCTACAAAGAAGACATCATCCACACTTAGAAGTCAGAGAAGATAAATAATCTGCCTCAGGTTTCCTTGCAAATGCAAGTGTCAACATTGGGATTCAGGTCTCTGCTCAATTTCCCTTATTCTGTGCTGCTCTCCAGAATTGAGTGAGGAGAAAAGGCTTTGCTTGAGATTTTAAAAACCGTGCATGATCAGCATGCCCTGGAGACAGCAAGGTCCTAGGTTCTCTTCTTTAAAAAAAAAAAAAAAAAAAAAAGTTCATTTATTTTTGAGAGAGAGAGAAAGCACGGGGGAGGGGCAAAAAGAGAGGGAGACAGAGGATCCAAAGTGGAATCCATGCTGACAGCAGAGAGCCCAATGCCAGGCTCGAACTCACAGGCTGAGCTGTGAGATCATGACCTGAGCTCAAGTTGGACGTTCAACCAACTGAGCCACCCGGGGGCCCCTAGGTTCTCTTCTAAGAGCTGATCACGGTCTTGTATTTCAAACAGATGGCAATTTTACAGGCTGGCCAGATGTAGGCGCGTGTTAGCTCTCACACATACACACGGGGGAACAATTCTAAACATAAATTTACAAGCATGAATTACACAATGAAGATATAGACACTCGGCCAAAAAGGGGAGATTTTACAAATTAACTACGTCCTTTCAGTTAGTCATTTAAAACACACTCCGCTTGGGGCGCCTGGGTGGCGCAGTCGGTTAAGCGTCCGACTTCAGCCAGGTCACGATCTCGCGGTCCGTGGGTTTGAGCCCCGCGTCAGGCTCTGGGCTGATGGCTCGGAGCCTGGAGCCTGTTTCCGATTCTGTGTCTCCCTCTCTCTCTGCCCCTCCCCCGTTCATGCTCTGTCTCTCTCTGTCCCAAAAATAAATAAACGTTGAAAAAAAAAAAAATTTAAAACACACTCCGCTTTATTGAATGGTATCTCAAATAGAATCCCGAACGTAATTCGATTAAACTAACATCCTATAGTCATAAGTACGTGAGAAACAGTTTATTTATGAAACATAAATGGAAATCTTATTGATTTTTTTTTATTTTGACTAATTCCTGTTTATATTCACTAAAGATTTTGAAAAAAAAAAAAAAAAACACGTTCTTATGAATCCCATTCCTAAACATCTGGGCTCAGAGTGGTATGGCCAATGAGGAGTTCAAAGGGTGAATTATTTTATCTCTGTGCAAAGCCAATGCCATAACTTGGAAACCACACATCTGTGAATTTGTGAGAAGGAAGACTGTATTTTTTTTCCTTTGCTTTATAGTAAAAGAGGAGAGCCTGGACAGTCTTCCTCACCCAGAGGGTTTATAAATGGCCGCACACACATGCTGTCTTAGGGAACAATTATAGCGGCTGGCAGGAAGCCTCTACTGGAGGGGACACAAAGAAAATGCTAGTTAGAAATAGGTCAAGGGAGTTGTTTAAGGACAGTGACAGTGAATCCATTAAAAAACAAAACAACTGAATTTTACACGAGCGCTACAATCCAATAGAAGCTTCATCTATTAAAATTCTACATTTTGCTCATTTCCCAAACCATTTCAAATTTTCTCTTGATAGGATCTCGTTGGATGAATTAAATTGTCAGACGCTGGAAAAATGAAGATGTCTGCTTACTCACTGCTTATAAAAGTGAATATTTCTTAAGTACCAAGGACAAATTTTTAAATAAGAAAAGCATAGATAATATTCAAATGTACATTTTTTTCAGAAGCCACCCAAATCAGAACTTAAGTTCATCCAAAACAAACCAAATGATTGCGCACTATTTATATCCTCTTTATAAATATAATGGCTAAGTAACCGACATATAAAACTCATCAATTAGAAAACTATTTAAGGCAATTGAATATGGTTCAGAAAATGTATTTTTTTTTAATTTTTTAATGTTTATTTATTTTTGAGAGAAAGGGTAGACAGAGCGTGAGTGGGGGAGAGGCAGAGGGAGAGGGAGACACAGAATCTGAAGCAGGCTCCAGGCTCTGAGTTGTCAGCACAGAGCCCGACGTGGGGCTCGAACCCACGAACTGTGAGACCGTGACCTGAGCCGAAGTCGGACGCTCAACCCACGGAGCCACCCAGGCACCCCAGGAAACGTATTTTTAATCGCATTGGTAATTAAAATTTTATGTGTGTTTGTCTTTTAAGTCATTGGTCACCTTCTTGTTTTCTAAACATTTTCCTTTTTTTGAGTAAATAACCTGCAGATATCGTAAATATAAGACAAATATTCCAAAAAGGAAATATTGCGTATTCTCTGCAAACCCTTCACCTACGCGTCCAATCAGCTGCCACGTCTGAGTGCCCCATCACACTAGCTATCTTTGAATCCGTTCCTTCCTGGTGTCCATATTAGTTTGGGCTTTCCTCTCTCTTGCTCAGACCATGAGGTCAGGGCCCTAACTTTCCTCACTGCCCCAAATCCTTTCCCTTCAGTCAATCCTTCACAGTGCCATTGAGTTATTCTAGAATGGAGTATGACAAAGCCTCTCCCCTTCATAATGATGTTCAGTACTTCAAGTTACCCGCATGATCAAGGTCAAATGCTTCAAAGACAGGCTCACTTTCTAGCCTTGTCCCCTCCCCTCCTTCCTGAACATCCCCCCCCAACCCCGCCACCAAGAACGCTGCAGGCACGTTCACGTCTTTGTACTCGTTTTTGCACATTTCTCGCACATTCTGTTTCCTCCCGCAGCATCTGCCTCCTCCCTACCTCTTAAACTCAGTACCCATCCTTGGTGGCCCAGCTCAAACGCCCCTCCAGTTTTCCCTCTCGACCCAACACTGCCTAAGGAAAAACGGGAATGGGGCCATGACAGATAAGGCTGCCGGGCCCTTTCTTATTCTCTTATAATACTTATAATACCGTGTACTTACATGGCTGCATCCCACTCTGGAGACCGGGAACCTTTTAAGAACAGAAAGCTGGTGTCGGTATCCCTCATCCACCCCCCCCAGAGACTGGCACACAATCCAGCCAGTGCTTATGGAGTGAGCGAGGACCGACGAAGGTAAGCTGGGCAAATGCAAGATCTTTCTCTGAACGGCTGATGAAAAGCCAGAACCTTAGACTCGGGCCGTGCATCAGGGAAGAACTGATCTTATATTGAAGCTGTTAAATGGGTGAACAGGGGACGTTGGAAACACTCCTTCGCATTTTAGGAGACAGCTATAAAACACTTGAGAGATGGGAAGAACCTGATAATCACGACTACCCAGACCCTACCCGTCCATCGATGCCCAGCCAGCAGGGCAGAGGGCTTCCTCTAGCGGAGGCGATGAGAAGAAACCTCTGTCTTCTTGAACATCGTTAGCACTTAACTTTCACGTATGGGTGACTGAAGAAGGAATGGATTGTCTTTATTCATAAACTATGGAAACGTCTCTCGCTCACAACCTCTCCCGTGTCGTTCCATGTCCCACAACATTCACGGCTGAAAACGGGGAGCCCGAGTTTTCATATACTTGGTTGCTCATGACCATTCCCTAGAGGCACTTCCCCACCTCCATACAAAGCAAGAACTAGAAGAAACGTGGGTTGTTCTTATCTTTTTTTTTTCTTTTCTGTAATACTCCTCTTAACGGACAGATATTAATAGGTGGCACCAGAAAAAACTGGGAGCTGGTCTAACCTTTCATCGCAAACTCCAAAACAGTTTCTCACAGCCTGGGGAGAGGTACACTCCTTCACGACACAGAAGTTGGGGGAAAGCAGTGATTCAAAAAGAGAAAAGAAAAGCAACAGGGCCAAAGGGAAGTTGGGACTCAGCCTATGGAAGATCAGACGGTAAGGAGTTATTGGCATTTGTGCGGAGTCTAAAAAATGTTTGTGGTCAATGCTGTGAGCATTTACTGGTCACTTCCTGCACTAAGGGCTTCCTTCAGGAGCTAGAAGTCCTGGTACACATCAACTGATTGCTCTACTTGCCACATACACTTTAAAGTACACTCTATGCCCAATGTGGGCCTTGAACTCATGACCCCAAGATCAAGAGTCTCATGCTCTACCAACTGAGCCAGCCAGGCACCACTAAACATTTCTTTTTTGTCTTAATATATCGGTGGTACCAATCCATTTACACGTGAAAGTACCATCTGCCCACGTAGGATGATGATCTGAGATCTGGTGACGAAGCCGCTGGGGAGGATCTCTGGAGCAGAAGACCCTCGGTGGGCCATGAAGTTCAAGTACGTAATTCCTTACTAAGTCCTTGCAACTGAATTTGTTCCTAAAACCTAAACTTCCTCAAGCTTAAAAAGTCTTTTCAAGTGTGAGAATAATGAATTTTAAAACTTCCATTTTGTAATAGATGACTACCCACGAGAAAGATATTAAATTAAACAATGTTAGTTATTCCGCTTTAATGACCTTACGGTAGAAATCAGCCACCAACACTAGGCGTGGCTTCAACAGTCGACTGACTGGATGCAGGAGGTTCAGAAGACAGCTTAATTCATGGAGAATCCACTTTACCCATGACGGGCATGAACTAAAGAACCTTAACCCTTGGAGCAGACTTCGCTAAATAAGTTTAGGCAAACTGATAACATAACTCGGAAAGCGCTTACTTCCAAAAAGCAAACTAACAATTGCCTGTTTCAGAATTGGAAATAAGGGTTTGTAACAAGCTCTTACTGTGACATGACCTATGGATCCACAGAGTATGACGATAGGCACCGCTATGCAGCAAAATGTAGATAGGTTTGCCTTTTACAGTGACTGGTCAGTGGGCAGAGAGAAATGATCATTTGCCTCTGCACTTAATACGATGTCTGCAAAGCACGTGTTGTCCTTGAAAACCTGTCCTCTCCTATAACTCAACCGGAGTTTTAAGCTAAGCCTTCCCTCATTAGAAAAAAAAAAGGAAAACAAGACAGTAGACGTGTACAAGGGGTCTGGAACGCATCCTTCTCTTTGAAGAACACGTTTGCTTTGTTCTTCTGCATGCAGGTGGAAAGAAGGGATAAATTACAGTGTCTGAACTCTGTTCCTTGGATTCTGCATTTAGTCACCATTTCCTTGCAACATGGCAAGGGGCAGTTCCTTTAATTCTTTTGGGGAGAAGGGAGCAATTTACTTTTATGTCAGAATGTCATGGGGTGCCTGGGGGGCTCAGTCGGTTAAGGGTCTGACTCTTGATTTCAGCTCAGGTCATGATCTCACCGTTCATGAGTTCGAGCCTCACATCGTGCTCTGTGCCGACGGGGCAGAGCTTGCTTGGGAGTCTCTCTCTCTACCCTCTCTCTCTCGCCTCTACCCTACTTGCTCTCTCACCATAAATAAATGAACTTTAAACAAATTTTTTTAAATGTCAAGTTGTTTGGCCATGCCTACCTATGCCGGAGGTCCCAATAATACAGAACCACTTTTATACAGCTTTTCTGTTTTTCATATTTTAGAAGATCTTTCAAGGGATTTTTTTCCTATTCATTCTATGAGAGATTTTATATAGAACCTGTTACTTGGTCTAGAAGCCGCTGTAGGCTTCCGATTGTGTCTGGCTCTGAAAAGAATTAATGTTTCTGTCTGCACTGTTTTTCTTATGGCTGTGGCTTTCAATCATAATAAATTAGAAAAAGCAGAATAATTTATGTCAAGAATTCATATATAGAGCATTTTTCCTACTGTTTAATTAAAATTTAAGATATACAAAATAAATAAATAAATAAATAAATAAATAAATAAATAAATAAATAATAAAATAAAATTTAAGATATATATACATATATCTTCAATTTGACTCTAAGTTATCATTTCCAAATGACATTTTTGTCCCCTTAAGAGAGTCAGTAAATGAGATTATTTAAAACCCTAGTGTCTTGGGGTGCCTGGGTGGCTCAGTTGGTTAAGCGTCTGACTTCAGCTCAGGCCACGATCTCACAGTTCGTGGGTTCGAGCCCCACGGCCGGCTCTGTGCTGACAGCTCAGAGCCTGGAGCCTGCTTCGGATTCTGTGTCTCCTTCTCCCTCTGCCCCTCTCCCACTTGTCTCTCGCTCTCTCAAAAATAAATAAACATTAAAAAAAATCTTTTAAAAATAAAAAAATAAATAAAGCCCTAGTGTCTTATGCTGGGTAATAAATTAACTCTATATTCTTCTCAAGAAACATCTACCAGTTGATTTTTCAGCGAAGAGTGCCTTCTTAAGCAGTGTTTAAAGGGTGATGATTCCGGGGCACCTGGGTGGCTCAGTCGGTTGAGTGTCCGACTTCGGCTCAGGTCACGATCTCGCAGTCCGTGAGTTCGAGCCCTGCGTCGGGCTCTGTGCCGACACCTCGGAGCCTGGAGCCTGCTTCAGGTTCTGTGTCTCCCTCTCTCTCTGCCCTTCCCCCACTTGTGCTCTTGTGCTCTCTCTCTGCCTCTCAAAAATAAAATAAATGTAAAAAAAAATTAAAAAAAAAATAAAGGGTGACGATTCCAATGCCTACAAACGTTAAATAACGAACGTATTTCCATCTCTGTTAATGCCCCCCTCTCCTTCCCGATCCCTCTGGGGGATCGCAGGGAACTTCCTCTGGCACCACCCACAGAACTCCCTCCTTCCAAACGCACCTGCCTGGAGTGGAGAAGCCTTGAGGGCTCTTTCGGGGTGACCCCTGCAGTTTGAGAAGGGCCACTACACAGCCGCACCCGCCAGGGCCTTGCCGTGGGGACCGGCACAAAACAGAGGGCAGGACTGGCTCTAACGTGCCGAAGTAAAGAGAAAGAGGGGAAGGAACAAATTCAGCAGAACGTCAGTAAGTATTCAATCCGCGTAATGAGCGTGTGGGTGTTCATCGCAATGGTGTCTTCTACCTCTACGGATGCCTAAGAGCTTTCGGGATAATATATTTTGAAAGGGGGCACGGGGGTCCGAGGGCCAGGCACACGACTTCTGCCAATCACGGGTAAAGAGGGTGAAGGCCCAGGCTCCATTCCACCTACACCGAACGGCCTCTGCCTCTCACGTCCACTCTCCACTTGGCTCACCTGGTCGGGTGAGCCTCAGGGCACTTTCGCCGCAGGCTGAGTCCACCAACAGGAGGGTCAACGCGAGAGTGACGTCAGAGAACCCATTCCCCCAACACCCATCCCACATCCTCACCCCACGGCCTGACGGTGTCTTTCAACCAAAGGTCACCTCTCAAGGGACGTTGTTCCTTGTCCTTCAAGGTTCAGGCAACCGTTTCCGCCCTGGTTCCCCTGGCCTCGGGAGGTAACGGTGCCTCGGCTGTCAGGTTCCTCGGCATTTGCCCGTTCCTTTTCACCACTGCATGTAAACCCTTGGCTTATCCTAAGCTGACTGCGGGGACCCTGTCTGATAGAGCGCTCACCAGAGCGTGATTGCCTATTCTGTCCACGAAGGAGAAGGTGAATCCGACTTACTATTCTGAGAAGCAGCAGCGTGCCTGGCTGGCAGGGAGCCCCTGCAGACCATTCCTGAGTATGTCTGTCCCTCCTTCCCTCCCCAGATTCCTCCCCTTGCTCACTGGCGATGGATTTCTTTTTTTTTTTTTTTAATTTTTTTTTAACGTTTATTTATTTTTGGGACAGAGAGAGACAGAGCATGAACAGGGGAGGGGCAGAGAGAGAGGGAGACACAGAATCGGAAGCAGGCTCCAGGCTCTGAGCCATCAGCCCAGAGCCCGACGCGGGGATCGAACTCCCGGACCGCGAGATCGTGACCTGAGCTGAAGTCGGACGCTTAACCGCCGGAGCCACCCAGGCGCCCCTGGTGATGGATTTCTTACTGCTCTGAAGCTGATAGCTCCGGATCAGCCGCAGATCAGCCACTAGGCTGCAAGTACCCCACGGAAGGGCTTAGAGCCGCACACGCAGGCTGAGGTCGCCCTCCCCCGGGAGCCAGAAAAATGGAAACCGCAGGGAAACCACGCTGGCCGTTTCGTCACCACTCGGTGACGGCCGCCACCCGTCTCGTCCTCCGCGGCCTCCTGATGATGATGCTTTCCCTAAAGATACCGTG
This sequence comes from Felis catus, assembly GCF_018350175.1. Lineage (NCBI taxonomy): Eukaryota > Metazoa > Chordata > Mammalia > Carnivora > Felidae > Felis > Felis catus. The sequence goes on from NC_058368.1 coordinate 4,039,318, forward strand.
TGGTCTCCACCAGGATTCTGCCCCCCGCCCCCGCCTCTTTGCGTCTTGTGTTTTCCATTGGATGGCCAAAGACACTGGAGAAGCCCCTCCCCAGGCAGACCCTGGGGACACACGCGGACACACCGAGGGGATGATAGTGGCAAGAAGGAAAATCCCTGCAACCGACCTAGAGGGGTAAGACAGACCGGCTTCCGACGGTTCCTTGGGTCAGGAGGGCAGGAGGCAGCACAACTCCTGTGACAGCTGTGTGATGGCAGAAGCCGTCGCGGAGGGCTAGATGTCGTGCGACTTTCTGGATAACGGAGAGTTAGAAAGAAAACCCCGGGCCCAAGCGGGCTCACTTATGTTAAGAGCGTCACGTCAGCAAACCAAGACTTAATACCTAACCCAACTGCAGTCTCACCCGCCTCCGAAATGTAACCTTTAACCAGTCAACAGGAAATTTCCGCTCAGCGCTAGCAAATATGCTGATAGACCCCTTCCACTCTCCTTAGGAGGGTGACCTTGCCTACACCAATGCATTCTTCACTAATAACTTCGCTTTTTCCACTCCGTCTCTGCCTTCAAAAACCTTTCCTTTTCTAGACCTCCTTTCTATTTGCTACATGGGATGCTGCCTGATTCGTGAGTTTGATCTTTTAAATTACCCCGTTGAATTTTCGTTGCTTAACAGAAGTAATCGTAACAAGTGTTACCTTTTCTTGGGCATTCTGGGTCCGATGCTACGCTAAGTGTCTTACGCTCGTGACTTCTAACATTGTAGGCACTATGATCACCATACTAAGAAAAAGTAACGTACTCAAGGCCATGTAACTGTAAATATCAAAGCTGAGACTCAAACCAAATATGTCTGGCTCAAGAGTTAATACTCTTTCCATTACACAATTTGTTTTCTCTGAAAGGAGGTGGAAGGATATCTGTTCCGAGTTTGTTTTGTTTGGGTGCAGAGGTATCTAAGGAGAAGAGAAGAGAAGAGAGAGAGAGAGAGAGAGAGAGAGAGAGGATACGGAAGAGGCAGGACAGGCCCCATCCTCCTCTCTCTGCTCATACATAAGGGACTGGTTTTGAGCCTATGAGGACAGAAACTCAGGCACAGTGCTGATGAAAAGTTGAACTGGATTAAGTCCACACAGCACTGCTTTCTCCCTTAGAGAACAAAACCAGCCCAGGCTTGAGGAGAAGCCACTCCTCTCCCCTCACTGCCCTGTTCCCATGTTTCAGAGTCGTTTGGGGCTCAAGGTGTCCACAGGGGATAATGTCTTACAGAAGCACCTGCTGCAGAGACCTTGACAAGTCCCCTTGACCGAGAGGCTCAAGAGGAAAGAAAGGGAGCAAATTCATTTCTGAGCCCGTATAAGACGTCACCACCCTGAGGAGGCCCCGACACGGCCAGGGAAGAATTTACGCAGACAAGAGGAGCATGGGGGGGTTAAGGTCTGATCAGACAGGTGAAGGCTTGGAGCCATGGAGATATGGATGTAAATATTAACTGACCTTATTTATACTCGTGAACTACTGGAACCGAGGAGGTGTGGAATAGTGACTAAGCCACATGTTCTTTCTTTGGACTCCTAAAACCCTGGCTCTTTGTTGGGGTCACTGCCATTAGACCCATGGCTTCAAGCCTGCGTCTGCTCCCGCCCCCTCGTGAGAACGCCAAGGTCTGGCTTCTTTTCCTGGCCCTCCGCCGCCCACCTGCTCTTCCCTTTCTCGGCTTCGTTTCATACACTAGGTCTCAGCTTCCTTGTCTGTTCTCCTGAAGACTGGACTCCACTCTCCCATCTGAATTTTTCTTACTTCCTAGTGTGTTCCAGGGGGAAAAAAACAAAACATGCATTTGGTTTTTGTCTCCTTGGGCCTGGGACAGAGCTTGGAAATTTCCTGAGCCACAGGGCTCGTTTGGGTATGCTAATGAGATCACTTGTGGCAGAACTGTTACGTAGGTTCAAGAAGCAATCGTGTGATTCGCGGTTTAGAACTTTCAGCTGCCCACCCCCCCTCCCGACCTCCAGGGAGGGGAGAGGGGCTGCAAATTGACTTCGGCCATGGATGACTTGACCAATTTTGCCTACCAAGTCAAACTTCAGTAAAACCCCCCAAAACAACGAGGCTCAGGAATCTTCCAGGTGGGTGAACACACTAAGGTGACGGGAGGGCCCGGAAACTCTGCACACCCCTTCCCCCCAAGTCTTGTCCACTGCTTCTCTTCCACTTGGCTGTGACTGAGTCACTTGCGAGTGAAGTGCCGAGTTCTGAGTCGTTCTACTGAGACGCTGAACCTGAGGGAGGGCATCATGGGAATCCCTGAATTTGTAGTTGGGCAGCCTGGAGATCCCACTTGTGTCTGGCCCCTGAAGTGGGGGGCCAGACTTGTAGGGTCTGTGCTAACTCTTGGTAGTGTCAGTTGGAGAATTAGGAGACTGATTGCTTTGGGAAAAGATGGCGCAACATCCACCCAAAGTAGGTTGCTGTCGATACTCGTCTTGATTGTATTTAACGTGGTAAGGATATTCTCGCAGCCTTGGCGAGGACACTGACAAACACGTGCACGAACCACCACGGAGCCATCAGGCAAGAGCCTCCAACACCCTTCTGTCCCGCCGAGAGCCGTCATCATCTCTCGCCTGGATTGTTCCGGCAACCCATAAGGGGTCTCCCCACTTCTATACCTGGCCCTCTACGCAGCAGCTAGAGGGATCCTCTAAACACGTAAATCAGAGCACATCACTCCTTAAAACGCTGCAGTGGACTCCCAGTTCCTTCACAGTGACCTGGTGCCCAGCTCCTGTTCAACTGCATCATCAACTGGCCATCATTCACCTCACTCCATGCCTGTCACCTCCTTATTCTTGGAACATTCCAGGCAGCTCCCACCTAGAGGCTTTGCACGGGTTCCCCTATCTGGAACCTTCTTCCCCTAAATAGCTTGTGATTATTGCCTCCCCTCCTTCAAGTGTTTGCTCAGATTTCACCCTTCTCCGCGAGGTCTGTCCCGACCTTCCTATTTAAAATTGTGACACATCTTCTCATACAACCCCTTCAGACTCCCACCTCCTTGTCCCGGCCTAGCGTTCCTTTTGTTCCGTCATAGAAGATAGCATATAATGTAATCATGCATTGCATTTGTTGTTTCTTTTCCCTCTTTCCTTGCTAGAATGTAAGAGTCACAAAGTCCACATTTCCTTGCTAGAATGTAAGAGTCACAATTCTTCCCCTGATGTATTCCAAGTGCCCGGCACATGATAAATGCGCAATACACATTAGGCGAGTGGATGATTTTAAGAACAGAGGTCTGTCTGAAGGACCCTGATGGACAGTGCTGCCCTGTAATCCCCAGGTTAGATGTGGAAGTGGCTGCATTTGGTAGACCCTGGGAGACGCTGGGAGAGGCAGGTCTAGTCACGCTGGTCCGGAGCTTGCTTGAACCTGGGCTCTCTCCTTGACCAACCTTTAAAAAAGCTCCTCTGAGCCCTCTGTTCAATGAGGACTTGCCTTTGGGCTGTGACCTTGACTTGTCTAACCCAGTTTTAACAAGAATCCACTAAGTCAGTTTAGCAAAAATCTCCCTCCCCTTAAGATGTGATTTCCCTCAATATTTAACCAAATTCCTTAACCCCTACCCCTGATACCCGATCACCATGGCCTGCCTTCAGCAAGAATTCTGTCAAGTTGGTTTAGCAAGAATCCCCCTACACTGGATATCTTCTCTTATTAATTTTCCATACCCTGGTCCCCTCACTCTGCTCATTGGCTATAAGCCCCCCGTTGCCATTGCCGTATTTGGATTTGAGCCCAGTCTCTCTCCCCTGTTGCAACGGTCTTGACATCTCTTTCAACAGTCCTGAATAAAGTCTTCCTTACCATTTTAACAAGTGTCAGAATAAATTTTTCTTTAACCAACCCTATTAGTTTGAGCAAGTCACATAATTTCTGTGTCTCATCTGTCAGACCCATAAGAGAGGATCCCAGACATCGCCACTAGCCTGAATCAATACCAAAGATGCCAAGCTCATTAGCACATTGTAACTAGAATTGTTTCCTAGGCATCACTGGGGGCAATTTCCCCAAATGTGGCCCACCCTTCCGTATCCGGGAATCTGCTTTTACACTGTCACACGCTGAAGCTCCAGAAGCTTCCTGACGGCAATAGAGAGAGAACCAATCCCAAAGTGGCCTTCAACAAGTGAGATCAAGTCTCAACTTTTAGCTCAAATATTCATATGGCACATTCAACGATACATCTGCCTTAATTTTAGCATAACACTTGATATCGCTTATTAGATAGACAATGTAACTGACTTCTTTTCCCAAAACATTTACATAAATCTAGTACCTTAGGAAGGGCCTGACTTGTTGACACTGTGACCGCATGACCCCCACCACACACACACACACACACACACACACACACACACACAGGGTTCGTGATACAACCCCCCCCCAACCAGAGCTCAAGAAGCCCAGACTAGATCTTTTCAGCTTTAAAAATTATCTTGCCCCAGGAACAAGGAGACCAGGCAATCAAGTTTTATAGATTTATGGTCTTAATAAGACAGGTTTTAAATGCCTTAATAAAAGTGTGTACTTATAAAAATGACCTTAAGATAGATACGTTGACCCTCAACTCATGTACTCCACTCTACGTATTCATACATGTTGCTATATCCAGTCACTGACATTTTGGCTTTAAAAAAATTTTTTTTAATGTTTATTTTTGAGAGAGAGAGACAGAGTGTGAGTGGGGAAAGAGCAGAGAGAGAGAGAGACAGAGAGGGACACAGAATCCAAAGGAGGCTCCAGGCTCTGAGCTGTCAGCACAGAGCCCGATGTGGGGCTCGAACCCATGAACCAGGAGATCATGACCTGAGCTGAAGTCGGATGCTCAACTGACTGAGCCACCCAGGCACCCCCAACATTTTGGCTTTAAGTAAATAAGTAAATAAGCTTCAAGTAAATAAATACATCAGTTGTGAGGAAATTCTAAAACACCCAAAGCCTACATAATCTGCAAAGATATACCCGAAGTTAATATACTTTTTGCTAGCTATAAATAGAATTTATCAGCCAATGACTACAAAGACAATTGAACATGTTGTTTTCTCAACATCTGTCAGATGCTTTCAAATCAATCCTGACTGTTGAAAAGTTGGACTTCAGTATAACTGTACAGCATTAATGCTTTATTTTAAAATAAATTTATAAGGGAGCGTGGGGGGCTCAGACAGTTAAGTGTCCAACTTCAGCTCAGGTCACGATCTCCTGGTTTGTGAGTTCGAGCCCCACATCGGGCTCTGTGCTGACAGCTCAGAGCCTGGAGCCCGCCTTGGATTCTGCGTCTCCCTCTCTCTCTGCCCCTCTCCCATGCAAACTCTGTCTCTCTCTCTCTCTTTCAAAAATAAATACACATTAAAAAAATAAAATAAATTTACAAATGAAATTATTTTTAACCGATCAGTCAACTGGTAAGTTGAATGAATTCACCTTTAGTTTGAAAGGCAATGACTTTCATAACTAAGAAGACATTATACAGAAGCACTTTAAAAGGTAAAAAAAAAAAAAAGAGGGGCACTTGGGTGGTTCAGTCAATTAAGCACCCACTCTTGATTCCCACTCAGGTCATGATCACAGGGTGATAAGATCGAGCCCTGCATCAGGCTCTGCACTGAGCATGGAGACTGCTTAAGATTCTCTCTCTGGCCCTCCCCCACTGGCATACGTGTGCAGGCACGTGTGTGAGTGCACCTGCATACACGCGCGCTCTCTCTCTCTACTAAAAGAAAGGTAAAAAAAAAAAAAAAAGAAGAAATTCAGAACTACTGTGAGAAAACACGTACAGTGATACATAAGTATATTTCTCTCACGTCTAAGCAATTTAGTATCAGTAAGGGTCCGAAAATCCATCTTAGATGGCTTCTTATTATACTAAAAAATACAGAAAATAGTCAGATATTCCAATTGGGCAATAAAAATCAAAACCATGATGTAGTCTCAATTCGTGTGTACATTCACATATTTAGATAACAAGCAGTCGCAAAATTAATCCTGATTTGCTAGAAGGCAGGTACTATTGAAAAAGTTACACTTACCTCCACGGCCTAATGAATAAAACACTTAAGAATTTTTATTTTGGAAAAATTTGAAAGAGAAAAACAAATACTGGGCTTTTTCAACGGGAAGCCAAGTTTGAAAGCCAACTTGGAAAAGCCTTCCATCCACTGATATCATTAGGTTATAAGATGTGAAGCCGTACGTGGTCCCTGTGGCACGAAAATTTTATTTCTTGAACATAACTATTTGAATACAGCATTCAAAATCAATGAAAGAATGTTTTGCTATATGCTTAAGAAAAAAAGAATACATGGAAATTTAAGGGGTAATTATAAATATTATATTTTTGCATAAATCCTCAAGCCTGCAAAAGAAGCATATATTCTCATAAAATAGCAATTAAATTTCAGGAAAGGAGTGAACTTTGTTGTTATCATAGTTCCCAAAGTCAATGCAGACTGCGTTCCCTCTCTCTCTCTCTCTCTCTCTCTCTCTCTCTCTCTCTCTCCCCCACCCTTTCCTGGGTTATCTGATACAATTTCAGGTACTTCACAATTCTTTATTTAACATTTTCTGAATAATCATATGGCCAGTAAGAGGCACTAACATATACACTTGAAGAAGGAGAGAACGGGGTAGATCCAATCAACTGTCCCTTACAGCAGCCACACCAGAAGACAGAAAATCAAAAACCATCTGGACGAAGGTAAGGAATGGTTTTCAACCCTTGGCTTGAACTTTTACACAGGTAATTCCAGTTAGAACTAAAGTATCTATAGTTGATTCACTTTCATCTCTAGAAAGCTTTCACCTGTTTTTGCCTACCTATGTTTCACTTGGGAAAACCCAATAAACCTTGAAATATCAGTGCAAATTGTCGTAATTGAAAACATGAGCTCATTTACCTATTATCCTTGGCCTCCATTATCACTTCCGGAATATGTGTCGGTGAAAATCATGAAACTCTTTTCCTGTCTTCTAAGTCTTTCGTTTGTGGTTCCTTTGAATGTGTACTCCAAGCTCAGCTCTGCCTGGCCGGTAAAAAGCCCGTGTTCCCCTCAGTGTCCATTCATCATCTGACGCCCGGAAGCATGGCTGCGTTTTGTGGTGTTCCCTCACGTGTGACTCTCCAGACTGAAAGCTGAAAGTGGTTGCCTCGTTGGGTTATGCTCCTGATCGAGCAACCCACAGAAGTTCTTCAGGTAAAATAGTACTGGTTGGGCAATGGTTTTTGGCTATTCCCCACAGCACAAATGAGCTATTTTCATCTGAGAATCTTCTGTATTTTCTTCACGAAGGTGGTGAGGAAAAATGTCACAGAAGCTTTGGGGCTCGGTGTTCCTCCCCCTCATCTCAGCAGATGTGAAATGCTCACGGGCAAGAGCCTTTCTTCTTGCTCTGGTGATGATACCTGCGTTTCCACGTCACTTTTGGACCCTGAGAGAAAAATCAAGGAAGGTTAAAGGAAGGAGTAAGGAAAAGTACGCGGAGTAAATGCACTGAAAATGTAATTCTTCCTGGAAGACAGCCACGGTTCTTATTTCCAGCGACTTTCTAATTATAAACTGCTGGTTGCACTGTGGCCCTGCCAAACAGCATGGCATTTATCCCTCCCTCACAACCAACAGACGCACATGGCGGCCTCGGTAAATTTAAGAAAAAAAACCTACTTAATTTAGTTTCCTGTTCTCACTCCCTATGCATTTCTTCTCATTTCTCTATTTCTCTGGCTTCTTTCAAGTGAAATATGTGCTTCACATGATGTGCCTTTTGCCGGGCACAGTTCCATTAAATCCAAAGCTGAGACGTTACATATAACACAACTCACGTTTGAAAGTAAAACATCTACATCAGAAAGAGAAAAGAAAATGTGTCTTTCAGAAAGCCTTTCTTTCTAGTATAGTCTCAATAACCACTAGTACCTGCCAGCAGTCTAACATCTTAAGAAACAAACTAGAAAAAAAAAATGACTAACTTTGACAACGGTGATAAGCCAGAGGGACACATGAGACTGAATTTTCTACCCGTTCATACAACGCTCTTGAGTATAAATGCTTGATAATTTTAGACAGTACCACACTTCAACAGTTCTTTGGAGTAGATAGAAGAGAGGTAGCATTGCTAAGATGTTTAATATGTTAACGAAACTTGAATGCAGAAAGGTAAGTAACTGTGTTCAAGCTCACTCAACCAGGAACTGATAAACCAGAAACTGGAAAAACAGCTCCTGGACTCCTATTCTACTTTTTGTTAGCCGACAATATTTCATTGCGGACAAAAGTCATTTAGAGAGAGTAATCTAAGCTATGCTTATAATACTATAGATTCTTGACTTCATGAAAACCAAAGAACTCAAAACTCACTGTAAACTATTTCCCGAAAACACTTCCCCAATAACTTGTTATAATAAAAATATTACCAGGCATCATGAGTGAGATTAATTGAAACAAACCAAACCAAATCTTAATGACGCTTTCATATAAAAACGTGTATAATGAAATTTGAATGCCGTGTGTCAAGAATTAGAGAAACTTTGTATTTAAATTTTTAATTAAAGAATTAAAATTAAATTAAGAATTTATAGGGCGCCTGGGTGACTCAGTCGGTTGGGTGTCCGACTCTTAATTTCGGCTCAGGTCGTGATCTCAGTGTCGTGAGACTGAGCCCTGCATCGGACTCCGCGCTGAGCATGGAACCTGCATGGGATTCTCTCCCTCTCTCTCTCTGTCCCTCACCCCTGTGCATTCTCTCTCTCTCTCTTCCTCTTTCTCTCTCTCTCCGAAAAAGAAAAAAAAAGGAAATTACATAACAAGAAGATGAAACCCTTTTGTATGACAATGGATTTCAGTAATTACACTCTTCAATTTGAAATGTTCAGTTTAAGAGAAGTTATGTGTAATAAAGTGGAAGATTCGAATCAGTTTCTTTACCTGTAAAACAAGGAGCTGGAGTAAGTGTTGTAACTTCTTAACACCCGTGAAATTCTACGATTCGTTCTATGATTTAACTTATAACAATTCTGAGCATAGGAATTAATCCAGATATGTCCTCTGACTAAAAAAGATTTTGTCGGGGCGCCTGGGTGGCTCAGTCAGTTAAGCGTCTGACTTCAGCTCAGGTCACGATCTCGCGATCTCGCAGTCCGTGAGATCAAGCCCCGCGTCGGGCTCTGGGCTGATGGCTCGGAGCCTGGAGCCTGCTTCCGATTCTGTCTCCCCCTCTCTCTCTGCTCCTCCCCCATTCATTCTCGGTCTCAAAAATAAATAAACATTAAAAAAAATTTAAAAAAATAGGGGCGCCTGGGTGGCTCAGTCGGTTAGGCGTCCGACTTCAGCTCAGGTCACGATCTCGCGATCTCGCGGTCCGGGAGTTCAAGCCCCACGTCGGGCTCTGGGCTGATGGCTCGGAGCCTGGAGCCTACTTCCGATTCTGTGTCTCCCTCTCTCTCTGCTCCTCCCCCATTCATGCTCTGTCTCTCTCTCTGTCTCAAAAATAAGTAAACGTTAAAAAAAAATGTTTTTTTAATAAAAAAATTAAAAAAATAAAAAAAGATTTTGTCAATTAAAATGTCATGTTAAATATAAACATAAAATATAAATGTATTGTAGAACAGACACAGGTTTTATATAAATGTTTATGATAAAATATGAAATTCCAAGGGAAATCTGGAATCACTTATACTCAAACAGAGGCCTTCAGCCGCACGTTTTATGTGCTCATGGTGTTCTGCCTCTGTGGAGCATTAGAGAAAAACAGAAGTATTGATTTAAGTGTAACATTGCAAGTTCATGCTTATTAGCCTCACTGAAGGAGTTTCCAGCTCTAATTCCGGTTTGTCAATATCTTTTGAAAAACATACTCTGAGATCTGCAATTTTAATTAGCTTTATATCACCTGGCACGTTTTGCAAAATTGCAATACAACGTAGGAGAACCCTGTGGCAAATTATTAGAACGTTCCTCCAGAGGGACAATGATACGTTGATGACAAAAAAAAAAAAAAAAAAAACCCGATCTCTGAATAGTTTTTACTATACATCTCTGAGCCCCAATGAAAGTCCCATTATCAAGCACATCAAGCTATCAATATTAGCGAGATACAACAGCTTTGCCCAGTGTATCACCAAGGCCAAGGTACAGTCTTTCTGCTGACCCCTCCACGGTGCTGCCAGTCTAAAAATGTTGTCAAAGGGGACACCGACATGACATGTTCTTGATGAACCCATGCTGGGTCCCAGGGATAACCGTGCCCTTGTCTAACAGCCCCTTAATTCTCTTTCAATGCAATCGATTTTAATATGACTTCTATAATTAACATCTAGCCTACAAGTTAGAATTCTAACAACTATTGTTCCTTTTTGGACACTGGAACATTGGTACGTGTGCATCTCCCCAGGACTTGTCTTTTTTCTCCAATTGTTCAGAACTTACCCCCTGTGAAAAGGCACAGCATAGGCAATACGGTCAATGATACTGTAATAGTATTGTATGGTGACGGGGGGAGCTACTTTTTGGTGGACAGAGCAGAATGTATAAACTTGTTGAATCGCTATGCTCTACACCCAAAACTAATGTAACATCGTATGTCAACTACACTCAAATTTTAAATTTTTTTTAAAAAATTTAAAAAGAAATTACCCCCCGATGATATAACAATTGTATACGCATATTGATGAGAGAAGACAGCGTGTTACCTGGAAACACCAGTTGCCCGAACTGTAGTCACTGATGAGTCACCCTTATGGTTTTTTTTTCATATTTGAGGATCTGTGGCCTAATTGGGTACCATCCATTTGTCACTTACTTAAGAATTTTTAAAGTTACTCTGTACTTACATAAATGTATTATGAAAGGAAACTATTCACAACATACATGGAAACCCAGTCCTATGTGCCACAAATAGAGGGCAACTCTAAAGATAAATAAGATGAATACAAAACAAAAGGAGTCTTTCTAAATTCTGGTTGGTCTCTCTTCATTAAAAAGGGGGTTAGTAAATGGATGGGGACATTTAGAGCCTTTAATGATTTCATTTAGAAAGAAGAAAGACTGAAAAGTAAGTATCCACTTCAAGAACTTAGAAAAAGGTAATGGGACAAACCCAAAGGAAACAGAAAATAATGATGAGAGCAGAACTAATGAAGTGGAAAACAAAGACACAGAAGAAAATATCAGCAAAGACAAAAGTGAGTTTGTTTAAAAGACACACTGGCAAACTTGGGGCAAGTCTGATCAAGATAAAAGCAAAGTCATTCACACAAAGGTAGTGCTGGGAATGAAACATGAGATGCATCAGAGATTAAAAAGGTAAGAGATGATACAACCTTTCGGGTAATGAATTTTTAAATTTTGAAAATGGACAAATTCCTGGAAGAATATAAAGTACCAAAACGAATTCAAGAACTAAGTCAATCCAGGAAATAGACTCGATCACTGATATTTAAAATCTTTTCACAGAGAACACATGAGGCTGGACAGTTTCACTGGTGAGCCGTACCAAATGTTCGATAAACAGATTAACTCTAATATCTTACAGACTCTACCAGAGAACATGAAAACAGACAATATGTCCAAGTAATTTCATGAGGCTGATAATATCCCCAAATTAAATGATCTACACCAAACTGGGACAATTATGAAAAAGAAAAAGTAATGGCCAATCTCACTCATGCAAAAATTTGAAATACCTATTAGCAAGTTGAGTCCAGCAGTGTGTATGTGTAATAAGCATAATGCCTTATTATTAAGCTGATCAGAGAATAAAATTCAGTATCCATTAATAACCAAAAAAAAAAAAAGTAAAAGGAAAGAAAACAAAAAACTTTAGGTCAATGAGAAGTAGGTGAGCACTTCATTAAAGGGCAAACATACCCTCCTGTCTTAATTTCTATTCCCCATTTTACGGGAGGTGCCAGCCAGTGAAAGACAGAAAAGGGGGGAGAAGAATGAGAAACGAGGGTTGCAAGAGAGGAAGCAAAGCTGTCACTATTCACAGATGGAATATTTAAAAAAAGAAATTTAGGCAAATTACCAAAATTAATAGTAGAGCGAATCAAGATTACTGATAAGTTCAACTGCCTTCTACATACCAACAAGAGTTTGTGGATTTTTTTAAGGTGTTCTTTTAAACGATAGCCATTTATAATAGCCCGGGGGGCGGGGGGAAGCAGTTACCTTGGAAGAGTTATAACGAAAGAACTTGTATAAAACTTCTAGGAAGAAAATCTGTCAACTTGAACAAAAAAACATTAAAGAGGCCCTTTTAAAAATGGAGATAATGCATGTAATGCCATGTCAGCTCTCCTCAAATTGATCTTTTCATGCAGAGGAATTCCCACTAAAATCCCAGTAAGTTTTTAAAATAAAACTTGACAAGCTGATTCTCAGAGTTTTAGGGAAGAACAAAGGGACAAGAATTTTTTTAAAAAGACTCCTTCAGAAAGCTTTTCTAGATGTTGCATCTTAATGTAAAACTATTATAACTAAGTTGCTATGGCATTCACCCAGGAACAATCAGAATAAAAAGCTTAGCAACAGGGCCCTGCATTCATGGAAACTTGATACATGACAGAGGTGTTTGTAGAATTCGGTGGAGAAAGCGGACCATTCGGAAAATGTTACTGGGACAAGCGCTTAGCTACGTGGAAACAAAATGTATCTGTACCTCCCACTGTGCACAAATACCAACACAAACTCTCATGAGCGAGAAGATCAAACCTTAAGCTTTTTAGAAAGAAATAGAACACAATATCTTAAGGACTTCAGAGTAAAGAAGAATTCTCCAAAGAACAAATAGAAGCCACGGATCGTAAGACAGAAGATTGTTACAGTCAAACCATATTAAAACTAAGAACTTCTGTTCACCTAAGGTAAGCCACAAAAATCAGGAGAACGCATTTGCCACACAGATAATTGACAGTTTTGTGTCCAGAATAAAGAACTCTTGAAAATAAAAAAGAAACAGCCCCCCAAAAAGTATGCAAAATTCTCTAATTTATATATACTCTTTCGTATGCATAGTATTTTCATTTAAAAAATAATAAAAATGATGGGGCGCCTGGGGTGGCTCAGTCGGTTGGGCGTACGACTTCCGCTCATGTCATGATCTCGTGGTTCATGGGTTCGAGCCCCGCATCAGGCTCTGTGCTGACAGCTTGGACCCTGGAGCCTGCTTCGGATTCTGTGTCTCCTTCTCTCTGTCTCTGCCCCTCCCTGCTCGCTCTCTCTCTCTTTCTCAAAAGTAAACATTAATTTAAAATAAATAAATAAATAAATAAATAAATAAATAAATAAATAAATAAATAAAAATTAAACGTGTACTATAAATTGTGTCTTGTGCAGGGGACAATATTAAAAATAGGTTTATAACATGACGGAGGGCATTTAATGACATCTTTGCTTAAGACAGTCTTTAATATCTTCCATTTATTGCTAGAACAGCTGTTAATTAAGAATGAGGTTCTGATGGAAAAATAGAGTCTACGTAATAAGGTTTTTACAGGAAGAAGGAAGGAGAGGAAGAAAAGAAGAGGGAGGGGAGGCAAGGAGAGAAGGAACTTGCAAAAGGGGTCATATCCTCACTGAATAATCTCATTTTTTTTGATGCCTATTTGAGTCACATCACATCTCCTCATTTCCCCAACACCGACCATTCCCTCCGTGATCAGGGCATGTGGCCTCCACGTTGTGAAATGCTCTGTGAGAACCTGCTCCCCCAGCATTCCAAAGTTTTCCTCAGAGTTGCGAAGATCCATGTGGTGCCCATGAGCCCTTCTGAATTAATATGAAATTCTGCATGTGGCGTTTAAATGACAGCACCTTACCCGTGTAGTCCCATACAATCGCATCTGTGGTTTCACGCAATCCTCAAGCCTACTTGAGGAAAGAGGGAGACCAGCTGGTTTCCCCATTTTACAGGTTAAGGGACCAAAGCTCAAAACACGTTAAGGCATGTGCCCACGCCACAAGGGGATATAGAAGGGAACGAGGTGACACACGTCCCCAGGGCCAGTCTATGGCAGATGTTGTCCATGTGAGTTTATAAATATGAAAACGTTCGTTTGCGAAGGCGTTAATCTTCGCGAAATGTAGCTCTGCGGGGGCAGGGTTAGAAGGGGAGACACTGCACCTGCCATCACAGGGTCCCGTGGGCCACGAGGGCACCACAAAGGTCACACCGAGGAGGTGACAGAGCCCCAACACCAGCTCTAGCCCCTTCGTTCAAGAGCTTCTCCGATAAACCCAACTGCTTCCCATATAATGATATCGAAATGTCTGCAGCTCACCAACATTCACAAAGCACTTATTGTATATTCTTCTCTTTATTCTCATGATTATTTTGTCCTAATCCAAGATCAAAATATATAGGTGAAGGAAACATTAAAATGTCTTTTTTATTCCCAACTCATGATGGCACACACACACACACACACACACACACACACACACACCTTTACTCAATTCAACAAACATCTATTTCTTGGTGTGTGATAATTTCACATTGTAAAAAAAAAAATTTTTTTTAATGTGTATTTATTTTTGAGAGAAAGAGACAGAGCGTGAGCAGGGGAGGGGCAGAGAGAGAGGGAGACACAGAATCCGAAGCAGGTTCCGGGCTCTGAGCTGTCAGCACGGAGTTCGATGTGGCGCTCGAACTCACAAACCTCGAGATCATGACCTAAGCTGTAGTCCGGATGCTCAACCCACTGAGCCACCCAGGCGCCCCGATAATTTCACGTTTTAAATAAGCCTATATAGGAACACATCTCTGCTTGTGATTATGTATTTAGTTCTATTTCATGTTCATTATTTTAAACTCAGAAATGCTTTTTGTGCCTTACTGATGGTAACATTACGTGGGATTTTTATACTTCCGTGTTTAACGCTTCTCTTGCATATAAATCTTCACCTGATGATGCATCCATTTTTGAGTGCTCCATTTACTTCTACAGATCCTTAACAATGACATCACACGGAAGACAGAAGCCTTTTTTATGGCATCAGCCGTGAATGAACAGCAGTCCAATGCGATTTAAGACAGCTTTTCAGGACGACCAAATTAACCATGAAGTGTTAACTCTGGTGTTTTTTACTGCTTTCATGATGTTGTGTTAACGTAGCTCATTAGCATAGCCAAGAAAATCAGTATATCCTACGTTTTGTGTGCCGTTGAAATGTTATTGATAGTAAAATTATAATGCAGTACGGTAGGAGCGTCTTGCAAAGATAAAGTCTCTTTTTTTTTAATTTTTTTTATGTTTATTTACTTTTCAGAGAGAGACAGAGACAGAGTGTGAGCAGGGGAGGGGCAGAGAGAGAGGGAGACACAGAATCCGAAGCAGGCTCCGGGCTCCGAGCCGTCTGCACGGAGCCCGACGCGGGGCTCGAACCCACAGACCGCGAGATCATGACCTGAGCCGAAGTCAGAGGCTTAACTGACTGAGCCACCCAGACGCCCCAAGATAAAGTATCTTTAATTCGTTGAAGTGACTCCATAGATATTATCTTTTTGCAGTTTCATAACAGCCTGGTAATTCGGTAGAAAATTGTTAATTCTGTTTCACACGTAAGGAAATTGGTGCACAGAAAGTCAAGCGACATCCGACCCTGGGACTCAAACACGGGGTCTTCGACTTCTAGCTCTTACCTTATTCACCCAACACAACATCCGTACTCAAATATGATTTCCTTCTCTCCCATTGCTTCTCCCCCTAAAGGAAAGAAAGCCGCTTCCATCATATCAAGTCCGGGGTCGGGGGTTAGGAGCGCACGAGGAAGGCCGAGGCTGGAGAATCACGTCATCTCTCTGCGCCTCATCTGGCCTGCCCCTTCCCTGTGCAGGTTCATCAGAAAGACCACCCGGAACTATGTCTAAAAGTACTCAACAGACTGCAGATGACGTTTGCCAATCTTGGATGTCCCTCTTCATGTTCGTGTAATATTCTCCAACACATGCAGGGCCAGGAAACGCACGCATGATACCCTCTGCCGCCTGACTCAGGCCCTCGTCCCGGGCGTCGGGCCCGAACAGTTGGCTCTCTGAACTTGCTACTTGGGAACGGGGATTTGGACATCCATCCCGCCAGCTGTGGAATCCGTTCGTCTGGCTCTGAAAGCTGAGGCCGCTGCCCACGGCTGAGAGAGGCACGGCGTGCCGTTCAGTGACCTCTCCGCCTTCCCGGCAAAAATACCCTGTTCTGGCAATCAGGGTTTTCCCCACAGCGGGTGAATTTGGCACCACCTACGGTCTCCTTTAAGGAGGAGGAAAGATATATGCCAGTCCCGCTAACTCACGGAGGTGAAGCTCCCTTCGAGTTGCTCTGCACGAAGCAGAAACGGCCCAGAGACTCGGGGTGGAAATCATGGCCCCGGTGGAGACAAGTGGTGACGTCCCCTCGGCCCAAAGCCGTCCTTTGGTGGGTAGGCGGGGAGGAGCGAGGAAGACGAGGGGATTTCTAAGGTAGACTTCGCCAGAAAGCAAGAGGACAGAACAGACTTCCCAGGAGCTAGAACACAGACACCCAGCTGCCACCCGTGGGAATGAAAAGAAAGGTCTTTCCTGCAGGGAACGAGATAGAAATATCAACAGGGCCTACCCCTTGGACTTCATCCCCAGGATGATGTCCCTTCTCTTTGGCTTAGCGTGTCCGTTAAATACAGAACCACATGGGCTCGGAACTAGTAAAAGCCCTTCTTCATGGAGGGAGAGGAAGTGGCCTGTGGCCCCGAGGAAGCGAGGACATCTCGGGTGACCTCTCCCCCTTTCCACTGTTGGCCGTGCTGCCATATTCACAGGCATCGCGCTCTGCAGCTTTACTTATCAGAATAACGTTGGTTTCCCCAGAAACGGTCCTTCAACCCACCTACAGCAAACAACAGGGTCAGAGCTGCCCGTGGTGACTTCCTGAGAACGGCATCCACATTCATCTAAAACTGGGAACTAACAACCCACATTACTGTGTATTGCGTCTGACCAAAGCCACTGGTAGCAAAATCCTCCGGCATGCGATGAAAATTCACCCTTGAAAGTCCCTCACATCACGAGAACGGGGAGCCAGCCACAGACAGACTTTGGGCCCGCAGAAAGCCTCGATTGGCACTGCCCTCAGAATAATTGCCTGGCCCTCCTTAATGTCAGAACAAAACAGGAGTCAGCAGAAGACTTTAAAATGGCATCTTTGCAAAATGGAGAAATCAGATTCATTCGCCCTGTACGTGAATGGAGCAAACTTAAGATTTTAAGACGTAGCAACTCTTTTGAGTGTCGCTAATGACAGGACTGCATCGGCACGATCTGTTGCAGAAAAGGCCACGGTCACTAGTCATCATCTGACCTCAAACGCACATCCCTGTGATTGAAAGTGTCCGTAAATGCACTTTGTGGAGCACCAAAAGCAAAGTGAAAGTTGGGCGATAAGTAACTGGTTGGTTGTGTGCATGTGTGCGTAATTGAAGATGTCCGTGTACAATGCATAACAGAAAAGATACCGTATTTCAAATGGAATAAGAAAAAACTATGAGCTGCTCCCTCAGATTCCGAATCTCCTCTGTGTTACACAAATCTTCCTCCCCTACTTTGTTGAACACGCCTCAAGAGTGTTTTCTTCATCGTTGACTCTCTCACTCAGTGAGATCTGGGGCCATGGATACGTAAGGCATTCAACAGAGATTGAATAATTTAGTCGCTTTGGCCAATTTCCAGCTAATAAAAATACACGTACTTTTATAGCGTATCTTGGATCGAATTGAGGAGGCTCTGTTTTCAGTCTTGTCAACTAATGGAGCAGATTGTCTGAGGCAGGAGTCTGGGGAGGGCTGGAACTGGAACGGGACCTCCTCAGAGTCTTGGGTTTATCTTTGGATCAATGTTATCAAAGATAACGTTTCACCCCAAAATAAGAGACCATATAGATGAATTATATGGCATAGGAATTAGATCTCCATAAAGCTTTTAAAAAATAATGCATGAAAAATAGACTGTATGATTAAAATACATCTCACTTCATATTATCTGACTAATATCATCATCTGGGTTTTTTGCAGGGAGAAAGAATATTCATTCATTCCCTTAAAAAAACAAAGGGAGCTTGCCATGGAAATCCACACCAGAGGCTTTACTCACCTGTCATCTGACCTCTGAGGTGGTGATTGTTAGCCTATTATCAGTGCCACTTAAGGAGGAGGAAACTGAGGCACACCCGAGTAGCTCAGGTCATGATCTCATGGTCTGTGGGTTCGAGCCCCGCGTGGGGCTCTGTGCTGACAGCTCAGAGCCTGGAGCCTGCTTCGGACTCTGTGTCTCCCTCTCTCTCTGCCCCTCCCCCGCTCACACTCTGTCTCTCTCTCTCTCCCTCTCTCTCTCTCTCAAAAAATAAATAAACATTTAAAAAACAAAAAAAAAGGAAGGAGGAAACTGAGATTCCAAGAGGTGAAGTATCAGGTCTAGTATGATGCAGAGTCAGTTTGCAAAACCAAGTTTGACTCCAAATAAATATATTTAAAATCTTGGGTATTTTTTTTTCCATTCAGTAGCAAGGCCTCTGGGGAATACGAGGTGAATTGGACATAATACGGTTTTCAGGATCAGGATTTTCTTAGAATGGTCACTTATTACACATTTAATAAACAAAAGCATTAATAAACAAAACTAGTGAGACACTTGCATATTATGAGAAACTGATAAAGGTTGGATTTAATGTATGTTTTAAGCTTTAAAAACCTAACATTAATATCTTTATGCTCAAAGTAAATGACACTCTAATTTATCAGTTAAGGTTCTGTTTATCTAGGGTTCCTAGATTTAGCAAATAGAAATGTGCCTAGTTAAGTTTGAATTTCAAATAAACAACAAGCAATTTTTTAGTGTATGTTTACCTTAGGCCGTATTTCCTGTAACGGATCTGGTGACCCTATTAGTCATTTATTAATGCCCCTAAGAATTAATAATGACCCTAATCATTTCTTAATGATTAAATTGATCACTGCATTAAAAACAAGGAGAAAGAGCTAAGCCTTCACTGCTAGAAGTAAAGTCGTGCACAAATTCTAGATACCTGAAAAATGCAAATACATGCGGCTCTCTAGCACTTGGTACTCAGATGAAACGTAGGAGATCTATGAAGTGTAAGTGATCACCCACAACATTATTTGGGTCTTTGACTTATTTTAATGTGTTGTAGTTTCAGGACACATGAAAAGGAAAATGGGGATTACATTGCCCTCATTTTCTAATTTTCTAACCCGGAGCAGAATATTTAAATCAAATCTTTGGACACGACGTCACTGTAACCAGACCATCGATGCCCCCTTACAAAAGCGAGAACCGGTGTGCACTGGATTTCAGGCCACTGTAAGCTCTAAGTGCTGTGAGAGGGGACACGGGGGTACAGGGGCCAGAGCTCAGCGTTTGCAGGCTAAGGACTCACTGACGTCTAGCGAGAAAAGTCAACTTGGATACCACCTGGTCGACCTCCCCTTTTTACAAATGAGAAATCGTTGGGGCTCTCTTCTCCCTTGGTCTTACGTTTTATCATCGGCAAAACAGGCCGGCTCTTCCTCGAGGCTACTGTGTCGAGGACAACGGACAATGGAGGTGAAAGCACGTGACTTGATCAAGTAACTGTTATACACCAAGAGTACCCCAAAGACAGGGTGTATTAATTGTGCACCCAGGACTTGAAGGAAGCTTAAAGGGTATCTATGTCGTGCCTCTGATCGCAGAGGTGAAGTCAAATGACTTTCCGGTTAGTGCAAAGAGAAACCAAGGCCCCGGAGCTAGCACCACACCCCTCGATTCCCGCCCAGTACTTCCCAGTTCACCACCACAGTGGCTCCGTCCTAGGCTCTAACGTCAGACGCGATGCGCGATGCATAGAGTTTAAGGAAAGAAAAGGTGGCAAGGAGGAAGGAGAAAAGCCCATACGAACAGAAACTAAACCAGCGACAGGCTGGCAATACAAAAAGCAAACTGCTGCTCGGGTTGTCCAAGGTCAGAAGAGCAACGGGATCTGTTCTGGTTTCCAATTTGGCACTGTTCGCATCAGTCCCATCTAGCGGCCCCCACTTGGACAGTCAATATCATCATCACCTCTGCCATCGTCAAGGCTTTAACAGGAGCTGTACAAAGACACTTGGCCTTCCCTCCTCCAATGAACACTCTTGTGGCAGCGTGGAAACGTCACCATTACGCTTACAGGCAAGAGATCCTAAGCAAGTACCGGGTATGTTCCTTATATCTACTTAGAGCTGATTAAGATGCACTTGATCAAAAGATCATTTCAGAGTCCCTTCCTTTAAGGAAATGCTATGAGAAACCACGGTAGCCTGCTTCCCCACAGATCGGGGAATAGGAAGGTGGGTAGACCGAATGGGAAAAGTCAGAACTCCCGCTAAACAACAATACGGTGCACGTTCGGTGCTGATGCCCTCATGTGCATGACCTCATTCGAACCCGGGGACAGGTGTGTGAAAAACAACAGCCCACATCTCTAATATAGGAAGGTACTGAGACCCACAGAAGTTAAGTGAGTTTTCGGCGATCAGAGCTACAACGAAGCGTGGCTGAGATAAATACCTGAAGCTCCTGAGAACCAATCCAGCATAAACAACAATACACCAGATGCTTCCGATGGAAGGGAACCTTGGTCTTTCAAAGAGCGTGACTGGGCTTTTCCTCTTATCATGGGAAGCATAGAAAACACCGTCTTCATCATGGAAAGCATCTCAGAAACCAAGCAAGGCACGAGGGAAAGACGGGAACGTGGAACATGTGGCTTGGCGTGTTTGAAAGGGAGACTGAAGGAGCCTCGAACGCCAGAGACAAGAAGGGGGGAAATCGGCCAGCCAAACAGCCAGAGAAGGTACGGAAAGGATGAGTAAGACTTTGCGGCAGGGTTAGGGAAAGGAGGCTGGTTAGTCATAAGCAAAACCACCGGGGCACCATGGTCACATACTGACCTGGTGCGTACCTGGTTATCAATGGGCAGCTTGAAAAAAGACCAATATAGGAGATTTACTTCCCACGTGACAAAGGCAATGGGATTACGCGTCGATTACTTTTCTCTGCTTTGGAGGAGAAATAAGGCTTGCATGGAACTCGAGGGCGGTTCGTGCTGGGGAAACGCGTGGAACGAACCTGCTTTTGCCTTCCACTTACACAGAGCAGGATGAAACGAAAGCCCGGACCAGTGGCACGTTAGAAACCAATCCGGCGGTCTGTCCTGAGGTTATTAACCTTGTTTCAAGAGAAAGAACAAGACGGAGAGGTTTCCTCCTTGTTAAAACTGGGATACTCTTTCTAAGAATGTGACGATCACTCGCTGGAAGAAAATGGAATGACTTGGTAAAATGCTGCTCAGTAAAAGCAGGATTTTCAAATCCCGTTATGTAAGGTACGGATAATATGTGGAGTCACGCAAGGGCGTGCTGTTTAAAATGAGGACAGCCAGTGTAAATTCCACCAGAAGCCGCTCTGAGAATCCCACTTGGTATTCAACAGGGCTCTTGACCCCCACACCCCGTTTTACAGCAAAGGACCCATTGTGACCAAACACTGCAAGCCCAGGGTGGAAATTAAAATGACAAAGCCGGGTGGTCTGAGCACCGGGACCACCGTGGATGTCTCTAGTAACGCGGCCGGCTGGCGTCTCCCCCCCCCCCCAAACCCGCAGGCTGCCAGCCCCAACGGCACGTTTTAAAAAGAGCCCATTACTCACAGGTGCACGACCCACGAAAGAAGATTCTCTGCCTTCCACGGGAGGCAGTGTCTTAGGAGAGCGGTCAGTGCTGTCCGAAAACAACTGCAGTGACTGACCGACCTGGTTCCAGCCCAGCTCTCGGAGGACCCAAGAACCAATCACACCGTGGGCTCGCCGATTTCTACAAGCTTCTTCCCTTTCCCTTCCCGTTCCTTATCTAACCGGATCCTCAGCCACTTACCGGTGGCCGTCAGCGTCCATCTCAGCGCCTTTGTTTTCCTTTTGTCACATCAGCAGGCTCCAGCGTGACTGCCACCGCAGCCGCACTGGGTCCAGGGGACTGGATGCCGCAGTCAGCGGGGCCCCCCGCCCCCACCCAGCAGGCTTTTTTTTTCTTTTTAAAGAGATAGGACCATCATCAACCTTAGGCTTTAATAATGCTGCAGAACGCAGCGCGGGTGCTCACGCTGGTCGTGCGAAATAACAAGGGCAGTTTCTATTCTCACCAAATTGCCCAGATTAAGTTTCGGACGTAGGCACGGCTGACAAAAGCCCGCTCTGTTAAACGCGAGCCGAGTGGCCTTAGACAAGTCATTGGTGGGTCTCATTTAGCTCATGGAAAATGAGGACTTGCGACCAGGCGATAGTCTGGAAATGCTATCATTTACTAACATCAAATACAAAACAGCAGCCACATACTCGCATATAAAAGACAATAACACGCTACGTTGGCCTTGCAGGTTATGGCTTACAAAGCGCTTTTCTTATTTTATTTGGATTTGGCTGTGAAGTTCCAAGGGTTAAAAAAAAAAAAAAAAAAGAGCATTTACCCAAAATGCTTTGTAAATTAGGAAATGTTACCCAGCTATAAAATGGTCTAAGTTTTCACTGGTAATGTCAGTTTAGTAATAAAAATATGGTAAGAATAAATTTAAAAAGAGCTCTATCTTCTTGCTTCCTAGAACGGGGGTTGAAATACCGAGAGAGCCTGTTTTTGTAAATAGCTCTCCCCCGCGACCCTTGGGTGCACCATATTCCTCATTATAGCTTCCTCGTACAACCGCCTACATCAGTAGAAATCTAGAATAGAGGCTTACCTAGAACCCCTTGAGCTTTGAAAGTCTGGGTCGCTTGACGTCTGAGCAAAATACCTGACTCCACTCAGCAAACTCCAGACCTGAAAAGGCTAAACTCTTACCTCTCCTGCGAAGACCAACTGAGGCCCAAAACAGCATCCACTCCAGAAGCAGCGTCACTGTCTGCAGCAGGGGCCTCCGTAGGGCCGCCGCTGAAGATACCAAATCTAATTTCCTTTGTGTCCTAGACTCACAGATTCAGGTATAGAGCATGCCCAGGAAGTAGCAGGGCAATGTCTTATTCCAATAAAATCACTGTGTACCAACAAGGGAGAAATAGCGTCCTGACGGCCTTTTGTCTGACCCTCACCACAGCGCTTTGTGGGCCGCCAACAGTCTGGTCCTCAGGGGTATTACCCCCGTGGGGGTGAGCTTCTCCCCTCCAAGGGTGCCTCAGTTCCGGCAGCGCCATCTTGGATGCCATCAAATTAACTCAGGGCACATCTGTGGAGCACTGCCACATAGTTAGGTACAGGGGGCTGCGAGACGAATCTTCAAGTTTCTTGTTCACGTAATGTGGTCATCTACACACTCCCATCGCTGAGCTCCTGGAGCCCCGTGGGCGCCAAAGTTATAAATTATCAGTATTTGTAATTCCCGGTTCCTCCACCTTCCAAGGAAAATGGGTCCCTAAGGAGATCATTTTGTTTGGTTCAGTTGCCACGCTGCTGGGATGTAACAGAAACAAAGCGATAACGACTGTTACTGTTTTATGCTAATGAGAAAGACCGCGTGTGATTCTCTTAGAAAATAGGAGACACGGAGCCCATAATCCTACCATCTGAAGCAACCACTTTTTATCTTTTGGTATTTGATATATACACATTATATACATATTTTATACATATATATACATATATCTGGCTTTCCCGCTTAACATTGTATTGAAAACATTTTCCTCTTTCACTCTTTGAGGACATACTTTCTTTTTTTTTTTTAATTTTTTTTTTAACATTTTATTTATTTTTGAGACAGGGAGAGACAGAGCATGAACGGGGGAGGGTCAGAGAGAGAGGGAGACACAGACTGAAACAGGCTCCAGGCTCCGAGCCATCAGCACAGAGCCCGACGTGGGGCTCAAACTCACGGACCGTGAGATCATGACCTGAGCCGAAGTCGAACGCTTAACCGACTGAGCCACCCAGGCGCCCCAAGGACATACTTTCTAACGCCTGCGTGATAACACTTCTTACAGTTGTACCGTAGTGTATTCAACCGATTCCCTACTGTTGGTCTTTTAGGTTGATATGTGCTTCTCTCAGAAATGTTATGCCGTTTTGCCCACCTACTCAACACTGAATGAAAGTGCCCAGTGACACACTGGTTGTGCAGAAATGACCAAGTGACGCAGAGGTTGGAACTTCAGGACCCCCACATGCACCGCACCTGACATGCCTTTCACTGTCGCGAGGATGTGCCCGTGTGTGTGTGGGGGCGGGGGGGGTGGTTCCACATGCACTGTGAAGGTGGTCTCACATGAAGCACAGCCCTTGACCTCGCCCCAGTCCAGACACACTAGCGCACTCAGTAAACCATACGAGCCACTTAAAGTTGTGGTACGATTTATGGTCTTGAACACTGTGGTCAAAAGATTGAGGCTTTGTCCTAAACATGGTAAGGAGCCAAAGGTTTCTAGATAATCCGTGAATCACAAATCCCGCATGTTCTGGTCAAAGATTGACTGTTGACACACACGGTTTAGAGGTCAGCACATCTTTCCTCGCCTTAAGCTCACTCTGGCAAGCGGCATATGAAAACATCGTCTAGTACCTCCCTTGCCCAGAACCACGAAGACTTAGCCAGAGGGAGAAGTCTTTGCCACTTTTCTAGGGCTTTTAAAGAGCTGGCACCAAGTCTCTGGCCTCTTCTCCTGGACGACTCCCAGCCATGGCTCTCGCCATGGCCCACTCTTCCTTTCTAGCCACATCATGTGGCCTGGAGTCCACGGGGCCTTTGTGGCCCTCTTCCATAAAGCCGTATGGGTGTCAGATGTTCATCAGCTCAGAAACAGCCATTGTTCCACCTGAGAGATGTTAGCTCAACCCCGACATCTACTCCTAATTCTAGAACCTTAGCCTTAGTGTCTTTGTCACAGATTCTGTTAACTCGTGTCTGTATGATGCCAGTACTCTCTCAATCTCAGTAACTGCGTTTAGCAGCTCAGTAGGCCAACCATGGATTCGATCCCTATAAACCAGTACATGTCCACGCGAAAAGCATGTATGCTTTTTGACCTTCTGTTTCTCCTTCTGTGAAATGGCAATATTAACTCTCCAATATGGGGATACACAGTTCTTGGCAGGTAATAGGGATCCAAATTAAAGAAGCTATTAGTTAGTTTTTTTATCTTATTTTTTCTGCTTTAAGTCACTTTCTCAAATCGAGAAGTATAATTTTGGAACTGAGAGCCAGACACTTGCCCTTAAAAGATATCTATGTAACCTCAGCTCAAGACTTTTAGAAAATTCCCAGCTACATTTCTAATCCCAGCAGCAGTGTGATCCCATGACATGTTCTAAGAAGGACACACAGACTCTAAGTTATGAAAATATGGAGGGCATCAGATGACAGAAATATGACCTCATAAGCATCATGGCTCCCAAGTACAACCACGCGGCCATGGTAAAGGCACCCGCCATTTTGTAGATTTCTTAAAAATCCCCACAGCTTCTAGTCCAGGGTAGGCATGTAGTAGACGTGTGGCCAATGTTAGCTGAGCAGAGAACTTGGGGGCAGAGCCCGCTTCTTCCTTGGGCCAATTTTATTCTCATGTCTCACTATCAAATTTAGGGGACCAGAATATGTCATCCTAAAATACTCCACTTTGTCACAAGGATTATTTTGCACTGAAAACAACTGAGAAGCAGCAGACACAGAAAAAAACTCTTTATCCCTGTGTTAATCACCAGGGAGGAGCCCAGAGGAACGTACATATCTTGCTACAACCCCCCTTACCAGCCATTAGTTTTCCCACAATTTGCCACCCCTAAAAGCCTGAGTCCCTTCTCCTTTGTCTTGTCTCATCTCTACAAACTTACCGTTCTTTGCGAAGACCCTAGATGGAGCCCCAAGTTCTAACCACCCCTTTGAGTCACTGCTCAGCGTTGGGTTCCTCCAGTGTTACTGCACATCGCACACACTGTTAAACTTTGTGTGCTTTTCTCTTGTTCGCCTGTCTTGTGTCAGTTTAATTTCCCAGCCCCACTTGTAGAACACGGAAGGAGGGAGGAAAGGGGTGTCTACTTCCCTGCCTACAGTTACAGACTGGCGACTGGCTCCCTGAACTAGCTTCCAAGAAGTCAGTCCCCTAGAGCTTAGCCCTGACAACATTCCCTTCAGTTTTCTAGTCCTGTGATGTTCCAGGAAAACACAGGCGTCTTGAGGCGTGGCCACACAGACAGGTAGACCAAGACCACAGTGCACAGCTTCCTTACAAGTAGCTTTCTGTACACAGCCACGGTGGTGTTCCTTTGTCCCTTCTTCACCCCTCACAACATTGCAATGAAACCTTGCAGACTCCGTGCTTCTTAATTACAGCGTGCCCCGTTCTGCCACAGGATGCGGTGGAGGCAAAATCACAATCAATTTTTAAGGTCGATGATTAAAGTCATCCTGGTCACCTAAAAAAAAAAAAAAGAAAGAAACTGCACACCAATTTACAGGATCATCAACTCACTGGAAAAGGATACTATCATCAACAACCCACACCTCGCTGAGACCACAGAACAGAGTCTCAGCAAGCAGAAGTGGTCTCAGATGAGCCCCCCCTGCTCCCACATTTAAAAAAGAAAACTTCAGGGGCCCCTGGGTGGCTCAGGTGGTAGAGCACCCGACTTCGGCTCAGGTCACGATCTCAGGGTTTGTGGATTCGAGCCCCGCGTTAGGCTCCGTGCTGACAGCTCGGAGCCTGGAGCCTGTTTCAGATTCTGTGTCTCCCTCTCTCTCTGCCCCTCCCCCTGCTCATGATCTCTCTCTCTCTCTCTCTCTCTCTCTTTCTCTTAAAAATAAACATTAAAACTTTTTTTTAATTAAAAAAAAGAAAACTTCATTTAAATATGCAAAAATCAACCATCCTACCACTCAGAAAAAAACACTCTTGGTACTTTAGTGGGTGTAACTCATTCCACGTTATTTCCCGGGCATGTGTGTGCACCGCCACCGAGTTATTAAGGCACCGTGTGGCTTCCAGGTGCAAGGCCCTTTTCCACCTGCTGCTACAGTCAACAAATGGCGGAAAACCAAATAGGCAAGGGCCCTCCCATGGGGAGCTTGTACTGCAGTGGGGGGAGACCAAATAAAATAAACATGCATATGCCAAATGGTAAAAAAATAAATGAATAAATAAATAAATAAATAAATAGGAAATTAAGCACCATGAAAAGGTGTTGTACAGGCGCTATTTTAGACGGAGACGGAACTCAATCAAGTTATCTACCTCAGGGGCGCCTGTGCGGCTCAGTCAGTTAAGCTTCCAATTCTTGATTTCGGCTCAGGTCATGATCTCCAGTCGGGGGATTGAGCCCTGCATTGATCTCCACACTGACAGCGTGAAGCCTGCTTGGGATTCTCTCTCTCTCTCTCTCTCTCTCTCTCTCTCTCTCTCTCCATCTCTCTCTCTCTCTCTCTCTCTCAAAAATACAGAAACATTTATTTTTTTATATTAAATATAATTTATGGTCAAATTGGTTTCCATACAACACCCAGTGCTCATCCCAACAGGTGCCCTCCTCAACGCCCATCACCATAAGAGACTCTTAAACAAATTTAGTACTTAATTTAGTGCATGTAATACTTAAAATGTTAGTTTATTTTTAATTGCACAAGTCACATATAATTGGGTTTTTCTTGGACGTGATCGGAACCCCGTGGCTAGAACGAACTTTCTACTATAAAGCCCATCCTCTGTTTCTCGTCTCAGAATAAGTGACCACCGTCATACGTCTCCTTTCAGAGTAAATCGTCTCAATAATGCATATGTGCATGCAGACATACTGACAGCATGTTGCAGTGAATCTTCCAACGGACATAAATTCTACTTTCCTTTCTGCAACTTGCTTTTCTGACCTAACAATCTGCCAGTAGATATTCTTATGTTTCCATGCCAGTGCCCCATTCTTTCTTTCCCTTTAAGTAGGCTTCACTCCCATTGTGGAGCCCAACGTGGGGCTTAAACTCACAGCCTTGGGTTCATGACCTGAGCTGAGATCAAAAGTCAGACGCTCACCCGACCGAGCCACCCAGGGGCCCCAGCGCCCCATTCTTCCTAGCTATTGCGTGGTATTCCATGGTTAGGACACATCATATTGTATTTAACTCTTCCATTTTGATAGATACTAAGGTGACTTCCAACTTGCATCATCAAAAAATAAAACCGTAGGGGCGCCTGGGTGGCTCAGTCAGTTAAGCGTCCCACTCTTGGTTTCGGCTCAGGTCATGATCTCACGATCCAAGATCGAGCCCCAAGTCGGGCTCTGGAGTGACAGCTGGGAGCCTGCTTGGGATCCTCTCTCTCTTCTCTCTCCACCTCTCCCCCGCTCACACTCTCTTGTGCTCTCTCTTTCTCTCAAAATAAATAAACATTAAAAAAAGAAGAAAATGAAATCTGCCTGTTTATGTCCATGTGACTCAGGCAGGTAATATGGAGTGGAATGGCTGGATCATAGGATTTGAGTTTTAATACTATACTGCCTGATGACTCTATCCGTTTAAAGTGCTTGTGTTGGTTTAAAATTCCACCCGAGGTGTACCCTTTGCAAAATTAGAGCCACAATATACCTACTGTTTAAGACTGTATTTTCTCCCCTGTAACGAAATACCATGAACATCTTTCTATGTATTTAAGTGTCTTTTATTTTAAATTTTTTTAATGTTTATTTATTTTTGACAGAGAGGGAGAGAGACAGAGCATAAGCGGAGGAGGGGCAGAGAGAGAGGGAGACACTGAAGCCGAAGCGGGCTCCAGGCTCCGAGCCGTCAGCACAGAGCCCAACGCGGGGCTCGAACTCACAGACCGCGAGATCATGACCTGAGCCGAAGTCGGACGCTCAAGTGAGCCACCCAGGCGCCCCTCAAGTGTCTTTTTAAAAGACAATTTTTAGTGGAGGCACATTATTCTATCTCGGTTGTATTAAACTGCTTGTTTTAAATCAGTTTCCTTACTGTTGAATATTTCAGATATGTCCCACTGCAGCTATAATCTTTGTATGCATTTGGGATCGTTTCTTTATGGGACGTTCTTTGACGTTAACCCTGGACCAAAGACGACGCACACGTTTAAAGCATCTTACCCAGGAGTGGCCAAATTACCCTCCAGGAAGACTTCACCAGTCGACATTCTCACCAGCAGGCGGTCGGAGTTAACACATTTATGTTCAGATGCACATTCCAGGTGTTGCTCGGGATTTACAGGGCCTGAGGAAGTCCGGAAGGACTTTACGAAAGTGCTGACCTGCCCACGATGGACGGGCCCCGCTCCGCAATGTGGGGCAACGTGGCAGAATGGGCGAGCGCACGTGCCAACCGTGTCCAAGCCCCGGCTTCCCACTTCCCACCGTGGGCCCTGGAAACACAACCTGATGTCTTCATGCCTCAGCTTCCTCACACGTGAAACAGGAATGTTGACAACACCCCAGTGGGTGTTTGTGTGCAATAAACGAGTCCATGGATATAAAGCTGTTCGCACAGCACCTGGTTCGGCTCTCTCCTCGATACCCGCAGGAAGTCACCAGAGCTTTGCTGTTTTCCACGGTGTTCGATGTCAGCAGCGTTAACATCTGATATTCACTCGTCCAACGTGTTCATTGAGTCCCTCCTGTGAACCAGACACTGTGATAAGCAAGTATCTTTGACCATGTGACAAATCTATTTGAAATATGAGGAAGACTGTCCGCTGGAAGGAGCACTGTCTCTTGTGAGCGGTGCAATTCTATATGCACACGGTTTGCCTTTTTACCTTTGTTCTTGGGAAGTTGAGAGGGAATTATAATGCTCTGTTATGATAATACTGACCCCATTTGTCTCTTTATTTAGTATGTTAATGCTTTCTCATTCTGACACTTTTCTTTTCACTTTCCATTTTCCACAGTCATCGGCCTTGCTTTGAGTAGCTTTTATATAGATATATAACCATATACTTTTACTTAAACACCTGTACGTTCTGGGGCGCCTGGGTGGCTCAATCGGTTAAGCATCCGACTCCACATCAGGTCATGATCTCACAGCACGAGTTGGAGCCCCGCGTCGGGCTCTGTGCTGACAGCTCGGAGCCTGGAGCCTGCTTTGGAGTCTGTGTCTCCCTCTCTCTCTGCCCCTCGCCTGCTCACACCCTCTCTCAAAAATAAATAAAACATCACAAAAATAAAAACCATTCTAAGTTATGAGTATGGAAGCTTTTCATTTAAACAGATATAGAGGTTCCCCAAAAAAGGCCAAAGTGTAGCAAGGTACAAACTACAAAAAATACTAAATAAAAGGACTGATCTTTGTGATGTGTATCTATTTGGAACAGTTCAGAAAAGACAAAAAGCAAAAATGGGATGAGGGGCCTTGAAACTCCTGACCTTTGGTTTCCTGGGTACCTGAGCCAGGAAGGGCTAGAAACTGCCTTTAAGGAGAAATGGAAACTAACATTTATTTCACAATCTGCAGAGCTCCAGGCACCACGTCGGTTCCTCTCATGCTTGGTCTTCGCAAAATAGTCCTGCGGGGTAAGTATCATCCCCCCCTAGATGCAGAAGCTGGTGTCTAGAGTGATTCATTCCCAGATCTTGGTTAATTACCGCCCCCATTCTCAGTAAGGAGCAACACGCTGGCATCCCCAGGGTTGGGTGAGAAGGAAGACGAGGGTAGGGCTCTCTTCAGGAGCCCTAACGCTGAGTAATCGTCTTACTGGTCTAAAAGAAGGAGGATGTGTAGTACTTTTTAATAGGAAAAGGGAGAAACGTTGATATATCAGAATATAGTAATATGAGACATAAAAATGTACATGCCACGGTCCATCAAACCCACAGCTGGAAATTACCCCGATGAATTTAACAAAACAAGACTCTACAGGCATAAAGATAGTTTTGCAACATTGTCTGTATGCAATACAGCTTAAATGAACATAGAGTGAATTATGAAATAACAGTCATAAAAGCAAAATAAAGAGAACTAGGGCCAGCTATGTAATTTGCCAGTCCCACCACCAAATGAAAAACATTAGTCGGGGCACCTGGGTGGCTCAGTCGGTTAAACGTCCGGCTTTGGCTCAGGTCATGATCTCGCGGTTCGTGAGTTCGAGCCCCGCGTCGGGCTCTGTGCTGACGGCTCGGAGCCTGGAGCCTGCTTCGGATTCTGTGTCTCCCTCTCCCTCTGCCCCTCCCCCGCTCATGCTCTGTCTCTCTCTCTCTCTCTCTCTCTCTCTCTCTCTCTCTCAAAAATAAATAAAACATTAAAAAAAATTAGTCACCTAGTTCAAAACTATTAAGAATTTCAACATGTTGACAACTGGTCATTAAAGCAAGTACAGGGCCCTTCTGAGCACGGGATCCCGTGGTCCTTCATGAAGCTGACCTTGACAGAAACGTAGAAAATGTTTACAATGTGTCACACAGGAAACAATACGTGAAGCAAACGCGCCATGATTATAGTTAGATAGAACACATCTGCACGGGCAAAAAAAATCTGGGAATTAACGCCAAATAACCCAAACAGTTGTTAAAGGAGGTAAGGTCACGGGGAAAAACCTTCCGTAATATTTCCATCGTATGATTTGGGGGATAGAAATGTTTTAAATAAAGCAGCTAGGTTAGAAATTCTACATAAACAGAAAGTCTACGTAAAAAATCTATAGATACAGGATAATGAGTGATGAGGCCCACAGCCTCTGCAGGACCGTGTGCCTCCTCTGACAGATTTCCTGCCGTCCCCACTCAGGTCACTCCAGTGGGGCCTGAGGTCACGTGAAGAGACCGCCTGTGCCTGCCATTCCGCATATGACTGCCAGAATGGTCCAGAGCCGTCTTGGCTGGTCATCGGGAGCCTACCTGGCCCAGGTTCCTATCTGATGCTACCTGAAGGGCGGCACTCAGGGCCAGTGAGACAACAACCCAAAAAAAAAAATGGCGGAGAATGGTTAGGCGCAAAATATCACATCAACTAAGCTGGTTTATAAGATACAAACTCGATGCCTCCAGAAAACATCTCGGTCCTGGTCCTTACCTCCTCTGAGTCTGCCTTGTACCATCTGTGTCCAGACGTCTGTGGTCACCACCCAACGTTTGCCCTTTGGTGTCTGAGGTTGTACAACGCCCACCAGTAGAGAGCCTGGTGGTGCGTCCCCGGCCGGGCAACCCGTGACCGGGTGACCCGGGTGGGCAGACCCGTCGCCATATGCAGGATGTGGGTGGCTCCGGGAGCCTGTCAGGCCACTTACCCAGAACATTCCCCAAGCCCGAGCAGAGCCAGGAAGGCAACACAGACACACGGTGTGTCGGGAGGGTGGTGAAACCAGACCAAGTGGCGCACGAGGCGGTGGGGGCACGTATTTTTGCCGGGCGGCAAGGCTAGGACCCCGGGGGGTTCATCGGACAAGGTCTCCCGTACAGGGTGAGCGGGGTCAGCGTTTCAGGCCAGCCCGGCTGGAGCATTCTGCAGGCCGGCTTCCTCCCCGGATGTTGGCCTCTCTGTGCTCGAAGAAGAGCCTGAAAAGATAGGGACTGCCAACAGTTGCATCGTGGGAGCCTTCGGATTTTGCGGGCGATTTCGTTTCCACCACGAGACACTTCATAAGGTGAGCTCAACACGACCAAAAGCGTGCAGCCTCGTCCCAGCGGCTGACGGTGGGCGCACAGCTTCTGTTCCATCCCTTCCAGTCACGAGCCTGCCCAGTTTGTAAGAGCACGCAGAGCCAGAGCTCAGACCTTCCTCGGTGCAGACCACGTCCACCCAAAGCAGCCGCCATCTCTGTCCGCTGGCGGACGTTGTGTCGCCTCTCGGTGCACAGCCTCAAGCTCTCCGCTAATGATTGTGTACGGAATCCCCCCCCCATTCTTTTGCCCTGCAGTGAGCACCCCGTAGAAGCGAGGCATTCAAGCTCTCTTAGGCGGTCAAGATCTCCTGCCTCCCCGCTGCTGACACCCGTCCGGCTGACCCAACTGAGTCACCACCGGCTGCACGGCCATCACGGCTGACCGGCTCCTTTCAGGGCCTCTCTCTCCCATGGTCCTCTCTTCTGGTATGTGGGTGGCCCTCCCTGGCCACCCTGGCTGGCTATTCCTGGAAGCCACTTCCAGATTCCACGGCCACGTAGCAAACGCTTCCCGCTTCATCCGGAGTTGGGTCTGAGGTCACGTAAATCAGACGTTCCACCTTTCGTTGAGAAACCTGCTGGCAGAGAAACAGGATACCTTTCCACTGCGTGTGCTTGAGAAATCTTTAAATATCTTACCTTAGGCTTCTCCGGGCTCATTATTGTAGGATCGTAGGATCGAACACCTTCTAACTTTATGGATATGAAAATGAGGCACAGAGAGGTCAAGTGACTTCAAGGGTAACACAGTTAATAAGTGTTGAATAATAGGTCTCCAGAGAGCCCCAATCAGAACCTGTACCTTGTGATTCCCAATCCAGAACATTTTTCTTTTATTCCTCCCACCCCTGCCCCTGACACCATCAAGCACTGACATAGACAATGTTAGGCATCCACTGCAACCTCTATTGTCCAGATTTACCGAAACACACGAAACGATTTCTTTTGTTGTTGGTTTTACACTGAGCTGATCCTTCCGGTCATGAACGTTTCCAAAAGTGTTGCATTGGATTTTGCAAAACAGTTTCCATAATTTGTAAAAAATTTTTCCGTATCCTTGTTTATGAGTAGCTTCTAATGACTAGTTTGTAATTATGTTATATAGTGGTGCTTTGGACAAGGTAGAAAATCAAAGACGACAAATGATCTTTGAAACTCACTTGTGAGTAAATGGTCACTGATGACACAGAATAACAGTAGGGGACAGGCTCTGGGGGCTGCAAGATGTAAATAGTGGAAGGGGCACCGACAGCTTTCCTAGAGTTGGAACTGGGTGTTTTGTTTCCGCCTTGTTGCTTTTCACTTGTTCACTGTTGGTGGTTCAGTCGGGTAAGCATCCGACTTCGGCTCAGGTCATGATCTCAAGGCTCATGGGTTCGAGCCCCACGTCGGGCTCCGTGCTGACCGCTCAGACCCTGGACCCTGCTTCAGATTCTGTGTCTCCCTCTCTCCCTCTCAGCTCCTCCCTCACGCTCTGTCTCTCTCTCTCTCAAAAATAAATAAACATTAAAAAAAATTTTTTTAAGAAAAAAAAGAAGTAGACAGTAGGCTGTCTGCTGTAAGAAATTGATAAATTAGATCTCTTCTCCATTTTTCAGGGAAATGGTGTCCCTGCTGTGCGGGGAGGGGGGAAAGCAGGGAAGCTAATGGAAGAACCTAGTAATACCTGCAGACATCTCCTACTGCCGTATTGCAAAACCATAACGGTTAATGAAAGATCCACATCCTACACACACAGGCTCAGATCCCTCAAAAAACGAAGGTGTGAATGACTCAAAGGAGGAAAGAACCCCAGCTGTCAAGATGCTCCCTGAAGACAAAGGGGATCCAGAATGAGCAGCAAAGAAGGAAACTCTCAAATACGAGTTCTAGCCTCGGGAGCGTTTGCAGAAACGGGGACCATCACCCACCCATGTTTAGTATTAACATATGGGATGTTGGTGGTAATGGAACTTGCAATCAGATCCACAAGTTACAGATCATAACCTGAGTCTCAGAGAACTTACAAAAGAAAGCAGATCGGTCAGACATACAGGACCTGGGTCTGAGTGAGCATATGAGGGTTTGGTTTGTCTCCCTCTACAAAAGGTGTCGCTTTGGTCAGATGACCAATAGGAGCAGCATACAAGGAGAAAACGTTTCTTTTCACAGACTGTAAATATGGAAAGAAGGGAGCATGCGTCAGTTACCTATTGCTGTGTAACAAATTATCTCCAAACTTAGAGGCTCGGAATGACAAACCTTTATTATCTCATGGTTTCTGGAAGTCAGGAATCTAGGCGTGGTCTGGGTGGCTGTGGTTCAGGGTCTCTCGTGAGGTTCTAGTCAAGATGGGTACCGAAGCTGCCGTCTTCTAAGCCCTCCACGTGGGCTCTTTTCACATGTTGTGGGCTGGAGACCGCATTCCTGCCCACGTGGACCTCTCCATAAGGCAGTTTGGGGGTCCTTCCGTGCATGCGGCTGGCTTCTCCCAGAACAAGCAATCCAAGAAAGAGAATAAGGAAGAAGCCACAGTGCCTTTGGTGTCCTAACCATCATGATCATTCTGTGCGTTAGACACGAACCACCAAATACAGCCCACACTGAGTGCAGTGGCTTACCCCAGCCGTCCTTGGTTCCTGCCCGTTCTCCAAGTCTTCCCAGCAGTGCAACGAGCTACCAGTACCTTCCAATAATTTTCTTTTCTGACCGTTGGTCAGACTCAGCTGGTCTTGCCTGGCACCTGCTCTTGACAAATACAAATATATTGAAGTCCCAGCAACATGGTCTACTCAGAACCCGCAATGAAATGCCTCCACATACTTCCCGCTAGACCTTGTCTATGAATCTGTTTACTTGTATGTTGTACATAACCATCCGAATAACAGCTCTATAAGAACATCTCATCCATTTTATATCTTCTCATCTTTTAAAAAATAACTTTAGGGGCACTTGGGTGGCTCAGTCGGTTAAGCATCTGACTCTTGATATCGGCTCAGGTCACGATCGCGCAGTTTGTGACTTCAAGCCCCCTATCGGGCTCCAGGCTGACAGCATAGAGTGTGCTTGAAATTCTCTCTCTCTCCCTCTCTCTCTGCCCCTCCCCTGCTGACACACACACACACACACACACTCTAAATAAATAAATAAATAAATAAATAAATAAATAAATAAATCTTAAAGAAATTTAAAAAAAAAAAGAAAAATAACCCCGGGGGTGGGGCTCACTCTTGATTTCAGCTCAGGTCATGATCTTACGGTTCGTGGGATCAAGCCCCGCATCAGGTTCTGCGCTGACAGAGCAGAGCCTGCTTGGGATTCTCTCTCGTCCTCTCTCTCCACCCCTCCCCTGCTGACACACTCATACACACACACACACACACACACACATACATACACACGCACACACACACTTTAAATAAATAAATACATACATACATACACTTCAAAAAAGAAAAGAAAAATAACTTTATATTTTGAACTCATTTGTGAATTACAAGAAGCTGCAGAAAATGCTAGAGAGAGTTCCTATGTACACTTCGCCCACTTCCCCAGGGATAGCATCTGCATACGCGTGTGGCACATACTCAAAACCAAGTAATATGACATTTGTATCATTGGTATTGTACTACCAACTCAAATGCAAATATTTTTCTCCCTTTAATTTTTTTAATTGAAATATAGGTGACATAGTGCTACATTAGTCTCAGGTGTACAATATAGTGAGTCAACAATTCTACATATTTACTCAGTGTTCATCAGGATAACTGTACTCTTTTTTTTTTTTGAATGTTTTTATTTATTTCTGAGACAGAACAGGAGCAGGGGAGGGGCAGAGAGAGAGGGAGACACAGAATCCGAAGCAGGCTCCAGGCTCTGAGCCGTCAGCACAGAGCCCGACAAAGGGCTCGAACTCACAGAGTGTGAGAGCATGACCTGAGCTGCAGTCGGACGCTTAACCGACTGAGCCACCCAGGGGCCCCAGGATAACTGTACTCTTAATCTCTTTTACCTATTTCTCCATCCTCCCATCCACCTCCCCTCTTGTTTGTTCTCTGTATTTAAGTCTGTTTTTTGTCTCTTTTGTCTTTGTTTTTTTTTAATTGCACATATGAGTGAAACCCCATGGTATTTGTCTTTCTCTGACTTATTTCACGTATTTCACTTCTAGATCCATCCATGTCATTGCAAACAGCAAGATTTCATACTTTTTTTTTCTAAGCAATATTCCACTATATATATATATATATATATATATATATATATACCACACTAATCAGAGAAATGCAAATTGAGACCACAACAAGATATCACCTTACACCTGTCAGAAAGGCTAGAATCAAAAAGCCTAGAAATACCAAGTGCCGATGAGGTTGTGGGGAAAAGGGAACCCTTGGGCACTCTTGGTGGGAATCTAGAGCAGCTAGTGTAGAGAACGGTATGGAGGTTCCTCAAAAGTTTAAAAATGGAATTATCGTATGATTCAGTAATTCCACTACTGGGTATTTATCTACCTAAAGAAAACAAAAACACTGGGGCGCCTGGGTGGCC
Source organism: Felis catus (assembly GCF_018350175.1). Classification (NCBI taxonomy): domain Eukaryota; kingdom Metazoa; phylum Chordata; class Mammalia; order Carnivora; family Felidae; genus Felis; species Felis catus. Next base: position 4,076,516 of record NC_058368.1, read on the forward strand.
CAGTCGGTTGAGCGTCCGACTTTGGCTCAGGTCATGATCTCACAGTTTGTGAGTTCGAGCCCCGTATCGGGTTCTGTGCTAATGGCTCAGAGCCTGGAGCCTGCTTCAGATTCTGTGTCTCTTCTCTCTGCCCCTCCCCTACTTGTGCTCTGTCTGTCTCTCTCTCTCTCTCTCTCTCAAAAATAAACATTTAAAAATGTCTTTTAAAAAAAGAAAATGAAAACACTAATTCAGAAAGATATATGCATCCCTGTGTTTATTGCAGCATTATTCACAATAGCCAACATGTGAAAGCAGCCCAAGTGTCCATTTATAGATGAATGGATAAAGAAGGTACAGTCTGGTATCTTCAGGACCCAGGTAATAGTGCTTGGCACATGGTAAACACCCAACCAATTCTTGCTGAATGAACAAACGGGTGAATAAGTGAATCAATTATAGCAGTACTCAGTGAAATAAAGGGAACACTTTTAATCCCAGGCTGTGGGATGTGACCTCACATGGAGAAAGAGAAAGGGAAAGAAAGAAGAATGTGGGGGGGGGGGTCCTGGAATGTAAGGGAGTTGAGACAAGAAGTGAGATTTTTGAACAGCCTCCAAAGGGACTGATAAATTTTAAGGATGTTTTCCTATCAGATGCACTGTAGAAATCCTATTTAAAAAAGAAAAAACCTACACTAACATTCTACGTTACACTTTGAAGTCATATTTGACATTGAAGGCTCTAAAGTCATATTTGAATTTCATTTCAGCACATCAAGTGGAGATGATCCTGAAGGCACTGCAGATATATCTGGAATATGCTAACTTACTCAACACTATAACCTCGTTGGAGGAAGAAAAGATCGGTAACGTCCAACATACACTGATGTACTGGACTGTTATGGAGGGAAGTGGGGCACTACTGCACTGGAAGGGGAAGACTCCCCCAGTTCACCCTCATCAGTGGAGGCCTGTGAGGGTAGCAGCAGGATACAAGGGGACCCCCAAGAGACACCTAAAGACTGCAGATCATAATCAACCATCACCTTACATCGTTAGTGAAGTAAGCTGGGACCCATGGAAGAACAGAGAAGAGTTTGGAACTGGGAAGAACAGAATGAAGTTAAAATTAGGTTGATTAAGTCACCGATATTATATTCCATTCTTTTTTTTTTTAATGTTTATTTTTTAATTTTGAGAGAGAAAGAGAGCATGCGCACGCACGAGCCGGGGAGAGGGAGAGAGAGAATCCCAAGCAGGCTCCGCACCGTCACGAACTGTGAGATCATGACCCAAGCCAGAATCGAGAGTTGGATACTTAACTGACTGAGCCACACAGGCGCCACGAGAGTCCGTTATTTTTACAGCAGCAGACCCACTAGGAAATTATTCCAAACTGAAAACTGCATATAATGAGTTGAACGGTAGCTCCCCTCCCCCGAAAGACTGTATTCTCCAGAATCTGTGAATGTAAACTTATTTGGAAAAGGGGTCTTACAGATATAATTTAGGATCTTGAGATGAGATCACCCTGGATGATTTAGGTGGACACTACATCCAATGACAAGTGTCCTTACAAGAGACAGAAGAGGAGGTGACACGGACACAGAGGAAAAGGCCAGGGGAAGACAAAAGCGAAGATGGGAGAGATGATCTACAAGGACGGCACACCTAGGGCCACCAGCAGCTGGAAAGGGCAAGGAAGGTGTCCCCCAGAGCCTGCGGAGGGGTACGTCTCTGCCGACGCCCAGATACGGAACTTTTGGCCTTCACGCAGCCTCCACATAAATGTCACAAAGTCTGTGGTAATTTGTAACGGCTGCCCCAGGAAACAAATACGCTGCCTAAGGACACACAGTGTCAGGTTTGAAAATGTGGGCTAGTACAGCTTTCAAGACACGGAGTAATAGCGTCTGTATCAGTCAGGGTTCAACCAGTCCCGTAGGAGATAATGGGATTTGTTGGAACGAATGGCTTATGCAATTGCCGGGGCTGGCTGGGACGGTCTGAAATGTGGAGGGCAGGCTGGAGCCCTTGGCACAGGCTGACAACGCTGTCCTCAGGCTGACTTCCTTCTTCCTCTTAAAGCCTTTTCACTGGTTGATCGGCCCACCCAGGTTACCCAGGATAATACACTCTTGTTTCAGGTCAGCTGACTTTGGACCTTTATCACATCTACAAAGTACCCTGGGAGCATCACCTAGATTGGCGTTTGGCTGAGTAACTGGGGATGGCATCCTCCCCAAGTGGACACATTGACAAGACCACCACGACACCCCTGAGCTACTACTTTATGCACTGCCGTGCTGGAAGTCTGCACCCTCAAGTTGTTCCTGCACGTTCTGGCCCAGAAGTGACTGCTCCCACCAAAAGGTCTGGCCATAACCTCATCACTCGTTGTCCCCAAAGCGGAAGACCTAGAATCCAAGACAGAGCAAAAACTCAGTTAAGAATGGAGTTGGCCAAAAATGAACTACTGGAACCTCGGCAAAATAAAAAGCTTCTGCACAGCGAAGGGAACAATCTGCAAAACTAAAAGGCAGCCGACAGAATGGGAGAAGATATTTGCACACGACATATCAGATAAAGGGTTAGTACCCAAAATCTATAAAGAACTTACCAAACTCAACGCCCAAAAAACAAATAATCCAGTGAAGAAATGGGCAAAAGGCATGAATAGACACTTCTCCAAAGAAGACATCCAGATGGCCGACCGACACATGAAAAAATGCTCCACATCACTCATCATCAGGGAAATAGAAATCAACACTACAATGAGATACCACCTCACACCTGTCAGAATGGCTAACATTAACAACTCGGGCAACAACAGATGTTGGCGAGGATACGGAGAAAGAGGATCTCTTTTGCATTGTTGGTGGGAACGCAAGCTGGTGCAGCCACTCTGGAAAACAGTATGGAAGTTCCTCAAAAAACTAAAAATAGACTACCCTACAACCCAGCAATTGCCCTACTAGGCATTTATCCAAGGGATACAGGTGTGCCGTTTTGAAGGGGCACATGCACCCCAGTGTTTATAGCAGCACTAGCAACAATAGCCCAAGTATGGAAAGAGCCCAAATGTCCATCGAGGGATGAATGGATAAAGATGTGGCATATATATAGAGTGGAGTATTACTCGGCAATCAAAAAGAATAAAAGCTTGCCATTTGCAAGTATGTGCATGGAACTAGAGGGTATTATGCTAAGTGAAATTAGTCAGAGAAAGACAAAAATCATATGACTTCACTCCTATAAGGACTTTGAGAGACAAAACAGATGAATATGAGGGAAGGGAAACAAAAATAATATAAAAACAGGGAGGGGGACAAAACAGAAGAGACTCATAAATATGGAGAACAAACTGAGGGTTACGGGAGGTGTTGTGGGGGGGGGAGCTAAATGGGTAAGGGGCACTAAGGAATCTACTCCTGAAATCATTGTTGCACTATATGCTAACTAACGTGGATGTAAATTTTTTAAAAATAAAATTAATTAAAAAAAAGAAGAAGAATGGAGATGCTGTGGGGTGCCTGGGTGGCTCAGTCGGTTAAGTGTCCAACTTTGGCTCAGGTCATGATCTCGCGGTTCATGGGTTCGAGCCCGGCATCGGGCTCTGTGCTGACAACTCGGGGCCTGGAGCCTGCTTCAGACTCTGTGTCTCCCTCTCTCCCTACCCCTTGCCTGCTCATGCTCTCTTTCTCACCCTCTCAAGAATAAACAAAAAAATATTTTTTTTAATAGAAAAAGGAATGGAGTATGATGTATTAAGAAAAACCTGACAAAGCCGTGAATCGAAAAGTGAACGTAGAAACAAACCTCTGGTTCTTCTCACCCCCACCCCCGCTAGGGTGGGCTTTTCAACTAAAAAATGAAAAGATAGTTTCTCCTCTTTCACCTTTCCCTCACAGGGAAAAGAGTCTTGTATAACTGATACCATGGAACTATGGACAACATAACATTTTTATTTCCAGAGCTAACCGTAAAGAGTTGTTGCCCGGGAGGGTAGGGTCAGACAGAGGCAATTCCTGCCAGGGTTTTCTGTGTAGAATTTAGACAAGAGGTTGCAAGTTGGCAATAAGGCTGGTGACAGGAGCCAAGCCAGCAAGGAAGGCAGAGCGGCAGGCTGGAGACAGCCAGGCCCCGAATGGTGTCACTGAACAACCGAACCAATGCCAACCACAGCCTAGACCTCTGCTTATGTGGGAAAAACATTGAGATCTTAACCGGGAAGGCCGATATCTGTGTCTTTCCTTTTATTTGCAGAACAAGAAATGTGGCTGATCTGACAAAAACAACACTTAACGCAAAGTCTGCCCTGCCTGCCTCAGCAGGTTGGTATCTGAATTAAATGAGCTAATGTGTCTATAGACACAACAGTAAGATAAGGTGTTTTAATGCAGTGCCCAGCCCGTGACAGCTGCCCAAGAAATGTGTGTTGATTTGACACACAACTCCCATGAAGCCAATGGTTTGCTTGCGAGTTTTTGTTTGTCTTTGTTTTTTAAAATAAAAGCAGATGAAAAAAAAAAGGATTGGAAATCAAAATATTTCTATTTTTCGATCCAGGGAAACAATAGCACATTTTTTTTTCACAAAGAGGAGAGAATATTATTGTTTGTGAATTCGCAACTTTCATCTAAATGTCAATTTCCATGTCCTGACACATTTTGGAAGAGGGATTAAGCAAGTCGAGGAGGGGTTCCCAATGCCATGCTGGCCCACATAACTCAGGGAAGGCTGAAGTCCCTTTGATCAGCTCATTTGCTGCCTCCCTTTGTGTCAACCAGGAGGAAGCTACGGGTCCATGAGGATCCGTGGAAATGAGAAAAAATTATGTCAGGCGCCCAGTGAACCTTGGAAGGTCATCAATGACCATCTCTGTGCCTCAGGCCAGCCAAAATCTAAACCATCCATGGGGCATGAGGACTCGCCTGAGCTGTCAAGCCACCTGCTCCCCATTAATCAGGATGACATCTGGAGTCAAACGTACCCTCTTGAATTCTGGAAAGCATTCTGGTGCGTGATGACGGCATTTCTCCTTGGATCATGGAAGTGAAGTGTATTTAGTCAAGTTGCAATAGTAACAATGCCTTCATGTGAATCTTGGAGAGCTGCCCCCATTCTCTGTAAGGCCATTATACAGGGGGCAGGTGAAATAGGTGAAGGGGCTTACAAAGGGGATTGAACTTCCAGTTATAAAATAAATAAGTCACGAGCATGTAATGCACAGCACAGGGAATAGAGGTGTTTTTTTTTTTATTTTATTTTTAAGTAATCTCTATACCCAGCGTGGGGCTCAAACCTACAACCCTGTGATCAAGAGTCGCGTCCTCCACCGACTAAGCCAGACAGACGCCCCGCGAGAAGAGCGTTACTATTGTACTAACTTTGTGTGGCGAGATGATAACTAGACTTATTGTGGGAATCCTTTCATAGTATATGCAAATATTGAACCACTCTGATATACACCTGAAACGTATAGGAGCATGTCAATTATATTTCAGTTAAAAATTAAAACAAAATAAGACACTTCAAAATTCCTCCCCCCAAAACCTTTACTGGTTTGTGAAGAACTGTTTGCCGTAATCAGTGAAGTGAACCCTTTCACTTCACCACTTTTAAAAAGGTCCACCTTAACTGGAGAGAGTTATCACAGTGGCTAAGCCCAAAGACTGTCCCTCGACTGAATGTCTAACTTCATCATTTAGCTGTGTGGTCTTAATGCAAATTACTTACCCTCTCTGTCAAAAGGGATATATTAATCCTGTTTTTTATTTTGTATGTTTTAGGATACTTTGACGTCTCGGGGGCCTGGCTCGCCAGGGGCGTGACCACCCCTTCCTGGGTTAGCTAATTCCTACAGATAGCAAGCTGCTTCCCTCAGAGTACGACTTTCCTACGCAAACCAACTAATCCAGAGCCCATATTCCCCAACGCCTCCTTTATCACACTCTGTCACACCAAGCCAGTATTTCCCTGGCCCCACATCACCCAAGAGCTAGGTGCTGGACGACTAGAGACGCCCTCTATAGACAAAGCCGATCAAAATTATTCAAGGTATCCCATCCACATCTGCTCAAACTGGCCTACTCTGCCTTACCCATTCCTTCTCATCCCCATAAAAACCATTGTAAAGACTCTGGGCCTCCACACCTTCTTCCCGTTGACCCTGGGACTTCTCTTTGTGGGCCTCTGTGGTGTGGCGTGCCCCTCCTCTTGGAAACTGTGAGAAATAAAACTTTTTTCAATGGCATTGATCTGTGCTGTCGCTTGAACACCTCTATCAGTTAAGCCCTGGGCACAAATGAAACAGGGAATGTTGAAGGTTCCCACCTCTAGGGCCAGTATGAGCATTAAGCAACTGAAAGCCTGTAGAGCATCCAGAGCGATGCTGGTGCTTCGTATGCCTGTCATGGGTTAGCTGTTACTAACTGGGCCCACGCTGCTCCCTGGATGGAGTCTAGCACGACTCCTCACTACCCCTGCCCGGGTCCAGGCTCCTCTCCATCCCTGTCTTATGATTGCAGTCTCCCTGCCTCCAACATCATGTCTCGCTGCACTGTCCTCCTTACAATAACCTTCTTCCTCCTCTCTGATTCCCAGACTCCTAAAAGCCTGCTGTCTGGTAGACCAAGGCCAAGAGCGCACACTTCTTCCCGAGAGGGCCTGGGCTGGCCCAGGCACCCACCTCCTCCTCTGCCCAGCACACGCACCTGTCCCAAGGTGCCTTGAGGATTCAGTCACGCGCCTCTCCAAGATACCAACAGAGGCATTGAATAGACTACTCCCCACGGTACCATTTTGGACACAATCGCCACAAAAGCCGCCAATAATACGGATGCGTCTCCTGGGAGCCAGTGCTTGGCTCACTTTCATTGAGATTTTCCTTCTTAGTACAACTCTTGAACCCGGTACCATTTTACAAGTTAGACAACCATTGTACGGAGAATTTAAGTCATCTGCCAAAAGTCCTGACCGCTGGGGGGCCGAACCATATTTCCAACCCAGAGCTACCCGACCCTTAGCCGTGCCCCTATCACATTACTTACATGAGCCGCTTTTGATATTGTTGGGATACTGTTGACCATTATTGTTAGTCGTGTGGTTCTTATCGCTATTGCTGCTTCTAGATTACTGGCCAACATCACAGAGGTACGTTTTTTATCATTCCAGGTATCCTTCCCACCAACAAAGAATCAGACTTCTAGCATAAGCAACAATGGCCACCTCCATGTGGAATGCTAGCAAGTTAGAGTTTTCTTGTGAAGACTGGTTTCATAATTTACCTCACCTCTAGCGTGTACTGTTTATTGTAGAATCACTCATGCTTCAATACCATTTTTTTTTCCACTGAGAGAATAATTCTGGAAGTGAAACAGCAACGACTCTCCATGTATGAACCAGATGGAGGACTGTTAGCCAGTTCCCAAGGAAAAAAAAAAAAACCTTCCCATTCTGTCATAATATTTTCCAGTTAATTATCTAGTTCAATTATCAATCGATAAATATCAGTTATCCAGTTAATTGTGGAAATTGAATGGCCTGATTTACTAATTAAATTTTCTAGGCAAAAATATAAAACTCTATGGGTTTTCTAGGCGCGACTACTCATCTTGTGTAAGCGTAAAAATTATTTTATAACAAGACTAAGCTGATAAAAGCATTTTCACATGCGGCCAGGGTTGGATTCCGGCCTTTGTTGAAGCAATTTATTTTATTTAGAAAATTGTTCTTTCCATACGGGCATTCAGGACCTCCTCTGACTCAAGCCCAAGCACTGAAAGATGATGCCTGGAAAGGCAGCACGCCACAAATAAGCAGTTAAAATTCTAAGATAAGCTGTAAAGACTAATTACGGTTAGAAAGCTCGGCTCAGTCGGTCAAGCATCCACTCTTGATTTTGGCTCAGGTCACCGTCTCTCAGTCCAGAGATGGAGCCCCACGTGGGGCTCCACACTGAGTGTGGTGCTTACTTGGGATTCTCTCTCTCCTCTCTCTCTGCCCCACACCTGCTCGTGCTCTCTCTCTCAAAATAAATACGTAAATATTTAAAAAGAAAGCTCATAGATCTCTAACTGATAGAGCGATTTCTTTAATCCATTTTTCCAAGGGAATAAACCAGGTTCAGACATGATGTGTTGTAAAGCTCATGGCCAGATAATGCAGACAACACATTTTTTGTTTTAAGTTTATTTATTTTGAGAGAGAGATAGGGAGGGGCAGCGGGAAGGAGACAGAGGATCCCAAGCAGGCTCTGCACTGACAGTGGGGCTTGAACTCGTAGACCATGAGATCATGACCTGAGCTGAAATCAAGAGTCAGACGTTCAACTGACTGAGCCACCCAGGTGCCCCCAGCCAACATGCTGTTATAATGCTTAGCATGAACACTGCTTGAACGGCAAAATTCACCCAACGTTTCTTATGGCCTTCAATATGCCAAGTGCTGTATCAAGCCTTAGGGTGAGTGAGAGGAGAGACACATTGCTATGTTCAAAGGTTTACAGTCTAGTGGGGGAGCTGAGCATGTAAAAGTTTAAAATACAAGGTGATCATGATATATATGATGGAGGGACCATTGGGGTGCCTGCCGTGGGGCTATAGGCGGAGACCTAATTCAATGTGAGTGGCTGAGAACCATCACCAGGGCAATTCTTACCCATTGATGGGTCTACAGACCCTTTGGAGACAGGACGATGCATTTTCCTTCTCATGTGTATACAATCCCCACCCTGCACACTGTTTAACGTGCCTCTCCAGCCTCAACTCTGAGCACGCTCACTTGCTTACGTCCTGCCACGCTGACCTCTTCTCCTGCCCCAAACACCCTGCCCGGCCTCTCTTAGGCAAGTTCCCTCACACCTACCGTCTTCCTTCTATGCCCCTCTTACCCGATCTTTTTCTCACCTGCAGGTCTTTGCCAATGTCACTCCCACGTGATGTGTTGGGCCACACATCAACCCTCACAGGAACAAAGGGGTCTCTGGACATCCTTGGTCTGGGAAGCCATCGCTGGCTCAGCCAAGACCACATGGGTGCCCTCTCTCTGCTTCCTCAGCTGCTCAGTGACCCAGCCCTCTCTTTTCTGCCCCAGCCCAGGGGTGGATTCAGCGACCATGCCACCAGTGCCCAGGATAGATTCACTGTAGACATGCAACAAGTAGTAATAAAGGCAGCTTTTCAAAAATTTATATAAAAATTCCGTTTCCACTTAAACAATTATACAAACAGAATGGCATGTCCCTTGAACTCCCATAATTCTTTATCGAAAATGCACACTACCAGGGGTTCAGGTTTATTCACATCTGTAAACTAGAAGATGCTAAAACCCCCCAGTTTCCAAGCACAGGGTGACTCTCAGAGTATTCGAGGGGTTTAATGTCTCTAAAGAACTTTTGTGCAATGGGGCGACCGAGTGGCTCAGTCGGTTAAATGTCCGACTCTTGGTTTTGGCTCAGGTCACGATCTCGTGGTTTGTGAGCTTGAGCCCCATGTTGGGCTCCTCCTCTCTCTCTCTGCCCCTCCCTCTCTCTCTCTCAAAATAAAAAAAAAAAAACACTTTGTGCTATATTGGGTATAGCATATGTACAAGGCATTCAGATATTAACCAACCTTTTTATATGATGATAGTAATGATTATGAAGTGGGACAAAATGTACTTGTCAATTGTGAATCAGTACACAAAAGTGAGGGACCATGAGCATCAGGACTCTACCAGGCCTAGGACCCCTTGGATACCCCGTCGTGTCCGGTTAATCTCAGACTATCGTCCCTCCTTCTCTCCAGGCCTAGGACCCCTCGGATGCCGCCCTGTGCCCGGTTAATTTAAGACTGTTGTCCCTCCTTCTCCCCAGGCCAAGCCTAACCTAGCTGAACACCTTGCAGTGCCCAAGAAAAATCCCCCCAAGTGAAGAATGGCTCTAAGTTCAGCAACAAACAACGATTAAGACAAGCATCAAGGCCACTGTAAAGCTTGACATGCTCTCGCCTTTCCCAGCTTGGTGATTGCTTCTATTTGGGACTTCCCGGCCAGCCCACCACCACCACTGATGAGCTAGAAATGTGTGCTCCCAACATAAGGGGGGAAGGGCGGGGGGCACCGTGTTCATCATCCTCACCAAACACTAGAGCACAGAGAGGTGGTTCAGCCCCTGGGAGGAGCTTGCTTTATGGCCAACTGCCTGAGCTGACTCCAGACGCTGCCTCTTCCCAGCTGTGTGAACTTGAACATGTATGCTAGCATGGCTTCGATGCTTCTTCTGAAAGATTCGACAACAATAAAACTTCCTTTGTAAGATATTTTGTGAACCCTAAGGGGGCTAACAGTTTTCTGGATCAGAAAAGTGCCTAGTGTGCAGAAACCGCCCGATACATTTGCTGTCATTACCAGCACCATCATCGTTCAGCTGTTTTTCAGGAAACTAACTCAAACTAGTGTAGGCAAAAACTTGGGCCTCAGGAGTATAGAAACCAGAGCTGGAAATGCCACAAGGACTCCCTCTTCGTCTTTCGTCTCTGCCCCTCTCTTTGGCCGAGCTAATTCTCTTCGAGTGAGACACTCCCCACTTGGGCTCCTGGGTTTGCTCCGGCCAATCCCCATGGACAGGACATGGCATTGAGGACGATAGTAGCTCTCACTCAAACCTGAAATAAAGGAGCCTCTTGAAAAGGGACCCTCTTGCACCCAGATGAGTCCGTTACCACGCTCACTGCCGGCTTCTACAGAAGCATTTCTATAGGAGACAACCCCTTCCCCTTCTGGAACACTCTTCTTTCTCATTCATTCGCCCTCACATCTGTCTGTTACCCTCCTATCTATTTAAACAAATATTTAATCACATTTCTGCAAGGTGCCAGGTGCTGTGCTTCGAGGTGGAATCGGAGATGAAAAAGACATAGCCTCTCAAGACTCTAGATCTCCTTTTCTCCTTATAGACGACGACCTGGCCAGAACACATCCATTGGTTAATAAGAGAGAAACTGCTTCTGCCCAAAGATTGATGCCTGGCCATGCTCCCTCTGAAACAATGAAGACGGCAGCTGTTGCCCCACAGAGGCCACCTTGTCCATCAGACGGTGACTTCCGAAGGCCCGGGAGCAGCTGCCTCCACTCACGGGTGACATGTGACATAATTCAGGGAATCCTACAAACGACGACGGGGCAAGTGTTGGTGTAACCTCACCATGAATGAGTGTTTGGAATGTGCTGAAAACACGAAGCCCAGGTCTGTGACGTACAAACAGCTGCAGAGTCAGATGAGCCTGAGAGAAGCATGTGAGAGGTCAGACTGGAGAGCCAGAGTGAGGCCAACCCCTGGCCCCCCTTCTACAGCCTGCCCCGAGTTCATCCTGGGCCATTTCCTTCCCTCGCCTCAGCCTTCTCCCCTCTGTGTATCACTTTGGAACACTTCTGGAGGTCCCCTGCTCCGGACTGAATGTTTCTGTCCTGCAAAATCCGTACGTCGAAGCCCTAATCCCCTCCATGTGATGCTATTTGGGGGAGGATGATATTTGGTGGCTTTTGAGAGGTGATTAGGTCATGAGAGCTCCGCCCTCAGGAATTAGAGCCCTTACAAGAAGAAATGCGTCAGAAGTTTTCTCTCTCTCTCTCCACCAGGTAAGAGCACAGAACGAAGGCTGCCATCCCCAAACCGGGAGCTGACCTGGCATCCTGATCCCAGACTTCCAGCCTCCGTCACTGAGAAACACATTTCTGTTGTTGAAGCCTCCAGCGTGTGGCATGCGTTACAGCAGCCCACTCTAAGACATGTCCCTCTAGTGCCGAGGCTGAGGTGGGTGCTGGGGTAGAAGGAAAAGCAAGAATGGCCTCCTGCCCCAGACCAGCATGGATCGCCCCTCAGGAGAGGCACACAGCCTGAAAGATGGTGTGGAATTCAGAAGAGTGGCTTTTGCGCCTCAAAATATGACTCAACTGTGATGTTCATTTTTAAAATTAATGTTTCATTAAAGTTACAAATTTTAAAATTTAATTTTCCTTTAGTTTTTGTGGGTTTTTTTTTTTGCAAGTATTCTGTTCTTTTTTAAGTTTACTTATTTATTTTTGAGAAAGAGAGAGAGACAGAGAGGGAGAGAGAGAATCCCAAGCAGGCTCTGTGCTGTCAGTGTGGAGCCTGACATGGGGCTCGATCTCAAGGACCATGAGATCATGACCTGAGCCAAAATCAAGAGTCGGGCACTTACCCAATTTTCCTTTAGTTTTTAATCCAACTTCCAAATCTTACTATTCTACAGCCATGAGTGGCGTGACTCTAGCAAAGCGAACTCTGACATCTCATTGAGACCACCATAAATAGTTCAAACTTAATTATAAATGTGAAATGTTCACTTTTTTAAGTGCTACAATAAACAAAATCTTCTTATTTAAATAGCTCCTACAAATCTTATAAATGTAATGATTCCTAAGGTATCGTAACTGTCTATCATGTTAGTAAGACTTCAGTATAAAACAGCAAGTCAGAGTGAACCAGTCAATGGCAAATTTTTAATAGAATCACAAAGCTAATCCATTGCTTTGGGACACCAAGCTCTTTCAAACATTACAAATCCTTAAAATGTCAAACATACACAATTAATTTTCCAAAGGTCAACTACAAATACCACATGGTTGATGCATTTCACCTCCTTAAATATTTCTGTATGTCACACAACTTTCTCAGGATTAAGAGATGCTTATCCACTAAGAAGGCAATGGTTATCAACCCAACATTTTGGATGTGTTCTCCTCTGCTTGCTGAGGGTGCATAACAAAGGAGATGTGAGCTAAGCCTGAGCCCAGAGGATTCACAGGTCTATTTTCCTAAGATCTTGAGTACCAGGCTGAGCCATACAAAATGAACTCTACGCCTCAAAGAAAGGGTGTTCAGGAAGCCCACATTCTTGGATCTGCATTTGACGCATCCACTTACCTTTACTTTTAATCGCTCATGGAAGTCTACAACTGCCAATCAGGATGCTACGCTACCTAATTAGATTTTGTGTCCGATTTCCTAATTGGTTAAGGTTATATCTTTCACGTCTGGTAGAATAACAAACACTAAGAAAGCCTTGTGGAGAGAGAGGGGCCTGAGCTATGTTTAGAGAAACCTCCTCACGCCATTTTCTGGCGCCTCATGCCTGCTTGATGTCTGCTCACTGTCCAAGACCCCACCGTGGTGGCCCAGGGGGATGCTAGAAGCAGCCGTATACATCCCCTCCTAGTGCTGTGCTCAGCAATATCACATTGGTAGCTTTAAATCGGCCACAGTGAAAGTGTTTACTCCATGAAAATAGGCAGATGCTACTAACAAGAGCCTTCAGGAAGCTAGTTGTCACTTACCAACACCCAGTAGTCTCCCGCCTTATCTGTACCTTAGCCTTCATGGTTTCAGTCACCCGCCATCAAGCCTGGAGGCAGATGATCCTCCTGTGACGTATGGCCAGAAGGTCAACAGTAGCCTAACGTTACATCACGATGCCTGTCATCCATTGCACTTCATCTCATCAGGTAGGCATTTGATCATCTCACATCATCACAAGAAGGACGAGCATAGAGTGGTAAGATATTCTGAGACAGGGAGACCACATTCAGATAACTAATATTATAGTATATTGTTATAATTGTTCTATTTTATTACTAGTTGTTATCATTAATCTCTTACTGTGTCTAATTTATAAATTCAACTTTATCATAGGTATGTCCGTATAAGAAAAAATTCGTATATATAGGGCTCAGTACCATCCACAGTTTCAGGCACCTGCTGGCGGTCATGGAACATACCCCCTATGGATAAAGGGGGCTACTGTACTGTTGGTGGTACTCCAGTCAGGCTTGTGACCTCTGGTCAAGCTCTGTGTTCTAGGCCAATCACTTGATTATTCTCTTCTTCCAACCAAATTTGGTTTATGCCAAGTGGGAGTATTCCAAAGCTTTGTACTACTTTCTTTAATGGAAAAGACTAACCTAATGATGGATAAACTATCAGTAACAGGTGTTTACAGGCAAGCTGAGAGAGGACTCTTCCATAGCACAGTGAGAACATAATTATAATTTTTTAAGTGTCACCCTTGCTTTCCATGATACTTTCTCCAGTATCTTTTTGGTTTTATTGGTGATCATAATCTTTAAAAAAAAAAGTGTAAACGTATTACTGTCTTTAAAAAAAAAGGCCACTTAGGGGGTGCCTGGGTGGCTCAGTCGGTTAAGTGTCCCTCTGTTGGGTTTCGGCTCAGGTCATGATCTCATAGTTCGTGGGTTTGAGCCCCGCATTGGGTTCTGTGCTGACAGTGCAGAGTCTGCCTGGGATTCTCTCTCTCTGCCCCTCCCATGTGCTCTCTCTCTCTCGATCTCAAAATAAATAAATAAGAATTTAAAAATAAATATATAAATTTTAAAGAGGCCACTTACAAAATGAAGAAAAAGAAATCTCGGTAACATCACTTTCCAGAGACCCCTGCTATTTCATATTTTGGTTTTCCCCCTCTCTATTTTCTAGCTATCCATATTTTCACATAGTATTTAAATTCTAGACACAGTTATCATGCTTTTCACCAAGGACTTCTCCAGCCTCAGTGAACATACTTGACGCCAAAGCTACCTGACCTCTCTGGCCACCAGATTCAAGGGTAGCCTGTTCTTAGACTGAGTAAGGACCTCTGAGCTGGGATCTGACTCAAAAAGACAAGCTAGGCCAATCAGTCTAGGAGTTTGGAATTGGGAGACTGAGAACTGAAGCCAGTGAGTAATGAAGCTGAGATGAATGGATATGAAATATGGCAGAAGCTAAGAAGAACCTTTTGGGCTACATGCACACTGAAATCCTGAGACAACAAAAACCACGTTTAAGGAGAAGAGGTTGGCATGATAGAGAAATACAGAAAAGGCATGCAAGGACAGTGAGAAAATTCGGCAGCCCAAAAAAGGAGACTTACGCTCATTGATCTTCCAGATTCAATCTCCAAGAGACCTGTCTTTCTTCCTGAGCTTTGATTCTCATGAGACTTCTGAAACATACTTCAAGCCCCCTTTATCCAAGTTGGGTCAATGATACTGGCAACCAAAAGAGACCCGATGCCAACCATTTAAATTTGAATTGACAATTTTGTATTGACTATTCTAAAGTATTTCCCGGGTTATTACGTATGCTTTAAATACATAGTTTTAAATGGCTAATCGTATTTCATAGTACAGATACATGGGGTAAGAAAGCTGAAGGGCAAGGAAGTTGACCGTGATGCTATTAAAATTATCCCATAGGTACTAAGAAACCTGTGGTTGCCCAAATGATTTAGGAAAAGCTCCAAAAATTTTTAAGAATCTTTTTACCCACACCGAAGTGGTGTCAGCTCATAGATTGACATCAATATGTAGTACACCCCTGGGCCAGCTCTGAATAATCTGAGCTCCACGCTCTTCAAAATATTATAGTAGGTTTGGAAATTGGGAAAAAAGGTTAATCACCTTTCCTCACTCAAATTGTATCTACATGTACCTAGAAAAAGCTTCTGTAGCTCCTTTCTCAACATAATAGGATAGTTAGCCTTTCTAGCTCCAAACTCGTAACCTCACACTAATCGTCCCACAAAATTATACCCATACAATATTACCAAATACGGACAAGAGAGAACACCCACAGGTAAAACTTAAAAAAACAAACAAACAAACAGAGGCATCTATGAACATGAACTAGCCTTTCTTTGAGTGCTTTGCCTTATGTTTTTTTCAGGGAACGGATGATGCTCTGATGTAGCTAAACCACCGATGAGGTTAGGGACTTAAAGTTTTACTATTTATTTAGTATTATTTAGAAATGATCACGGGCCCGTGTAATTCAAAGGCTAGTTCTGGGAAAATGGGATATCAGGTGTGTAAAAGCATTTAATTACATTTTAAGCAATTTACAAATAAAATGATTTCCTTTTGCTAGAAGGTCAAGTAAGGGAAAAGGTCTAGTGACCAGAACAGGCTGAAATCTCACAGACTTGGATTCAAATTCTATTTACTTGACCCTGAGAAAGTTCCTCACTGCTCTGCACTTGGGTTTCCTCATCTGTATTGCAGTGTTACTGATATATTATGTATTTCATCAAAGTTAAATGTATCCTGTATGAATAATGCCTTCCTCACCAAGTTAATGAGAAGATTCAATAGGACTTGTGATGTGTCTGCAATAAATGTGGTCTAGTAGTGGTAAGAAAAAAAAGGTGGGGGGGAGCACTTTCCAAGTGGTCTTGCTCAGAGGTTTGATCATTCTTTCTACTACTCCCCTAGTTTCATTTGACCTTTATATTTTTTGGCCAGCACGGTGTTTAATAAGTAATTGCCACATTGAAAAAACATTGTCAACATTCAAAAGTTGGAAGGCTTCACTTACAGTCAGATTTCTGGCTTCTCTTGACAACTGGAAGATCTGTGAACACACTGACCCATATTCTCGAATGGCCGATGGTCAACAATGGGCGCAGGCTGGGAAGCAGAGGCTCCTCTTTAAATGGGTTATGTTGGCTTTAGCTCATCACAGTGCTGATCTGACCTACTTCTCCCTCACTTACATTTACTGCCCGGAACGGGTCTTGGAAATAAAGATAACGTTTCAAGCAGAGTGGCAGGCCGATGGATGTTTTTCTGGCATAACGCGGGCCTTCCTGAGGGGAGTGTTGACACCCTCTGATAACACAACGCGTTGCCCGGATGATAAAACTACAGCCCTTTCTAAAACTATTCACTCCAATGTCCTGAATCTCCAGGCCAGGCCACAGATTAGATCAGCATGCACACAGTGCTTTCTCTTAGACAGAATCACAGACTCCCTGGGATGAGAGGAACCTTCGTATAATCTGGCCGAGGATCCACGTACTGCTTGAAACCTCTCTTCAAACATCCTTGCCGGAGATTCCCAGGGATCTTCAAGCAGCTGAGATGGTATCATCACCTCCAAAGGTAGCTCTTGTGACTCCTGAGACCCTCTTCATAAGCTGGACAGAAATCTGATGTCCCTGATATCTCACCAAACGTGTACAGCGGTGCAACCTGCAGAGTTCAACCACAAATGAACTCTCTTCAATGAGAGTCCTCCGCAGGACTGCGTTATTATTTCTGTCGTTGCTTCTTTACAGATGGGGACGTGGAGGCTCAGAGAAGTTGCGTGGCTTAGCTCAAGTCACAGAACGATGACCAGTAGTGGCAAGAGGTGGTTTCCTGATTCAAATGTCGATACTCTTGACGTAGAACCATCAGTCTAAGTCGCTTTCCTACGAAATAATACTGCACCTCTAATTTCTCTTTTCCGTAATACACCTTCATATGTTTCAACGCAGGTAGGATGTCTCCCATGAGCAGCTCCTGCTTCTAGGTAAATAGCCCACTTCCCCTGAATCCAGACTCATGTGACAAAGTTTCTACACTCCTCACCATTCTCATTTCCCTTCCAAACACGATTGTGATGATTACATTGATAGGTCAACTTGACCGGGCTGAGGGATGCCCAGATAGCCAGAAACATGATTCCCGAGTGCGTGTGAAGGTGTTTCCAGAAGAGATTAGCATTCGAACTGGTAGTCTGAGTAAAAAAGATGTGGAAGAAGAGGTGGACGGGCCCACCTCGCCACCTCACCAAGGTCGAAGGGCATCATCCAATCTGTTGAGGGCCCCAAGGGAACACTGTAGGCAGAAGAGGGGTGAATTTGCCCTCTGCAGACATTTCTCTGGTCTTGCCCTCAGACATTAGTGTTCTTGGTTCTCAAGCCATTGGTCCAACACCTGGACTTACCCAATAGACCCCTTGCTCCTGAGGCCTTCAGACTCCGAATAAATTACACCACTGGCTTTCCTGATTCTCTGGCTTCCCAAATGCAGACAGTGGACTTTTCAGCCTCTGTATTGGATGATGATCCAATAAGCCAACTCATATAATAAATAAATGTACATGTCCATCCTACTGCTTCTATTTCCCTGGAGAAACCCGACCAATACAACAACCGATTGGTTTTGAAGTTCAGATGTGAACACACTACTCCAGAGGCGGCCAGACCATCACAAAGGAGAGTAGAGCTATCTTTTTCATCTTTCTGAGTATTACACACGTGGTAATTCAGCCGAAGTGTACCTCAGGGTTTGGACTCCCATATCAATACGTTAAGCTACATGTACAGTGATCATGGGTCGTGTTTCACCCAGGACAGTCCCTGATTCTGCTTATTGTCCTAAATTATCAAGACTGCCCCTTTTTACTCTCAACTGCCCCACTTTGGGTGATTAATTGTATGGTCGCCTTATCTACATGAAACATGGCGGCAACTACATCTTTCCTAGATGCCGTTTCCAGATGCCGTTGCTCAGGCCTGTCTTCCTGGGATAAAATTTGAACCCAAGTTACAATAAATTTATCCGTGATACGTTTCATCTCAATGGATTCAACCTATCTAGATTGCGCCAGAGGTCCCAATTCTTTAGCGTTCTTGGTGCCTTTTACCACGTAACTTTGCAGGGCCCTTACCTTATGGGCTTGCTGTCATTCTCAGACCCTCAGCTTGGCCATGCAGTTTGCTTTGGTCAATGGCATGTGAACCCGACATGAGAACAACGGCGTCTTGCAAAGCGTTCCTGTGACCAGGCTTGCATGCTTCTGCTTCTGACATCGCTGTGAAGTGACTGTGTCCCGGGTGGCTGCCGGTCCCAAGAGAATGAGAAACACGTGGAACACAGCTGCCCCAATCCAACGACCCCAGCCTTGAGCTGCGGCCAGCGGACATTGAGTGTTAGCTCAAGCCACTGAGTTCTGGTGGCTTTTCAATGCAGCTGTGCATCTACGGTCCAGGACCTGACTCTCACATGGTATATTTGCTTCTCCTCAGCTAGGGAGCTGTCACCTGAGAGTATGCACATCGTTCACGTCCTCACTCAGGTCACTTTTACATTGTTGAACAGGACACAACTTAGAATTCTGTAGCCCTCTAAAAACAACATTTCAGGGGTGCCGAGGCGGCTCAGTGGGTTAAGTGTCTGTCTTCGGCTCAAGTCATGATCTCACACGGTTCACGGGTTCGAGCCCCACATCTAGCTCCGCACTGACAGTGCGGAGCCTGCTTGGGATTCTTTCTCTCCCTGTCTCTTTCTGCCCCACCCCCAGCTGCGCTTTCTCTCACTCTCAAAATAAATAAATAAACTTTAAAAATAAATAAATAAATAAAAACAATGTTCCAGGTTCATATTGATAATTTAATCCATATCCTTTGGGCAGACCATTGATTTATTATACATACTAATAATAACTACCTTTTATTGAACATTTGCCATTTGTATGTCTTAAGCATTTTATATGTATTATCTCCTTTAATCCTCTCAATTCTGTTTTAGGACAAAGACACTGATGAACCCATACGTCAAGGAGCATTTCCAAAGTCGTACTGCTGGGAGTAAAGCCCAGATCCCCCTTCTCCCCCCAGCAGCACTCTCACTCACAGGTACCTCCTCCTATAGTCTCTTGGCTACTAACCCCCCACATTATGATCAGATTACAGGAGATCTTGGCAAACGGGGTTTGGGGGAGTTGGGAAATACATTTCTGAAATCTTAGTGGGAGATCACTCACCTAAAAGTAGTCATGGTGGGGGCGCCTGGGTGGCGCAGTCGGTTAAGCGTCCGACTTCAGCCAGGTCACGATCTCGCGGTCCGTGAGTTCGAGCCCCGCGTCGGGCTCTGGGCTGATGGCTCAGAGCCTGGAGCCTGTTTTCGAGTCTGTGTCTCCCTCTCTCTCTGCCCCTCCCCCGTTCATGCTCTCTCTCTGTCCCAAAAATAAATAAACGTTGAAAAAAAATTTAAAAAAATAAATAAATAAAAGTAGTCATGGTGAACTAAAATAAAAGAACACACTCTTTGGAGGTAGCCAGACAGATGCGGGCTGAGGTCTGAGCTCCCACCAACTGTCTAACCTGTGGGCCACCTATTTGATCACTCCGAGCCTTGGTTTTCTCACCAGGGAAATGAAGATAAAAATGCGAACTTCCCACGGCTGTTGAGAGTGCGTGAGGCCCCTAGCTTCAGAGATATTTGCACTCTTCCCCTTCTTAGGTGGAGAATGAGGTTGGTCTGCAACCTGCCACGTGGTCTGTGAGCAAGGTGGGTTCTGCACTCATGCCCACACTTGCTTGCTGGAGACCCTGTTTTGTGTTCACGACGCCCCCTCTTTCTCTCGCCACTGCTGAGTTTTACTCTGACTATTCAGCTCGTCACTTACTCCAAAAAGGACAATGCAATCCTCTTTTTGAGCTAGCTAAGTGACTAAAAAAACAAAATCTGGAGAAGTGAGAACCAAAAGAAAAATCAGCAAAAGTCATTTCAAGAATTCTAACTATGATAAGAGATGGAAAACTCACTCTCCAATTTTGGAAAGTCCTCCATCATTTGAACCTAAGTATAGAAACGAACTCATCAT
This sequence comes from Felis catus, assembly GCF_018350175.1. Lineage (NCBI taxonomy): Eukaryota > Metazoa > Chordata > Mammalia > Carnivora > Felidae > Felis > Felis catus. Next base: position 4,096,928 of record NC_058368.1, read on the forward strand.
TTCGCATGCTGCACAGAACTCTGCCATGGTAGGTTCTGAGTAGCCGCATTCTGACCAGATATCAGTAGAGGCGAAGATCACCATCCCAGGTGTTAGTCCGGAAAATTCCAAAGCGGCTTACTGGCTGTGGAACCTCGGCTACTCAACCCATCTCTGCTCTAGTTTTCTCATCCATAAAATGGAAATCACAACAATGCCACATGTCCAGTGGCAGTGAGGATTCAAGTACCTGCAGAAACCTTAGCACGTAGTAAACTCTCGAAAAAATCAGTGGGGATTTACACTGCAAAGATTTTATTCAATTAAATGTGTCTCTGGAACACATTTTAAATTGCGTGCAAGCATTACTACAGCAATCCAAGGCAATGCTATAAGAAATGGGAGAATCTAGGAGCACCTGGGTGGCTCAGTCGGTTGAGCGTCCGACTTCAGCTCAGGTCATGATCTCACAGTCTGTGAGTCTGAGCCCCGCGTAGGGCTCTGTGCTGACAGCTCAGAACCTGGAGCCTGCTTCAAATTCTGTGCCTCCCCCCTCTCTGTCCCTCCCCTTCTCATGCTCTGTCTCCCTCTGTCTCAAAAATAAATAAAAACATTTTTAAAATTTTTAAAAAGAAAAGAAATGGAAGAATCTAGAAATGGAAGTCATCGAACCCCACCTATAACTATTCCTAGTAGACACCATAAAATGCTCTAAACTCCCTTTCCCTGTCCACCTCCTCTCTCTCCACTTTTCCTTCTCTCTCGCCACTGAAACAGGAGTCTAACCGGCTATTAAGGAAGGTCCCCATGGAGGTGACAAAGAATAGGACATTGACATAAATGTCAAATATCTCTCCCCAAACACTCATCAAATACAAAGTGCAAAAAGTCATGATAAAGTCATGGAGGAACTGGGCAGACACCCACTGGGCCATTTCATCAATATTAGCATCATTCAAGTGGATCAGGTGACCTCTAAGAGGAACACGGCATAACTTCTGATTCCTCCCAAGTCTGGTCGTGCGAAAACATCAGAGAGAACCAAGTCGGCGTCATCCTACACAGAAGACCTATACTTTTTTGTTATTACTCTCCAGATATAATCGACAGAGAACATCGTTTTAGCTTCAGGTACACAGCATAATGATTTGACATACGTATCTACCGCAACACGATTCCTACAATAAATTTATAATTATTGTACCACCGCAGTTACTCTTTCTTGTGGTGAGAACTTCCAGGATCTACTTCAGGTCTGTACTTTTTAACCCTCTCAAGGACCCTGTTATGAGCTGAATTGGGCTTCCCCCCTCCAAAAACATCGTATTGAAGTCCCAGCCCCCGGTACCACAAAATGTGACTGCGTTTGAAGACAGATCCTCATCCAATCTGACTGAACGTATAAAAGGAGATCAGGACACAAACTCCTACGGAGGAAAACAACACAAGAAGATGACCGCCTGAAAGCCAAGGGGAAACGCATCGGAAAAACCCACTCTGCCAACGCCTTGATTTCAGATTTCTGGCCTCCGGAACTGGGAGGAAGGAAGTTGTTGTTTCAGCCACCCAGGCCGTGGTACTTTGTTATGCTGGTGCTAGAGAGCTAATCCAGACAAGAGAGGGAAAAACTGAGCGTGTTCCAGAAGGAAACTAACCACATGTGACAACCAGGGGCCACACACGATCCTGATCCTGGACCAGAAAGGACAAAGAGAAATACACTGGTGAAAGAGAATGGCTCCTCTGCCCCAAGAGGATAAATGTCCTATGATTCCTCTTACATGAGGTTCCTAGAGTAGTCATACCTCTCAGAGACACTGAGGGCTACCAAATTATGCCACCCCCAAAATATGCCTCCCTGGCAATGGACCCTTTTGAGCTTAAAGTCCGTTGCGAACCGGCAGATGCAAGGAAAGGCTCTAAAACCAGGGGACCAATTTTCCTTTTGGGAAGCGAATGTGCGTCTATAAAGGACATTTCCATTTGTAAAAGGCATCCCCCTTCAGAGAGCAGGGAGGAGGACTATGAACAAATCTCATCAATGGACCAAGTAAGATCTGTACCACAGGCCGACCAAACACCCTTCTTTGCCACACTTCCTGGCTACCTTCCCATAACCCGCCTCCCCCACCAGGAAGCCCCAAACCCCTTTCCCTTTGCTTGGCCTACGAGGGGGTCAAAGCCCAAGCTCTCGCCATCGCTTTGGTTACACACTGCTAGGCGTTGCCCTGTGTCCATGCGTGATGCACATGCTAATAAACTTGTGTTTTTCTCCTGTTCATCTGTGTTTATAGGGCTCCGGCTGGAAAATGTAAGTGAAAGTGGACCTCAACCACCTCCATGTTGACCTCCAACTCTCTCATTGATTCTTTCCAGCTTGTTTCTTAACTCAGGCAACAGACCCTGTGGGCATGACCCCGTGACTGACCTCAAGCCAATGAGGACTTGACCTTCCCTGCCCACCTGCACGTACTCACTAACCTTTATCCCACATTTCCCTCACATAAACCTGGACATATTTTCGCGACTTTGGGACGCTGGCCGGCTGTCTTCCCCGTGTTGTCCTCCCTGGAATCAATCCCTTTCTGTGTCATCACCTCTCATCCCTCTGCCTTTGGATTCTGTCAGCGGTGAGCGGCCGAACCTGGTCTGTTTGGTCCCCCAGGGCCAGGGGCCCTTGCACCCTCGGGTCCCGGCTCTAGGAGGATAGGAGGGAAAAGGAAATTTCCCTCCTTACGAGACCACGTAGAATGTTGCCAGGAGCCGGAGGAAGAGGGCAAAGCAGAGTTGTTATTTAATGAGGACAGAGTTTCAGTTGTGCAAGACGAACAGTGCCCTGGAGGCTGCACACACAACCCTGTGAACATTCTTAGCAAGGCCAAATTTACAAAGAACGAAACCAGTAAATTTTCCTGTTATGTGTATCTTAGAGATTTAAAAGTCTCTAAAAGATCTCGTGACTATCACTTCTGTCTTTATATATCTGCCTTTTCTTCCTTAGCTAGAATAAATCTTATGGAGGCAGAAAACATGTCTTAAATGCACTGCATCTTTCAGAATCGAAAGCCAGGTCCCAGAAGCTGACCCGTACAGGTTTGCTTACGGGAATCCTGAGAGTGAATGTTTGAAACTATAGCTGCCTTGGAAAACCTGGCGTATGGGGTTTCCTTACTTATTCTTCTTAACATTCCCCAGCATCTATCACAGCGCCCCATACATAGTAAGGGCTCAATAAATGCTCATCGGTGACAATGATAAGGACCCAAAGGCTTCTCTGACTCTTTCTTGCACCCCTAGCGGCAGGTGTAGGGACACAGGGGGCTCTGGCTGAGTGGCCATTCTCACGGTCTAGGAATATGTCTGCCACATCATATCCTGCAGAAGTTATTTAGACTTTGACTAGAAGCCAGCTCTTCATGTGCGTTTTATTTTTCTTGTCCCCTTAATGACTTCAATAAACGCCTCATTTTTACTAACTTTGTAAATTCAGGGCTCCACGGGAGGCATCCAGAAATATGTCAGGACACCCGGAGGTGCCCAAGGGGACCTAAAATTCATGGAGTGCCAAAGGCTCTGCATTTGTTATTTCATTTCAAGCTCCCAGAAAACCTCATGATTCAACCAGGCTTCCAGCAGAGAAAATGGCGGCTCGCAGGGGTTAAGTAGCTTTGCCACCAAGTCCCACGGGGCGAAGAGCAGAACCCATGCTTTCTCCGGCACCCACAGGTCTCCAGTGGCCGGTCAGCGGGGCCACTCTTCCCATCACGTGGGTGAGACCATGGCTCTGGAGGCAGCCAAACCAGGAAATAGGGGGACTTGATGAAAAGGCCCTCCAGCAGGGTGGCTCATTCGGTTGAGTGGCCAACTTCGGCTCAGGTCATGATCTCACGGTTCGTGGGTTCGAGCCCCACGTCGAGCTCTGTGCTGACAGCTCGGAGCCTGGAGCCTGCTTCTGATTCTGTGTCTCCCCTTCCCCTGCTTTTTCTCTCTCTCTCTCAAAAATAAATAAAATAGGGGCACCTGGGTGGCTCAGTCGGTTAAGCGTCCGACTTCAGCTCAGGTCACGATCTCGAGGTCCGTGAGTTCGAGCCCCACGTCGGGCTCTGTGCTGACCGCTCAGAGCCTGGAGCCTGTTTCGGATTCTGTGTCTCCCTCTCTCTCTGACCCTCCCCCGTTCATGCTCTGTCTCTCTCTCTGTCTCAAAAATAAATAAACGTTAAAAAAAATTTTTTTTTAAATAAATAAAATAAAAAAATTTCAAAAAGGCCCTCCAGCAAACTGTTAGGTGTCCATGTGGGGAAGGCACAGGTGGGGGCGGGGGGAAGGGTCATGTGAGTACTGGCTTCACCAGGAAGAGAAAATGATTCTCAGAAGTGCGTCTGAGAGATTCTTGAGAAGTAACTGACATCACCTGTTACCCAGGCAACAGCGGGACTCCGTATTAGGTCTGGTATCTCCGGGCTGGTGGCTCCCAGGGCCTCTCAGTCGTACTTGGCAGTGAGTCTACCTGGCAGTGCAGCGCTTTCTGGAATGGTCAGTTGACTTGGGCCACGCTTGCCTGCCCCCGCTTCCCCAGAGCCCTGCCATCACACTGGGACCGCTTGATGGCCCCACTTTCAACCACAGGAGGGCGCAGTGGTATCATTAAAAAAAAAAATTCCCCACCTCAAAGCCGCCGCTCAAGACGTGGTTTTGCGAAAAGACCCACATTTGGGGTGGGGGGTTGGGGGGGCTCGGGGGCTGGGAGTTCATAAGAGATTGTTCTAACACAGACACAATCGTTGCCAACAGGAGTGTGTTCCAATGCCCTCATTGTGCAAATAAGAAAACTAATCCCAGGAGGCTCCAGTCCTTCCTTCGCCCACAGTGCAGATGGCCGGTGACCAGGGGTATCACTCCAGGTTTCCCCAGAGAGTCCAACCATGACCCGGCCGGGGTCCAGCGGTGGAGCAGGGGGCCGCTCATGACTCAGAAAGCACACAAGAAGGGGCACCCGGGTGGCTCCGTCAGTTAAATGTCCGACTTCAGCCAGGTCACGATCTCGCAGTCCGTGGGTTCGAGCTCCGCGTCGGCGTCTGTGCTGATGGCTCAGAGCCCAGAGCCTGCTTGGGATTCTGTGTCTCCCTCTCTCTCTGCCCCTCCCCTGCTCATGCTCTGTCTCTGTCTCAAAATAAATAAACGTTAAAAAAAATTAAAAAAAAAACAAAAACAAAACAGGATAGGCTCATGAGAGAGGACTGAGGGCAGCGGCCCTCTTAGACACAGAAACGTCAGGGAATAGCTACCAAGTCCCGTCCCAGATGGCGAGATCCGTCCTCGTGTTCCAGGGCCGAGTTTCTGAGTCTGTAGGTGGCAAGGACCCAGCCAGCTTCAAGCCCGAGCTCCTAGGGCAGCACCGTGCACTGAAAGAGCTCTGTATACCATTGGTGGCTAAAGCTGGAGGCTGCTGAAGCAAACCCACAGATGGACAGAGCCTCAGAACCAATGGCCTGGGCTAGCACGTGTCTAATACTCAGACACACGTCCCCACCTTTAAATTTCATTTTATTTACGACTCTGATCTATTTAGTCTTGATGATTCACACTTAAGTACTGTTGTCTGTGGAATTTCATTAAACACCTGTTCTCAGATAATAAGCTTGCATACCTGTCCAGAGTAATGTAGGAAATAAAGAGGACCAAGAACCAGAGGGGCGCCTAGGGGGGTCTCAGCTGGTTAAGCGTCCGACTTCAGCTCAGGTCATGATCTCGCAGTTCGTGAGCTCGAGCCCCGCGTCGGGCTCTGTGCCGACAGCTCGGAGGCTGGAGCCTGCCTGCTTTGGATTCTGTCTCCCTCTCTCTGCCCTTCCCCCACTCACGCTCTGTCTTTCTCTCTCTCTAATATAAATAAACATTAAAAAAATGAATTAAAAAAAAGGACCAAGAACCTGAGAGACCGAGGTACTGAGAATCTGTAAGAAATGTTTTCTGGTTAACAAATGTACTGCTAATCAGGCCTCGGGCATTTGTATCAATGTGGATGCTACACCCACAGTGAACCTCAGGAGAAGCGAGGTCTCTGCTTCTCGAGTTTTTAAAGAGATACAGTCTGTTTCTTCTAGAAGCATATAATCTAAAAACAAAGGTGATTTCGTTGGACAATAAAAGATGGTTATGCTTTATTGTTTATATAAACCCTGTCTTTCTCCAAAGTGGTTTTGATATTATTTACAACAAAAACATACGATAGGCTTAATAAAAGAACAGAGATGGGAACTAAGGACCGAAAGGAAAAAAATACAGTAAATACAATAATACGAACACGTAACGTAGTTTCTATAACTGAGTATAAAACGTGGCTCTGAGCTCCCTATGGGCTGAGGCAAAAGTAGAGACAAGAGAAATGTATAATATCAGTAGGCAGACGAAAGAATGTGGATTTTTAAAAACAGGTTTTTTCCCTAGAAACCAAATCTAAAAAGAACTGCCATACGCAAGGATTCATAGGGCTTTACGTGAGGATGTGACAGACAATACCCGCCCCCCAAGAGTTTTGACACAAGTTGAAGGGAATAAGAATTGCCATTAAAGCACCACTCAGTAAAGGCACTCCTCTCAGGGGCTGGGCTGCCACGAGCAAACTTATGAAGAAAAACTTAGAATTTCAGCAAACGGACGCAGGGAACGAAGGCCACCTACTCATTCAACCTACAGCGTGGCGCACGGAGCCTGGCTTAAATGTTGACGACGGCTCCTTCCGCAGAAATTCAAGTGGGGGTGTTCAAAACGGGAGTCTGCAAGGAGTCCACATCTCTGATTTGAAACTGTGAATGGGTTTCATCAGCCGTGTATCCGGCCCCTTCGCAGGCACCCTGGGCCCAGACACCAGGCTGTTTGAGCGTGTCCTCCGTCAGGCTCGGTGCACGAACGGAAGACGTCGACGCAGCACACGCGTATCACCTCTTTATTTCCCAATCTCATTGCTTGATTGAATTTTGAGCAGATGTGCCTTTCTCTCTTTTTTTTTTTTTAGGGTAGAAAGCAATGGAAAATGCTGTGGTTTTAAAATTAAGTGAGCACTTGAAAAACATTAGCTCTAGTTTGCTTCAGGTTTCTGTCCTCTACGAAGGCTTTCTTCCAGGCAGCAAAATGTCCAGTTGAAAACGGTGCAGCCACTGGCCACAAGCCTGCGGAAAGTCTCCACTAACTGAAAGAGAGAACTTCTTCACAGTTTGGTTGGTTGGTTGGTTGATTTGAGAGAGAGAGAATGAGCGGGGGAGAGGGGACAGAGGGAGAGAGAGAATCCCAAGCAGGCTCTCATGCTCAGCGCAGAGCCGCACACGGGGCTCGATCGCACAGCCCTGGGACCATGACCTGAGCCAACATCAAGAGTCAGACGCTCAACCAACCGAGCCACCCGAGTGCCCCATGAACTTCTGCCTCATCAAAAATGTAGCAACCAACAAAAGAAGCAATCCCTACTTTTTGCCTGATGTGGAATATTTCTTTTTGCGCAAACGTTTATGATGACTGTTGAGGGAAGGTGTATGTTCTGGAATTACCAACACGACCGTCGAGGGCAGTGTGGCTGCCAGCTTCATCCGCCTCCCTATTTCACGGAGTGCCCTCGACAAGCCAGTGGACAGAGACCGGGCAGCAGCAGAGATCTCATTTAACAGGTAAGATCTTGCGTTCAACTAACAGACCTGCTACAGTCCCCAATATCAGCTTGACAAACCCTTGTTAAATACCAGCCACGGCCGTGTTCTGGGCAGTGTGGGATGATTAACAAATGGTCGCTGCCCTTTGGGCAGTCATTGTTTTATAGGGAATTCTAGAAGCAGGGAGGAAGGAAGGTCTCAGGGGGGTAGGCTTTGAACTGAATCAGTCTTTAAAGATAAATTGGTCAACAGAATTAGAGAGCGGAAGAGAAAAGACCGTTTTGAAGGTGGACCTTTCAGAAAAAGCAAATAACTTGAGCAAAAGCATGGGCACAAAAAAGCCAGAGCATTTGGAGAATTTCAAAACATTTTGCATGACTGAGTATAAGGAGCACGAGAGGGTCTTTTGAGAAATACGGCTGGAGAGGTAATGAGGGGCCAGACCTTGTGTCACACAAAGGACCTCTTATGCCACACAAAGGAATTTGGATTTTTTTTTCCTCCTTAGGCATAAGGAAGCCATTGAAGGGTTTTAAACAGGCAGCAATGTAATCAGATTTAGTCTTTGGAAATAAGACCTCCTGATTAGTTAATGAGCTCGTATTTCTTTTCTTGTATGTTAACCATTGTTTTATTGCTTGGTCTTTAGACTCTATTATTGATTGAAATAACAAAATGATGGGAGTTAAGAGGCTGTGCCACTTAACCTTCCAAAGTCTGTTTCATCTGCTTTACCTTACTGGTTTGGTGTAAAATTAAAATAAGATAAAGGCAGAGAAACTAGCTTTGCAATGCTATTGCTTTGATTTGCCTGCTGGACTCCATGAGTTAGCTAAAACCAAGTAGCGTACAAATGAATCAATATTTATAATTGGGCCACTTGTGAACAAAATCAGGAAATATTTCATCTAGCATAAATTTTATAAACCACTGAGTTTTTCATTTTGCTTTGCATTTTTAAATATTGACAGCTACGTCCCAACTGAGAGATTCTGGTTTTGTTCATTAGGGCTATAGCCTGGGGTCGGGATTTTGAAAAGCTCTCTGGGTAATTTGAATATGCAGTTAGGTTTGAAAATCATCAGTCTAGTCTTTTGTGGTGTTACGAGTAGGTCTCTTAACTTTTCCAGTGATACATAATTCACATGCTATATAGACTGTACTAAAACACACAGAAAAAACAAAGGAAGCTATTGAATTCATTTTATGAAGCCAGAACAACCCTAATAACAAAAATTAAAACTTAAAAAATTTCATCCAAAGACATTAAGCTGTAAATTAGCCTGTTATGAATATAATAGAAATCATAAATAAAATATTTAAACTGTACATTAAAGGAATAGGCCAAGTAGGATTTATTTTAGGAGTTTAAGGATGGCTTAATATTAGGAAATTTGTAATTGTAATGGGTCATGATTTACATAATACTTATTGAGAAATATAAAGTAGCAGGTACTGTGTGAAGCAATGGATATGTAAGAGAAACTGTATCCCACAGACGTACACAGCAGTGTTAAAGATAAATAAATATTAAATTAATCGTATACACCAAAAGGCCAAATAAGAAAAATATTAATAAATACCGAGTGATATTGGATAAATTTAAATACCAAAATACTATTAGAGCTAGGAATAGAAAATACATTTTTATCATGATATCAGAATGAAATATATTTCCTTCTAGTAGCCAATATCTTATGAAAATCAGGAACAAAAAGTTGCCTGTTGATGTCATTATGATTTTCATTGTTCTAGAATTTCCGGCCAACAGAAAAATAAATAAGTCAAAAATAAGAAAGGATACTAAATCGCAATTATTTGAAGAAAACCTGATTTTCCACTTAGAAAAACAGAGGGAATCATCTGAAAATTATTAAAATTAATTTCTGAAGCTTAGTTTAAAAGCTGAATAAAAAAGGGGCACCTGGGTGGCTCAGTTGATTGAGAGTCTGACCTCGGCTCGGGTCCTGATCTCACAGGCAGTGAGTCTGAGCCCCACATTGGGCTCCGTGCTGACAGCTCGGAGCTTGGAGCCGGCTTTGGATTCTGTGTCTCCCTTGCTCTCGGCCCCTCCCCCACTCATACTCTGTCTCTGTCTCTCAAAAAATGAACATTAAAAAAAAATCTAAAAAGAAAAAGAAAATGCAAAGGCAAGTCTCAAGCTGAGAAAAATACTTGCAAACCATATATCCAATAAAAGACTGGATCTCGTATAAAGAGCTCCGTAACTCCATAGAGAACTTTATAATTCCATAGAAAAAAGGCAAATTCTCCAATTAAAATTGGGCAAAAAATGGAACAGATAATTCACCAAAACATATTCTGGATGAAAGATAAGCACACGAGAGCAGCTCAGAGAAATGCGAATTAAAACTATAATGAGGACTATACGCACACAGTAAAATGCCTGTAATCAAAAAGACTGACAGTCAAGTGTCGGTGAAGATATGGAGAAATGGATCTTCACACACAACTGGTGGGAACATAAAAACCATACAGTCACTTTATAAAACAGTTTGGCAGCTGCTCAGTAAGTTCAACACATGCACTCCTAAATATCTACTTAAGAGACAAGAAAACTTGGGCTCAGACATGTCCGTGTAAACATCCGTAGCAGCATCATTTCTAATAGCCGCAAGCTGGAAACGTTGCGGATGTCCATAACTGATAAACGGATAAACGATATATGGTATATCAATATAATGGGATAGAGTAGTAAAGAGAATGAATTGCTGATATGCACAGGAACACCGATGAACTTTAGAAACACTATGCTATGTGAAAGGAGCCCAACACAAAAGACTATATACTGTATGATTCCATTCACATGATATTTTTGGAAAGGCAAGGCTATAAGTGCAGAAGGCAAACCAATGCTCGCCTGCCACTGGGGCTGGGAGAAGGAAATGGCTCAAATAGGCACAAGCGAAGGGCTCCTGGGTGGCTCAACCGGTCAAGCATCTGACCCTTGATTTTGGCTCAGGTCATGATCTCACAGTTTGTGAGACTGAGCCCCACATCAGTGAAGAGACTGCTTGGGATTCTCTATCTCTCCCTCTCTCTTTGCCCCTCCCGTGCTACCTTCTCTCTTTCTCTCTCAAAATAAATAAATAAAGTTTAAAAAATAGTCACAAGAGAACTTTTTGGAGCAATGGAAGGTTTCTAGAACCGGACTGATGATTGCACACCTTTACAAATTTATAAAAGCTGTACACAACCATACAGTTACAATTGGTGAATTTCATCATGTGTATAGTATATCTCAATAAAGTTGCAATATGAAAAAAGACAAATAAGCAGAGGAAATAATGACAGCAAACATAATGGAAGAATTATTCACTTTAAATATGCTTATTTTTAAAATGCACAAAGTATCAACAAGGATAGCATTATAACTTTTTTAAATTATTACAAAATCTTCAAGCACACAGAAGAATATAGGGAATGATGAAACAAAAACTAGTATATTCATTAGTCAGTTTTGTCAGAAGATAATATTTTGCAATTTTTTGCTCTAAATATTTTTTTACCGAAAAGGACTGTAGAGAAAATAAACTCTCAAGCATTACTATTACAGCATTTCTGGGAAGAAATCTGATAATATCTGATACAATCTGTTAAAGCTAAAAATATACATACTATTTGACAAGCAATCCCACTCTTGGGAAAATATCTATTAGATAAAATCATCTGTACATAAGGACGTGTGTTCAAGGTTATTATTGCAAGGATGTGCAAAAGAAGAACCAAAGAGATTATTCATCAATAGAGGAATGATTGAATAAACTGTGGCCACGTCCATAAAATACATAAACTCAGACTTTTCCAGCTAACTTGGGGATTCTCAAACACTTGTATTTAATTAAAAAAAAAATCAAGATTCAGAGATAGGTGAATTAAAATCCAAATGTTACGGAGGTCCAGTATACGATGGCAACGTAGGAAGACTCTGAATTCACCTCCTCCACAGAACACGCCAAATTACACCTATGAATAGAACAATTCGTCCTGAAGAAGAACCGAGGCGTGACTGAACAGCTACTGAGCAGCCAAAGATAGAGGGAACCGCAAGAGAGACAGAGAGACACGGCAACAAAGGGAACCGACACTCCCAACGCTGTGAATGGCCGTCGGGACACATAGTCTTGAGGTACAGGGAACTTTGTCCTTGGGCACAGAAAAAAAAAGCCATAATTTAAAAGAACAGCTAGCATATGAAAGAGACAACACTAGAACTCTACCAAGGAGCACAGGAGCAGTGAGAAGGCTCTCCAGGTCTGGGGACGGGAGGACAGCACAGCTTACACTCCCCCCCCCCCCCCCACGTTAAAAGCCTAGACCAGAGCTGGTTCTGACACACACTTTGCATACAAGACACCATACACAAGACTATTCCTTTCAGTTTAGGAAAAGTAACCATTTTGCCTAATCCATAGAAGCAAATGCAGAAACTCAAGCACAATGGGGACACAGAGGAATATGCTCCAAAAGCAAAAATAAGAAAAAAAAAATAAAAAAAAAAACCCAACCCTAAATGAAACAGATAAACAATATGCTCGATAAAGAATTCAATGTAACGATTGTAGACACACTCACTGGGCTGGAGAAGAGGGTAGAAGAACTCAGTGAGACCTTAGATAAAGAGAAAATATTAAAAAGAACCAATCAGAGTTGAAGAACACAATAACTGAAATAAAAAACCCACTACAGGGAATCAACAGTTGATTAGAGAGTTCCTAAGAACATACCAGTGATCTGGAAGACAGGGTAATGGAAACCACATAAGCTGAATGGCAAAAAGAAAAAAGAATTTTTAGAAATGAGGATAGATTAAGAACTCTGTTGAACAACATCAAGTGAACAAATACTCACATTATAGGGGTCCCAGAAGAAGAGAATGAGAAAGTTGTAGGAAACATATTTGAAGAAATACCTGAAAACTTCCCTGATGTAGGGAAGGAAATAGACATCCAAGTCCAAGAAACACAGAAGGGCCCAAACAAGACGAACTCAAGAAAGTCCATGCCACAGAACATAATAATTAAAATGTCAAAGATCAAAGATAAAGAGAGAATCTTCAAAGCAGCAAGAGAGAAACAAAAGGTTACCTACAAAGAAAAACCTATAAAGCGATCAGCTGATTTTTCGGTAGAAACTTTGAAATTCAGAAGGGAATGGCATGATATGTTCAAAGTGCTGAAAGGAACAAATATATCACCAAGAATACTCTACCCGGCAAGATTATCACTCAGACTTAAAGGAGAAATAAAGTTAACCAGAAACACAAAAGATAAGGAAGTTTATCACTACTAAACTAGCCTTACAAGAAATGATAAAGGGATTTCTTTAAGTGGAAAAGAAATGGCCATAATTAGCCATAAGAAAAGTATTAATAAAAAGATGTAAGATATGACAACATATACCTAAAATGTAGAGAAGGGAGTAAAAAGGGAAGTGAAGGGAAAAAAGAAAAAAAATATATTTTTCTGTTTTTAGTTTAGTTTTGGGTTTTTGTTAGGATGTGTTTAAATAAAAATGACCATCAAATTAATACGGGCTGCTGTTTACTTAGGATGTTACATATGAACCTCATGGTCACCACAAACCCCAAACCCATGATAGATACACAGAAAATAAACAGAAAGAAAGAAAGAAAGAAAGAAAGAAAGAAAGAAAGAGGAAAAGAAAAGAAAGGGGGAAAAAAGAAACGCTAGACACACTCATTGATCACAAAGAAAGAGAGCAAGAGAAGAAAGGAACAAAGATGAACTATGAAAACAAGCAGAAAACAACTTTTTTAAATGGCAATAAGTACATACCTATCAATAATTACTTTAAATGTAAATGGCCTAAATGCTCCAATCAGAGGACAGAGAGTGGTGGAATGGATAGAAAAATAAGGTCCATCTATATGCTGCCTACAAGAGACTCACTTCAGACCTAAAGACACATACAGACTGAAAATGAAGGAGTGGAAAAATATCCATAATGCAAATGGAAGGGAAAAAATAGCTGGGGTGGCAAGACTTAATATCAAACAAAATAGAAAATAAGACAAAGACCATAACAAAAGAAAATGAAAGGCAACACATAATGAAAAGGGATAGATCCAACAAGAGGGTATGGCAGCTGTCAATATCTGCATACCCAAAATTGTAATGTTCGTGGACATAAAGAGAGAAATCGATGGTAATACGATAATAGTAGGGGGACTTTAACGCTCCACTTACATCAATGGATAGATCATCCAGGCAGAAAATCAATAAGGAAACAATGTCTGTGAATGACACCTTGGACCAGATGGACATAACAGATATCTAGAGAACATTCCATCCCCAAACCACAGAATACACATTTTTTCAAATGCGTATGGAACATTCCCCAGAATATATCACACTGAGGCCATAAAACAAGCCTTAATCCATTTAAGAAAATTGAAATTATACCATGCATCTTTCTCACCATAATTACATGAAACCAGAAATAAATCACAAGACAAAAAAACTGGAAAAACACAAACAGGTGGAGACTAAACAACATGATACTAAACAACCCATGGGTCAATGAAATAAAGAAGAAATCAAAAAATACATGGAGACAAATCAAAATGAAAACACGATGGTACAAAATCTCCAAGACACAATGAAAGCAAGTTCTAAGAAGGAAGTATATAGCAATGCAGGCTTACTTCAAGAAAATAGAAAAAAATCAAATAAACAATCTAAGACCTAAAAAAAAGAGAAAAAAAAAGGAGAAAATAACAAAACCCAAGGTGAGTAGAAAAAAGGAAATAATAAAGATTACAGCAGAAATTAATGACATAGAGACTAAAAAAATAATAGAAAAAAAATCAATGAAACCAAGAGCTGGTTCTTCGAAAAGATAAAATCAACAAACCCTTAGCCAGACTCAACAAGAAAAAAAAAGAAAAAGGACCCAAATAAATAAAATCAGGAACAAGAAAGAAATAACAACTGACACCCCAGAAATACAAAGGATTATAAGAGAATGCCATGAAAAATTATATGCCAACCACCTGGACAATCTAGAAAAAATGGACAAATTCTTAGAAACATACAATCTTCTGAAACTGAGCCAGGAAGAAATTGAAAATCTGAACAAACTGATTACAAGTAATGAAATTGAATTGGTAAGTCAAAACTACCAAAAAACCGAAGTCCAGGACCAGATGGATTCACGGGTGAATTCTACCATTTAAAGAAGAGTTAATACCCATTCTGCTCAAACTGTTCTAAAAAATAGAAGAGGTAGGAAAGCTTCCAAATCCATTCTGCAAGGCCAGCATTAACCTGACACCAAAACCACACAGACTCCACAAAGGAAGAAAACCCCAGGCCAGTATTCCTAATGATCATAGATCCAAAAATCCTCAAGAAAACATTACCAAACAGCGTATGACATTTAAGCAAACACTCACCATGGTCAGGTGGAATTGATGTCTGGGATGCAAAGCTGGTTCAATATTTGCAAATTAATTAATGTCACACACCACATCAACAAAGCAAAGGATAAAAGTCATCTGATCATCTCAATAGATGCATAAAAAGCTTTTGACAAGATTCAGCATCCATTCCAGACAAAAACTCTCAACAAAACATGTTAGAGGGAACATGCCCCAACATAATAAAAGCCACATATGAAAAACCCACAGCTGACCTCATACTCAATGGCAAAACACTGAGAACTTTCCTTCTAAGATGGGGAACCAGATAAGGATGTCCACTCTCACCACTTTTACGCAACATAGTCCTGAAAGTCCTGCCCGACATAATCACACGACAAAAAAGAAACAAGAGAAATCCATATTAGTAAAGAAGTCAAACTGTTTGCAGATGACATGATATTATACCTGGAAAATCCTAAAGGCTCCACCAAAAAACTACTGGAAATAATAAATGAATTCAGTAAAGTGACAGGATACAAAATCACAAGCCAGAAATGGGTAGTGTTTCTATACACTAACAATGAGTTGCAGAAAGAAAAATTAAAAAAAAAAAAAACAACACCATTTACAATTGTACCAAAAAGAATCAAATACCTAGGAATAAATTTAACTGAAGAGGTGAATGACCTATACTCTGAAAACTATAAAACATTGATGAAAGAAATTGAACAGGACACAAAAAAATGGAAAGATAGTTCATGCTCATGAAATGGAAGAATTATTATTGTCAAAATGTCCATATTACCCAGAGCAGTCTATAGTTTGAGTGCAATCCCTATCAACATACGAACAGCATTTTTCGCAAAACTGGGACAAATAAAACTAAAACTTATATGGAACCACAGAGGACCTCAGGTAGCCAAAGCCATCTTGAAAAATAAGAACAAAGCTAGAGGTATCACAATTCCAGATTTCAAGATATACTACAAAGCTGTAGTGATCAAAACAGTATGGGCGCGCCTGGGTGGCTGAGTCTGTTAAGCTTCCGATTCTAGATTTCGGCTCCCGTCGTGATCTCACGTCGTGAGATCGAGCCACATGTTGGGCTCTGTGCTGACATTGTGGAGCCTGGTGGGATTCTCTCTCTCTCCCTTTGCCTGCCTCTCTCTCTCTCTCTCTCTCCCTCCCTCCCTCCCTCTCTCAAAATAACTAAATCAACGTTCAAAAAAACAGTACGGTACCGGCGCAAAAAATATACACATAGATCAGTAGAGCAGAATAAAGACCCCAAAAATAAACCTACACTTATATGGTCAAGTAATCTATGACAAAAGAGGCAAGAATATACGATGGGGAAAAGGTAGTCTTTTCAGTCAATGGTTCTGGAAAACTGGACGGCTACATGTAAAAGAATGAAAGTGGACCACTATCTAACGCGATAAACAAAAATAAACCCAAAGTGAGAGGCACCTGGGTGGCTCAGTTGGTTCAGCCTCCGACTCTTGATTTTGGCTCAGGTCATAATCCCAGGGTCATGGGATTGAGCCCTGCATCAGGCTCCATGCTATGCTAAGATTCTCTCTGTCCCTCTGCCCCTCTCCCCAGCTTGTACTCTCTCTATCTCTCAAAAACAAACAAACAAACAAACAGACAGAAACAAACAAACAAAACAAAACAAACCCTGAAAATGGATTAAAGACCTAAACATGAGACCTGAAGCCATAAAATTCCTAGAAGAGAACACAGTTAGTAATTTCTCTGATAGTGGCCGTAACAACATACTTCTAGATTTGGAGAGGGAACAAAAGCAAAAATAAGTTACTGGACTGCATCGAAATAAAAAGCTTTTGCACAGCAAAGGAAACCATCAAGGAAACCAAAAGACCACCTACTGAATGGGAGAATATATTTGCAAATGATATATCTGATAAGTAGTTCATATCCAAAATATATAAAGAACTTACACAGCTCTACATCAAGACAAAACAAAAACAAAAAACAAAAACAAACAAACAAAAAAACAATTCAATTAAAAAAAAATGGGCAAAAGACTTGAATAGACATCTTTCCAAAGAAGATGTATAGAAGGCCAACAGACACATGAAAAGATGCTCAACATCACGCATCACCAGAGAAATGCAAATCAAAGCCACAATGAGATATCACCTCATGCCTGTTAGAATGGCTAAAATCAGAAGACAAGATAAAGGACTACTGGCAAGGGGATAGAGAAAAAGGAACTCTCGTGCTCCATGGGTGGAAATGTAGAGTGGTACAGCCACTTGGGAAACAATATGGATGTTCCTCAAAAAATTAAAAATAGAAATACCATATGATCCAATAATTCCCGGGTATTTGCCCAGGAAAAATGAAACACCAGCTCAAAAAGACACGTGTGCCTCTATATTTATTGCAGCATTATCTACAATAGCCAACACATAGAAGCAGCCTAAGTGCCCATCGGTAGATGAATAGATAAGGAAAATGTGGCGTGTGTGTGTGCGTGTGTGTGCGTATACCTACATATATGGACCTAGAGGGTACTATGCTAAGTAAAATGAGTCAGAATGAGAAAAACAAATATTATATGATTCCACCCATAAATCGAATCTTTAAAAATATAAATAAACAAAAAGCAGAATCAGGATTATAAATACAGAGAAGAAACTGATGGTTGCCACAGGGGAAGGAGCTGGGGGGGTTGGGCAAAATGGGTCAAGGAAAGAGGGAGATACAGGCCTCTAGTTATGGAATGAGTAAGTCACAGGACTAAAAAGCAGAGCATAAAGAACACAGTCAGTGGTATTGTAATAGCATTGCCATGGGACAGATGGTAACTATGCTTGTGGTGAACGTAGCATATCGTATAAACTTGTCAACTGCCCCCTCCCCCAAAAAAAAATTTTATAAAATAAGTAATGACCAAAACACTCTATAAATGTGCCTTCGTGCATGCATTTGTATTAAATCTAAGCATAAGCAATCAGTGGGAAAACGTTAAATTCCATTAGTCATAAAACAATAAAAATCTTAGTAATAATACAATATGCCATTTTCACCTATCACATTTTAAAACTTTTAAAATAGAAATAACTGATTCAGGAAATGCTTCTATGAAGCAAACATTCTCATGCATGGATTTTGGAAGAATAAATGTGTACAACCCTTTTGAAGTATGATTTGGAAATGTCGTTCTGAAAGCCTCAACGACACTATTATACTTTGAGGCAATAATTTCAATAATGGACTCGAGCCTTTAAAAATAAATCAGTAGGGAGGCGCCTGGGTGGCTCGGTTGGTTAAGCATCTGACTTTGGCTCAGGTCATGATCTCATGGTTCACGAGTTCGATCCCCACATAGGGCTCTGTGCTGACTGCTCAGAGCCTTGAACCTGCTTTGGATTCTGTGTCTCCTTCTTTCTGTGCCCCTCCCCTGCTTGCATTCTCTCTCTCTCTCTCTCTCTCTCTCTCTCTCTCTCTCTCTCTCTCAAAAATAAATAAATATTTTCTAAAAATTAAAAAAAATAAGTCAGTAGGGGCACCTGGGTGGCTCAGTCAGTTAAACATTTGACTCTTGATTTCAACTCAGGTCATGATCTCACAGTTCATGGGTTCGAGCCCACACAGTCAGTGTGGAGCCTGCTTGGGAATCTCTCTCCCCCCTTCTCTCTGCCCCTCCCCTACTGTGTGTGCTCTCTCTCTCTCTCAAAATAAATAAATAAACTCTAAAAAGTATATAAGTTGGGGCACCTGGGTGGCTCAGTCGGTTAAGCATCCGACTTCGGCTCAGGTCATGATCTTGCGGTTTGTGAGTTCAAGCCCCGCATCAGGCTGTGTGCTGACAGCTCAGAGCCTGGAGCCTGCTTTAGACTCTGTGTCTCCCTCTCTCTGCCCCTCCCCCACTTGTGCTCTATCTCTCTCTATCAAAAATAAATTAATGTAATGTAATGTAATGTAATTAATTAATTAATTAATTAATTTTAAAAGTATATAAGTCAATAGAGGCATCTGGGTGGCTGTTGGTTAAGTGTCTGGCTCACGATTTTGGCTGAGGTCATGATCTCTCGGTTGTGAGATCAAGCCCCACATCGTCAGGCTCCATGCTCACAGCGTGGAGCGTGTTTGGGATCTTCTCTCTCCCTCCGTCTCTGTCCCTCTTCTGATCTCTCTCCTCTCAAAATAAATAAATAAACTCAAAAAAACATTAAAAATAAGTCAATTAGTACACAACAATGCTCATTATAGAAGTAAGTATCACCCTTGAAACTACAAAAATATCTTATTAGAAGACTAGCTAAATATATTTAAAATTACAGTAATTATACAGCAATTACGTTATAAGTTAATATGTACTATAAACACAGTAACTTAAATGAATGACAATAAAGACTTCAGAATAACATTAAACACTGCTAATGTGATAATGTTAATTAGAAAGAAGAAATACAATTATAACGTGATATGAACTAGGCAAATACCTTTTTGAAGACAACAAGGAATACTCTAAAAAGATCACAGAGTCTGTTTCTGAGCTTTGAGTTTACAAGATCCACTGTAAGATGGAAATAATTGTAAACGGCCAATAATATTTCTCTGAATTGATAAACTTATTCCCCAGGGCTTTATATAATGGTGCCAACCTCTTCCACCAGTCACTTAATATCATCCTGTTTTATTTTCTTCATTCTACTTTTCCCTACTGAAAAATCTTATGTAAGTCACTCACTTATTTGCAGTCTCTCCTTATTAAATGAAAGCTCTGTGAAAACAAGAAGCTTTTAGTTTTCTTAACTCCCTCAACCTCAGCATCTAGGACAGCGCTTGTCCATAGAGCACTCAACACATATTTGTTGAAAGAATGATATATGTATAAAGACAACATTACAAATATCAGTCGTGGTTCTTTCAAATGTAGACGAGAACAATGATGAGTTAATCCAAGTAATTTACATCAAGGAAAACTTTTAATCTAAAATATTTATATATTTATTACATAGAACTGGTAAATTTCTTCTTCAATTATCTGGATAATATCTCAACTTGAGAGAAGTCGCACCGTGGTATTTTATATGGTATTTGTTAAAAGAATTTACACATGCGTCAAAGATTCAAACCTGAGGATAATCGAGTTCAAGATCATAGTGAACATATATCCACCTCCCATTCCTCCTGAAAGCCATAAAACGACAGCATAGACGCACGAAGAAGAACGTATTCACGCAACACGGAAAGCAAGGAAGAGGGGTATCGGTAGACCAGAAACTTCAACAAATTTCTGGAAGACAGAAAGCAGATGAACAGGAAACAAAGGAAGCTGGCGCCCAGAACTGTTGGAGACAGTGTCGGAGGGAGCCAGCCTCCCCTCTGGAGTCTTGGGCCTCAGAAATGGCAGATACAGTGAGCAGAAATGAAAAAGAGAGCAGAGAACCAGAGGAAATGATTGAATGTCTTCATAGACCTGTGCTAGTCTCCTCTCTTTCATACCCCATAACCCCTCCAGAGCATGTGGAAGGCCAACATCGTCCCTTCAAAGTACTAATAAAGGAAGTCTGCGTAAAAGAAACTGTACAAAACCCGGGAAGACGTAAACCTACTGTCGATACTTCATCACAGAGTATTCCTTCGGCATCAAAGAGCTAGGATGGACTCCAGTCCAAGTGCCCCATGCTGGGGCTTCTCAACCATCTGTGGTGAAGGACCCGTTCCTTTTCCTTCCTCCTGTTGTTTTTTAAAATACAATCGAAATAAATTACTAGCAAAATAAATATTTATAAATAAATAAAAATTTAAAGGCAAAGATGTACAAAGTACAAACACAAATGTTTCAAAATCCAAGAGACACAAGATTGCATTTCAACATAATCAGAATAAACTTCAGAAAAAAGTAGAATTACAAAAATGGTACACGCTTATTGAAAGCGAGAAAATAGGCAACTAAATAGAGAATTAATATTTAATAAGTTTTTGTCATTCTGGAGTCGTAACTAGAGTTATGAAAGAAATCGTGGTTAAAAAAAGGAAATTGTGATTGCCCATACAAAAAAATAGGGTCTGGGTCCAGCTTGTATGTCTAAAAGATAAATATAAAAAATGTATAAATTCATATAATTATTAAAAATATATATTCATATATGATATTTGTGTACACATTACCATGGTAATGTATATGTGTGCATAATATATATGCATGTGTATATTTTAATGATTATATTAATGAGAGATTAATATCAAAAAACTAAATATAAATGATGTTGATATGCTTACTGAATATGTATGCTGCATATCATACATAAGATTGAACCATAAAATTATATAATATACTTTGCTTCTTATAAAGAGGTATACTGCTATTTGTCTCTTTAGGTCTGTTAACATTTGCTTTATGTATTTAGGTGCTTTTATATTGGGTGTATAAATGTCTATAAATATATATTGTATAATATATTTTATATATAAAGGAGAAACAAACAGAAATACGATAATAGTTAGAAACTTTAATGCCCGACTCTCAAAAATGGACAGATCGTCCAGACAGAGAATCAATATGGGAACAGCGGACCTGAAAAGCACTACAGACCAAACGGACACAGACATATACAGAACTTTGTACCCAACAACAGCAGAATACACATTCTTCTAAAGCACACAGGCAACATTTTCTAGGACAGATCCTATGTTAGGCCACAAAACTAGTCTTAGCCAATTCAAGAAGGTTGAAATAATACCAAGTGTTTTCTCTGAGCACAATGATATGAAACAAAATCAATAAATAGCAGGAGAAGAATTGGAAAACACAGGAGTAGATGGAAATTAAACAGTGCTCTCCTAAACAACCAATGGATCAAAGAAGTAATTAAAGAGGAAACAAAAAAAAAATATCTTGACACAAATAAAACTGAAAATAAAAACAAACCATACCAAAATCTACAGGGTGCGGCAAAGGTTGTTCTAAGAGAGAAGTTCATAGCAATAAATGCCCACGTTAAAAGCCAAAAAAGATCTCAAATGAACAACCTAACCCCACACTTCAAGGAACTGAAAAAAGAAGAACAAATTGAGCATGAATTTAGAAGAAGGAAGGAAATAATAAAGACTAGAGTGGAAATAAATGAAATAGAAAGTAGGAAAATAATAGAAGAGATTAACAAAACTAAGAGTTGGTTCTTTGAAAAGTAAATAAAATGACAAGCTTTTAGCTAAACCAAGCAAGTAAAAAAAAAAAAAAAAAAAGAGAGGACCCAAATCAACAAAATTCTAAGTGAAAGAGGAGATATTACAACTGATACCACAGAAATACAAAGAATTAGAAGAAGTTACTGTGGACAACTATATACCAACAAACTGGACAACCTAGAAGAAATGAAAAAATTCTTAGAAACATATGACCTACCAGACTGAGTCAGGAAGAAATAGAAGTTAACAGACCAACTACTAGTAAGGAGATTGAATTAGTAACCAAAAATCTCCCAATAAAGGAAATCGTAGGAGACCAGATGGCATTACTGGTGGATTTTACCAAACATTCAAAGTAGAACTTATATCAAGCCTTCTCAAACTCTTCCAAAAAATCAAAGAGGAAGGAACACTGTGAAACTCGTTTTAGGAGGCCAGCGTTACCCTGATACCAAAGCCAGTAAAGAATGCTACCAGAAATGAAAATTACAGACCAGTATCCCTAATGAATATAGATGCAAAATTTCTCAATAAAATACTAGCAAACCAAATTCAGTAGCCCCTTAAACAAATTATTAACCATGATCAAATGGGATTTATATCTGAGATGCAAGGATGATTCAACATATGCAGATCAATCAATGTGGTATATTAATACAATAAAAGAAAAATATATGATCATTTTGATATCTGCAGGAAAAGCATTTCATAAAATTTACCATCCATTCATGATAAAAACTCTTAACAAATTAGTTATGAAGGAATATACCTCAACATAATAAAGGCCGTATACAGCCCGTAGCTAACAACATAAAGGCTGAAAGTTTTTCCTTTAAGATCAAAACAAAGACAAAGGTGCCCATTCTCACCACCCCCATTCACCATATTACTGAACGTCCTTGTCAGAGCAATAGGTAAGAAAAAGAAATAAAAGTCATGAGAATTGAAAAGGAAGAGGTAAAAGTATCTCTATTTCCAGATGACATGATTTCACATATAGAAAACCCTAAAGAGCCCACAATCTAATCAACAAATTCACTAAAACTGCAGGATACAAAATTACTATACAAAAATCAGTAGCATTTCTTTACATTAACAAATTATCTGAAAAAAATAAACTTATTTAAAATAACATCAAAAACAATAAAATGCTTGGGAATAAATGTAACAAAAGAAGTGAAAGAGCTTTATACCTAAAAGTACAAGATACTGATGAAAGGCATTAAAGGCGCTGAATAAGTGGAAAGAGATCCATGTTCATGGATTAGAAAAATTAGGTTGTTAAAATGTCTATGCTACTCAAAGCTATTCATAGATTCAACGTAATCCCTATCAAGATTCTGAGGGCATTTTTTACATAAGTAGAAAAAAATCCTGAAGTTTATATGGAATTACAAAAGACCCCAAATAGCCAAAGCAATCCTGAGAAAGAAGAACAAAGCAGGAGGCATCACACTTCCTGATTTCAAGCTATATTATAAAGCTATTGTAATCAAAACAGTACAGCAATTGCATAAAAACAGACACATGGACCATTAGAACAGAATCAACCCAGAGATAAACTCATAGATGGCTAAAATGAACAAATCAGGAAAACAACAGGTGCTGGTGAGGATGTGGAGAAAAGCGAACGCTCTTGCACTGTTGGTGGGAATGCAAACTGGTGCAGCCGCTCTGGAAAACAGTGTGGAGGTTCCTCAAAATATTAAAAATAGATCTACCCTATGACCCAGCAGTAGCACTGCTAGGAATTTACCCAAAGGATATCAGAGTGCTGATACATAGGGCACTTGTACCCCACTGTTTATAGCAGCACTTTCAACAATAGTCAGATTATGGAAAGAGCCTAAATGTCCCTCAACTGATGAATGGATAAAGAAAATGTGGTTTATATATACAATGGAATACTACTTGGCAATGAGAAAGAATGAAATCCTGCCATTTGCAGCAATGTAGATGGAACTGTAGGGTATTATGCTAAGTGAAATAAGCCAGGCAGAGAAAGACAGATACCATATGTTTTCACTCATATGTGGATCTTGAGAAATTTAACAGAAGACCATGGGGGAGGGGGGAAAAGTTACAGAGAGGGAGGGAGGCCGAACATAAGAGACTCTTAAGGACTGAAAACAAACTAAGGGTAGACGGGGAGTGAGGGAGAGGGGAAAGTGAGTGATAGGCAAGGAGGAGGACACTTGTTGGGATGAGCACTGGGTGTTGTATGGAAACCAATTTGACAATAAACTATATTGAAAAAAAAAGAAATAAACTCATAGATATACAGTTGTCACGATCCCTTGACAAGGGAGCCAAGAATATTCAATGGAGAAAAGACAGTCTCTTTAATACATAGGGCTATAATTTGGATATTCACATGTAAAAGAATGAAACTAGATCCCTATCATATAACTTAAATTCAGACTTAAATGTCTGAAACCATAAAACTCCTAAAAGAAAATAGGGGATAGATCTTTGATATTGGTCTTGGCATTTGGATTTGATACCAAAATCAAAGGCAATAAAAGCAAAAATAAGTATGTGGAACTGTGTCAAACTAAAAAGCTTCTGCACAACAAAGAAAGTGATCAACAAATGAAAAGGCAACCTAGAGAATGCAAAAAATATTTGCAAATCATGTATCTGACAAGGGGTTAATATCCAAAATGTATTAGGAATTCATACAATATAAAGAACTCCTACACAATAGCAAAAAATTAACCCAATTAAAAAATGGGCAAAGATCCACAGCTAATATCATTCTCAGTGTGGAAAAACTGAGAGCCTTTCCCCTACGGTTGGGAACAAGACAAGGACGCCCACTCTCACCATTACTATTTAACATAGTACTAGAAGTCTTAGCCTCAGCAATCAAAGAACAAAAAGAAATAAAGGGCATACAAATTGGCAAGGAAAAAGTCAAACTTTCATTATTTGCACATGGACATAATGTTCTATGGAATAGAATAGGAATTCTATTGAATTCTATTGAAAAGACTCCACAAAAAATTCATCACTAATACATGAATGCAGCAAAGTACAGGATATACAATAATCAACATGCAGAAATCTGTTGCATTTCTATACACCAATAAGAGGCAGCAGAAAAAGAAATCAAGTAATCCTATTTACAACTGCACCAAAAACAATAAGATACCTAGGAATAAACCTAACTAAGGAAGTAAAAGATCTATACTCTGAAAACTATAGAAGCCTTATAAAAGGAATGAAGAAGGAACAAAGAAATGGAAAAGCATCCCATGCTCATCGATTGGAAGAACAAACATTGTCAAAATGCCTACACTACTCAAAGCAGTCTACACATTCAATGCAATCCCTATCAAAACGCCCCCAGCATTCTTTGCAGAAATAGAACAAAAAATAATCCTAAAATTTGTATGGAACCAGAAAAGGCCCTAAATAGTCAATGCAATTCTGAAAAGAAAAACAAAGCTGGAGGCATCACGGTTCCAGATTTTAAGTTATATTACAAAGCTGTCGTCATCAAGACAGTATGGTACTGGCACAAAAAAACAGACATATAGATCAATGGGAAAGAATAGAAAACCCAGAAACGGACTCAAAACTAGGACCTGACTCTTTGTCAACTCATCTTCAACAAAGCAGGAAAGAATATTCGATGTAAAAAAAAGACGGTCTCTTCAACAAATGGTGTTGGACGGGGACATGCAGAAGAATGAAACTGGACCACTTTCTTACACGTGGATCAAAGACCTAAATGTGAGACAGGAAACCATAAAAATCCTAGGGGAGAACACAGGCAGCAACATCTTTGATCTTGGCCAGAGCAACTGCTTACTAGACACGTCACTGAAGGCAAGGGAAACATAAGCAAACTGAATTGGGACTCCATCAAGACAAAAAGCTTTTGCTTTCCAGTGAAGGAAGCCATCGACAAAACTTAAAGACATCCTATGGAATGGGAGAAGATATTCGCAAATGACATATCGGATAAAGGGTTAGTAATGAAAATCTATAAAGAACTCTCAAACTCCCCCACCCCGCCACAGAAAAACCAAACAACCCAGTCAAGAAATGGGCAGAAGACATGAATAGACACTTTCCAAAGAAGACATCCAGATGGCCGACAGACACATGAAAAGATGCTCAACATCACTCACCATCAGGGAAAAAACAAATCCAAACCACAATGAGATACTACCTCACACCTGTCAGAATAGCTAAAATTAACAACACAAGAAACAACAGGCATCGCAGAGGCTGTGGAGAAGGGGGAACCCTCTTGCACTGTTGGTAGGAATGCAAACTGATGAAGTCACTCTGGAGAACAGTATGGAGTTTCCTCAAGAAACTAAAAATAGAACTCTACCCTATGATCCAGCAATTGCACTATTAGGTATTTACCCAAAGAAGACAAAAATATAGATTTGAAGGGATACATGCACCCCTATGTTTATAGCAGCATTATCAACAATAACCACTTTGGGGAGAGCCCAAATGCCCATCAACTAATGAATGGATAAAGAAGATGTGGTGTATATATATACATGATGGCCATCAAAAAGAATGAAATCTTGCCACTTGCAACAAGGTGGATGGAGCTAGAAAGTACCATGCTAAGTGAAATAAGTCAATCAGAGAAAGACAAATACCATATGATTTCACTCATGTGGAATTTAAGAAACAAAATAGATAAGCACACAGGAAGGGGGGAAGGAGAAGAGAGGGAAACAAACCACAAGAGACTCTTAATGAGAGAGAACAAACTGAGAGCTGATGGGGGGAAGTGGGTGGGAGATGGGTATTAAAATGGACACTTGTTGTGATGAGCTCTGAGTATCGTATGTAAGTGATGACTCACTGAATCCTACTCCTGAAACCAATATTACACTGTATGTTCACTACAATTTAAATTTTTTAAAAAGTCCTACAAAAAGGAAGAAGAACTGGGGTGCCTGGGTGGCTCTGTTGGTTAAGCGTCCAACTCTTGGTTTGGCCCAGTTCATGATCTCACGGTTCGTGAGTTTGAGCTCCGCATCGGGCTCTGAGCTGATAATGTGCACCCTGCTTGGCATTTCTCTCTCCTTCTCTCTCTGCTCCTCCCCAGCTTGCTCTCTCTCCCTCTCTGTCAAAAAATAAATAAATAAATATTTTTAAAAAGGGAGAAGAAGTAATAATTATTTTTTAGAAAATGGACAAAGGATCTGAATAGACATTTTTCCAAAGAATATATGTGAATGGCCAACAGATATTCAAGACCACAATCCCCTCTACACCCCAGAAAAAATTTTCCTTAATGGTATTCCAATGCTGACTATAAGTTGGGGAGGAAATACAATCCTAAAGACAGAAAGCAGAAGCTGGGTTAGTATTTGATGAAAAATTAAAACTAACTATTGCTATAGAACTTCCATTATATTCATGATGTGGAAGATTGGGAAAGACACTTGTGCTTCTGTAGTTTGAAAAGTTTATAAACTCCAAACGGGTATATAACTATAAAATGATTTAAAGCAGACATCATACACTATGGAAAAACACGAAAAGCAGTTCCTTTAAAGTCAAGAAAAATGTAAGAATGGCCATGATCACCATTTGAATTCACCACTGTAACAGATATCCTAACTTGTTCAATTAGATAATGGACATAAGATACAAGGCATATTTTAATAATGTTATTTTTATAGATATTACAAATATAACTCTATAATTACAAGAACAACTACAAACAACTAAAACTTGTAAGAATTCAGCAAAGTTGCTTAGAGCACATAGTGATAAAAAGCTACCTTACTGTACAATCAGCTGCAAAATGTAACATTTTAAAAGCCCATTCACAAAGACAGAAAGCATCGCTTGTGATGAAATAGAAAAGAAATACAAGATGTATATAGAGAAATGTATAAAACTCTATTGTAGGACCTGAAAAATATCATTGGTGTATAGGTTCCTTATTTAAAAATTAAAAATAATAGGGGCACCTGGGTGGCTCAGTCGGTTGAGTGTCCGATTTCGGCTCAGGTCATGATTTCATGGTTCATGAGTTCGAGCCCCACGTCAGGCTCTGTGCTGACAGCTCAGAGCCTGGAGCCTGCTTCCGATTCTGTGTCTCCCTCTCTCTCTGCCTCTCCACCTCTTGTTCTCCCTCTCCCTCTCCCTCCCTCCCTCTCTCTCAAAAATAAACATTAAAAAATTATAAAAAACTAAAATTAAAAATAATAAAATATTTCTTCCCCAAAATAAAATTTACATGTGATGCCAATGAAATTTACAACATGTTTTTTCACTACACTTGCCTATTCCCGGAATTGAGACAGAAGGATAAAGAACACAGAGCCAACATTAGCCAAAGCAATTTGGAAGGAGGAATGGAAGGAATGGATTCATTCAGTTTGCAATCTATCAGGACTTATAAGTAGAACCATTAAATTATGGTGTACTACTTGTATGAGGATAATGAACAGAACAGTGAAATAAAAGAAAATCGGGAAATCCATCCATGCATTCATGAAGGCCCTATACGTAGCAGAGTTAAAATTTCAATTCAATGTGGAAACAATGGATCGATTATTCTACACACAATGTCAGGACAACTGGTTACCAGTATGGAAAAAATAAAATGTCAGTGAAATTTACTCCACATCTAATTTAATTTCTATACTATGCAAAATTCGTGAAAAGAGACTTTTAAAATACTAAAAGTGCATAGGAAAATATCTTTATTTCTTCAATAGCAGAGAATGAGAGTTTAAACAATGCAAAAACCAAAGGCATACACACATGCAATGAAACCAAAAGAAAAAATTGGTAATTTTATCACATCAAAATGAAAACATATTATCTTGGTAAGGAGCTCCTGAGACAGTCGCTTTCCCGAAGCTTGGGTCCTTCATGCAAATTCCTCCTTCCTTTTTTCTTAATTTTTTTTTAATGTTTATTTATTTTTGAGAGAGAGAGAGAATGAGGGGAGGAGAGGGGCAGAGAGAGAGGGAGACACAGAATCCCAAGCAGGCTCCAGGCTCCGAGCTGTCAGCACAGAGCCCAACTCAGGCCTCGAACTCACAAACTGTGAGATCATGACCTGAGCTGAAGTCGGGCGCTTAACTGACAGAACCAGCCAGGCACCCTTGCAAATTCCTCCTTCTAAAAAATATTTACTTTGTTTGGTCACTGCACTGTCCCTTGAAATTAAAGACTAAAACTATTAAGTACAAAAAAGGGTGATGAAAACTACTGACAATAAACCAACTGAGTTGAGGTATCCATTTGAAAACATGGGCCAAGGCCCCGAATAGACATTTTTCCAAAATTATATGAACAGCCAACAAGCACATGGAAAGGGGCTCCGCATCACTGATCATTAGGGGAATGCAAATCAAAGCTACGGCGAGATATCACTTCACACCTGTTAGAACAGTTACTACCAAAAGGACAAAAGAAAACAAATGTTGGGGAGGATGTTGAAGAAAGGGAACCCCATGGATGCACTGTTGGTGAGAATGTAAATTGGGGAGAATGTAAATCTCTCTCTGCCCCTCTCCCATTTGCAGTTTCTCTCTCACCATGGAGGTGATGGAGGTTCCTCGAAATTGAAAAATAGAATTACCATATGATCCAGAAATTCCACTTCTGGGTGTACATCCAAAAGAAAGGAAATCATTATCCCAAAGAGACAGCTGCACCTCCAAGATCACTGCGTTATTATTTATAACAGCCAAGTCATGGAAACAACCTAAACACACACACACACACACACACACACACACACACACACACACACAGGAATATTACTCAGCCATATCAAAGAAGGAAATTCTGCCATTGGAAACAACATGGATAGACTTTAGGGCATTATGCTGAGCGAAATAAGTCAGAGAAAGACAAATATCGTATGATCTCACTAATGTGTGGAATCTAAAAAAGAAAGAAAGACAAAAAACAAACGCAGATAAGAGGAGACCAGACTTGTGTTTACCACAGGCAGGGAGTGGTGGAGTAGGGTGCAGAAATTAGATGAAGGTGGTCAAAAATTTACAACTTCCAGTTCTAAGATGGTTAACACTGATGTATGATATATTAATAAGTTCTTTTTTTTTAAATAAGCTTTAAGCCCCACATGGGGCTTGAACTCACAACTCCAAGATCAAGAGCTGTGAGCTTTACCAACTGAGCCAGCCAGGCACTCCTTTTAACTTAAAAAACATTTGAATAAAACTCTACCCCCGACGTGGGGCTGGAACTCACAAGCCCGAGATCAAGGGTTGTCTTTTCCACTGACTGAGCCAGCCAGGCACCCCTAGCATAAGTTCTTAAGAGAACAGATCCGAAGAGTTCTCACCACAAAAGAGAAAAAAATAGTTTTTTCTTGTATCTGTACAAAATGAAGGGTGTTAACTAAATTTATCATAGTGATCATTTTATTTTATTTTTTTAATGTTTATTTTTGAGACAGAGAGAGACACAGCATGAGCAGGGAAGGGGCAGAGAGAGAAGGAGACACAGAATGTGAAGCAGGCTCCAGGCTCTGAGTTGTTAGCACAGAGCCCGACGCGGGGCTCGAATTCACGAACTGTGAGATCATAACCTGAGCCGAAGTCGGACGCTTAACCGACTCAGCCACCCAGGCACCCCCGTAGTGATCATTTTACAACACATTCAAGTCAAGTCATTTTGCTCTACACCTCAAACTTAGTGCCGTCTGTCGATTTTATCTTGATAAAACAGGGAAGGGAGGGTTAATCAAGAGAAGTTTGAAAAAATAAAATAAACGTGTTTGAAAAAAGAAATCCATAGTCTACTGATCTATATTCTATCGTAATCTCCTTAATGTGGGTAAAATATTTTCCTGCCAGTGCAGCAGTCATCAAAATACACTCCTATGTAAAATTTAAGTGCAAAACCACACTTGCTAACATTAAGCACGCCAGCTTGGGTTTCTCAGCAACGTGCTAAAATATCACAAAAGTGTGCGAGCAGTCTGAATGTTCATCCTGACCTCACTGCAATGAAAAAAAGGAGGATTTCATTTGGTTAGCATGATGGAGAGGCAGATAGATTCTAGGTTATAGCAAAGGTATATTATGCTTTTTCCAAGAAGGATAAAAATAATTTCAAACTCTAGGGGAAAACAAATGAAAAGGTATACAGGAATGGCCCAATGTAACAATCATACTATGATAAGCTTTTGAGCATTTAATGCAGGAACAGAAAGAGAATTTATGTGACTCTCATGGGCACGCTCTCCCGGAGCATCACCACCGCTCTGCCCTGGACACAATGGGAAGGAAACCTCACGCGGGCAGTCTACCCAGATTCGCACTGAGCAATATTTACAAATTCCTAACGGTTGCCCTTAGCTTTCTACTTTTGGAAGCAACCTATAAACATCAAAACTTTATAGTTCAAAAGATACAAGCTGAAATATCATCAGCCTTCACAGTAGTGAAATTAAGTCTTAACTGTCAGAAGTTGCCTGTGAACAAGGGTGAGGGAAATGAGAGAAGATCATGACGCGCTTTATATGGGGACAAGGGCATCAAATGACATTGACAAAAGTGGACAAGAAAAAAATTTAAAAGGGGTATATTGCTTAAAATGACAAAAATAGGGGCGCCTGGGTGGCACAGTCCGTTAAGCGTCCAACTTCAGCCAGGTCACGATCTCGCAGTCCGTGGGTTCGAGCCCCGCGTCAGGCTCTGGGCTGATGGCTCGGAGCCTGGAGCCTGTTTCCGATTCTGTGTCTCCCTCTCTCTCTGCCCCTCCCCCGTTCATGCTCTGTCTCTCTCTGTCCCAAAAATAAATTTAAAACGTTGAAAAAAAATTTTAAATGACAAAAATAACCAACATAAGACTTTTAAAAATAGTATATTATTGTCAAAAATTGGCAGACATGGGAGTGGGGGAAGGCAGTTCTATAAGTAAGGTAAATCTTTTGTATGAGAAAATTATTAAATATAGTCTTAAATTGATTGGTCACTTCCATTTCTATGAAATGTCCAGAAGAAGGACATGTACAGAGACAGAAAAATAAAATAGGAATTGCCTGGGGCTGGAACTGACCACGTGAAGTGACTGCACATGTCTAGGACGGATCTTTTGGGTGTGATAGAAATGTTCTAAAATTAGACTGTCATGATTCATGCAATCCTGTAAATTTACTAAAATTCATTTCGTTGTACATTCAAAATAAGTGAATTTGTATGTACATTATACATCAATAAAATTGTGTTTAAAAGAAGAATTGTGGGAATGCGAGCTGGTGCAGCCACTCTGGAAAACAGTATGGAGGTTCCTTAAATAACTGAAAATAGAACTACCCTACGGCCCAGCAATTGCACTACTAGGCATTTATCCACGGGATACAGGTGTGCTGTTTCGAAGGGACACAGGCACCCCCGTGTTTATAGCAGCACCATCAACAGTAGCCAAAGTATGGAAAGAGCCCCAATGTCCATCGATGGATGAATGGATAAAGAAGATGTGGTATATACATACAATGGAGTATTACTCGGCAATCAAAAAGAATGACATCTTGCCATTTGCAACTACATGGATGGAACTGGAGGGTATTATGCTAAGTGAAATTAGTCAGAGAAAGACAAAAATCATATGATTTCACTCCTATGAGGACTTTAAGAGACAAAACAGATGAACATAAGGGAAAGGAAACAAAAATAATATAAAAACAGGGAGGGGGACAACACAGAAGAGACTCTTAAATATGGAGAACAAACAGAGGGTTACGGGAGGGGTTGTGGGAGGGGGGATGGGCTAAGGAAGTAAGGGACGCTAAGGAATCTACTCCTGAAATCATTGTTGCACTGTATGCTAACTAATTTGGATGTCGATTTTAAAAAATAAAATTAAAAAAAATTTTTTTAATAAATAAATAAAAGAAGAATTGATAGGCGCCCCGGATGACTCAGTTGGTTAAGTGCCCGACTTCATCCCAGGTCATGCACCATCTCATAGCTTGTGAGTTTGAGCCCTGCATTGGGCTCTCTGCTGTCAGCACAGAGACCTCTTAGGAGCCTCTGTCCCCCTCTCTGTCTGCCCCTGTCCCATTCACAGTTTCTCTCTCTGTCTCTCTGTCTCTTTCTCAAAACTAAAAAAACACTGGGGCACCTGGGTGGTTCAGTCAGTTAAGCAGTGGGATTCTCTCTCTCTCTCTCTCTCTCTCTCTCTCTCTCTCTGCCCCTCCCCCATTTGTGCTCTCTCTCTCTCTCTCTCTCTCTCTCTGTCTCAAAAATAAACTTTAAAAATAAATAAACTTTTTTAAAAAAAGAATTGATAAAAAAAATTAATTGGTCAAAGCATAGACATGTAGACCTCTGTAAGTAACCAACAGGAGTGAAAACAGAAACGTTCTCAAGAATTATCTAGGAGCAGTGGGACAGGCTGACGAAGAGGGAGATGGGACTGTTCTTTTTTATTTATTTTTATTTTTGGGACAGAGAGAGACAGAGCACGAACGGGGGAGGGGCAGAGAGAGAGGGAGACACAGAATCGGAAACAGGCTCCAGGCTCCGAGCCATCAGCCCAGAGCCCGACGCGGGGCTCGAACTACTCACGGACCGCGAGATCGTGACCTGGCTGAAGTCGGACACTTAACCGACTGCGCCACCCAGGCGCCGAGACGGGACTGTTCTTTACCCGTTTTGCCTTTCTATACCGTTTCGATTTACCGAATACCTTATGAAAGTTTTTAACAAATAGATTCCCCGATGCAGAAAAAAATGTCCTGCTTGGAATCATTTACAATTTAAACGCGAGCAGTGATGTCATCTGGGCGGATGAGCAGAATTTATTTCTTCTCCTAATGACCCAGGCCAAGCGGCAGACTCTTGTACCAGCCGCCGCTCCCGACCCGAGGGGGCGCGGGCTCCACGGAGCGGAGTCCAAAGTGCACTTCGCTCCCGAAATAGAACAGGGTAAAAAGGAGACACAGCATCTGATCGTCCCGGGAACAGCATTTGCTAGAGCTGTGTGGGTGGTGGCCACGGATTAACGGTTGCAACGTAAGTACTTTTCGGGGAAGCGAGCACCCTGGGCAAACGAGACGGCGGAGTGAAGTCGCTAATGTCACCAGCCGTCTTCGTCTGTTGATGTGAGAACAGTGCCAAAGGAACCGGCTGTGAGCCTGGGTGTAAGCCTCGGGAGACAGCCCTCCTAACGTGAGCCGAAACCGACAGGGCGGCCCTCGAGAGACTGTTGACAGTGGAAACAGATACTAAGGACTTTTTGAGACAGGAAGTGATGGGGACGATCCTGAGGCCTTAAAGCTCCAAGCTGATGGCCTCGCGGTGGGTTCGGGGACCAACACACTCAGCGCCCAGCTCGCCACAAAGCGTGGGGGGGGGTAATTTCTGTATCATTTCATCGAGTAGCCAGAAACTTGAGACACGCGTTCCCCTGAAAACTAAGCGCTCCACGCCCAGTGGTAACAACAAGAAGCCGATCCCAGTGACTGCGTACAGCCAAGCAGAACGTGGCTTACACGGTGGCTCCAAACGTGAGACCAAGAAATGGGAATAGGCCTGCCTTTCTGCCAACTCCACCCGATCCAGTATTTCCCCGGTGAAAGTGAAACCAGACCTGCCAAGGGCCTGTCTCTTGCCCTGAACTGGCCTCAGGAGTTGGCACATTACCTGGATGGGCCCGTGGGGAGCCCTATAGGCACTGAGGATAAGGTTGGGCTGCCCCTGCCATCTGCACACCTCCGGGTCCCTGCTCCAGGGCGGAGCGAGCAAGAAACCTGAGGAGAGCAGTGGTGGTCAAGACGCACCTGTCAGACACAGTGAGGGTGGGAAGACAAGCATGATGTACAAGTCGGGGAGAATGCAGCACTCCCCGCCCCCCAAAGGTGGAAGCGATCTCCTAACTGTGATTCTGACACCCGTTGTGACTTGTGGGCCCTTTTTACCACACCACCAAGCAATCCATTCAATCCGGACACTCTCTACCTGGAGACGGCACCCGACGCCACAGGTTGAGGTTCAGTCCCACCGGACTGTCCCCTCCCCCACGTCAACTTCAGATGCCAAACAGTCCAGTTTACCGCTGGTGCTTCTGACCGACTGGCTATGGAATGGAGGGCCCGCCATCTTCTCCTTCGGTTTGACCAGTCTTGCTACAGCAACTCACAGAACTCGGAAACGTGTTGCTTACTAGATAACCAGCTCACTATAAAAGGAGGCAACTCAAGAAAAGCCCGACGGGAGAGATGACTAGGGCAAGGAACGCAGGAAGGGGCACCACCGCCCCCGAATCTCCATGTGCTGACCAGCCCTGAAGCCCTCCGAAGCCCATCCTTTTTTAGATTTTAGGTCTTTAGGAAGGCTACGTTACCGAGGCACGATTGATCAAATCATTGACCGTTGGCGACCAACTCAAGCTTCCCTCCCTCTCCTTTCCCCAGAGGTAGGGGGAGGGGCATAGGACTGAAAGTTCCAACCCCCCTTCTCAAGGTTGGTTTCCCTGGCAACCAAACTCCAGCCTTAGGTGCTTTCCAAAAGGCCACCTCATTCACAGAAATTTGGGTGCAGTTGACAGGAACGTCAAGACACCTTGCTCATGCTTATCACTTAGGAAATTCCAAGGGTTTTAAAAGTTCTGTGCCAG
Organism: Felis catus; assembly: GCF_018350175.1. Lineage (NCBI taxonomy): Eukaryota > Metazoa > Chordata > Mammalia > Carnivora > Felidae > Felis > Felis catus. Next base: position 4,132,724 of record NC_058368.1, read on the forward strand.
AAGGGTGCCTCGTGGCTCAGGGGGTTAAGCGGCCAACTTTGGCTCGAGTTATGATCTCGCGGTTCATGAGTTCAAGCCCCGTGTGGGCTCTGTGCTGACAGCTTGGAGCCTCCTTCAGATTCTGTGTCTCCCTCTCCCTCTGCCCCTCCTCTGCTCACACTCTGTCTTTCTCTCTCTCTCAAAAATAAATAAACATCTCAGGGCGCCTGGGTGGCTTAGTTGGTTAAGCGTCCAGCTTCAGCTTAGGTCATAAGCTCCCAGTTAGTGAGTTCGACCCCGCATCGGTCTCTGTGCTGACAGCTCAGAGCCTGGAACCTGCTTCACATTCTGTGTCTCCCTCTCTCTGTGCCCTCCCCTGCTCACGCTGTCTCTATGTCTCAAAAATAAATAAACATTAAAAAAAATTTAATAAATAAATAAACGTTTTTAAAAAATTCTTCTTAAAGTTCTATGTCAGAAACTGAATGAAGATCAAATAGTATATAATTATAAATTACAATATCGCAATAATCCTCTCAGCTCCTATTTATATCATGCAAAAACAAATCAAACCCAGCAAGTGTGCATATTGCTGTCCATAGTTGCTGATCAATCGTCACCCAGATGAGTCAGATATAAATCTGTTAGGTCCCACTTACTGTGGATGGCTAAAGAATGCTGCAGGAAAGAACTTCTTACCAATAACTGAGTCCCGATTCCTAAACACTTCTCGTTGTGTCCAAATACACGCTTTAAAAAAATGTTTATTTATTTGTGAGGGGAAGGGAGGGACAGAGACAAAGGAAGACAGAGAACCTGAACCAGGCTCCGAGCTGTCAGCACAAAGCCAGACGTGAGGCTCGAACCCATGAACCGTGAGATCATGACCTGAGCCGAAGCTGGATGCTCAACCGACTGAGCCACCCAGGCGTCCCAGATATTTGCTTTTTGTAAGTAGAAATATAAGCCAGATTCCTTTCATTTCCGATATCATCAGAAGTTTCTGACAGACGCCTCACGGCGATCAGATTCAAGCAGCCCTCCCCGTGGCATAACTGCAGATCACAGAACCCTTGAGCCTTCTTGGGGCGGACCAGTGGTCGAGTGGGCTCGTACTGGGCTCAGATACAGTCGGGGTTACCTCGCCGCTCTGGGATTTACTTGCTGTCCATAAACCTGGAAGGTTTCATCTTTTCCATCTACGTAACTTCCAGGGATGCCGTGAGCTTAAGGGTGCACACACGTGTAAAGGACATCGCATGGAGCTTGACGCCGATAATGGTGAATACTGTTACAATTACTCATGTTTTACAGTGGAGCGAACTGGGGCCCAGGGAGATGCAGTGGCTCGAAGTCACAAAGAGTCAGGTGGCAAAGCGGGGATCTGAAACAAGGCTCTCGGTGGTCAGGCCGCTGTACCTATCACATGAGCGAACGTAGGAAAATCCGGGTTATGAGAAAGCACTGGAAGAGCTCTCTCATTGCGACTTGATTTGCTTTCACACTGTCTAAGCCTTTCCCTTTATGTTATTCCAAGGAGGGGCTCGTATGTATGGGTATTCAAGTAGTCTTTAAGAATGATGACATTTGGGGGCTCCTGGGTGGCTCACTTCAGTATCCAACTCTTGGTTTTCAGCTCTCACAGTTTCGTGGGTTCGAGTTCCCCCTCGGGCTCCACGCCAGAAGTGTGAAACCTGCTTGAGATTCTCTCCCTCTCTGCTCCCTCCCCCTCCCCACCCCCACTGTCTCGTCTCTCTCAAAAGAAATAAACAAACTTAAAAAAAAAAAAAAACAAAGAGAATGGTGACATTTTGAACTTACTGCATATATACGAACCAGGCTTTTGAGAAAGCTGTATTTTGTGACGGGTGTGAAATAGAGACAGCATGTAGTGGAAATACACATACCAGAAAAACTTTTCCAAACAGGTGAAGTCATTGGTGAAGGAATAGATTCAAACCTTTATAAGCCTCCTGGGCATTCTAGTGGCTTCCTGAACAGTTTTTTTTTTTTTTTAATTTTTTTTTCAACGTTTATTTATTTTTGGGACAGAGAGAGACAGGGCATGAACAGGGGAGGAGCAGAGAGAGAGGGAGACACAGAATCAGAAATAGGCTCCAGGCTCTGAGCCATCAGCCCAGAGCCCAACGCGGGGCTCGAACTCACAGACCGCGAGATCGTGACCTGGCTGAAGTCGGACACTTAACCGACTGCGCCACCCAGGCACCCCATTCCTGAACAGTTTTTATGAAACTTGATAGTAATCATTAAATTTCTGAGCCATCCCACCAAAGTTACGGAGCTGTAAAACCACCCAAATTATGCACCTTGTAACGCTGGAGTAATGATGTAAGGAAATTTAAAAACAGAACGAGAGCCTTGTTTTCAGTTCGAGCGCTGGCCGATCTCAAGATTTACATAAATGCCGAAAGGAAAGAACGCTGTCCAACTGGGTATGAAAAGGACAAGGAATTCCTTTCCTCTTTCTGTCACCACAGCTGGGACACAAGTGCTGCTGTTCCCTGCTATTCTGGGAGGAGCCATGAGGAGGGAATCGGGGATGCGTCATGGATAAGTATGGTGGGCCAGTCCTGCCTGCGGCCCCAGCTTCAGCAGTTCCTAAGCGTCGGGACTTTGGGTCAGTGTCCTCATCGATAATATGGGGGAAATGATAATACCATCTAAGTTTGTTTTGCGGGACCTTCTGTTTGTTTTTGCTTTTGTTTTTTAAGTATAGTTGACCCACATTGTTACGTTAATTTCAGGTGTAGCATGTGGTGATTCAACATACTCGTACCTTATGCTGTGCTCCCCACAAGCACAGCTGCCATCTGTCACCATACGACCCTGTTATAACATCATCCCCCACGTTCCCTGAGCTGCGCCTTTCATCCCAGTGACTTATTTCGTCCATAACCGGAACCGTGTATCTCCCCCTCCTTACCCACTGTGCCCATCCCCCCTGCCCCTCCCCTCTGGCAACCATCCATTTATTCCCTGTACCCGGGGGCCTGTTTCTGCTTTTGCCAACCTCCTAACTTTGTGTGAGGATTACACGGGATGTGAGAAAACATTTGAAAACTGCCTCGTCCAGGGATGGCACACTGCCTGTTCACAATCGTCCAGCGGTACCGTCTTTTTTCAAAGCAGCGAAACGATACGCCTTTACGTTTGAAAAGATGTGGCCACCGTGAGGCGAATAAAGCAAATGGGAAAAAGTCGATGGGACCCCCAGGAACCCCAGCAGCGGGGGGGGTGGGGGGGGGGGCAAGGCTCTGTGCTCAAACCCTAGCTCTTCCCCGGGCGCCCGTGATGGATCAGCTTACAAGGGCTGGCCATCGAGTAGCAGCGAATTCCAGGTCCGTTATCTCCATGTCCTTTGAACTCGAATTTGGAACACAGTGCTATAAACTTTCTGAAACCACGCATGTCACATTAAAATGGTAATTGTCTTTTTGAAGCTACTTTTGAAAATGCTTATTTTCTTCCGGTGGGGGGTGGGGGGCAAGAAAACAACACCCCTTTTAATGTGGTTCCAGTGAAAGAGCAGAGCTTTGTTTGTTATGAAACCATCTGACTTAAAGAACAGGCTTCAATCATGATACACCATTTGGCCCAAAACAGTCTTTGTTTGCTTCTTTATTTATTTATTTACTTTTGGAATCCCATTTCTATTTAAAATTGTCCTCCAACCAGTTGGAAATGGAATTCTCAGAGAAAGCCAGTTGTGAACCAGAGGAGCCGGGAGCCTGATTTTCTTCTGGCTCTATTCATGAGCGCCGGGGGGCCCGCATTCTTTTCCCTTCTTTCCAGGGCCGGAGCTCTGTACACAGCGACTCCCTTGGCTTCCCGACAAGCCCCTGGAATGCAGGCATTCAGCATCTGCTGCTGTCACTGATAAACCCCCCCCCCCCCACCCTTCTGGCTCACCCCCACCTCTCCTCCAACTGCCTGGGTCACTTTTTATCCATATTTAACTTTCCACAGGGAGTTCTTTACCTACGCCGCCTCTCAAAATTGTTTCCTGAAGTCTCAAACTGCCTAGTCTGTGAGGAGAAAATGCAGAAGGGACTGTAAGAAAATACTATGACAAAAGGCATGGGAAATCTATCAACTCACTTTCTGCCCTATCGTCTATTTAACAACATTCATGCAGCGAGAAGGCACTTTGGACCCCAGGTTCTGCTCCCCGTGGCCGACCGTTGGGAAATCTGGTTGACGTGCAAACTGAGCATGACTAGCTCCTTCTGATTTTCTCTGGGGCATAAGGGGAAAGTACCTGGGATCATCATCTACTGCAAAGGCTTGTGGGCACATAAGGGGAGCGTGCCTGGTGAGGCAAGATGCAGAGCATTTTATGGGGCACAAAGTAATTACTTTGCTCTCAATGGCTTACACGGGGTACATTAATGAAATAATAAATAACAACAGAAACCAGCGTATTAAGGGTCAAATGTGTGTGTGTTGCTGTATACATATATAGATACATGTACACTATTGGGGCGCCTGGGTGGCGCAGTCAGTTAGGCGTCCGACTTCAGCTCAGGTCACGATCTCGCAGTCCGCAAGTTCGAGCCCCGTGTCGGGCTCTGGGCTGATGGCTCAGAGCCTGGAGCCTGTTTCCGATTCTGTGTCTCCCTCTCTCTCTGCCCCTCCCCCGTTCATGCTGTGTCTCTCTCTGTCTCAAAAATAAATAAAACGTTAAAAAAAATTTTTAAAAAAAAAGATATATGTACACTATGGATGATGGGTTTTGTTCAGTTTCACTTTGACATTGGTTACGTGAGCCCATCAGCACGCGTGTAGGTGTGCGTTGGAGATGATGCTAATGATACAGAACATCTTAAACACTGAATTAGGAAAATATAAGAATAAATGATCGGTGTTGCTTTCTTCTCATTCATTTATCTGCATTTGTCCAACCCAATCTGCTGACACATCTCTTCGTTTTAAGCCCCAGGTCAAGGTAATTGTTGAACTCCAAGATTTAGTTAAGCTCACCACAGACAATTCCAGAAGGTTTTAACTCCCTGACAATTCACCAAACCCAGCACCACCCAAATTCCCTGCTGGGACACATATCATCGGGCTACTCAGCCCCAAATACAGATGAAGGATATGGTTTTCTTTCCTTGCACCTTCACTCCTCTGTGCCCCAACAGAAAGTTACAGAAAGAGACTAAACATTCCTCTTCACCTTTATTTCAGTCCAATCATTTTATTCCTCCAAAAAGGAAAAGAATTGGAAGAATTATCACGACTTTCCCTGGCCCTATTTTGTTGCTGTTGCTGTTGACTTTCATTGAACATACATCTCCTGTCCTATTATTTCCTTTTCTTGACATAGCTAAGCAGCCAGACTGAAGAAGATATCCAATAAATCTCCTTTATTCCCTTTACTTTAAAAGTAAAAACTTGGAGATCTGTAAAAAGCCAACGGAAAATGGAGGAAGGAGACCGATCAAAGAAATGATGCAAGTATCTTTCTCAGAGCTAGGAGTCACTAGTTTCTGCATGGAAGGGGCCAACCAAGCAGTCGAGAATTAAAAAGCAAAATCGTATCAGAGCACATTATCAAACATTTTCAGAATCCCAGGACAAAGAGAAGCTACAGAGATGACAACAAGAAAACACCGTATTACTTCAGCCGTCTCAACAAAAGCAATGGAAGTCAGAAGGCGATGGCGAAATGCCTTGGAAACCCTAAAGGAAAATATTTTCATCCTAGAATTACATATCAAGCCCAACGACAAGTCAAGCAGGAGCCCGTAATAATCATATTTAAAAATATTTAACTTCTCAAAAACATTTTTTGTGTACCTTATAGCTTCTCACAAAAAACTTATTTCTTACCAGAAAATAAGTTCCACCAATAAAGAAGATCTGGAATAAGAGAAATAAGAGAAGAACACAGGAAGAGGCGAGCAATGGTTAAGAGAGACGCCAGGATGACAGCTGTGTACCAGGCGTGGAGGACAAGCAGTCTGGGTCAGAGGAAATAGGAAGGTTATAGAGGAGACCTGTCCAGAAAAGGGAAACTGATAGAATGCCTCCCGTATCTGGAAGAGGCAGTTGGGGAAGAATCTGGTTGAACTAACAAGAGGACAGAAAGCCCAGGGGAAAGAAAAGATCATTAGCGCTAGGAAAAATAGAACTCGGCATAGAAAGGAAAAAGTAACCATAATCCCCCACATAACTCGGCCTCAAATAACATTTGCATAGTCGTAATGATGTAAATACAAAATGTTGAGCTAATTGTTTCACAGCATAACTATTTGGAGTTTGGAGAGTCCGGAGACTAGGAACAAAACATGGCTAATAGGAGGAAGCGGAGTTAAATGATCATCTTTGATAGGAGGAAGATAACCTACAATACAAAGACAGAAAAGGAGCCATGCCATTTAGAGACACTGAAGGAAAGCAACATTTACCTAAAGACGTAGAAGTGGTTATCTCAGAAAACGAGGGGAGAAGGAAATGAAACCTATTGTTTTTCACAACCAGCTCATTGGCTTCAGCTATGGGCATGTATTATTTTGACGACAATTAAAGCTAAAACAAATATATACAAAAGTAATCCAACTAACAAAGGGGCTGGCACAGGAGATTTGCTTCTGATACCATAAAACCATGGAAACCTGGCATTTCCGTTGACGAAATAGTGATCCAAACTGCCTTCAATTAGGATAAAAAAAAAAAAAGACTTTAGACTTATATGTTTAAAGTGATTGTAGTCAGAACTCACTGGGATTTTCTGGAATTGTCTAGAATTATAAACTTCTGGAACTAATAAGAAATAAGAAAGAGTAGGGGCGCCTGGGTGACGCAGTCGGTTGGGCGTCCGACTTCAGCCAGGTCACGATCTCGTGGTCTGGGAGTTCGAACCCCGCGTCGGGCTCTGGGCTGATGGCTCAGAGCCTGGAGCCTGTTTCCGATTCTGTGTCTCCCTCTCTCTCTGCCCCTCCCCCGTTCATGCTCTATCTCTCTCTGTCCCAAAAATAAATAAACGTTGAAAAAAAAAAATTAAAAAAAAAAAAAAGAAATAAGAAAGAGTAGAAGTAAAACAATAGAGTGGCTCACATTCTGAAACAGAGCTGAGTTATTTTATGAAATACATATCATAATTTCAGGTTTATGGCTTCCACGTCTATACAAAGAGTTTTCTCATAAGACAAACCAGGCTATAGGTGACTTCTACCCAGGGCAACAATGAACTCTGCCTACATAATAATGGGTGATGTGGGAGGGAGTCACAGACTACAGGGAAGTTTCAGGAAGAACTCATCGGGGAAATGCAGTCACCTGATGGTTGAGAAGAAACTGTCAGTACGAAACTGGAATCCAAAATAAAAGATCCGATTTGAGTACCTTACTATGAGGCAGCAGAAACCCGAAACAAATGGCGTAAACAAAAGCTGACCTTACGTGGACTGACAGCGCATTCCGCTCCCATCCGTTTGGGTTTACTGAATGGTGCTTTGCCAGCAAAGCTGGGGAAAGGCATAAAAACAATTCCATCCCTTTTCAGGCAAGTAGTGTAATCAGAAAGAAAATATAATAAACCAATTCATGGCAATGGTGGGGGTGTATCCCGTAAAAATTCAAAGCCAACATATCCAAGCCAGGATTGACTTCTTCAATAAAATACTGCCGAGGTTCCCAAGACGGCACGTCTCCTTTTTTTCTCCCCAGAAGCATCCCAACCCAAAAAAACCTCTGGAAACAGTATCCTGGGCCAATTTCCTCACTCCGAAAACTCTACTGCAGATTGTCCTAAGATAACGTCATTAGAAATGCTAGACTAGATTCCTGGTGGATTTCATTATAAGTCTGATATAAAGTCATCTGCAATTCTAAAATAGAGCAATAAATCCTAATCTTGCCCCCCGAATAGCGGGGGGGAAAAGGGGGGGTGTGGTGGGACTGGATGTCTTTATTTATTTTTTTTTATTTTTTTTCCAACGTTTTTATTTATTTTTGGGACAGAGAGAGACAGAGCATGAACGGGGGAGGGGCAGAGAGAGGGAGACACAGAATCGGAAACAGGCTCCAGGCTCTGAGCCGTCAGCCCAGAGCCCGACGCGGGGCTCGAACTCACGGACCGCGAGATCGTGACCTGGCTGAAGTCGGACGCCTAACCGACTGCGCCACCCAGGCGCCCCTGGATGTCTTTAATAAAGCATGGACTTCTTAGTCTTTCACAAATCATAATGCGCGTGCTCCTTAATTAAAATAGGAAGTTTTTCTGTTCCTCTCACCCTACAAGCCATGGAAGCCTTTGCAGATAAAAGAGGTGATGCTAACCCCTTGTGTATCAGTCAGAATCCCAGCAAGAAACAGGGGTTCACGCAGAGGGCTCACTTCATACAATTTCAGCGCGAGGACTTTTCAGAGCTGTGGGTCTCACGAAGGGACCCATCAAAGATGCTGAAACACCCAGAGGTTAGCAACATTAGGGAGCCATCATGTCCCTGGCCTTGAAGTAACAAAGAGAGGAAGACGGTGACCAGAGGCCAGTAGCTACAATCTTTGAAGGGACAGTGATTACCTGCCTTGCGGGGCGACTCAAGACAGCAAGGGGGAAAAGATCCTCACCTCCCTGTCTTCCTGCTGTCCATCTGCTTGCCATGCATCAAAGCTACCTGGAAAAAAGCTAGAACATGAAATTTGAAGGGGCCAGTCTCCCAGGATTCAGGCAGAAGAGTAGAGATGGATGGGGGAGATAGGGGGAGGGAAGGAGAAAATGGGGAATGACCAGCACCCCTTGTGTCTGAACCAAAATGGTTGACTTAGTACCACACCTGAAATTCACTTTTCAGAAGCTCTAAAAGTATGTATATTTATGTGTGCATATATGTGTATATAAAACAAAGAGATATTAATAAATGTATGATACACATTAACAATCTCTGTATCTCTAAAGTGATCTCAGTTTGCATACAGTCATAAAGACACAAAATACCTTAGGTTATAAAATTTCAGATGTCATAGCATTTCCCTGCCCCCACCCCAAGATTCTCCTTCAGTCAGGAATAAGGGGCCCTGGTGTTTGTATTTTCAACAACTCAGTGATTGATTCATTGCACATACAATTCTGAGAACCATCCATTTCAATAGACTATTATCAGTCATTCACTTCTTTTTTTAAAAAATTTTTTTAATGTTTATTTATTTTTGAGAGAGAGAGAGAGACAGAGCATGGGCAGAGGAGGGGCAGAGAGAGAGGGAGACACAGAATCCAAAGCAGGTTCCAGGCTCTGAGCTGTCAGCACAGAGCCCGACGAGGGGCTCGAACTCAAGAGAACTGTGAGATCATGACCTAGGCCAAAGTCAGATGCTCAACCCAGCTGAGCCACCCAGGCACCCCAATCAGTCATTCACTTCTAAGGAAAAATTCATTTAAGCAGATTATTTTCCTCCTAATGACTAGGTTAGACCTTCACTAACTGCGAGGAGAAGAGCAAGAAATGGGGGGGGGGGAGTATTAAGAAAGGGAGAGAAGGTAAAGAGAGGAGTTCAAGTGAGCAAAGGTATTTTATGAAGGAAACAGAGAAAAAGAAGGGAGAAGCTTGGCGGGGGGGGTGGGGAATGGGTTCATAATAAGAAATGGGAATCAGAAATACGTATTTATATTAGAAGACTTATCTAGGATCAATTTAAAACCTTTAAAGATTCTAAGCACTGAAAAGATTATGACTTATCTGCTGAGAAGTTCTAAAGATGTTGACACCCTGGTGGCAATGAACATTCCCAGGGCCCTGACTTGGGTTTGTAAATACCATTCTGCAATAAAAGAAATAGGATTCCTTGGAGCTGATTCTAGGGCTGGGGCAGGGAATATGCAACATGTGCCTGGAACACCTTGTAGCATCAGAAGGTAAGAGAGAACTCAGAAGAACAAAGAATGGAAGTGTGTTAAAGGGACACAGGATCTAACCTGAAAGAGGTCCCAGTGGTCAAATCTGGAATAAGGAGAGCAACAGAATGACGTAGATTGGGATTATAACCCAAAGTATAAAATAAATACACATAATTATATAAGTAACACTGAATAAATAAATGAGGGAGAAGACACAAGGTTTTTGTACAGAAGAATTCCAAACAATACCAAGGAGGTGGAGTTTAATTGCCCTCCTCTGAGGATGGGCTGGGCTTAGTTACTTGCTTTCAAAGAATGAAGAACTGGAAAGAGAAAAATAATAACTTTGCAACGGAGACATCTGATAAACCCTACCTGAAGCAGGTGGGGAAGGGTAACGTCACCAGCAACGTCCCGTAGATATCACGTGCCCTCAGTATGACACATGAAAAAGACACCTGTGATATTCTTTCCAGAAATCCGTAATTCCAGTGCAATTATGAGAAGGACATCAGAAAGACCCAAATTACGGGACATCCTAGCAAATACCAGACTGGTACTCCTCATCACGTTCAAAGTTGTGAAAAATAAGGAAAGGCTGACAACTGTCACAGACCAGAGGAACCAAGGAGACATGACAACGAAAGCAATGTGGCCTTTGGGACGGGATCATGGAATAGGAAAAGTGAATTAATGAGAAAACATATTGAAATTGTAATAAAGTCTGGAGTTTAGTTAATAGTAATGTAACGATGTTAAATTTGAGTAATTTCAAAATTACAACACCTATAACAAATAAAAGATCACGTTTCTAGTAGGACTACTGATACTTTCTGTAATATGTAAAGCAAGGCATTTAAGACATTGGCTTGAGTCCTAACGTAATTAAGTTACGAACCATTTTTGGAAAACTAATATTGCACAAAACTATGTAAACCTTTCTGCTTCATTTTATGCACAGTAAACATCTGGATGTTTCCATTTACTTTACTGAATGAAAACCAGCTCATCCTCCAGGAAGCACAAAGTAACTACCATATGCACTCACTAGCCAAAAGTTGCATAAATGAAAGCTCATGTAAAATTTCTGAAACTTTCCTTGAACTAAAAATAAGCAAAATGAGTTATTGATGACTAGATCACTGATAAATTCACCCCAGGAGACATTCCAGAAGCTCTGGAGATAATCATCTGCTTCCACAATAAATGTCAGACTCTTGGCCCATGAGAAATTTCACTCTCTAAAGCGGTAACAGGTTTTGATTAATGCAAAAAAATTCTCTTTAAAGGTTCCAATAGGAAGCAAAATTTGGATAACTCAAGATACTCTGAGAAATTAGGTATTGTAATAGATAAGATGTTCATAAGATGTTCCATTTACAGGACCTTCATTCTTGATAAGTCCCAAGGTCCTTACACATAGCAGTGACACACTGTATACTTTTCTTTAGACACCTCCCTCTGGAGACAATTAACTGACTCAGAATCATTCTAGCTAGAGATCATTTATCCAGGGTTAACATTTGGTTATGTCTTTTTCTTCCTAGAATTATGAAATACTAATGATTCTCTGCAGCACCAGTTTCAAGAGAATACGCTAAGCCAGATACTTTCTGAATGTTTCTCATGGGTTGGCAAATGATTCTGGGGTATGGGAGAGACACTTCCCTGGGCATCAAGTCCCACATAGTGACCAAGAGCACTTTTTTCTTTATACAAGGCCTTCTGAAGTAGTAAAGGGCAGGGAGGAAAGGAGAGGGAGAGCACAATTATATAGAAACGTTCGCAGCCGATTCATCCTACTAGGCGACCTGGAGTGCAGAAGCAGATATTCCCCCAGGGGACTGTTAAGTGTTTTACCTATATAAATGACTGGTGCTATGGACAAGAAAAAGCTTCCGGGTGGCTGTTCTCTTTGCCATGCACCATGGCAGGAATTCTACCGTGTCACATGAATCTGTGCCTAGATATTTGGATGAGTTCAAAGCTTAACTTTGAGGAAAACCCAACCTCTGCCCACGGCTGCCCAACCTTCCTAGCCCACCTTGAGTTGGGATTGTCTCCTTTCATTCCAACCCTGGCCAGATTTCTCAACATTTGTAGAAGGAGGCCACTCTTCCTCGTTTGGTAGCCAAAACATACGGATTCTCTTAAAGACTCCATTGAAAGTCCCTAGAGAACAGGAACTGTGTCTTTTTATCCCCAAGTCTAGCACAGGCCTAGCCTGATGAACAATAAATATTCATTGGCTGATGAAATAAATACTATGTTATCACCCAAGCCCCTTGTGTAAAGTCTGATGCTCTCCACTCAGTACTGATCGCTAGGAAAAGGTTGTCTCTATTAAGGAATTTATGAACATCCAACATTAGAATTCTTTAACCCATTAAGCTTACGTTTCTGTCCTGGCTGCCCAGTCAGAACCAAATACAGAGGCCCTCCCTCATCCCTGCTGGGGAAACTTCCGAGCCCCCGGTGGATGCCTGAAACCACCGATAGAACCGTACCCTGTATTTACAGACAGTCCCCTTACTTATAGTGGTTTGACTTGGGATTTTTTGAGTTCACAATAGTGCCAAAGTGACATGCGTTGGGTATGAGCCATACTTGAATTTTGCATTTGGATCTTTTCCCGGGCTAGCGGTACGTGGGAGGGTCCTCTCCCGTGATGCTGCGGCTCCCAGCCAGGCACACCGTCCCCAGGCCCAACAACCGTTCCGCACCCAGACCTCCACGGTACCTGTCACTTTCAGGATGGCATTCGATCAGTTACGTGAGCTACTTAGCACGTGGTGAAAAAATAGGCTTTGTGTTCGATGATTTTGCCCAACCGTCAGCTAAAGTCAGTGTTGTGAGGTAAGATAGGCTCGGCTGTGACGTTTGGTAGGTTAGGTGTATTAAAGGCATTTTGACTTACAATATTTTCAACCTACCATGGGCTTATAGGGATTAACCATAATCAGCCTCTTCCATCTTCCATCATAAGCCGAGGAAGATCTGTACTATGTTTTTTTCCTATAAAAACATACCTATGGCTCAGTCGGTTAAGCACCCAACTTGAGGTTTCGACTCAGGTCATAATCTCACGGTGGTTCATGAGATCGAGCCCTGCATCAGGCTCCACACGGTCAGCAGGGAGTCTGCTTGGCATTCTCTCTCTCCCTCTCTCTGCCCCTTCCCCGCTCGTGCACACACAGACTCCTTCTCTTTCTCTCTCAAAATAAATAAATAAGCATTAAAAAAATACCTATGATAAAGTTCAGTTCATAAGTTAGACACCACATGAGATTAACAACAATAACTAATGACAAAATAGAACAACTCTAACGATACACGTAACAAAAGTTCCGTGAATGTGGTCGCTCTCGAAATATCTTATTGTATGGCTCTCACCCCTCTTGTGACGACGTGAGATGATAAAATGCCTCCGTGAGGAAATGAGGGAGGTGACCCAACGTTAGGCTACTACTGACCTTCTGATGATACAGGTAACTAAATACGGGTAACTGAAAACTGCAGATAATGGGGTCACAGTAACGAGACTAACCAGATATTTTCCTTTCTCATTTTGATTAAACTTACTGTTTAATTATATTCTATCCTAAGCTGCCTCAAATTTGAAAAGCGAGTCATCATTAAATAAATTAACCCATGGAGAGCTGATCCATGGTTCCAACAAGGTGTTCTGTTCTCCTCCAGGAGACACATGGAGACTTAGTTCCTTCCTCCCCTGTCCTGGGGGCAGGAGAGTTTTCCATTCTTCCCCTAGGGCAGTCAGGTTTTGTCTTTGCCTCTTCAGAAGCAGAAGTTCTTGCCTGCTTCCCCAGTAGAGACTTTGCTCTCCTCCCTTAACCATTAAGGCTTTTGCTTTGTAAGAGGAAAGGTGTGTGGGTGGCATTTGTGCGGGTCCCCAGAGGCAGCTGCTCACTTCTGTCACCCTGCCACTGACAGGGGCTCCCCCTGCCCAGTCTCCTGCATGAACAGCCCGTGAGTGAGCGCGTTCTCCCTTTAGGTCTGGGCCCCCAGTTATTCCAGACAGACACGCTCACCCCCGCTTGGGCTTTAGGAATCTGTCAAGATTGTAACCGATTCCTTCTTACTTGCTTGTAGGGTGGCCGCCTCCCTTTACGCACTGCCCAAGGTGCAGCAACTCACAGATCTGGCTGCTGGAAAGGGTGGTCCCTCTTTGAAATGCCATTCACTCAGTGGCCTTGTGACCTCAACTTTCTGACGGGCTTCTGAAAAGTTACCATGTTGTAGACGATCCAGCCTTTTGTCATCGGCAGGGTGGGAGCGATGCCTTTGGCGGTTTTCTACACGCTCCGTGGAAGCAGAACTCACCAGAAGTGGCATTTTCCACCACCATTGGGGTGTGTGCATCGACTGTTTGGCTAACTCCCTCTCAGCTGCAGGTTGACATTTCTATTCCTTGAGGCCAACGGCATCCACTGGGCCAGGGATCTGATCCTTTGCCGGGGCTCCCGTACCAATCAGACCCATGACTTGAGTTTTATTAGTTTCCTTAGTACCGTGCCCACAGCACCTGGGAAACCAGCCACCCTGATGTGAAGTCAGATTACACAACAGGGGCCGAGAATAGGTGCCTTGTACACAGCGATCGTTTATCATAGCAGGCTTCTATTGGGGCAGGATCTCATAAATTCTCATAACAGGATCTTTGGCTCACACAGTACAAAGAGAAATAGAGATGAAGTCTTCTAGTAATTAATATTTGGTAACTTGATCAACACAGTCCATCCGAATAATTTAAGCCTCCGTGATACTAGCTGTCTAAAGTTACAATGAACTCGGTTTATATGAATTAGCCCATGCAGAGTTATACTTTTTCTTAAGGTTTATCATTTCAGGAAAATCTGCAATGAAGTCCGTATGGAAAATGAAGGTTTAGTGCCTTCCTAAAAGTTATTTTTTCAAACTATAGAGGCCACTACAAATACATCTTCACTAATAATCAGCTTTCTTACTGTCTTTATGTTTCTGCGTTAACTTGTCCTTGTATGGTTACTGTTTCTGGCTGGTGTTATATCAGGCCTGGTAAAAGAAAGCAAAATGTCCATTTGAGTGATCATAAGACTACAGTGTCATTAACACCAACTTTCATGAAGTTGCCTAAAGATCGTACCCCCCAAAATTGTATTGTTTCAAGTTTTGAAGCAAGTAGTCTTAAGTCTAAATAATGGCAGATGACCGTTGGTTTCCCAATAAAAAGTTAACAATACAGTTACACTATTACGGGGGCCCATGCGCTCCAACGTTTTCTGAGGCAATTTTTTATAGTTTAAATTACAAATACCAGAAGTCAAAGGTTTATAATCAAAGCCTTACATTCTGGTTTCACGAATCCCAGACAGGGAGCCAAACAGGGAGCACATACCTTTTTAATTGAGTCTTCTAGCCAGAGCCCCCGGCAGAGCTGAGAGTGAGACTTCCAGTAACTGGGGGCAGGGGTAGCGTCTTCCGGTGGGATTCCCCAAGGGATCCTCCAAGGAGTGGGCCTGTGCCCAACCCAGAGGTGATAGATTATTCCCAAAGAGCAGCATGGGGGCGATCACGTCTGATAGAAAAAGCATTCCCTTTTGAATTTATGACGCTATGCTAGTTGAATAGAGCAAAAGCCTGTCTGACTTTCTTATGTACCCAACTTAGTAAGTTTTCTTTTGCAGTTAAGAATGACAGAGCAAGCCCGTGTTTCTAGAAGCCAAACCAGTCCAAACTTTTCTCCGGAGAAGAGACAAGGCACAATACTATATCTAAAATGAAAAGCTTGGCCAATCACTTGTTAGATCAGAAACACATGTAGAAGAAAAAAAAAAAGCCAGATACACAGGTATTTTATCTCAACCAAACGATATTTTAGACAAGGATATTAGCTTTCTTTAAGCATTTATAACAGATCACCCAATTTCACAATCTCATTTCTTAGGCTGTCTCTTATCAATTAGCTGAATGTTGATTTATTCTTTAATGATAAGAGTTATTTGGAATATAAACATTTTCAAAAAATTAAAATCCTCTTCTAGGCCTGTCCTCAATTTTTTCACTCATTTAAAAAAAAATTTTAAAGGTTTTATTTGATCGGAGACTTTCTAGCCGATGGAATAGAACATGTATTTTGCGAGAAAATATGCTCTTTGCAATCGCTTAAGTTCTAGGTCCGAAGCTATTGAGATTTTTCCATCACCTTGCTTTGTTCAGATTTGTATAAGCTGTTGCAAAATACCGCCGCCTTTCATATGAGTTCCTTTGTTTTAAAAGGCTACGTTTACTTACGACAGAATTGTAATTGATCTGAATTGTAATTGATCTAAGCAAGATCTAAAACTACAAGCCAAAGCATCGTTTCCAAAGGAGCCACTTGTGCTCTTAAACGTGGCCAGTTCACTCCACAATGGCATCTCTTCAATATCGTTTAGCCACATCTGTTTCACGGATTTATCTGGAAAACAAAAGGGTTATGAGAGCCTGCAAGGCATTGATGTGGCCACCAAACATGAATTCAATTCCTCTGTCTTTGAAATAGCCCTCCCAAGACACGTTCTATGCGTTTGATTCCATGTGGAACAGCTTAGGTAATTCAAGAGGACTTCAATATTAGATCAAAAGTGTATTTCCAGATGCCACTTTAAAATAACAAACAGAGCTCTGTAGCTTACATCCCAATAGAGGCAACATTTGGAACAACGCTTATCATCAACAGCACCAGCTTCTGCTGATTAAAAACGTGAATCTGTTCTTTTGAAAAGGCTACCAAAATATTTTGTACCAATCAAAACAGAGTTTAACGGAGTCTATTAAACGCCCACCGTCCCTTGTCCCTCTGTGAAGGCACCGTGCCTGTCCTGAGGAGAAGGAAACGCGTGACAGGAACAGGTAAGAATTTGTGTCCGGAAGAGTGACTTTCGTTAGAAAAAAATCAGAGACTAAATGGAAGTCAGTGAAAAGAGAGAATAAAGATTTCAGGTGTAGAGTTTCCTCGTCAGTATTTCTGCCTGGTTCTTTTTCTAGGCCCTTCTCTAGTTCACTCAGCCAACGTCACCCACCTCTCCTTGACGTTTCCAGGCACCTTCGTAAGTGATCCTCTGAGGACAGTGATATCATCGTACGAAGGAGATTTCTCTCCCAAAGTAGGCACTAGTTTCTTTGAGCATCTGTACCACACCTTCAGATTTGCGTGTCCCCTACTGTCTTCCAATTACAGATCTTCTACGTAGTCGCTGTTGACTGAATGTTGAGTTGAAGCAGAGGGGACGGAATGGAGGAAAGGGACACTAAAGAATAGAGATGGAAGAAGACGTTTCTTCAAAATCAAAAAAAGTTCACAAAAACGTTCTCCAAGAATGAAGAAATTCATTCCCATTATTCAGGGCCACTGACATAGGGAATGGAAGCACTATTCTTCTAAAGGAAAGTCTTTGCGTTCCATCACATGTCCTGATAAACCACTTCTCCATCTTATAAACTAAGGGTGCACGTGGAGCGGGGAGGAAGGGAACGCACCTGTTCTGAACACCAGGTGCAATCAGGGCTCCACTTATGGTCCTGCTCCCCAACCCAGGTTCCCAGCTGTAGAACATCAAGGAGCAGTGACGGAGATGAGCTGAATTTGACATCGTTATCAGTGAAGACTTCAGTCTGTCTTGCCTCCTATTAGCTTAGCTCAGAGTTTTCATCCATCCCTCCAGGAGAGGAAAGGAGAGGAGAGGGGAGAGGAGAGGAGGAGAGAAAGAGGGAAAGAGAGGCAAGAAAGAAAGACCAAATTCTTTCCAAAGTGGCAAAAACAGCACAATGAAAATGTCTCCATATATTCTTCAAAATCTCACCCAGAAAAGCCACTTCAAACACTCAAGGTAGAACATGATACTCTTGGATCATTCCCGAAGTGTGGCTCAATCACAAAAATCTAAATGGCTCCTTGGCAATAAAGAAACAAAAATATAAATAATGCTGCTTCAACGTTTCTAAATGATAGTAGCCTGGAAATGCTCCCCTCCCCCAAAAAGATTAGCCTGTGTGTTAGACAGGCGTATTGGAGGGACTGTCTCTCTTAATCACTGAAAATAATATTCCCTTTCTCACTAACTTAATCCAGAATAATCTTCTCACATTATTATGACACTTTTAGAAAGAAAACACCTGTGTGTATCACCTGGCACAATTTAAAACTTGTTAACAAGGTGGTGACAAGGAATTGGATGCCATTTAGCAGTGGTAGCTACATGTTTCCAATAAACAAAGTTGAGTTTGAGCTCCCCAACGGCTTGCTTGCCAACAGTTTAACTGCGTGCCTTTCCTTCAGTGAGAGGTAGGTCTTTGCCAGCAGGTGGTGCAAAAACCATATTGTAGAAAATATCCACAGAAGACAATAGGGTATCCCTAGCTGGGTATTCATGGTACCCATGGGCATTCCTTTTGGAAGAAGTGATGGTAGAGTTCCTGTTTTATCATCAATTGATATGCTATTGCCATAATGCGTCACCTCCTCCCAACCCGAGCCACCTTGCTGATTCTATACATTGGGGTGGACCTCACGCTGACCCATTTTAGCCATCATGACAAACGCCACTATTGGTTCGCGTTCGCCTCATTTGTTCTTCTTTCTCCAACTGCTTAAGGTTAACGCCAGACCCGCACAAGCTCATCAGCTGTCCCCAAGGGACACAAGTTATTTGTGATGTGACTCCAAGAGTGCCATACTCTTCTTCTCACTCCGCCCGGTAGGACTCACGATGAGGGACAGGGTCCTGAGATCTGATGGATCTTGTCTGCTAACTTGAGTGTCCCTTTCCCTGCCTCAGTCTCTGATTCCACTCGGCGATGAGATCCCATACAATCAAGACTGGTCCAAAGCAACCTATTATTACTAGTGAGTGACAGAAATACTGAATCACGGGATGCGTTATGGAGAATAAACAAAATCGGCCTAAAATGTAAAGCGCTTGGTAAGTTAAAATGAGCATAGAACTTTTTTTTTTTTTTTTTTCAACGTTTATTTATTTTTGGGACAGAGAGAGACAGAGCATGAACAGGGGAGGGGCAGAGAGAGAGGGAGACACAGAATCGGAAACAGGCTCCAGGCTCCGAGCCATCAGCCCAGAGCCCGACGCGGGGCTCGAACTCACGGACCGCGAGATCGTGACCTGGCTGAAGTCGGACGCTTAACCAACTGCGCCACCCAGGCGCCCCAAGCATAGAACTTTTGAAGAGTTTAAAATCTGATTCTTTCTTCTCTGACCTCCTCCAAATTCCTTAACCTTTCTGCACTTCAGTTTATTTCTTTACTTACTTATTTTTGCCACCTGAAAAGGGAAAACGTGAGGTAAGTCTAGAGAAAAAAGTCCAGAGAAAAAAGAATAAACTAGACCCAAATTTAATTCTTATTCCCTGTTCCAGGCACTGTGCTTTGGACTTTCACAAACATCAGTGAAACAGCTACGGAGGTATGGTTCTGGAATTCAGATCCAAGCCTTGGGTCTTCCAGTGTGTTTCTTTTCATATACGGATCCATAAATGCTAATTCAATCCCAGGTTACAGGCTCTAGTATTCAGACCCAAGTGATCCCACGGAGTGAAAGTGACGGCGGATGTATGGTTCTCCTTCTAAGGATGCCAGTGTTATAGGGACACTGATCAGAGGAAAATCCCCCTCCCAGACACACACACACACACACACACACACACACGGTTCACTTTATTATTTTTTTAAGTTTATTTTTATTTTTTCTGAGACCGAGAGAAAGACAGCAAGTGGGGGAGGGGCAGAGAGAAAGGGAGACAGAATCCCAAGCAGGCTCCACGATGTCAGCACAGAACCCGCTGCGGGGATCGAACTCACGAACCCTGAGATCATGACCTGAGCTAAAATCAAGAGCCCGACGCTCAACCAACTAAGCCACTCGGGCGCCCCTGCAGTTCACTTTAAAACGGACTCCAATCTTACACATGGTAGGATGATCCTAGAAAGCCTGGACATCCTGCCATGTGTCACGGAGAAGG
Organism: Felis catus; assembly: GCF_018350175.1. NCBI lineage: Eukaryota > Metazoa > Chordata > Mammalia > Carnivora > Felidae > Felis > Felis catus. The sequence continues at coordinate 4,152,576 of NC_058368.1, forward strand.
CTTTCTGCCAGTGAATCTGTCTACTTCCTTTCAGCTCACCTCAGCGTAGGACCAAGTACTCCGACCCAAGTAGGAGAGTAGACAGTCTCCCTCATTCCCCACTCTTCCGTGATAGTCAGAGATATCCTTGGGTAACCTGGACAGGCCTTAAATGATCCCACCATTTGGATGGCCGCCTGGACCACTTCCAAGCTCTGCCCGTCAGCTTTCACTCCCCGCGAGCTCGCTTCTCCTATGTGCACCTGCATTCCACAGGGGCCCGCTGGGTCCCGCAACCCCGCTCAACCTGCCCTCCTCCACGTCTCTGTTCTCACCACCAAGCCCTTCCAGGAGCCACTCTGGGGACCTAACAGTCTCCTGCCCCCAACCTATAAGACTCTTGGGTTCTCAGACGAACCCTTACTTAGTTATGGTTGCGTTCAGTTGCATTTACCTGTCACAAAAAATTTAGGGCAGATCTGATTCATCCCCACCCTGCCACCAAATTATTTTCTCCAACCTAATTCTATCCAAACACAGAACTTTATATGCTCCATAAATGCAGGGTTTTTCTTTACCTGTAGTGAAAATCTAGGTTTTCTATATAATTCTTTACACTTGCATCAGATAGCATATTTCGTACTGATTCCCACTATCCACCGACTCTCATTATATTTGCAGACGCCTTACCTTAAGACACATTTTGTTCCTAATATGTTCTAATGTCACACATAAGAATGTAAATGTTTGGTACAGGTTTTATCCTTTTCATTGCTAATTCTACTTGGGCCTATTTTTTTCTACTCAACTTTTGCATCAAGTTTATCAAGTGAATGATCCGGATGACAGAAGAGCCCGTATGTCATTTTTCATATTACCCGTGTTATTCAGTACGTATTTACTAAACATCGACAAAAATGCAAGACACAAAGCCTAGCCCCAGGAAACAAAAAACAGTTGAAAAGTGATACGCTCAGCCCTGAAGGAGTCTATGGCCTCGAAAAGGGAAAAAATTAAGAGTGTACATACAGCTCCACTAGGAAGCAGAGTGAGGTAAGCCTGTCGCAGAGGCATAAACAAAGTGGTCGAGAAACACAGGGAGGGGGGATTTTTCTGGGAGAGTGCAGCCTCTGCTCTCTTTCGGAAAATGAACCAGGGAGGGGATGGGGCGAGCAGTCTGTGCCATTTGAGGATAATGGCATTCACACGGCCAAAACAAACAGAGGACACGTTCCAGGCAGGGGGACAGCATGCCCAAATCAGAGACGACCCGGCATGCTGGGGAGACGCGGTGAACTTTTTGCCAAAGCCCACCTCTGGCAACGGAGAACCGAGACAGATGACACCCGTAGGCACTGAATTGAAAAGGAGGGTGTGGGTTCAAGAGATATTTGAGCCAGGGGCACCTGAGTGATTCAGTGGGCAAGCGTCCGACTTCAGCTCAGGTCACCATCTCACAGTCTGTGAGTTCGAGCCCCGCGTCGGGCTCTGTGCTGACAGCTCGGAGCCTGGAGCCTGCTTCGGGTTCTGTGTCTCCCTCTCTCTCTGCCCCTCCCCGGCTCATGCTCTGTCTCTCTCTTTGTCTCAAAAATAAATAAACTTTAAAAAAGATTTAAAGAACAGCCTCCGGAATTTGGCATGTGGTTGGGTAGGAGATCACGAGTCCACAGAGTCCCTTCTAAGCAAAAGGCAAAGTTTTAAGTCTGCAGCCTTTATCAAATTGCACTGCATTTGTTTATACATATATCTTATTCCTTACTTACATTTTACTCCTAAAGGATCTTTTTTCCATTTTTGCACCTATGTTCAACCGTATTTGGTTGCATTGAGAAAGGGCTATAAATATCATCTTTAGAGCATTGCTAATTCAAGTCAGGGATCGAGAGGTGCCAAGGGAGAGAGGAGACAGAAGACCAAAGACAGATCTCCCCTCTAGGGAACACCTCCATTGAAAGGATAGGAGAATGTGGGAGACGTAGTTGAAGGAGGGCCCAGAAAGAGCGAGATGCCAGAGAGTGGAGGCCACTACATCTCACAAGCCATGAGGTCAGTGGTGCCTTGTGTTGACAAAAGGGAGGGATGAGAAACTCTCATAAATGCCTAAGGGGCCCCAGGATGCTGGGCATTGGCTGGGTGAGCTACAGCAGGGAAGCAGGGACCCCGGTCTCATCTTATGGGGAGCAGTCCTCAGCTCGAGGGAGTGTTGACTCGGCACATTCAAATCTTCCGAGGTTTGGGGGCGCCTGGGTGGGTCAGTCGGTTGAGCGTCCGACTTCAGCTCAGGTCACGATCTCGCAGTTGATAAGTTCGAGCCCTGCGTCGGGCTCTGGGCTGACGGCTCGGAGCCTGGAGCCTGGAGCCTGCTTCGGATTCTGTGTCTCCCTCTCTCCCTGCCCCTCCCCGCTCAAGCTCTGTCTCTGTCTCAAAAATAAATATAAAAAAAAAAAAAAAAAAAAAAAAAACGTTAAATCTTCCGAGGTTTTGACAAAATCCAGAATGCAGATAGACATGCAAATATTAAAGCTTAGCAACTAACTCGAGTTTAAAAACTAAACTACGATAGTCAACACTACGTGGACCAAACAAGTCCCACCTCACCTGGAGGCAGCCCGCGGAGGACATCCGGGCAAGGGCGATGACGGTGGGGAGAACAGGCACTGGAAGTGGTGTTCAGTGGTTAGTGATCGCTGAGACCAGACAGGACGCAGATCACGCTGCACGGGGTTAGCAGTGAGTTGAGAGTTGAGCAAGTGGAGGCACAACACGTGAAAAGCCGCACTCCCTTGCCGGCCTCTTGACGTCCTGAACTGCGCAGAACAGCCATCCTGGGAAAGCCTGGGACTCAGGCACCTGCTCAGAGCAGCTCAGGTGGTTCCTTTTTCTCATTTATAGACAGCTTGGCACAGAGGGAAAATAAAAGTTATTGTTTCTCTAAAATACCTGCAGGGGCCCGAGAGCTGAGGCTGGATTTAATCAGCGAAGGTCATGCCCATTAGCGTCCATTAATGTCATTGCTATCTGTGGTGCCTCTCGAAGCTCCGCCCGGTCCAGCAGATTCTTTCAAACCCTGAGGCGATTGTGTTTGGGCTGTTTCGGGCTGGGAAGCAAGATGAGAGCCCCAGGAGACTGAGGATACGATGCATCAGCTGGGTTCCTGCCATCACTTAGCAAACCCTCACAGCGAAAGGACTCCCAGTGAGGTGAGTCTTGCCTTTCAGAAGGCCTTTGCTTGTCAGCACACCTGGATGTTAGCTTTCCAGTGAGGACCGAATAACGAAGGCTAGTTGTTTATCTCTTCTAGAACTTGGTTGCCCCAACTATGAAATAGAAATAATGATCGCAAACCTCCCGATTCAGGAGGTTTCCTGTACTTATCATAGTGCAACATGCAACTGAATACGTGCGCGTGTGTGTGTGTGTGTGTGTGTGTGTGTGTGTGTGATTAATGGAGAAGTTCCATCACAAGTGAAAAAAGGTTTTTAAACTGAGGTTTTTTTCTTCTTTTGGTCCATTATCTCCGAATCACAAAATAGACACACACCCCATGAGCTATTTACAACCACATCCGTCATCTCGTTGGACACATTCATAATTGTTCCATTTCAAAGAGTGCTATTTAAAGGTTATGAAGTATCTCGTTGGAAAGCTCCAGTAAACATACCTTACTTCACTGAGCATTTCTGGAAAGTTACTTCGGAATTGTCCAAGATGATACAGAGCAGTTCTGGCTCACTCAAAAGAAACAAAGGGTAATTTAGTAGCTGTGAGTTGAAACCAAATAATGTTGCCAAAACAGCGTGGAGCCTCTTACTCAAGACCTTGCTTTAACCAATAGTGATAATTCTCATTTTCATGAAAGCTAAGTACAAGTTAGGGTTTCTGAAGTCCTCCCTAAACGCACAGTTGGCTCAGTTCATGTTTGATCTTCCCCATTGCTTTGATGTGTGGCTTTGTTTATTTTGTGATCATTTCGTTTAAAGGCACTCTGTGATTAGTTCACGGCTATGTCCATTCTTGAAATCCTTGGGATTTGAAAAAACTACCTGCCACAGTCAATCGCTAGGAGGATTCTGCCAAAAGAGAATAATGGGATTAAAACACCACACACATGCAGGGAATATCTAGGAATAGACAGGAGCCAATTTAAATATATACTAAAGAGAGCATAAATCATCGGACACCGTGCAGGTACAAGTTCATTCACACTCAAGGCTTGGGAGCCTCTTTCCTCCAGCTAGTGCTGCTGGCGGCAAAGAGCTGGTTTTTGGGTGGCCCCGGAGACATCCATCTCCTTTTGGACAATTCTACTTCAGGACAAAAGCGGGGCGAGAGAGGGCTTCGGGCAACAACACACTGTTTTAGCTTTCCACACATAAAGAAATATTCTTGCAGGCTTAAGAGGAAAGTGACCTGACATGCTTCCTCAGAGCAAAACCCTTCTGCCCTCGGGACACCATTTCCACCTCTACTGGCCCCAGTTTGTCTGTCTCAAAGCGAGGGGATGCCCTCGTGGTGACTGATGGTACCCCAGATAGGGGTGTTGCCGAAAAGGCACATGGGAAGCCGGTGACGTTTGCCCCTGAGACTGACTGTCCTCGGGAACTTTACACAGTTCTCATTTCGCCATGTTCCCGATTGAAATGCTGGCTATAGACCAAATACTTGTGTTCCCCCCAAAATGCATATGTTGAGATCCCACCCCCCCCCCGAAGGGATGGTATTAGGAGGTGGGGTCTTTGGAAGTCATTAGGTCACAAAGGTAGAGTCCTTGGGGCGCCTGGGTGGCTCAGTGAGTTAAGTGTCCGGCTTCGGCTCAGGTATTGAGCTCACTGTTCGTGGGTTCGAGTCCAGCATCAGGCTCTGTGCTGACAGCTCGGAGCCTGGAGCCTGCTTCGGATTCTGGGTCTCTCTCTCTCTCTCTCTGCCCCTCCCCTGCTCATACTCTGCCTCTCTCTGTCTCTCAAAAATAAATAAATGTTTTAAAAAATTTTAATATTGAACAACAGACATACATGACTGAGCACGCAAATATGTCTCTTTCATGACTAGACCCAGTGTCCGCAAATTTGGTATATTTTCCTGCTTCTTACTGATTTGCATGCCTAGGCTGAACAGAAATCCTCTCTAGCAAGCAGTGGGCTACATTTTGAAGCTGTGGTATGTCCCCGCCATCTCTCATCACTGTCTTTGTTCTGTAATGTCTTTGCCTCGGTTCAATGATTTTACAGTATCGCTGATGTGCTTCTTTACTGAGCCGCTTCTTGAAAAGCAAACTGCCCCGTGTATGCTCAGGAAAACAAAAAGTAGCCAATGGCGTGGCTGAGCCAGCATAAAGTTCTCCAGGGCTGATGGCTTCCATGAAGGTTTCTTGAGCTCCTGCTGGAGCAGCCGTACAGCTACTTAATTACGATGTTGTTTTTCTTGGTTGTCCCCCACAACAACCCTCTTCCTTCCATAACTCACGGTTTCCTTCGTCCAACAGTTTGGAACCATGATTTTCTATTTGTTCTCTTAATAGAACTGGCTCAGTTATATTATTTCATGAGCCTAACCTGATAGTTGAGGAAGTTAAAGAGCGGGATCGCCAATGATCCTTCCAACTCTGAAGATTAACGCCAGCAGGGAAGCGAAGGTACCACGTATGATTTGAAGTTGTTCATCTAGAGGGGAAAAAAGGCAAAGGGATTGCTTAAGAATGATTCGCAAGGTCTACGAAGCATGGCGTGCCCTTAGTGATGACGATTTAAGAGAGAAGAGGATGAGAAGGTCAAAATCGATGGCTCTCACAACCGAGGGTGCTTTTGCCCCCCCCAAAACACGTTTACGGTGTTTGGAGATATTTTTCACTACTTCAGCTGGAGCTTGGGAGCGGCTGCGACTCTCACGTAGTGGGTAGAGGCCAGGGGGATTGCTGAACATCCTACAATGCTGGGGACGGCCCCACTTCCAAAGCAAAGAAGGTCAGTAGTGTGAGACCCACACTCAAAGAGACTTAAATTAGGTGGAAGGAACAGCCATCCGACCACCACTTACTAGACTGAACCACACGATGGGGGGGGGGGGGTCCCAATCGTCTTTTGTTCTTTCTTTTTTTAAATATTAATAACATGCAGTGTCATATTAGTTTCACATGTACAACATATTGATTCAGCCATCCTGTACATCACTCCGTGCTCACCACGAGCAGTGTGGTCTCCATCTGTCACTAAACAACGTTATTACCACCTTATTGACTATAGTCCCTGTGCTGTACTGTTCACATCCGTGACTTATTTATTATTTTCTGGAAGTGTGTACCTCTTACTTCCCTTTAGCTGTTTTATCCATTTCCCACCCCACCCCCATCCCCCTCTCCTCCGGTAACTACCATTTCTTCTCCGTGTTTAAGAGTCTGTCTTGTCTCTTTTTTTCTTTGCTTGCTTGTTTGTTTTGCTTCTTAAATTCCACAGAGGAGCGAAATCACGTGGTATTTGTCTTTCTCTCCTGATTTAGTTCACTTGGTAGGGAAGATAGGGAAGCAACCCCACAGGGATGGAGCCTGTCCATCCATAGACGAAAGGATAGGAAGATGTGGCATATAAGACAACAGAATATTCCTGAGCCACGAAAAGGATGCCATCTCGCCATTTGCAACAACATGGATGGATGCAGAGGGTATAATGCTAAGTGAAATAAGTTAGACAGAGTCTTCCCCAGTCTTCTGACCTCGAGAACATGAAGAGAGATTTCACATTCTTCCGTCGCCAGTTGCTGACGCTGTAAAATCATTATAAACCAACGGAAGCATCTTGACGTCATGTACATGTTCATACATCAGTCCCTTCACATGTCACTCTTTGTCAAGATTTGGGGGGAAACTGACCTGTACGTGGTTTTCTGAAGACCCATCTCACTAGACATTCTGCTCTGGTTTTTTTTTTTTCCCTCTTCATTTTCTGAACTGATCTGACTGTGCATTAATGTTATTTTTACTCTGCTGTAAACTCTCAGAAGCGCTTTAGAGCATAACGTGTCATTTAGGTTAATAACCACAGTCGTCATTAGATGTGCAATGTGTTCTATGTGCCCACCATGCCTTAAATTATAGACTCCGTAATAACTAAATAACTAAACTATAAATAACTAAATTTAACTTGGAAATGTTTTCTGTTGAGTTTATATAACACGTTTTGACCTGCTCTGTCCACAGGAAGCCAGAAGAGAAAATGGTAAATAGATTTGAAGAAGCTTTTCAATTCGGTGCAAACAGTAATCCACATTCAGGGTTAAACCTTGAAATTCCAGAAAGATTTGAAGGTTTTATTATGTTAACTTCTTTTTTTTTTTTTTTTTTTTTAGTATCTACCTCACTCGCTTTGAAAGACAATTATCACAGTGAATGATTTTTTTAAGCCAAGATTTTGCCAATATACATAGCTTATTTCACTAAGTGTCAAATATTTGCTGCCTTTGGGGGATAATATCCTTAAAACTAAATCAGCAGTAAATCTGCCAGGATGCTGTCTTAGATGGAGAAGATTTCTTTGGTGGAACCTATGATCTAGGACACTGTGTGGTGTAGCATTTAAGATCCAGAACCAAAGTCAGACTGCTAAGGTTCAAATCCCCCCTCTGGGGGGATGGTGGGTGTGCAGCCACATTATCCATTTTCTCTGTCTCAGTTTCCTTGCACTTAAAATGAGAATAATAACAGTATCTCCCTCATAGGTATTTGTCAGAATTAAATGAGTTAAAACAGTGATTTTCTTTTTTCTTTTTAATGTATATTTATTTTGAGAGAGAGACGGCAGTGGAGGGGCAGAGAGAGACGGAGAGAGAGGATCCCAAGCAGGTTCCATGCTGCCAGTGCAGAGCCCGACCCAAGACTTGATCTCACAGACTGTGAGATCATGACCTGAGCCAAAACCAAGAGTCGGCCGCTTAACCGACTGAGCCATCTGGTGCCCGAAACCAGGGATTTTCAACGTGTGATCCACAAATCAGCAGCAACAGCATTATCTGGGGGCTTGTTAGATGTGCCAGTTTTCTGGCCCCACCCAGACCCACTAAATCAGAAGGCATCCAGGTTCGAGAAACCAAGAGTTCAAGAAACCAAGACAAACTGTAAAATGTCAAACAGTGCCTGATACATGATAAGTATTCAGTATATGCTAAATATTGTTATCAGCAAATCTGTGTAAGCTTTCCTAAGATACTTCACTAACTCCTTATTTATTTTAAAACATCTCTTAAAAACATCTATTTTTAAAACACCCTGGCTTTCGTATACTCTTGGCTTTTAGTCAAGCACAAAGTGATTCATTCCTCCCACATCCCTCTGGCTTTCTAGACTTCCTGATCACTCTGTGCCTGCCCTCGGAGACCGCCATCTTTCCTCTTTGAGTCCCATACGGGTCTTGTCGCTGTGGGATGAGTTCTTGTTGCTTTCTCCAGTCCCTATGATTATGTGAGAAAGGGAATGTACCCTGATGCCAGAAGGTGCACATACCTTTTAATAGTTTCCTTCAGGAAACAGACCACCCCCTTTGTAGTTTATCCCACGGCACAACTCCAGGGGGCATCATTCATACTATATTGTATAAAACCCTGCCCAAAGTGCCATCCCAAAGGACAATTTTAGGACAAATAAGGAGGAAAGATGATGCCCCAATGGCACTGACACGAATATTTTTGGTGAGGTCGGTCCTCTTGACATTCCTCCTCGAAGTGCTAACCTTGCTCATGCCGCCAAGCTGGAAAGACTCATTTGGGACACAGACACCAAAGCAAAGAGGCAATGTCATCGCTTAGTGAAGGACTTCTGATGAGAAAGCCTTGTGTGGGGGGCTCTGATACCAATGGGATTCCTACCCTCGCTAGGTTCACAAATCAATTTAACTGACAGAAAAGAGAAAAGCAAGCTTCCTTCCAAAGGGTATAGAATAGAGAGGGGGAGGACAGAAAATGGCTTTACAGTGGAGAAACCTCCCAAACACTACCTCAACCAGGTGACCTAGGTCAACGTCAACAGTCATAGACCACATTGATAGCACACACCCTTGATTATGTAGTCTTGTATTCTAGATCCAGCCTACGCTTCTAGCTTTACTTCTATTTAAACCTTATATGTTGGGCAACATGACTATAATTTTCTGAAGATCAGGTTTTCCTACATTGATTCTCCGCAGAGTCTCGTCTTCTTAATTCTTTGAGAAATTGACAGAAGGAAAGAGAGAAGAAGAAAGGGGGAGAAATAACCTTTTGGAAAAATAAATGGATTTTCCTAGTTTCTTAGAAGATACAGCAGATAGGGGTGCCTGGGTGGCTCGGTCAGTTGGGCATCGGACTTTTGATTTTGGCTCAGGTTATGATTTTGTGGTTTGTGAGTTCAAGCCCAGCATCAGACTCCATGCTGAGCGTGGAGCCTGCTAGGGATTCTCTCTCCCTCTCTCTGCCTCTCCCCTGCTCTCTCTCTCTCCTTCTTAAAAAAAAAAAAAAAAAGATTTATATATATATGATATATATATATATATATATTACCTATATATATATGTATATGTATGTATATATATGATACCTTATAATTTCTAAGTAAAATAATCATTAGGATATATTTTTGTTAATAAAGACAGAGAAATCATGTTCTTTCAGGCCATGGACATTTATGGACTTCATGTAGGATTCTCAGTAGTTGTGCCCTATATTTGGAACTTACCTACGAAAGGACATAGAAATAAGCTAAAATAGCAAGGTAATATTATGAAATCTATATTTTAATGACTTTGAAAATGAGCACAAAATACAAGCCACTCTAGAAGATGATTCGATTGACTCAAAACTTTTATAAATCTCAAAAGAAAAACCTTTATAGTCATTTTAAAAAGTCAAGTCAGTGGAGAAACAATAAAAAAACAACCATGACAGGGGCGCCTGGGTGGCGCAGTCGGTTAAGCGTCCGACTTCAGCCAGGTCACGATCTTGCGGTCCGGGAGTTCGAGCCCCACGTCGGGCTCTGGGCTGATGGCTCGGAGCCTGGAGCCTGTTTCCGATTCTGTGTCTCCCTCTCTCTCTGCCCCTCCCCCGTTCATGCTCTGTCTCTCTCTGTCCCAAAAATAAATAGATGTTGAAAAAATAAATAAAAAAAAAAAAACAACCATGACTAAACCAACAGGCCACCCTTAGACTGTTTTACAAACAAGTTTACTAAATTTTGGAAAAAATAGCCTTTTTAATGAACTATATTTGAAAAAGGAAGTGGAGAGCACATCATTTCATTTTGTGATGCTGCTATAATCCTAAAAATAATCAAATAACAGTGTCTCAGAAAGAAAAACTGCAAGCCTATCGTTGTTTAACACGGATGTAAAAATTCTGAATATTAACAGACTGAATTCAACAATGCAATGTTATATTTCTCTGTTGCTTAAAACTGTTGTCTTTTTAGATCAACTTTAAGGGAGTATAAGTTCTAGACAATAAAGTTTATGTATGTAATGTATATGTATATACTAAATATTATCGCTCCCTCTGTGGTTACCTTTTCATTTTTTACAATACTTGGAAGAACAGAAGTTTTAAATTTTTTTTTTAATTTTTTTTTCAACGTGTATTTATTTTTGGGACAGAGAGAGACAGAGCATGAACGGGGGAGGGGCAGAGAGAGAGGGAGACACAGAATCGGAAGCAGGCTCCAGGCTCCGAGCCATCAGCCCAGAGCCCGACGCGGGGCTCGAACTCACGGACCGCGAGATCGTGACCTGGCTGAAGTCGGACGCTTCACCGACTGCACCACCCAGGCGCCCCAAGGAAGAACAGAAGTTTTAAATATTGTTATTACTATTTTATTTTATTCTTGGTGTTTTGGTGTGCTAACAAATTTTTGCTGTCCCAAAGTCACAAAGGCTATTTCCTGTGTTTTCTTCTAGAAGTTTTACAGTTTTAAATTTCTGTTTAGACATATGATCTATTCTGAATTCATATTTTCAAGCAAGGGTCATTCAGAAGTGAAATCCATCTGTTTTCCATGTGCTGAAAAGACATCCTTTCTCCCATTGAATTGTCTTGGCATCTTTGTTGAAAATCAATTGACCATACATATGTGGGTCTATTTCCAGACAGTGTATCTGTGAATGTCAATGTGGGCTAAGATATGCCCAGGTGGCTGGTAAGCCATGATTTCTTGATGTGTCTGCAGAGGAGACTAGCAGCTGATTTGGTAGACAGAGGAATGAAGATTGCACTCACCAGTCCAGGCAGGCCTTGTCCCATCTGCTGAGGGACTGGATAGAACAGAAAGGTCAAGGAAGGGCAAATGTGTACTCTTTGCTTGAGCTGGACATCTATCTTCTCTTACCCTCTAACGTCTGTGCTCCTGATTCTCAGATTTTCACACTGACCAAGACTCACACCATCAAGCTTTGCCACACCTCTTCTCAGGCATCTGGACTCTGGCTGGTCTTTCCACTTTTAGCTACCTGGGTTCTCAGCCTTTGGATTCAGATGGCACCACACCATCAGCTTCCCTGGTTCTCTGGCCTGCAAATGGCAGATCATGGAACTTGTTGGCCTCCATGATCACGTCAACCAATTCCTGTAATAAATCTCATATGTAGACAGATATATATATCTGTACATATCCTATTGAGAACTCTGAATAATACAGTATTCTACCCCCCTGATTTCTACCTGTCTTAACATAATTCCACCCTGTCATGATTACTCGTTAGCAAAACTTGACATCAGGAAGGTAAGTTCTCCAACTTTATCTCTTAGTGTTCAAAATTGTTTTGACTATTCCAGGTTATTTGCATTTCTATATACTTTTAGAATCCGCTATTCAATTTCTACCCCAAAAGCCTGCTGGGATTTTGACTGAGCTTACATTAAATCTATAGATCAGTTTCAAGAGATCATCTTTTAAAAAACACTGAACCCTCTAGGAAGTTCTGACATATGCTACAACATAGATGAACATTGAGAATGTTATGCTGAGTAAAATAAGCTAGTCACAAAAAGACAAATACTATATGATTCCAATTATGGGAGGAATCTACTCAAATTTATAGAAACAGAAAGTAGAATGGCGGTTACCAGGAGCTGTTGAAGGAAGAGAATAAAGAATTATCATTTAATGTATATGGAGTTTTGTTTTTGCAAGATGAAAAATGTTCTGGAGATTGGTTGCATAACAATATGAATATACTCAGCACTACTGGACTGTATGCTTACAAGTGGATAAGATGGGGAGTTTTTTTAATGCATATTTTACTGCAATTAAAAATTTAAAAACACGTACTGAGTCTTCAATCTGTTAATACAATGTATCTCTTTATTTAGATAGTCTTTCATTTCTCTTGGTGAACGGATCTTACAAGATTTTGTTAAATTTATCATTAGGTAACTTTCTCTTTTTATGTCTTTGATGTCATTGTGAAAGGTATTGTTTAAAGACAGTTTTACTACTTCCCTTACCATTTATATACCTTCCTTTTCCTCTTCCTTCCTTTCTTCCTTACCTCTTTTCTCTCTTTTTTGGCAATGTTGAACTCAAGTGGAGAAAACAGACATCCTTGCCTTGTTCCTTAGAGAGAAAACGTTCAGGCTTTTTCCATTAAATGTGTTCTTAGCTCTGAGTTTTTCACAGATGATCCTTATCAGATTGAGGAAGTTTTCTTTTATTCCTTTTATTCCCAGTTTGCTTAGATTATTTCATATTAGTGGATGTTGAATTTTGTCAAACAGTTTTCCATGCATGTTAAGATTCTGGTGGTTATGTGTATTCTGTTAATATAGTGAAGTATTTTGGTTGATTTTTTTTTTTAAGGTTGAGCCAGTCTTACATTCCCAGGGCGAAGCCCACTTGAACATGATACATTAATCCTTTTTATATATTGATGGAGTTTGATTGGCTAAATTTTTTTAAAGTTTTTATTTAAATTCCAGTTAGTTCATATACAGTGATTGGCTAGAATTTTTATAAGGATTTTTTTAACTCTATGTTTACAATACATAGATAAATAATTTTCTTTCTTTCCTTCTTTCTTTCTTTCTTTCTTTCTTTCTTTCTTTCTTTCTTTCTTTCTTTTCTGGTAATGTCTTTCTGGATTTGGTATCTGGTTAATGTTCACATCAAAAAATAAGTTGAAAAGTGTTTTTCTTTTCCTCTGTATTTTCAAAGATTGATGGGAAGACTTGTGTAGAATTTGCCGATCGAAAACTACCTGGGTCTGAAATTTTCTTCCTCAAGAGATTCAGTAACACATTAAAATATTTAATAGCAAACTATTAATATTTTCCATTTCTTCTTGGATCACATTGACAATTTGTTTTTAAATTTACTACAAAAGGTCATTCATAATATCCTCTTATTTTTTTCGCATCTGTATGACCTGTAGTGATGATCCACTCTCATTCCTAACATTGGTAACTTGCCTGTTTTCTTAACCATTCGAGTATACTTCCCTTCACTCCATCTCATTGTTCGTGCTACTGCTGTCACGTGTTTTGCTTCTACACTTATTACAAGATCCAAAATAAAATGTTATTCCTACTTCTTTAATTTTTCTTGTCTGTTTATTTATAATTCCAGATAATTAACATACAGTGTTATATTGGTTATTACTTCTTCTTTAAGCTGTTGCATTCACTTACGTATTTACCATTTCTGGTGTTTTTCGCTCCTCTTTAAGATCCAACTTACTAGTATGATTTTACTTCAACCAGAGGAATTTCTTTTAACATTGCTTATAGTAGAGGCCTACTAGGAAAAAAAATCTTCCCAGAGTTTGTCTTCAATAAAAGTAAATATTTTGCCTTCATTTTTGAAGAGTATTTTCACTGGACATACACTTCTATGCTCTCACTTTTTTTTCAGAAATGTAAAGATACCATTGTTTTCTGGCTCTCACTGGTCCTAAGAAGTGTGGGACATTCTTAATTTGTTCTTGTGAATGTAATGTCTTCTTCCCCACTCTGGCTGCATTTAAGATTTTTTCCTGAATCATTGGTTTTTAGTAATTTGAGTGTGATATGCCTTGGTGTGTTTTTATTCATGCTTCTTCTGGTTGGTATTTATTGAACTTCTTGGATCTATTGACATACAGTTTTCACCAAATTTTGAAAAATATTAACTCATACTTCTTCAAAAATATTTTCTGCCCTCTTCTCATTCAAATGACATGTTGAACCATTTCATATTTTCCCAAATGCCACTAAAGCACTGTTCATTTTTGTTCAGCCTTTTTTTTCCTCTGTGTGTGCATCAATTTGGATAGTTTCCAATGCTATTTCTCCAATGTTACTGCCATTTTTCCTTCTGCAGTGTTTAATCTGCTGCTAATCCCACTCAGTGATTTTTCTTTTCAGGTATTAGAGTTTTCAACTCTACAAGGTTTCAACTCTGTAAGTTATACACACACACACACACACACACACACACACACACACATACACACATATGTATATGTATAATTTAATATCTTTTTAAGCTTATTTATTTATTTTGAGCGAGAGAGGTAGGGGCAGAGAGAGAGGGAGAGAGAGAATCCCAAGCAGGCTCCACACTGTCAGCACAGAGCCCTATGCAGGGCCCAATCCCATGACCCTGGAGATCACGACCTGAGCTGAGATCAAGAGTCAGATGCATAACTGACTGAGCCACCCAGGTGCCCCTAATATGTAGTATCTTAAATATATATAAGATTATGTAATTATATATTATAGATAATTATGTATAAATTATATATTATAAATACTTATATATGGTTATATATAATATATATAAAGAAATATATATGTATCTTCAATTTCCCTTCTGGTTATGTACGCGTCTTCCTTTAAATCCTGAACACAGTTGTGAGTTCTTCCAGGTCTAAAGCCAGGATGATAGTAAGTCTCACCCTATCTGTTCCCTTCCCTCAGGAATCGCAATCCCACACTCCCTGTACTGCAATGTGTTCAAGCACCTATTTCTTGATCTTGTCCACTTGTCTAATTGTTGGTGGCAGAAGGGTGAGCCCAGTGACCACAACTCCAACGCAAAGGAAGTGGAAGGTATTTATAAGCTTTTAACACACAATCTAACTTCATCTTTACCCCCCACCCCCCACCCCCACCTCCTTTTATTCGGTCTCCCTTACCAGAATGGCAGTTCTATCAGGTTGGGGACTTTGGTCTGTTTCCTTCCTGCCATATCTCCATTACCTAAAATATACCATAAATATTTGTTAAATTATTAAAGTAATTATTTATTATATCTGTAATCTTGTAATTCTTTAGCCAAGAAAGAGTGAGAGCATATTTGTTTCAGTAAATTCAAATTTCAACACGGCACAGTCAACTTTTATAATCATAAGTCCACATTTAAGGGTGTTTAGCCAGCACATGAAGAATTATCAATTAGCATAATGTGTGTGAAAAATGTGCTCTCGGGGCGCCTGGGTGGTTCAGTCAGTTGAGCATCTGACTCTTGATTTCAGCTCAGTTCATGATTTCACAGTCATGAAGTTGAGCCCTGCGTCAGGCTCTGTGCTGACACCACAGAGCCTGCTTGGGATTCTCTCTCTCTCTCTCTCTCTCTCTCTCTCCCTCTGCCCCTCCCCAGCTCACGCACACATGCACACATGCGCTCTCTCTCTTTCAAAAAAAATGCCCTCTCATTGATGGAATTAAACATATTTAGAATATGGGGATAGGCGAACATATTTCAGAGGCATTCCTCACCCTTATAGGACATAAGAATTCAATGAGTCTATCGTCTGAACCCACAGAGATGCTTTGAGGGCTTAATCTTTAAACAAAATACACTTGGAATCCAGCCACCGGTCCAAGCAAATATCTGTTTGCTTGACACAGATCATGGAATGTTGTCATGCATTGCATGCAAAGTGCTGCTCAGAGGACCCAAAGGTACAGAGGGCTGGAATTTCATCTAGAGTAGAGGACTGGGTGTACGAACAGTTTTATATCCACTTTTTAATCAATATTGGTTGAGTACATGTTAGTATGTGTACAGAATTTTGTCTAAGATACGGCTTCATTACACCTGGCGGAGAGATTGTGAGGCAGTAGTTAACCTGCTCCCACCTCAAACTTTTCAGAGGCTCCTGCTGCCTACCAGACAATAACTAAGAGTTATGCAGTCCCAAATTTACATAGGCTAGTTTGCGATTGACCGAGGTGGGTTTATTCTCAAGAAATTTAACTTCAGAGAAATCTGTTCATGTGATTCATCCTATTAGCAGACAAGATGAGGAAAATCTTATAATCGTGTTGGAAGATGTATCATAGTTCTGATATATAATTTCAAACAAATTCATAATTTAAAAAAAATAGCAAACAGGAAATGGAAGAGGCCCTTTCTTAAACTTCAAAAATGTTGTACCCAAATCTAACATTATTAGATGGGCCTATGGAATAAAATGAAAACCAAGGAAGAGTTTATTTTATGTATAACATATACGCAGTACTCTAGAGACAGCATTCTGGGTGGGGAAAGTATGAACTACTCAACAAATTGCACTCCTTTTACTACCTGGAAGGAATTTGACCTTGGTTGGTTTTTTTTTGTTTTTGTTTTTTGTTTTTCCTGTGGTAATCTAACAGTCCTAACAACCTTTGATAATATGTCTGAATTATTTTTTTTTTAATTTTTTTTTAACGTTTTTTATTTTTTTATTTTTGAGACAGAGAGAGACAGAGCATGAACGGGGGAGGGGCAGAGAGAGAGGGAGGCACAGAATCGGAAGCAGGCTCCAGGCTCTGAGCCATCAGCCCAGAGCCCGACGCGGGGCTCGAACTCACGGACCGCAAGATCGTGACCTGGCTGAAGTCGGACGCTTAACCGACTGAGCCACCCAGGCGCCCCTGTCTGAATTATTTTAAAAGAGAGTCAAAATGAGGGCATCTGGGTGGTTCCGTCGGTTGAGTGTCCAACTCCTGATTTTGGCTCAGGTCACGATCTCATGGTTGGTGGGTTCGAGCCCCATGTCAGGCTCTGTGCTGTCACTGCAGAGCCTGTGTGGGATTCTTTATCCCTCCCCTGCCCCTCCCCTGCTCACGCTCTCTCTTTCCCTTTCTGGTGCATGTGCTCTCTCTCAAAATAAATTAATTAATCTAAAAAAAGAAACTCAAAATGACTAACTACCTAATCTCTTACGAAAAGTATTTCAAATACAATCTTTTTGTGTGCAATGAGTTTTACTGCATATACTGGGACACTTAGCTATTCTCTGTGGGGGATACACTGCATCTATTTCACTCCAAACACAAAAATAAATTCCAAATGCATTTAAAAATCTAAGTGTGAAAAGCAAAACAGTGAAAAATAGGAGAAAAATTACAGAATATCTTTGCAACCTTGGAATAAAGAAATATTACTTAACCAAGACAAAAGAAAGCAAATACCTTATAATTCATCAAAAAGATATATAAATTTGGGGGCACCTGGGTCGCTCCGTCAGTTAAGTGTTTGACATCGGCTCAGGTCACGGTCTTGCGGTTCATGGGTTTGAGCCCCGTGTCAGGCTCTGTGCTGACAGCTTAGAGCCTGGATCCTGCTTCAGATTCTGTGTCTCCCTCTTTCTCTGCCCCTCCTCTGCTCATACTCCGTCTCTCTTTCTCAAAAACAAATAAACATGAAAAAATTTAAAGAAAAGATTTATCAATTTTATTATGTTAATATTATTCAACTTCAGCATAAAAAATATATCTGAGACAAAGATAAAAGGTGATCACTGCCTGTACAATCAGCCACGAATTAGTATCAAAATGTGCATGTGACATTCAGCAATTCAATAAGTAAAAGATAAACCAAGGTGGAAACCGGCAAAGTACATGAATGGGTAGTTCAAAAAAGAAAAAAATATAAATGGTCAATAAGCATTTCAAAAGATACCCAGACTCACTAGTAATCAGGAAATGGAGCTAAAAATAATAAAATATAATTTCATACTCACTAGCTGGCCAAAGTTTAAAACCAAGCACTGGGTGGGGTTAGCGGAGGAATGAGAACTGAGGGCTCACTGAGAATCAGAACAACCACTTTGGGAAACAACCTGATAGCAGCCGGCAAACCCCTAAATGCTGCATTTAAGGTATCCTTGTAAAAATCTCACATATACGTGTACACGTAGAGTCGTATACGAGTTCAGTGATGTCCTTTGCAGCATTTTGAAGTAGTGAAGACCTGGAAACAACCTAACTATGCATCACCAGGTCAATGAACAAACACGAACTGTTAACATCCATGTGACAAAGATGTTTGTCTCTTGCTTTTTCCCGATGCTCAGCACCTAGAACAGTGCCCGACTCTTAGTAGACGCTCAACAAGTTCTTGCTACATATACGAATAAATGAGTGTTCACACCATGTTATAGCATACAGCAGATAAAATAATCTACGTGCCTTGACACTGATGAGTCTCGAAGAAAAATGACCTGCCAGAGAATTCGTGGGGTATAAATCCATACATGTAAATTTTCAAACGCACACAATAATGTTATATTGGTGGATGGCGATGTAGGCACTTTCCACAAATTCAAAATCCATCTGGAATTCACCCAGTCCTGCCCGCATCCCTGCTAACTAGCCGGGCCAAGCCACCCCCAACCCCGCCCCGGATTATTATTGCTTCACTCCCCTAACTGGTCTCCCTCCTTGTGCTCGCGTCCTGCCTAGAATCGACGCTCCGCACGGTAGCCGGAATGAGGCTGCTAAACATTTGTCAGGTCAAGCCGCCCTTCTGCTCAAAACCCTCGAATGGCTCCTACCTCAAAAACTCCTTACGACGGACCGCAAGGCTGCACCTCACCCCAGCCCTCGGCCCTCTGAGTCTGTTCATTGCTCCAGAGCTGCCCCAACCTCACTCCTTGAACCTGGGTTCCCTTGGCCTGTCGTGCCTGTGGCCCTGATGTCTGTGTGCTTTATTCCTTTTCTTTCTCCAGATCTTCCTAAAATGTAATCCCGTCACTGAGTTGCTCCCTGGCGATCTTATCCCAAACTGAACACGCCCCTACCCCTCCTTGTTTTCTTTTCCTGGTTTATTTTTTTCCTTAGCACGCCTTCTCATCTAACATTCCACGTGTTTTACCTAGTTTTCGTTCATTGTCTGTCCCTACATTCTTTCAAATGTCAGCTGCAGAAGGGCAGGGACATTTGTGTGTTTCATTGCTTGCTACATCTCCAGGAACCAGAATATTGCGTGGTGCAGACTAGGCTTAGATTGAGACATAGGGGTCAGGATACAGACCTCTTTCAGAAGACTGAGTGGCTTTGGGGACTGAGAAATGTAGGTAGAATGTGGAGACAGTTCCAAATATATTGTATTGTTTTGTATTCTAATCAACAACAAAAAATGAAGCAGATATGGCAAATGTTAGCATCAAAATATATTGGATGCTATAGATAAGGAATATATGTTGTCTACTATTTTTCATACTCTTATTTAAATTGATGGATATCTGTATAATAAAGTACACCAATCTTAAGTGTACAGATAATCACTATTCTTTTTTCTTAATTTTTTTTAACGTTTATTTATTTTTGAGACAGAGAGAGACAGAGCATGAATGGCGGAGGGTCAGAGAAAGGGAGACACAGAATCTGAAACAGGCTCCAGGTTCTGAGCTGTCAGCACAGAGCCCGACGTGGGGCTTGAACTCACAAACTGTGAGATCATGACCTGAGCCGAAGTCAGACGCTTAACCGACTGAGCCACCCAGGCGCCCCGATAATCACTGTTCTGACTTCTATTATCAGTTACGTTTGCCTGTTTCTTGAAATTCGTATAAACAGATTTATACAATATATATACTCATGTGTCTGCCTTCTTTCACTCAACGTAACATCATTGAGATTTATCCACGTTTCGTATGTACCAGTAGATCACTTTTTAAAAGTTAAAGTAATAGTAATTACTATAGTATAGTAATAGTATTCCACTGCATGCATATACCGCAATGATTTCCCTCCACGGCACCCTCCCATGGCGGGCATTTGATTTTTTTCTCAGGGTTTGGCCATTATGCAGAAAGCACCTATAAATTTCTGGAACGTATTTGTTTACAAACGTATGCCCCCATTTCGCTTGCGTATATTCTAGAACTGGACCATCCAAATCTTGTATATGCCTGCATTCAGTAAAAATTGCCAAATAGTTTTCTAAAGTGGTTATACCATTAACACCAGCACCAGCAATGTCCTAACTGCAGTGGCCCCAATCCTGCCAACACTTATTACTGTCAGTCTTTTTAAATTGCAGCCATTCTGGTGGGTGTGTGGTGTATCTCAGTTCAGATTTTAATTTGCATTTTCCTGATGAGCAATGATGTTAAGCCCCTTTATTCACTTGTTGGCCATCCGGACATCCTCGTTTGCAAGGTGCTCCCTTTAAAATTTAGGTTTATTGTCTTTGCTTATCCTTTGTAAACCTTCACCTGTTCTGGACAAGTCTTCTGCAGATACATGTATCATGAATCTGGGGCTTGCTTTTATTTCCTTCCTGATGTTTTTTGATGAAGAAAAATGTCAAGTCTCGATGAGATCCAACTGCATGCTTTTGGATATTTAAAATATTGTGTAATTAAGGGGCGCCCGGGGGGCTCAGTCGGTTAAGCGGCCGACTTTGGCCTAGGTCATGATCTCGTGGTTGACCAGGTTGAGCCCCATGTCAGGCTCTGAGCTGACAGCTCTGAGCCTGGAGCCTGCTTTGGATTCTGTGTCTCCCTCTCTGCCCCTCCCCCACTCGCTCTCTCTCTCTCTCTCTCTCTCTCTCTCAAAAATAAATAAAAACATAAAAAAAAATTTAATATTGTGTAACTAAAAATGTTTAGTTAAGAAAAAAGAGAGAGAAAAGAAGGTCTTTCCCCTTCCCTTGCGGTTACACGGAACATAAATGGTTGGAAGATTTTTCCTTTTGCTTCTCTTTCCTTCTTCCTTCCCTTTCCACCTTTTCTTTCCTCTTTCCTCTTTCTTTCTTTCTTTCTTTCTTTCTTTCTTTCTTTCTTTCTTTCTTTCGTTGTTGTATATTGTATTAACTCATCTAACTCCAAGACCATCATGGGGGTTAATTTTTAAATAGGCACGAGCCCTACACCCTTCCGGTTCTCCACGGCTCTAACCTCCCACCCGCTGTGCCCCGTCCCTTGCGTGCCTTGCCCGCAGCGCCGCCCTGCGGCCGGAGCCAGCCTACCCTCCCCGTGGCCAGGGACTGGTGGCGCGCATGCGTGAGAGGGTGAGGGGCCTGGCCCTAGGCGGGGAAGGAAGGGAAGCCTTGCCAGCGCGCCGCCGGATAGCAGGTGCTGCTGGAGTAGAATCTGAGCCCCACGGAGCAGGCTGCAAAGGTTTGTGGGGCTCCTGCTTCATCGGGTTTCTGGAAAAGCCACCTGGCCAGGGCTGCCATAAACGTGCTGTGGATACAAGGCGCGCCCAGACACACTCACGTTCTGGGATAAATAGTTGAGATTCCACTTGAGACTAATTAAGTCGACTCTGCTTCATCAGCTTCAGGAAGAACGAAGGGAGTGAGACGAGCTTCTCCTGTTTGATCAGTGTGCTGAGAAGCCTGCCGCTCACCCAGAAGGAATAGGGAGGAAATGAGGGTTATGGTGCATGAACTTCATGGGCTTCGCGTTCGGCCGGATTTCCAATCTCGATGATCCCCTGCACGACACTGGAGAGCTAGAGATTGCAATCGTGTTTCATGCATGCGGGGGAAACGTCTCGCAAGATGAAAACAATACCTCCGACTACCTGGCACAGCCACCACTTGGTAGACTGGAAGCTACTGGAAGCATTTCAGTTTGGAATCTAAACCCTAACTTAGTCCACGCGGAGCCTTCATTTACACGCTTTCTTCCAACTCCCTATGTCTGCTCAGGATTATCTGGGTACACATCTGTCTCTGTCACCAGATATGAGCTTCCTTAAGGTCAGGGCTATGTTTTATGACCCTCCCCCCCCCCACCCCCCGTGTCTAACATAGTATTTTGCTTTTATAAAAAATAATAATAATAAATATTTTTTAACTGACTAAACTTCTGGCCGTCTAGACAAAATCTATTCCTAAACATTGTAGAAACAAAGAAAAACAAAGAAAGTTTTTACCACTTCTTTTTTTTTTAGATGTTGCACCTGCTTCTATTTGTTTGTTTATTTATTTATTTTCAAATGTTGATGCCAGGGGCGCCTGGGTAGCTCAGTCGGTTGAGCGTCGGACTTCAGGTCAGGTCATGATCTCAGGTTCTGTGCTGACAGCTGGGAGCCTGGAGCCTGCTTGGAAGTCTATGTCTCCCTCTCTTTCTGCCCCTCCCCCGCTCATGCTCTGTCTCTCTCTGTCTCAAAAATAAATATAAACATTTAAAAATTTTTATGTTGATGCCAGTATAGGCAACATACAGTATTGGATTAGTTGCAGGTGTACAATACAAGGATTCAACAATTCTATACATTACTCAGTGCTCATCGCGATAAGTGTATTCTTAATCCCCATCACCTATTTCACCCATCCCCCCACCTCCCTCTGGTAACCATCAGTTTGTTCTCTATAGTGAAGAGTCTATTTTTTGGTTTGTCTTTTTTTTTTTCTTCGTTGCTTCTTACCACTTTAAAACCAAGGACCGATTCCTTGTGGAAAATGTTCCAGAGATAGCATATGACGTTGCAGAGTAAATAGACTAGAAGGAAAAAAAAAAGAAAAATAGGTCCCTAACTTCAAAACTTTTTGAAGTGTGAATCTGCTGAAACTCCTATTGTAGATGCCACCATGGCATTGGTCCCTAAGCAGTTTCCAGCAGGAACATTTCTTTGGGAGTTTTTTGGCATCTCACTCACAAACTTCAACAGCTACCTCGAGTGGCAAGGTCTGCTTTGGAAAGCCAGCCACGAAGAATTCTGGAAAATCTGGCCTCCAACAGAAGGTTTCTATTTTACTTCTTGAGGTAACGCAAAGGGGCTGGTTTTAATCTACAAAACTCTGTTGTCTAGGTAAAAATTCCTTAGAAATCTCTGCATTCACTTACACACTTTTCCCTGTAATTAAGGTGCTGAGTTGTGTTACTGCTTATAATGCAAAAATACAAATTTCAAGGAATGTGAAGTTTGGTCTTGGAGAAGACAGTATCCTGTTAATAATCCCTTTATTAATTCACATTGGATTGAATAAGCACAATTCTGGATAACATGGAATCTGTCTTTTTTGGATGATGAAAAATGGAACTAGGTGGGATAGTGAAATTTTCACAGGAAACTGAAACATCACACACACAAAAAAATAGATTTGGAGAACAATGCTCACGAATTTATAGAGGAAAAAAAAGAGATAACATATTACAAAATAGGGCATAACTTAGAAAAGAGACTACGTACTCATCTACCCAATGAACGAGTAACAGAACCAAAGAGATAACAGATAATTCCCAACAAAAACTAGTCATTTAGTTATTCAACCACTCTTTCTTGGCCGTCTTCTGTGCCACACCCCATACGAGGTGCTAAATATGGCTTCCAATTTGTACAGGGCATTGATCCAGTCCCCAAAGGAGCCCTAAGAGCAGGACTGGCCCTAAGGCAAATGATGAAATCTACAATATAACATTTACCTGAGTTTTTCTTCTCTTCTTGTTGCACACTTCTCCCTGCCCCTTTCCCTTTCTGTGGTTAATTTTCTAATTCGAGGCCCCAGAATTAAAAACGTTCTAGGAGGGGCACCTGGGTGGCTCAGTCGGTTAAGCGTCCGACTTCAGATCAGGTCATGATCTCACAGTACATGGGTTCGAGCCCCGCGACAGGCTCTGTGCTGACTCAAAGCCTGGAGCCTGCTTCGGATTCTGTGTCTCCCTCTCCCTCTGCTCTTGCTCTGTCTCTGTCTGTCTCTCAAAAATAAATAAACATTAAAATGAATTTTTAAAAAAAGTTCTAGGAAATATATGTAGTCAGTGTGGTTACATCTTTGTGGAAATTGAGGTCAATGTATCCCCTCACAGTGGTATTCGTATTTTAAAGCTTATCTATTTCAATTGAAATGCTTGACCAATCAGGAGAAGGTGGACCCAAATTCATTAGCAGAAGAGGGTGATAAACAGCCCTGTTACCCCACGGGTAAAGCCACCCCACATTTTATTACTGTGAGAAACCAGAAGGGCTAGCCTGTTTAACTGTAAGCTTGAAATGACTTTAGTTATAGTCATAGAGAAAGTCTTGAGCCGGGCCAAATGCTGCAGAGATTTACATCACGGAACAGTAAAGGAATATTCTCTCTGCAATCTGCTTCTCCAAAGACTATAGTTGGACTGCTCGGAGCGATATTTGTTAACAGAAGTAAGTTGATACAGTGGAGAGGATCCCGAGCAAGGCACCAAAATGATCAAAGGAGTAACTTGTGCGTTAAGATCAAAAGACCTGGCGGTGTGTAGATTGGCCAAGTAACGGCGGAGAGGGGTACCTGGGTACTTGATAAGCGTCTACAAATATTTAAAAGGTGTTAACTTTTTAAAAGGTGCCTCCTTGCTAGAGGACGCAAGTCCTTATTTTGCGTGCTTGGAGGTGAAACAGCAAAGGTTAAACTAAAGAAAGAACAGCGTACCTAGAATAGCAGGAAATAGTCCCAAAAATAACAATAGAGGCTTTTGCAAAATGAGACCATGGGAAGCGTGAGATCCGCTACGTCCATAGCAGAAACTAAGCCTGAATAACTCCCTTTGGGAATCATTATATCTCACTGTACTTCTGGCCTCTGTTACCCATCATTTGATGGGCTCACTTACCTTCTCCTACCTGCTGCCAACGTCTTTCACATCCTTTCACGTCCACCAGTGACATTACATCTACTTTTTGGCAGAGTATGACTTATGCGGCAAAGTCATATTGACGTATACAAAGGGGAAAGCCTTTGAATAGTTGCCGTCACCGTATGTGTTCCCTACATAGCATCTCTGTTAATCAAACAATGCCCAGTTTAGGACGACAGAATTTTAAAAGCCAGAAACAAGCATCGGAGAGGCTGAGTGACTTCTCCAAAAGGCACAAGCCTGGTGACCAAACAGGGGCTAATCCCAGGTCTTTGCCACAACGGGACCTGATTCCCACCATATGGCAATACCTTTATCTTTAAAAAAAAAATGGGGGGGGGGGGCGCCTGGGTGGCTCAGTCGGTTAAGCGGCCGACTTCGGCTCAGGTCATGATTTCGCGGTCCATGAGTTCGAGCCCTGCGTCGGGCTCTGGGCTGACAGCTCAGAGCCTGGAGCCTGTTTCAGATTCTGTGTCTCCCTCTCTCTCTGACCCTCCCCCGTTCATGCTCTGTCTCTCTCTGTCTCAAAAATAAATAAACGTTAAAAAAAATTTTTTTTTAAATGCAACCCTCTCTGACTCCGTGTGACCATCTCAGTTTAGTGATTAGCAAATTCTAGGACATTTGTTCCTCTGCCAGACTTCCAAATTTTCACATTGTTATTCCAGCTTAGAATAGATGCGTTCCAAATCGCAAAATAGGTTCGTAAACAGCACAGCTTTTGTCCTAGCGGAAAAACGACGTTGGAGCCAGGCGTCCCTGAAGGTCAACCCACCTGTTGTCGGACACAGTGAGGTGCTTAGGCTGAGGCGCAAGGCCTTCTCCCTCACACACAAATGAGCAGTCCTGCTTGCTGCAACCTCTTCGCCTAGATCGAGCTTCACATGGGGCCCACCGAAGTCGGAGATGAGACCTTGCGCGGCCAAGAGCCATGAGAGCATTCTTGCCATAGTTCGTGACAACCCTACCGGATGAAAGTCGGGACTGTGTCGTTTCTTTTTACCTAAACCCTTCACCAGCCATAAGATGACTGTGGGGGGTGGGCTGCATCGTAAGGTAACGAGTGACGTGTTGCCGGCCTGATCTCACTCTTCATCGGCTGCCCGGTTGGTTCTCAGCTAGACTTGAGGGTGGTGGTATGAATGGGTACAACGTGGGTCCTGCCGTCAAAGGGCTCAGGGTCCAATGTGCACAGTGGGAGCGGAAACCACTTTGTAAGACTGAGAGAAATGCTACAACAGAGACAGTAGGGGTTGAAATGGGTCATTCAAGAGGGAGAGACAAGGGGTATCCATCCCCGGTGACGTTAGGAAAAGCTTCCCGAAAGAGCAGGCTATTCTGGTTGTCTACCACTCTTCCCGTTTTATTTCTCTCTGCATGTATGCAAATGTATACCATGCATATGGAGAATTTTTAATGGGTTTATAGCACAGATTGCTATGCAACTTGCTTTAAAAAAAAATCAACAAATAGCATAGATGTCTTTCCGTATATTTCACGTCATGTTTTCAAATAGCTAGAGAGTGTATTTCCACCATCTACTTAACCGTTGCTCTGTTTTGAACAATTGGGTTGTTTCTAATTCTCACTAATTCCTAAGGTACTCTAGATCACAGCCTCCCCCTCATTTTGGTCCCACAGAAGGTGGCTGTGTGCCCCCTGGGGGCAGGGGGGTGGACCGGGGAGGGCGTGCTTTAGTCCCTAGAGTTGGGGTCCTCTGCTGGCTGGCGTTCCCCTCTACCAGTGCACCCCAGCAAGATGACTGGTGCTTCTCAGAAGGCCCGTAGCTGAGGGGCTGCGCTCTTGCCAAAAATCAATACAACCTCCCATCTTTTTCAGATCAAACACACTCGCTTCCAAGAGCCCTGTAAGTAACACTTCCCCCGGAAGAATGAGTGAGCTAAATATCCTAAGGTTTTTCAGTTTGGTGGGCAGGATGGGAGGAAATTGAGTGAGGTGATGGCCAACAATCGCTCCTTTGTTCACCTAACTCCCTCTGTCGTTCCAGCCAAGACGGGCAATGTGCCTCTGTTTAGTTCTGGAGAGGGCGTTCCAGGTGCCCTGATTCCCTGGGCCTCATCCCTCAGTCCTCCTAGGTTCTGACATGAAAGCCCTCCACCCGCTGCCCCCACCCCTCGATCAGGAAAGTTGGCCCCCACTAGAGGGTAACGGAGGAGGCCTTCACCAAACTTCCGTGGAGCCTCTCTGTTAGGCTCCCATCTCTAGAGAGGTGGCCAAGCCCTTGTCCCACAGACAGAGGACGGACAGAAATGGGCAGCTCTTGATGTCTCTCCACCAGCGAAGCTGAAACTGATTAACCCCCTGAGGTACCTGAAGAAAACATAACTCATCACAAAACCATGTGAGGAGTTCGTGATCAAGCCTATTTCTCCTATTACCTTGACTCTGACCCTATTCCTTACAAAACAATGACCTTGGCCGAACTGTGTCAAAGTTGCATCAACCTCTCTCCTGGCCCGATTACTATTTCTAGTTCCTCCACATTAACCAAGAATGCCTCTGCGTGAGTCATTAGGGCAAACGGCACCACGAGCAATAATTTTTCTTCTCTGGTCTCCAAAAAGCGCAGGGGTGAAACTATCATTTCATCTGCCGCACAAATAATGTGGAGATGCCTACCCTTGTCGGTGGTCCTTGCGCACACGCATGGGTGCGTCCCCAGAACTAGACTAGATCAGTACAGCCGTGTTGCCAAATACAAATTTACAAACCTTCCATCAGGGTACAATCAATATCCCTTTCCCTCTGCATCGCCAGCTCTTCACAGGCGAAGGAGGAAATGCAAGGACGAGACAGAAGGAGGCAGGAAGGAGAGCAAAGGTAGGAGGAGCCCAGGAGGTGCCGTTGGACAAAACAGCTTTGAGAAGAAGACACAGGAAAGTGGAAGTTCCCACATATGAGAACTAAATTCATTCATCCACGCGCCCCCTCGTTTATTCATTCAATGAATGTTCTTTCAGACCCTGCTACGTGCCAGCTTTGGGGATTCGGTGTGCTGGGCATATGCTGGGCATTGGGTATGCATTGCCAAACAAAATAGGATTTATGCTCCTGGAACCCAAAGTTCAGACTTTTAAAGGAATTGTGTGGAAGCTCACGGAAGGTCAGATGACCCACTGTCTTAGGAGGAAGCTCTGTCTCCATCCTATAGGCAAGGGAAGTGACATGATGCTGGGGACTGAATGCTTGCGTCCACCCCGCCCCCCACTCATATGTTGAAAGCCTAATCCCCAATGTGATGGGATTTGGAGGTGGACTTTGGGGAGGTAATTAAGTCATGAGGGCGGAGCCCTCAAAGTGGGATTTGTGCCCTTATTAGGAGAGACAAAAGAAAGCTTGCTTCTGTCTCTGTCTCTCTGTGTCCCTTCCCCTACCCCGACCATGTGGGGGCAGAGCGAGAAGGCAGCTGGCTGCTGACACCCTGATCTCAGACTTCCAGGCTCCGGAACGGTGAGAAATAAATGTCTGTTGTTAAGCCATCCAGTCTATGGTACTTTGTTACGCAGCCTGGTTGACTAAGGCGCATAATCTCAAGGGAGATTTTGGACCATCCATATAGATCCAAATAGGCTCAAGGAAGCCCAGACTTCATGGCATGGTGAAGAGAAACACTTGTCTTTCTTCTCGTGGAAAAGGTGAGGAGCCAGCCCACTTATGAGGGGAAACTGAAGAATTTTTCCCTGTGTGTAAATTTAGGCTGCACCGTTGCAGAAAGAGACTATACCTTAAAAACAGTTGTCCTAAAAATATTAACATTGTAAGACATACAAACACTGAAAACCCTTTAGTACGTAAGCTAAGTATTCTGAAGGTGACTTGGGGGCTTGATATTGCTGTTGAAAACAAGGGTATTCTAACTCAGAGGAGATAGCCTTTCCTAATCATAACACGAACTCCAGAAATCCGGAAGAAAGAAAATATCAAATTGTTTCTTTGTGCATCGAGGTATGGTGTGCATACTGGGGAAGGGGGTAGAAAATGAAATTAGAAATGAGGGTAGGAGGGAAAATATGTAAAATAAAATGAAATGCAATTCAATAAAACACAATAGAGCAAAATAAAGTAATAAATGAGCAGAGTCTCAGATAATAGTACGCCACAAGCTAAAAATAATTGATTTGATTGATTGTGTTGTGTGCATACACGATATACGAACACAGACAAGTTTAAAACGCAAGTAAGCAGATTTGGCAACAATATTTATAACATATGAAATATATAAATTGTTATTTATAATATAAAAATCATTGTTTCAAATCAATCAGAACATGTTAAATAATAGACAAAGACAGCAAGTCACAATAGTGGAAACACAATGACCAATAAATTTGTGAAAAACTGCCCCTCTTCACTTCGACGCAAAGAAGGAATGAAAATTGAGGGGGGCACTTGTTGGGATGAGCACAGGGTGTTGTATGTAAGTGACGAATGACAGGAATCTACCCTCGAAGCCAAGAGCACACTGTATACTCTGTATGTTAGCTAACCTGACAATAAATTATATTTAAAAAAAACAGTGAGATATATTTTTCACCTAATTGGCCCCAGAAAGAAAAATGCTGATCAAATTCAATGTGAAGCAAAGCGAAAGTTGGAAAAAACAGTCCGTTTTCATATACTCCTGGCAATAATGTTAACTAGTATGACCTTTTTGAGAGTAATGTGGCATTACCATAAAACTATAAATGCATGTCACTTGACCTAACAATCTTCTAGAAATCTTTCCTACAGAAATATAAGCACATTCTGGCAAAAATATTACCTATGGTACATTTACATTAACAAAATAATTGGAAATACCCTACTAGCCACTAATAAACGAATATCACGCTAGCATTTTGGTATACTTAGGACAAAAGTAAGTTTTAAAATAATACAGCAGATGGGGAGCCTGGGTGGCTCAGTCGGTTGAGCATCCGACCCCCCATCTAGGTTCAGGTCACGGCCGCGTGATTTGCGAAATGCAGCCCACGCCAGGCTCTGCCCTGACAGCAGATTCTGTCTCTCTGCCTCTCCCCCACTCGTGCCCTCTCTCAAAATAAGTAAGTAAAACATTCCAACAATAAAACATGAAACAATACAGCGGAATGCAGCACGGTCGCCTTTGTGTGTGTGTGTGTGTGTGTGTGTGTATGTGTGTGCACAGTGCATGGTGTGTGTGTGTGCATGTGTGTGTGTGTGTGTGCACGTGCACAGGAGGCATGTGTGTTGCCCCCCGTGTGATGGATTTGGATTGGAAGTAAGGAGGGATCCTCTTCAGTGCACACATCTCTGTCTTTGAGCTCTCGTTACAGACTCCCGGACCCATGTTCTCGTCTCGGAGTCATGGTTCTCTTTTCACGCTAGACCTTCAGAGAGGACAGGGTGCAAAACCCATTCAAATTCCAACACAAGCGACCTTTTTCTTAGGAACCTCATCTGGGGACAGAGTCTTACTTTACAGCCTCTCCCCCGGTGTCAGAGACCTTCCCAATAAAGGGACCGATTGTCAGAGGCATCTGTTTCATAACGCTTTGCGCGCAGATACAATTGTGAGATAAAGCAGCAGAACGCATTTCCTGTATTAAATATCACACCGAGGCGGTACTTAGGGTAGCAACCAGAAGGTTAAATAAATAGGAGACGAGAATTGGCAGAAAACGGCACGTTCGCCACCTTCTCTAGTCGGTGTCCACCAGTAAGGAAAAGGGCAGCGGGGCTCGAGGCAGCAACTGGGAGTGGCCTCGAATCAAAAGGATATCTGTCTAGAAGTATGTTCAGTGAGCTGTTGGCCGGGGTCACTTCTGAGAGCAGGACGATACTTTTACTTCTTGCTTTAATTATCAAAAACTACACAGCTTTTCAAAAAAGAGAATAAATTAGAATTATGGGTGATAGGAGTGATTTTTTTCTTACTTTGTTTTTCTTTAATTATCCAAATTTCCATAATTAATACGTGTTGTTTTTGTAATCGGGGGAAAAAAATCCCAATGCTTGAAATTGAACATTTTTTCGGAGCCCGACACATAAGCCTCCTGTTGGGGATTCCTATGGCGCGAGAAGCCTAGATTAATTTACAGAGGCTATTAACACTTAGGTTGGCAGGACTCCCTACTTGTGAAAACAAAAACAGCGTTTTAGAGAGATATTTAATTAACAGAAAACAATAGTGAAATAGTGTGATCTTGTAACAGAACAGAGCTTAGAGTCATATGCTCTTGAGGTCGATTTTAGCCATGGGACCTGGGAAAGTGACATAGCTCTCCTGACCCTCCCTCTCGTAGCCTTCGAACTGTGAATCTAACAGGGTGCCAGGCGGAAGGGGGAGAGTTAACTGGGAGCTCTTGTCAATAACTCTGCAGAACGCATAGGAAAGCAAAGTGCCACCATGTTGCCAACCCGTTGGAGACCCCAAAGGAGCTGTCAGATCATCATGGAGACATTTGAGGGAGGGCTGGACACTTCACTGTCTCTGATGATAAAGGCTCTCCCGCCAGGTCCCATGTGCATGTGGCCCCAGAGTCCTTCACTTGTGGTCACTCTCCAGACTTTTTACCAGTTGGATTCCTCCACCTTTTACTGGCTGAAGTCCTCACCGTTCACCCATGTCATGCGCGTTCTTGCAAGACCACGCCCTTAATCTTAGCACAAGAATTCTTGTTCCTTCCCAGTACCTCAAGTTTTTGCCCCTCTCGGTAGAAGCCCACACCACACCAGGAGAGCAGAATCACAAAATGCTGCCCCCTCCCTCCTCCCTGACATACACAGATCACCCCTGCTGTGTTCCCAGTTATTCCTCCCTGCCTCCATGGAGAGTCTTGCCCTCCTCCATACGCTCAGCTTGGCACTTATGAAAGGCCAAACGTCCTTCTCTGTTTTGGGGGACTCTGCCCCTCTGAGACCGGAGGAATCACTCCTTGTCTCGCTGTACCTGTATATGAAAGTCCTACCAGTCATTGAACTTGGTACACACTTCACGTATTATTTTGAGAGAATCTTAATTATAATCTTAAACATTCATCTAAAGAATGGTGCGTCCTTGACCTTGACTTCTAACATGAACAGGAGTGAAGTATCCCCTTTAAAAACTATCATGAGGGGCGCCTGGGTGGCTCAGTCGGTTAAGGTCCGACTTCAGCCCAGGTCACGATCTCACGGTCCGTGAGTTCGAGCCCTGCGTCGGGCTCTGGGCTGATGGCTCAGAGGCTGGAGCCTGCTTCCGATTCTGTGTCTCCCTCTCTCTCTGCCCCTCCCCCATTCATGCTCTGTCTCTCTCTGTCTCAAAAATAAATAAACATTAAAAAAAATTTTTTTTAAATAAAAACTATCATGATACACTGAACTTTTTGTTTGTATAATACTGAAACGTCACAGCAGCAAGTTCTAAAACTCAAAGTTATCCACTTTCAGATTCTATAAAACAAGTTGCCTGCCAAAATGCAAAATATCTTTTGGCTTCAAGATGAGAAATGCTTTTAAAAAGAGGAATACAGAGTGCTTTCTCTCCTAAAGAGGAACAACTTTTTCTCACTTGTTACAGTCAGAAATAACATGTCTTTTTTTTTAGCAATGCTTAAAATAGTCAAGAGTTAACATGTGTTCCATACTTACTACGCGACGGTACTATTCTAATGTTGACAAGAACTAAGGAGCAGTGTTCTTATTATTCCCATTTTAGAGAGAGGGAATTTGAAGTTTAAAATGACTTGTTCATCCTCAGAAGTGTATGTCAAAGTATCGGACTTCAAACCAAGGGAACCTTGTGTGAGAGACCATCCACCTAAGTCATATGGTTCTAACTAGGACATTGAAAGGTGGTAAGTTGTCTAGAATAGTTTCCTTTTCCAAACTCTTTACATCTCTCACTTGCTTTCAATAGTCTATGAAATTAGAAAAAAAAACAATACTAAACTCTGAGACTCGTACAATCCGTACGTCTTGACTTTGAATCATGTTAGAAAAGTTCTAATGTAGTCATTTTTTACAAATTATAAATGGCAACTATGCCATGGTATATGCTTTATAAAAAGCTTTATATGCTTTATAAAATAGCAGATGAAGTAACTCATTCCCAACTCATTTTAGGAGGCCAGCACTGCCCTATACCCAAGCCATACACCAAACAAAGACATTCCAAGAAAAGAAAACTAAAAATCACTATGCATCATGAACACACAGGCCAAAAAACATCAACAAATCGAATCCAGCAATATATATAAAGAGCTCATATATCACAATCAAATCCCAAGAATGCGAGACTAACCTAACATGTAAAAATCAATCCACGTAATTCCCTATATAAACAAACTGAAAAAAAAAAACATATGATCACCTCAATAGATGCAGAAAAATCATATCCTACAAGTCACCATCCATTTATGATAAAAACTCTCAGAAAACTAGGGATAGAGAGGGCTTTCCCCAAATTGTTAAGCATATGAAAAAGCCCTATAGCTACTATTATACCTAATGGTGAAAACTGTGTGCTTTTTCTTTGAGAGCAGGGCAAAGGCAAGGATGTCTTCTCTTATTATTCTGATTTAACATCTAATGAAAGTCCTAGTTAGTGCAATAAGGCAAGAAAAAAGAAACAGAAGACACGCAGATTGGAGAAATAATAAAACAATCTCAACTTGTAGATAGCATTGTTTGTGTAGAACATCCCCAAAAGCTTTTTAAAAATCCTAGAACTGGTAAGTTATTCTAGCACGGTAACAGGATAAAAGGTCAGTATGCAAAAATCAATTGTATTTCTCTAGATTCGTAGTGAACAATTGAAATTCAAAATTAAGAAAACAACATAATATACAACAACACCAAACAATTAAATACATAGGTGTAAGTCTTGTAAAATATGTGAAGAATATTTATAGCAACAGATCTAAAACACTGATCAAAGAAAACCGAGAGAGAGAGAGAAAGAGAGAGAGAGGTCACATTCATAGATTGGAAGCTTTTGCAATGTCAATTGTAAGACCCACGCATTCAACACAATGTTAGTTAAAACCCCTGAGAGATTTCAACAAGCTTATGCTAAAATTTGTATGAAAATTCACAAGAACTGGAATAGTCAAAAAAATACTGGAAAAAAAAAAGTGGGAGGATTGACACCACCTGATTTCAAGACTTATTATAAAGCTACGGTAAATAAATGCAGTGCGATACTGACTAATAAAGACACGGGTCAACAGA
This sequence comes from Felis catus, assembly GCF_018350175.1. Classification (NCBI taxonomy): domain Eukaryota; kingdom Metazoa; phylum Chordata; class Mammalia; order Carnivora; family Felidae; genus Felis; species Felis catus. The sequence continues at coordinate 4,186,508 of NC_058368.1, forward strand.
AGGGAATAGAATGCAGAAATAGACTCACACAAAATATAGTCAACTGGGGTGTCTTTTGTTTTTTACAAAGGTACAAAGGCGGAGTGCCTGTCAGTCAGTTAAGCATTTGACTCTTGATCTACTCAGGTCATGATCTCGTGGTTTGTGAGTTCAAGCCCCGCATCGGGCTGTGTGCTCATGGCACCAAGACTGCTTGGGATCCTGTCTCCCCCCTTTTTTTTCCAATACAAGATTTTTATTTTTTTAATTTTTTAATTTTTATTTATTTTTTTTCCTTTTTTAAAAATTTATTTTTTAATTCACATCCAAGTTAGTTAGCACATGGTGCAACAATGATTTCAGAAGTAGATTCCTTGTGCCCCTTACCCATTTAGTTCATCCCCCATCCCACGACACCTCCAGTGACCCTCTGTTTGTTCTCGTATTTAAGAGTCTCTTATGTTTTGTACCCCCCCCATTTTTATATTATTTTTGCTTCCCTTCCCTTATGTCCATCTGTTTTGTCTCTTAAAGTCCTCATATGAGTGAAGTCATTTGATATTTGTCTTTCTCTGACTAATTTCGCTTAGCATAATACCCTCCAGTTCCATCCACATAGTTGCAAATGGCAAGATGTCATTCTTTTTGATTGCCGAGTAATACTCCATTGTCTATATATACCACATCTTCTTTATCCATTCATCCATCGACGGACATTTGGGCTCTTTCCATACTTTGGCTACTGTTGATAGTGCTGCTATAAACATGGGGGTGCACGTGTCCCTTCGAAACAGCACACCTGTATTCTTTGGATAAATGCCTACTAGGGCAATTGCTGGGTCATAGGGTAGTTCTATTTTTAATTTTTTGAGGCACCTCCATACTGTTTTCCAGAGTGGCTGCACCAGTTTGCATTCCCACCAGCAGGGCAAGAGAGAGCCTCTTTCTCCGCATCCTCGCCAACATCTGCTGTTGCCTAGTTGTTAATGTTAGCCATTCTGACAGGCGTGAGGTGGTATCTCCTTGTGGTTTTGATTTGTATTTCTCTGATGATGAGTGATGTGGAGCATCTTTTCATGTGTCTGTTAGCCATCTGGATGTCTTCTTCGGAAAAGTGTCTCTTCATGTCTTGCGTCATGCACTACTAGGTATTTATCCTAAAGATATAAAGATGCTTAATTCAAAGGGGCACGTGCTGAATGTTTACAGCAGAGCTATCGACAATAGCCAAAGGGCCCAAATGTCCATCTACTGATGAATGGATAAGGAAGATGTGATAGGTAGATAGATAGATAGATAGATAGATACATAGACAATGGAATACCGCTCGGTAATCAAAAAGAATGAAATCTTGCCATTTGCAACAGCGTGGATGGAACCAGAGTGTATTATGCTAAACGAAATTAGCCAGGCAAAGAAAGATAAATATCATATGATTTCACTCGTATGTGGAATTCAAGAAACAAAACAGATGCACATAGGGGAAGGGAAGGAAAAATAAGATAAAAACAGAGAGGGGGGGCAAACCATAAGAGACTGTTAAATACAGAGAGCAAACTGAGGGTTGATGGAGCAGAGGTGGGTGGGGGGACGGGCTAAATGGGGGATGGGCATTAAGGGGGGCACTTTCTGGGATGAGCACTGGGTGTTATATGTAAGTGACGAATGACCGGTTCTACTCCTGAAACCAGAACTACATCGTACGCTAACTAACTTGAATTTAAATAAATTTTTTGAGAATCCCAAAAAATAAAAACAAAAAAATATGCAAAAGATGTGAATAGGAACTTCACCAGAGAAGACGTACAGGTAGCATGTAAGCACATGAAAAGGCGTTCAATGTCATAGGTCACGAGGTAACTGCAAATTGAAATAATGAAATACCATGACACATTATGCTAAAATCCAAGAAAACTGACACCACTTGACAAGGATGCAGAGCAACAGAAACCCTTGCTCACTGCATGGAAGAATGCAAGATGGTGCAGTAACTTTGGAAGACAGGCAAGTTCTCTCAAGCTAACCGTAATCCCATCATATGATCCAGAAACCATGCTCCTAGGCATTTATTCACCCAGTTGAATTGAAAACCTACATCCACACAAACACCTGCACAAAGGTGTTCAGCAACGTTTTTCACAACTGCCCAAACTTGGAAGAGACCAAGTTTTATGTAGCCAATGTGTCAACGTATTTATGCGATATGTAAACAAACTATGGCACATCCATACAATGGAATGTTATTCGGCGATAAAAAGAGCTATTATGAAGCCATGAAAAGGCAGGGAGGAGCCTTCAATGCATATCCCCAAGTGAAAGAGGCAAATCTGAAAAGGCTACGCATTGTACGATTTCTATTATGTGACATCCTGGAAAAGGCAAAACCGTGGAGACATTAAACAGATCACTGGTGGCCAGGAGTTCAGGGCATTGGGGATGAACAGGTAGAGCACAGAGGATTTTTAGGGCGGTGAAGCTCTTCTGTACGATACTGTAATGGTAGATACATGACATTACGCATTTGTTAAAATCCATAGGCTGGTACCGCACAACGAATGCACTTCAGTGTAAACTGAGGATTTCAGTTCATGACAATGTATCAATACTGATTCATTAATTACAAGTGCGCCACACTAATGTAAGATGCAAATGATACGGGACAGTGTGTACAAAGCCTAGGGGTTCCGTGGGAAACCTCTGTATTAACTACTTGATGTTTCCGTCAACCTGCAGCTATGTCATAAAATGAGGTCTATCCGTGTGAGAAAAGTTAAGCACTGGCATCAGCAAATCGCAAATTCACACCATCATCAGGCCCCAATGGGCTCCGTTTGAATGGCTACAGTTATAAAGACTGATACTATCAAGTGTTATCAAGGATGTAGAGCAAATGGGAATCTCACACCTTGTGGACAAGAATGTAGAAAGATCTAACCACTTGGGGAAACAGTTGGGCAATTTCTTTTTCCTTTTTTTTAAGTTTATATTTTTTTTTGAAAGAGAGTGAGAGAGAAGGAGAGAGCTATGCCCTATAACCCAGAATTTCTCCTTCTAGGTGTTTACCTAAGAGAAATAAAAATTTATATCCACTCAAAGACTTGTCCACAAGGGTTCATTAGCAGCTTTATATATAACAGCCAAATTTTGTGCTTTAATTCCTGTCTTCAATTACTTTCAGCAGTGTTCTGCTTCACTCAATGGTACCCCTGAACTGACATTTTGGAGACGAAAGAAACTCTCTGCCCATAGGGGAGGAAGCAGTCCAGCCAGAGTAGGGGTGCCCACAGGAGCTGAGAGAGATTTCTAGGAAGTGGAGAGGAAGCTTTCTGGTGAGAACATAAGACTTTTGAAGTGTCGGGGGGGCTCTGTCTCAGTTCCTAGGACTGAGGTAATGTGGTACCTATTCTGGACTGGGCGGCTTAAACAACAGACATAGACCGTCACAGCTCTTGGAGGCAAGAGGTCTGAGATCGAGATGCTGACAGAGTTGGTCCTTCTGAAGGCTGCAGGAGAATCTCTTCTAGGCCTCTCTCCTTGGCTGATATGGTCGTCTTCTCCCTGGGTCTATTCACGTCATGTTCCATCTGTATGTCTCTGTGACCAAATTCCAGCCTTTATGAGGAAGCTGGTCATATTAGATTAGAGCCCACCCTAATGACCTCATTTTAGTTGATTACTCCTGTAAAGACCAGCGTCCATTCTGAGTTCCTGGGGGTTAGGGTTCCAACATACGAATTTGGGGGCTACAATTCAACCTCTAACAGGCTTGAAACATTTCTTTTTAAGGTCATGTAGAAGATAAACAGATAATGGAAGAGTGGTCCCTGGCCTCTAAAGGACTTGAGGACATCCGGGCTCACCTTGGACTCAGATTAACCAGACCCAGGACAGGGTGATGTTCTGCCCTGATCCTTCTGAAGATCGAGCCCAACTCAAATTTGAGTTTGCTCTCCAAATAAGTGTCAGTGCTTCACTATTATTCTTTAATCGTCACAGGGAACAAAAATGAAACTTAGCTTCTCTGTTGAGAGTTTTCTCTGCTTGATTCTCAATTTTTCTCCCTCTTGAAATTCTTGATAAAATACACTAACATTAAATTCACCATCTTAACCATTTTTAAGCGCACCCCTCAGTGGTACTAAATACATTTATATTTTTGTGTGACCATCACTGTCATCTCTGGATCTCTTTTGGTCTTGCAATACTGAATATCTGTCCCCATTGAACAAGAACTTCCAATGGCCCCCTCCCCTAAGCCCCTGGTAACCGATGTTTTTTGTTTTAATCTCCCCTTTCCCCCCACACCCCAACTTCTGGTAAGCACCACTCTACTCCCTGTTACTATGAGTTCAGTGGGGCTTTTTGTTTGTTTCTGGTTTAAGATTCCACGTATAAATGAGCTCCTGCAGTATCTGTCTTTCTCTGTATGGCTTATCCACTCCAGGTTCATCCACACCGTCAAAAATGTTAACTTTTCCTTCCTCTTTAAGTCTGAATAAGACCCCATTGTGCAGATATACCACATTTTCTTTATCCACTTATCTGTCACCAGACGTTTAGCTTATTCCTCTCTCTCGGCTGTAGTGAAAACTGCTTCAATGAACATGGGGACACGGAGCTCTTCCCTCTTCGATTTTATTTCCTTTGGATATACACTCCAGTGGGACTGCTTGATCAGCTTTACAGAAGCTGGTGGTCTCAACAACACCGAGGACGCAGATGCTGTCATCTTCTCGCAGTGTAGGAAAAAGAAGCTTTGTGTCTCGCCCACATCGTCCAAGCTGTCATGAAGTTACGGATTAAAAAGAAGTCAGACTCCAGTACCCTTGCCCCTCCCGCAGCATCGAGCTGCCCCCACACACGGAAAGCGTGTCCGTGAAACAAGTTCTAAAATCATTTCTCCCAATCTGCGTACCTACAACTATGTTAGCTGATGTATAACCCAGGATGTCGCGAAACAAAAAGTTGAGAAGAGACGGCGTTAAAAAAGAGGTCCAGGTAACTCCAAGAACTTTGAAACTTAGCGGGGGGGAAAAATCTGTTACCCGAAACTGTATCTCGCCATCGCAGGAGTGTATGTGATTCTCCTGTCAAAGCAGAGAAACCAAGAAGCATGTGTCAGCTGTTGGGAAGAAAATTAGCAGTGGGTGGTGACGGAGGGTCACGCGAGGCACCTGCTCCAGAATCCCAGGAAGCCCCCCCACCCCATCCTTTGATATGACAAGTGGAAGCTTCCTCCGTTTCAGGTGCAGTGAAACGTAGCAGGCAGCTAGCTCCTCAGCCGGGATCCGATCGCGGTCCCTGCACCACTCACAGCCAGGTGGCTGAAACGCCATTTGGGGAAGAGTGACAAAAGCCGCCCACGGGTGACGTGGCACTAGGAGTCATCGACAAAACGTTCTCACCTCGTGTTGTTGCAACAGGTAACGACGTAGAGCGGAGTGACGTATTTCTTATCACTGTGGCACCAGACTTAACGTCACCCGTCTAAGTTTCTTGGAGGGAAAGAGAAAAGCTTTGCTTTCAGGGTGCTGCTCACAAAGCACAATGGTCCAGGCCACATGTCCACAGTGCAGGGAGCTCCGTGGGGCCAAAGCACAGCACTAATGAGCCCCGGGTCAAGAGGTCCCTCCTCATTCCAGAAGGGCCTTCAGCCACACTCTGCTCCTGGCGACAGATGGGGCCCTAACCTCAATTTCCTTTCATCTCACGCGTGGGGGGCGAGGGGGACGGGTCTCGGCCACAGGAGGACCAATTCATCATAATGTTCAGTGACTCGGGGAATTAACCCTCCCATCGAAGACGTTACAGCATTGCTAGGCGTGTTTTGCACAGCAAATCTCCCTCGATGAGATTTGTGTGCATCAAGGATCATTTGCCTGGTTTTCGTGTGAGTCCCTGCTTTCAAACGCCTCCTGGAAGCTCCCGGTGAAACCGTAAGAGTCCTCGTTCAGTCCCTCACCTATTTCTGCCGGTGTTGAACTCGGGCAAGACCCTAGGATTACTTGCCGCTGCAACCAACCGTGCAGAGCACCAGGTGTTCTGACTCCCCGCGTCAGCTTCTAGGGAGGCCCTATTCCAGGGTGCAGGGGGATGGGATAGGGGTTTCATGCTAGTTGCAGGGGTGGGTGGCCTCCAAGAAGAAATGGGCACATGCCCACTCGGAACTATTTTGTCTTTTGAAATGTTTTCGTTGAATTCGCCTTAGCATCGCCAGAAATGTTACGTGGAGTCCAGGGATCCCAGGATTTTTTTTCCTGCCCTGCTTTTAAGAAGTCGTAAAGAATGACACCTGCACTTCAAACACCATTGGCGCTCTGGGCCTCTTTGAGCAATGATGTGTGCGGTAGAAAAGTTATAAAGGAAGTGTTGAAAAAGAAACGTGACTATTTAAATGTCATTTATACTGAGCTCAGTAGCTGTTCAAGCCAATGTTTTGCTATTAAATTTCGTTCGAGATTCACAGAACCCACTATAAAGTACACTTTCAGGAAAAATTAGATGAAACAAATTAGGGAGAGAAGTTACATAAAGAATGATTAGATTCTACTGTGTTCTCAGGTTTGCAAAAATGTTTTCACCTGACCTTCTAAAAGTTGGCAAATTTCCCTTAGAAAATAGAACATTTTCCTTCATTCCATGAAAGAGTGGTCTGTACCCCGGATTGTGATGAAGACAAAATTTCTGATGATCATCTGTTTTGATAAACACTAAAAATAAAATCATCTTGTTGTATCGAATCGGCCATTGTCAAGAACCGATTGTTAAGAGAACTCTAAATAATGTGCAACAGGTCTCATTTTAAATTACGGAGAATGAGACCAACGTGGTGATTTTTTGTGAGTTACAAGTGCAAACTATGCATTTAGGAGAAACAATCCCGAAGGCACAGATAGCTTTGGGGTTAGCACGGGGCAACGGCTTTCCTCTACCGAGTCCTTTTCTTTTGTGAATTTAAAAAATGCTCAACAGGTGTTACTGAATTACACCTATCTAAGAACTACAGGGGCGCCTGGGTGGCTCAGTCGGTTAAGCATCCGACTTCGGCTCAGGTCATGAACTCGCGGTCCGTGAGTTCGAGCCCCGTGGCGGGCTCTGTGCTGACAGCTCGGAGCCTGGAGCCTGTTTCAGATTTTGTGTCTCCCTCTCTGACCCTCCGCCGTTCATGTACTGTCTCCCCCTGTCTCAAAAATAAATAAACGTTAAAAAAATAAAATAAAAACTAAGAACTACATGTTGTTTTAAAATATAGTTTTCAGAATCCCCGATAAAGACCAAGAGTAAGTCTCTGCCCTCAGGCTTAAGGGAGAGAGTGGTACATATTTAGCCAGTGATTAATTGCTGGTTATCCGCGGAGTAATTACTTTAATTGAAACACCACCGTTTCGCTGGTGTTCAACCTCTACTAATTTAAGTTTCCAGGAAAAGACAGTTTGCTTTAAGTCTTTAAAGATGGGTCACGCTTCAGACGAAGACGACATTTTTAAAATGTTCCCCTCTCCTAGCAGCAGAGCCCCCTGGGTGTTGTCTGGAATGGTCTTAGAGTGCTATTTAACTACTCTGAATATCTGACACCCAGGCTTTGTGAAAAAATTGTGATTCTTATCAACGAAGAGGCAATTAAAGGCAGTCCTTTGGAACCCAGATGGATCAGGGATCTTATCACACTCCCGCAATCGCTGTCCTTCCCAACTAGGAAACAGATAACAGAAACTGTGCTGCGTGAGGCACACTAGCCTAACGTGATTGGAAATCAAGCAGACTCTGGCTTCTCCGGAGCTGTGCTCCCCCACAGGCTGAATTATAGCTCTCCTACCAGTCCCACGGCGCTGAATGATGTCATGGGATCTGCAGTTCAGCGAGATGAAAGGGATCAAGCAGAACCCGCTGGCAGTAGGCAAAGCCTCCAACACACAATCCACAACACGGCTTGGGAACCGAAAAGGCTACGGATCCAGCCACTCAGCTCAAGCTTAGGAGAGCCACGGGTATCGCCTGGTTGCAAAGGGGAAGGGGGAAGAAAAGAGAGAGAGAGAGAGGAAAACAACGTGATCCGTGTGAAACAAAAGAATTTGTGGACGAGGAGGGGAGGGCAACTACCTGCGGAAAGGGAACTTTCTTGATATCCATGCATATATATAAACTTAGCCCTGCCTTTGATGTTCTGCAACTGATCGCCGATCAGATTACGGCATTTCATCTCCCTGCTCGTCTGCCTTTGATCTGCATGGTTAATTTTATTTTCCTGGATTTGAAGTTTCGTCCGGGCTTGTGCTGACATACATTTTTGGGAAGGTAGCAGCACTTGGCACAGAAATGCTGCCACGGAGAAACTGAGTTGCCGAAAGGGTGAGTCCTGGAAAGAGTTCAGCACGTTTGCAGGTACAAATTTTATGTTTTGTCGTAGCTTTCACTTCACTTTTCCTGTGTGCTCTAAGGAAACGACGGCTTCAGTCAATTAAAAGCGGGCATTTCTCTGCTTGAATACCACATTGTGTTTCCTGGGTGTATCAGAGTAACTATGATTCTCCATGCCGTTTTTAGAGGTGATACAAAAGGGTTGGCAATGGGTCGTGCAAACTGCACTTGGAAATGAGTTGTTCAAACAGGAGAAAACAGAGCGCTAACTTTAGCATACAACCCGCCTTCGGAGCCTGAGATCTGTAAGCTGTAATTGCGTTGAGTGTTTACAGGTTACTTTATTTAGTAAACAGGCCGAAGAACTTTGCTAGACGCCCCAAGGCTTTCCTTATTTTCTTACCTAAAAGAGTATACTGCACCTTTGGCAAGACTGTTCCTTAGTTTATTTATTCTCTCACCTCCAAGACGTAAACCCATCAACTACATTTCCTTATGCAGTTTGCATCCTCAAGGGAATCACTGAAAAGGCATTCAAGTACGATTAAAGCCTTTTGGGTGTAAAAATGAAGGACTTTTAAACCAGAGAGGGTAAAGCTGTGCCAAGTTTTGTCTAAAAAACTCTCTAGTGATTTTCTGTAACCTTTGGAAATAGCACAAGCCTTGTTTACAGAAACGTTCCCGCCGTTGGTATTCCTAAATTAACATTTACTTTAAATTTATAGTGACAGCTGTTGCCAGTTAAAAGTTGCCAACTGTTTATGAAAACTATCTGAGTAATCAACAGTTGCCATGCTCCACACAGGTTTTAGTCAAATTCTCACTTTGGTTTATACTCCACTTGGCAAACCCAAAACATATCTTGCAGTGGGTGCCAAATTTGAAAGTTAACTGTTGTTTTTTGTCAGTTCACTGATCACACACACACACACACACACACGCACAACTCGCACACACACAGAGAACTCTTTACATGGAGAGGCAAGATTTTAATACAGTGCAAAAGAGTCTGTGTTCACATTAGTTCACTTTAGTGTTCTAGTCTTTATTTGGGTAAAATAATTATCATCACAATGGCATATTTTATGCTAGCTGAACCACAAAGAAATTATAAGTGATAAGATTAGTTGTCCTTTAGTTTGAAATTCTGATGAAACAGGAAAGGTCTAATGAGCCTCATTTCATATGTAATTAATTTTTCAGAGCCAATTAATTTAATTACTTTCTAAACTTTCCTCCAGATATTAGAAGGAGGGTAATTAGCACTGTTTGTTTAATTTTAAAACTGTGATAACTGTTAAGAGGATATTATTTAAAACCATACTAAGCTGACTATATTTTAGAGATGTGTCGGTAAGAATTTAATCTAAGAGATTTAACTGTTGTTTTTTAGTCACGACGCCAGGAGAGGCATTTAAATTTTTGTTCTGCTGACAGTGTAACAAAGCCAGTTCAAAATATCCTGGGGTATCAGTTTAGGTCGATTCTTTCAATTGTTTGCTGAAAAAAATCCTCTTTAAATTACAAAAGCAGTATTCATGTTCACATTCCAATAAAGAAAATTAAGCTTTTAAAGTAACCAGTGGAGAAGATGCCTGAAGAAATAACACGCCGAGGAACTTGATCATTTGGTTTACATTTGGGATTTATAAAATTTCTTAAATGATTGCTTATTCTGCTACTAGGTTCATTTTAACAGATACAAACACTCCTCAGCACTAAACAAAAGGGAGAATCAGCAATTATCTGATTAATTTCGGCTTTGTAGAAAACTAGCTTGGGCAAGTCAAGTCCTTGAAAATCCACTTCAGTGTCTGCATTAATTCAGTTAATTGTTTACTTCTTGGGTCCTGGTTGAGAAATGAAACAGATTGTATTTGATTTTAAAAGGAAGATGGCTATCGCTGAGCTGCAGGTATGGCATTTCTTAATTAATTGCCACATGATGATCTCAATCGTGACTTAAGTAGCCCTGATCCATAATACTTCCATGAACGACACCCTTGTATCGCATTTTTTTCAAAGCACTCTCCTATCTATCGCTTCAATGGCAGCGTTGTTACTGTAGAAGGACCAAGTCTTCAAAAGACTTTTCGGGTCCTGATTCGCTATGTGACCTTAAGAGAGTCACTTCACTACTTGTTTTTCTCCTGTGTTAAATGAGGGAGTTGACTATCTCGTTGTGAAATAAGCCGGTGGAATTTTTATAGCCATTTTGCAGAGGAGCAGACTGAGATTAGAGAAAAGTTAACTTGACTCTCCTAACCAAGGTCACATGGCTGGTTTTTCAAGTCCTAATCCAGTGTTCTCTCTATTTCACCACGCATCGTCTATTTTCTAACAACTGCACAACAAATTCAATGCACTATGTAGCTGAACAGAGAACAATGTTAGTCTGAAAGATAAAGAGTAAGATAGCCACTTCCTAATGGAGTATATATTTTTGTTTCCTCAATAGATGTCAGTTAGCTGGATTAGTCTGGTTATGTTCTACCTGTTCCTTTTGCTTCTGTATTTTTTTTTAACTTTTTTTTTTATTTATTTTTGAGACAGGGAGAGACAGAGCATGAACAGGGGAGGGTCAGAGAGAGGGAGACACAGAATCTGAAACAGGCTCCAGGGCTCCGAGCTGTCAGCACAGAGCCCGATGCAGGGCTCGAACTCAGGGACCGCGAGATCATGACCTGAGCCGAAGTCGGACGCTTAACCGACTGAGCCACCCAGGCGCCCCTGCTTCTGTATTTCTAAGCAGTCTGAACACATGCTGGACCATAACGTTTAAGATGATTTTTTTTTTTTTTTTTTGAGAGAGAGAGAGCGAGAGAGCGCACACTCAGGCAGGGGAGGGGCAGAGGGACAGGGAGAGAGAGCATCTTAAGAGAGAGAATCTCCATGCCCAGCAAAGAGCCTGACGCAGGGCTCAATCTCACCACCGTGAGATCACGACCTGAGCGAAATCAAGAGTCAGACATGTAACCTCCTAAGCCCCCCAGGTGCCCCTAAAATAATTTTTACCAAAAGTCGAAGTCTCAGCGCAATGTGCAATTCTATATATTTGTGTGAGTCTGCCTGTGTATGTGTGCATATACAAGTTGGGCATCATATAAGTAAATCTTTATGTGTTTTCCAGGAATTCATATTTTCCGAGAAGATGTCCCTGAAAAGTTTAATAGTGAATGAAATGTCGTTATTCATTGAGGGAGATTCCCTGTGGGATTTTTGTGAGATTTTACTTTGCAAATTTCATATGGCTTGTACATGATCTGTGTTCCATGCCACATTTGATTACATTAAGAATCCTTGAACAAGTTTTCTTTAACTCTTTCTGTTCCTTTTTTCCCTCGAGAAAGAAACATTTCTTGCGAATAAATTAAACTTATTGATTGACTATAAAGCTTGAACGTAGATACTGCTCTTAAGGCCAAATAGCCATCCCCAAGTCTTCTCATCCTCCTAAAGTTTTCATATAAAACTTTACAGATTATTATTCCATAACAGTCACTAATATTTCTTAATTCACTAATTATTAATTAATGCACTGATACATATTGAGGACTTGTGTGCCAGGCACTCTCACAGTGTTTTTTCAAACACTCTCTCATTTAAATTTATAATTGTCTCCTTCGTGGTACAGATGAGGAGAGTGAGTCTCAGAGAGACTCATAGACAACATGTGCGAGATCACAAGGATAATTAAGTGGCAGCACTTGAGCGTATCTGATTTCAGACCCTGGGTTCTTTTGTTCTAGGGCTAGACCGTTAATTGTTTCCATCACAAGAATTATATAGAGCCAACTTGATTTTGCCCAAAAAACAGGTTCTGTAGTTTACTTTCTTTTGATATATTTTATTTTATTTTATTTTTAAATGTTTTTATTTATTTTTGAGACAGAGAGAGACAGAGCGTGAGCAGGGGAGGGGAAGAGAGAGAGGGAGACACAGAATCTGAAGCAGGCTCCAGGCTCTGAGCTGTCAGCACAGAGCCCGACGCGGGGCTTGAACTCACAGACCATGAGATCACGACCTGAGCCGAAGTCGGATGCTCAACCGACTGAGCCACCCAGGCGCCCCTCTTTTGATATATTTTATAAGAGCTATTAGAAATTTTTGATAGAGCTTTCCATCAGTTAGCCTAGAATCCATAGCTATAAAGGATCTCAAGACATAAACCATTCTTCCTCTGCTTCACTAGACAGGACTCAGACATCTGCCACCTGCTTGGTCAGACTCTCTTCTCTGTGATGGCAGAGACAGTCCAAGTCGCCCTGGAGAAATTAATAATTTGGTGCCCCCTTGAGAGGATGATGCTTTATCATTTTGTCAGCCCAATTTAGAAAACGGGCCCTGAAAAGGAGGGCAGGGGAGGCTCCCTGGTGGCGGTGCTTCATTTCCCCTCTTCTGTCACTCGCCATTCAGTGTCGGCCCCTGAATTGTTCCTCAAACCCACCCACTGGCTGGAATCACCACTGAGAAGTTACCAAGTCTCCCATCCTTAGACTGACAGGTGGTTTCACAGCATCCAGGGTGAGTTCAGTTTGCTCTTTGATGAAAAAAGGGAGGGAGAGGTGAGATGGGCGGGTGGGGCTTTCCAGCAACTTTATCAAACCATTCCTTCCAGCATAAACCACCCTCTGCGAGAGGCGTGCTGATAAGTACAGCTTTCTGCATCCTGCTAAATGTCCCCATTCTTGGGCTGTTCCCAGCAAGCCCGGTCTTTCATTCAGCCACATGCGGAGGAGACTGCCATATTTATCAGGAAAGAGAGGAGGAGGGCCCAGGGCCATTTCTTTTCTCATTAAACACATGACAAGTCTAGCCAACGGGGGATGCCATAAATTCACAAAGATCACTGCAGCTGCTATTCACTCATAACAGCTTTGCTCTAAATAACCTCGTTGGCCTTTGCACGTATATTGGCTCATGTAGTGGTATGGTGAACATTATGTTAAGACTCAGGGGGCCTGGGTTCTGACTCCAGCTTTATTATGAACTTGGTGTGTGACCTTGAGCAAGTCACAGCATGTCTGGCCCCAACCCGGCACTCGTCATCCGGGATTGGCGGCAATGGGTGTTGCGAGTTACTTAAGTAGCTGCATCTTGGTTATTTTTTCCCTCATTTTCTTAACTATATTTGACAAACTTTATTCATCTTTGAGATCGTCACTCCCACTTGTTAACTCATTCAACAAATGTTAATGAGTACCTACTATGTGCCAGGCACTGTAAATTAAATTCCACTGGCAGACAAAATTCAGTACCTTCATGTGGCCTGCATCCTGTTGCCTTTTCCCAAGGACTAGTGATCTACACTAGAAATTACTAGGAAGTCAAACAATTTTCCTTGAACTTTGCTTTTAGTGAGCTGGCTGGTCACTAAAACTAATTTTTTTTTTAAAGTTTGTTACTTCACTAGTTTAAGGGGGGGGGGGGCGGGGCAGGGAATAGCTTCTTGTCTTCCAGCATCTGAATGAGTGTGGTAAAGTGGGCAGTATTTACTGAACTTAACCAGCCTCTTCTTTAAGGATAAGATGCGTGCAATAGCTAGAGTGCAGAATTCCAGTACTCTTTGCCCCCACTGTCCAATATCATTTCAATTATCATTTATTTACTGCTGCTAGGCTTTGGATGCCCTACAATAGATATCCTGCCATCGTAATAATGGCTGCCACTTAGTGAGCATTTACTCTGTGTCAGGCATGGAGCTGAGTGCTTTAAATGCCTTGTTTTATTGAGCAACCACCGATGAGACAAATTTTACAGATGAGAAAAAAAAAAAGGAAATTTAAGGAGGCTAAGTTCCTTTTCCCAGGATATGCAATAGTGGATGGCAAGTTGGCATCCAAGACCAGATAATCGGATGCCAAGGCCGATGCATGTCAAAAATAATGTCTCTCTCTATAGTGAACTAATAGGCTAACCGGGCAGATCAATCATACACACATGAAATGACGCAAGAACTAATGGGCTAAATAATGTCTTACTGTCTCCAAGTACAAAAGGAGGCCAGAGAACAAAAGAGCTTTTAGCTGAAGTCACAGAGGTAGTTCTCAAGTTGGCAGATTAAATTCCACGGAGAAAACATTTATTGAACATTTGCTTGGATGTTTGATATTATCAGAGATACAAGTTTGAACAAAATACACCCCTTCTCTGTAAGCATTTTTAACTCCTTAAGGCAGAAAGCTAAGTAAGTCCCACTTGGATGCAAGTGCTATCATTGTAGGAAGCCCACGAATCTTGGATAGACTCGTGAGAGCTGTGGCTTTCCAGCTGGTTCTGAGATACAAGTCAGGTGTAAGTGAGGAGTCAGAGCAGTAAAGGGGAATCGGTGAGTATTAAGAGGAAGAGAAGGGGAAGTTCGGGGCACATTTGAGGCAAGGCGAGCCGACCAGTTTGGCCAGAACAGAAAGTGTGTGGTCTAGAGGAGAGAAAGATAAGGCTGAAAATGTGGGCAGAGCCCCAAACACGGCAATCTTTGAATGCTAATTTAAGGAGCCGGAAAGCCGGTCTTAACAATGAGGAGCCTCTCGTAAACCTTTTAATTAGACACTGCCAGTGATGAAAGGCGGGAGGAAGCAGACCGCTCGCTGGACAGACCAGCGGAGAGAAAGGTTGACTGCGGCAATATCCCGGGGCAAGGTGGGGAGGGCCTGTACCTTGGTGGAGTTAGTGGGACAAAGGGTTTTCCCTTCCTCTTTTTAGAGGAAGAAAGGGTGACTGTGTGAGACCTCACAAAGGAAGAGGCAACAATTCAGCCTCACCAAGACGCTGAGTGCTCTAGGTGCCAGACCCGGGGACGTTAAGGAAGTAACACGTGCCCTCCAGGTGATTCAAGTCCAGGTAGGGAAAGGAGCGCAATCAAACAGGTGACTTCGGTATAACACGCACAGGAGTGCAGTCGTGTAGTTGCGCCAGGCGACGGCACAGATGGGCTGCGAGGCTCTCTTCCTATCTCCCGATAAATGCGGCAGACTGCTCTGCATGAAACTTCCCTGAGAAGCAGCACATGATGCTAGGCTAGGGCTGCCCGAGCCCGGGGACGTTTAGGAAGATGCAGAAAGCTGCACGTATCAGAACTCCTCTCACAGAGAGTGGTTTGTGCTGGAAGGAATGAATGGCTGCAAAGCCGAACCGTCCCCCCCCCCTTTTCATCAAAGAGCAAATTGACCTCACTGTGGATGGTGTGAAACCACTTCTCCATCTAAGGATGGAAGTCTTGCCGTGACGTTCAAATAAGATGGTGCATATCATTTGTAAGTTATTTACAAAGTTGATGTTGGGGTCTGTATTCAGACTGGGTTAGATTTGAAGTAGGTCATCTTGAGGTGTGACCCTTGGGAATGCTTTTGAATGTACTTTTCACAAGCACCTGGCCTAGCACTATGGTGTGCTCAAGGCCTCAAGATGTACTATCAGAAATTAACTAGAACAACTCATTCATTTATTCATCAACAAACATTTATCGAGGGGCTACTATGGGCTTTAAGGTATCGTAAAGAAACACAGGCTCTGGTTCCATCCAAAGAGTGGTGTCGTTGTGTCAGGAAAACAAAACCAACAGACAAGCGGTGGATGCCTCTTTTTACCAAAGTCATGAACACACAAAGTCATGTGTTTGAAGGAAATTTCCCCTTTTATTTACCCGCTGGCCAGATGAAACAATAGCTGCTTACATTTCTATGGCATTCTACTGCCGAAAAAGTATTTTTTAGGTACCTCATTCTTTTACTCCTTCCAACAAATTTGCAAACCGGGCACCG
The DNA here is from genome assembly GCF_018350175.1 of Felis catus. Taxonomy (NCBI): domain Eukaryota; kingdom Metazoa; phylum Chordata; class Mammalia; order Carnivora; family Felidae; genus Felis; species Felis catus. The sequence goes on from NC_058368.1 coordinate 4,202,605, forward strand.
TTAGCTCCGTTTGATAAGTGCATAAACTCAAGTGCATAAGTTTCAACACCTTCCACAAAATACTTTGTTAAGGTGTGGAGCCAGCACTCTGTGCTCCCCCACATGGCCAGCGGCTTCCAGGTTATGGAGCGACCTTAACGGTTGGATTGGGCTAGTGCTGGCTTGGAGGAGGGGGACCCAAGCGTAGGTACAAGGATTCACCTCGTTAACTGATCCTTAGAGGTTTCTGGCCAAGGTGGGGGAGGGGGCGCCTTGGGTGAGTATCTGCTGGAAAAATGTATCAGTGAATGAATGAGACGATTATTGACGAGCCAGGTCATCATGATTTTGATCGACCAGAGCAAACGTGCCACATCGTTTTCTGAGGGGGGGGAGGGGTGTTTCCTGCTACGCAGAAGCAGGTGCTGGGTAGAATGCGACCAGGCAAGGGAAAGGTCCTGAGAAAATACGTCTAGAGTACAAACGGCGGCTCTCTCCCTTCGCCAAAGGCAGTTCCCCTCACACAGCCAAGCTTTTGCTGGTCTCGGGGCCCCGCTCTCCCCCCACCTCCCCCACCCCCGGCCCCTTAGCCTGCGGGACGCATTCGCCAGCTCCCGCAGCCTCAGGGGTCAAGCCTTCTGCGCCTCTGACCTCGGCTCGGCAGTGGGAGGGGAGCCGGGGTTGAGCACAGCTGGGGCGGCCCAGGGCCGGAGGCGGGGCGAGGGGACGGGAGGGGCCCTGGGTGGGCGGGGCCGGCCCTGGGTGGGCGGGGCCGGCCCTGGGTGGGCGGGGCCGGCCCTGGGTGGGCGGGGCCGGCCCTGGGTGGGCGGGGCCGGCCCTGGGTGGGCGGGGCCGGCCCTGGGTGGGCGGGGCCCGGGAGGCGGCTGCCGTTGCCGGGCTACCGGAGAGCGCGCAGCCCGCGGCGCAGGGAAGCGTCCGGCTCGCGCGCGAAGAGGACCCCCCCAGACCCGCCTGCGCGCCCGGTACCCTGCACCCGGCCCTTTCCGCGCGCCCCTTTGGCCGCAAGCCCGCCTGGACCTGCAGGGCGCGACGGGGAGCGGCGGCCGGCGAAGCCTCCCGGGTCACTGGGAAGGTAGGTGCCCGGCTCCGCCGGGGGCCGCGCGGAGGTCCCTCGCCCGCGCCCCCGCCCCCGCCCCGGGTGGGTCCCCGAGGCTCGGCAGCGGGGAGGAGGCGGCTGCCTGAGGCGAGGGTCGCCGGCGAGGGCTGCTCCCGCGCAGCAGAGGGGGGCGGGCGGACCGAGCCGGGCGAAGGTGACCCCCGGGCGGGGTGACAGCCAGGGGAGGAGGGAGGACGCTCTGCAGATGCCGGAGCTTTGGTCGCGGCCGCGAGGGGGACGCGGGAAAGCGAACGCCTCCGGGTCTCCGCCGGCGGTGGGAGCGGCGGGACTGGGTCCTAACATCCAGGGATCTTGGAAATGGGAAACGGCTTGTGAGGCAGACGTGTGCGCGCGTGTAGATGAACCTGCGGGAGGCTGAAGCCCGGCACGGAAAGGTGGCGCTGCAGCGTGTGCCCCGGGCACCTCGCAGCCGCGCGGCGCCCCTGCGTGGACGCGGCGCCCCTGCGTGGACGCGGCGCTGCTCGGGGGAAGCGGGCGCGGGCCTGGCCCGCCCGCCCCGCCGCCGTGGGGCGGGGCAGAGGGCACTCGCGGCCCTTACGAGTCCTCCGTAAACAAATTCCGTGGAAGCGGAATCTCGCAGACCTCGGACCATCTGTCAGGACGGTGATGGGCAGAGCAGGTCGTAGATGAGTGAGGAGGGTCAATGCTCGCGGCCCTCGTCTGGGTTGCGTCCCAGAGAAATTTACTGATCAACTCTCGGAGATGAAGTTTGGGAGGCTCGGCGTTCAGTGATCCGTTTTGATGGTAGCAAACTGTTCATCGGACGTGGGAGGAATCCATGTGAGTCTTTTTTTTTTTTTTTTTTTTTGCATTTTCACCAAAGGACTCGATCTGCAAACACGACCATAAGCCTCATGCCGTATTTCTTTAGCTGAAATAACTCAAAATATTTATGCAGGTGTAGTTTTCTACTCCATTGACGGTTTTCCTTTACTAGAAGACAGTTTCTTCACATAAACAGGAAACAGTTATTGTTAAACATGACTTATGCAAACGGAAGATTTTAATATGCTGTTATTTCATGATCCGGTACTGCTCTGCAAAAGGGAGGATTATGTTGCATTAGTTCAGGATTTGCTCAGTATGTTTTCTGTTGTGCAGTTTCACCTCGGGCATTTTCGCCAGTGCTGCTTTCGTGTAGTTTACAAATATTTTATTGCAAAGCGCTGCTTAGTCTCTGAGTTAAAGATTGGCAACTTGAAGGGGGTGAGAATGGAGTCCCACTGTGGAAGAAGAACGTGTTCCGCATTAATCATCATTCACAGAGATGTGGGTGCTTAAAAAGAATTTATCTTGAGTGATATTTATCGAGTTGTCCTGAAAATAATACAAAACCTAGAAATGCATTTCATTGCGAAAATAATACCTTGACATCAATGCATAGCTCTGTAAGTTCTTTATTTTTTGATCTCTGAAATGCCATAACATCTACCCTCTTACCAAGGCCACATGACTTTATTGACTTGAGAATTTTTGTTCCACAGTAAGTGCTGACTTTGAGATATTGTGTTAGTATTTTCTGGGACATTGATGGAAGTTACCATCCTTGACGAGAGTGTCTTTTGACTGGGAGTCTAGGCTGCATCTTGAATTTGAAGTTAAGGACATGTGAAGACGTTTATGCACTTGAAATTGCAGTCTTAAAGTACCTTTCCTATCCGGAAAATTGAGTAAGGAACACTCCTAATATAAGCTTTTGAAAAGAAAAAAGAAAAGTAAATGAAATGTCTTTACTTCAGGTAATCACTGGATTTCCTTTGTACCTACCTGCACACAACATATGAACGGAAAAATGGAGACATGTGAGGGTCACGTGTTGTCCTTGATATGTTAATTTAATTTACTGGTTACAGCTCTTAATACGTGAATCGAGGGCATGTTGGGAGTTTTCGAAACATGAGTGAAATATTCAGCTAACACCCACGAAGAGAATTTGATTCTCCTTTCTCGTGTATTTAAATCTCCAAGCTTAGCCCAATCCCCTGTGATCCCTTCCATCATCCAGAAATTACTAAAACACAAAAAAGCTGCAGGCACCGTGAACATATGAAGAAAGCAAGTCCTTTCAAATCTGCCGAGTCAATATTTAAAGTCAAGCATTTAAAATTCGGGGAAAGGCCAACATCCCCTATCTCTGTTGATGACAGGTTGAATAAGAATACCCACCTTGAATAAATGTACACTCCAAATAAATAGACAGCTGCTTATGTGATAAGAGCCGGGAGCGGTTCCACAGTGAAGTACATTTGTCTCATGGCAGCTGATTATTATGAAACGTTCATAGCCTTTTTAGAGTAACTTTCTAACTGAAGAAACAACAGTAAAGCAGTGTGAACACAGTTTCTTTTCGTGATTTACGTTGAGCAGTGAGTTCATTCATTGTATTTCATCCACCTAAAATGTTTACATTTAAAAGTAAGATGTTTAAACAGTATCGGGCTATCTTTCAGTCCACACATCACAGAATATGTGCCTTTCAAACTGAGGTTTTAAAACCTGGGCTTTACAAAGAGAACAGGCACCCATCAGCAATTAGATAAAACAAAGGAACTTGTGTATCTGGAGATTAAATATTACGGAGCCCCTCTTCAGTGGGCTTGGATGGGTTTAACACGAGGAGATCTAAAAGAATGGACGCCACTTATACTGGAAAAGAACCTTTGAATGTTTCAAAGAGAAGTTTTGGAACCGATCCAGACTTCTAAAATAAAAATTGAAACAGCTGTGTTTTAGAAATGGCTATGCGCAGTTCTCTGAAGATACGCCGTGTCGGCCTTTGAGGCCCCCACACTCCTTCATGCTACCGTTGTTCTATTTGCGTTTTGAGACAGAAAAACATTTATGAATTGCGGTGAGGTGGGGGGAGGTGCCCTAGTTACAGTATGCCACATTTCTCGAGAACCCTGACCGTGATTTTCCTAAGGCAAAGATGAGCGAGTCCACAACTCAGAGAAACCAAAAGAATTCATCTTCAAAAACCCTGTCCTGGGTTAAGTTCTTAAAAAAAAAAAAAGAAAAGAAAAAATTATTGTAGAAGCCTTGACAGTGAGTGGCCCCTAATGTTTTTGAACTTTGGGGGAATTGAAGGTATTGTGTTTGGCAACAGAACGTTGTAAAGCTTGTGGAGTTTTTAGTAGAAACTATTTCATGATCTGAAAAAGGGAAATCTTTCTCATTTCCCAGCCAACAACAATATGTATATCCTTATTACCGCATGCCTTTGTGAGGCTTCCTAGGCTACAAAGAGGCTGCCCACTGTATGATGTAGGAAGAATGATTTTCAGAACGTAAGGAAATGGAGGGCTAAGGTGGGAGGAGGCCAGAGGCCGGGGTCACTGTCCTGCTTGGAAATAGCCGTACCCTACATTGCTAACTAGTTTTTATTCTCTCAGCATCTGGGACTGACCTTATTTCTAAGCCATTTATGACTATGGTCCACCATTAAAAAGGCCGTATGCATAGCACTGGCTTTATTTCAAAGCTGATTTTTATAAATTGTAAGCCTGCCAGTTTACTTTAATGTTGATTTTTTAAAAAAATATTTCAGTTTATTGCATATTGGAAAAACGTATGAGTTGAATGTAGCCTTATTACATAATGGTAATACAGTTTTATGAGATGAAAACTGTTACCTATTGCGGGCACTGTATGTTGGATAATAAATCAAATAACCGTAAAAGGATAAAAAACTAAAATTAATTTATTCTGGAAAAAATATCCAGGTTATTCGAATTACTCTGAAATGCGTGCGTTCTGGTCATTTGTAAGACAAAAAATAAAGGTCATTCTCAGAGAGAGTTAATGGATTGTTAAAATTAGAAAAATAAATACCAGATTCTTCGTTAGTGATCTTTGTTAATATGATAGCACGATATTCAAGAAGTGGGGTCCTGAACTGAATCGTGTTCTACCAAAGCAATTTATATTTCAATCTCAAGTTACAGCTGCACATATTTTCAACACATATTGTTTTAGTCCTTATAACAATCATAAGAGCTAAAATGTTATAGCTAATTAGTGAATTTCTCCATTCATTCAATGTGTACTGGGCACATATTTTGGGTTAGAGTTCTACAGCGAAATCAGTTAATCTTGCCATTAAGTCCTCAAATCATAATTGGTGGTAAACTCAAGTGGGTTGGTTGGTGCTGAAGTGAAGGGAGGGTTCTCAGTGTGCATTAGGGAGTGGTGGAGACTGGGGCGCTAGGACGTATATGTTCTTCTGTGTAAGGGACAACTGATAGCTCAGCTCTCGCTCGTGCTGCCTTGATGTGGGACTCATGGTTGCTAGATTTTCTAGTTTTTCGAGAGAATTCTTTATTTTTGATATTGGAAACTTATTTTAAAAAATTAGGGGCGCCTGGATGGCTCAGTCAGTTAAGGGTCTGACTTTGGCTCGGGTCATGATCTCACAGCTGGTGGGCTTGAGCCCCGCGTTGGGCTCTGTGCTGACAGCTCGGAGCCTGGAGCCTGCTTGGGATTCCGTGTCTCTCTCTCTCTCTCTCTCTCTCTGCCCCTCCCCTGCTCACACTCTGTCTCTCTCTCTGTCTCTCAAAAAATAAACAAACATTAAAGAAACAAAATGAGAACCACCGTGACTGTAGAAAACAATGCTGCTGGCCAGATGCAGTAGCATCGGGCTGCAAAGAGAGTGGACCAACCGGGTAATTATGCTGCGGGGTGGAGAGGACCCCAGGGTGCAGGGGCGGTGCCGGGGAAGCACGAAGGAGAGGTGTCATCCCAGATTCAGGGAGAGCCCAGAAGAACTTTGACAGATTGTGGGCCAGGCGTGGCAGATAGAGTCACAGTACACGTAGGAAGGACCCAAGACAAAAGAGGGCTGGGCGGTCCCTGAGCCAACTGCAGGTGGAGACGGCTGCCGTGGTTTGGGATCCAGTGGTCTGCCCGGCCGATGGGAGGTGGCGCCCATAACTGCTCCTCTCTAGCGGGCTCCTGTGAACAGCTGCTGGGGGCCTGGTTTCTTGGCCTGAGGACACAGCAGCGTAGGTTTCCGTGATCTGCACAAGGAAGCAGAGGGCGTGTGCGTTGCCGCGCCCCTTGGATCTGCCCCCGTTAGCGGCTGGCCAGCTAGGACATATCGTGTGAGTTGCCCTCCGTTCGAATGAGCAGGCCGAGCAGCTTGACTTGATAAGCAGCCCCTTTCTGTGCCGCTGAGCACGACGTCTGCCAGCTCTGCCCCTGAGGCGCCTGCGCCTTTGTTCTGCTTGCCTGCGTCTCCCAGCGCTGCCGCTCTGTTGGGTGCTGTTGACGCAGCCGGTGGGGCAGAAGGGCCAGACTCCTCGAATACAGTAAACCAGGCGTCATTAGGCTTTTCCTCGTCGCTTAGCGATAGCCAGCTTCTCTGCACACGTTTTGCGAGAATGGTGGCTAGGTGGTTAGTAGGCGCTATCTGGTCTGGATCGTTTCGGCAAACTGTGAAAACCCATGATCCCGGTCACTTGTATGTCTCGTGGCTGATAAGTCATCTCCAAATAAGCAGAACACTGAAGTCGTTTTCTGTCTGGGCCAGACCCCGAATGCTCAGAAGCTAAAAGCCGTTTCAGTAAATACCTTTTTATTGCCTTATTTTTATTTTAAATATCATTCTTTGAACACTTGTTATTTCGTTACGTTTTCCTTCTTTTTATGAACGCCGAAGCATTTCACAAGGTATTTCGCTTTATTCCAGGAAGTGCAAAGTCACACTTATAACACCCTACCAGCTAAATTGTTTGTTTCCAAACAGCCCTTTGCCAGGCTAGACTAAAGGGTGCTTAGGAGATGTCCCCGCCCCTGCTAAGCTATGAGCTTCCTCAAAGTGCACCTTTGTACTGTCCTGCCCCAACTTGATACTGCCTCCTTTCAAGCACCTAATAACCGTTTAATCAAAGCGTGCTGAATAAATGAATACATCGTTACATGTGTTATTTGGTTATATAGTTTTGCTTTTGTTGATCAGTTTTGCTCAGGCACTCCTACTGTGCCAAATGACCATTGGGTGCCACGGCGTATGATGATCTAACCCTGAGTCGACCTGGCAGGGTGGCCGTGAGCCTCGCTTTGGAGTTACCAGGCGTGAACTCGATTCGGTTTTCACCTTTCTATCACGTGTCCTTGACCCCTGGTCTTCTCTCGTATCGGGTGGGAATAAATAACTACTTTACAGTGTGGGAGTAAGGGAAAAAATTATACTTTTCGTAAAGCCTTACCGCAACCCTCAACATATAAGTGCTTAGTGCAGACTTGGAATTGATTCTTAGTGTTTGAATGTTTTCTGCAGACCTGTGGGTCTAGAGATCTAAAGCATCACCAGCCACCGGACTGTGGCCATCTGAATAATGTCGCCTGCCTGTCTAACAGGTTACAGTCTTCAAGAACTGTCACACGCATTGGATCATATGGCCTCCAATAATAACGTCATCGACAACAGTAATCATCGCTAACACCGATGCAGCACTTACTAGAAACAGTTTGTATCAGTGCACTTTCCCCGGAAGTGCTTTTTAAGTGCTGTTAAACTCAGGAAGTTCAGGAGGTGTTGTCACTGTGCCCTATGTAGAGATGAGGAGACTGAGACTCAGATTAAGTAACTTGTCCAAGTTCACACGCTAATGAGTGACCTTGGCAGGAACAACTGCAGTAGTAATGACATCAGCCTCAGTCATCCGTTAAGCGTCTGTTCTGTTTTAGGTGCTGGGCTAAGCGCTTTATAAACATCATCTCAGGTAATCCCCACAACTCCCCTGCGAGATAGGTTCTGTCTTTGTGGCTGTGTAGTTTCAAAGTGACATCGCTAAGAAACGGGACTGAAAACCCACGCGTTCCGGTTGCCATTTTCCCTTGACAGTTTCCCCTAAGACCAGGGTGTTTTTACCCGTGTCGGGCTTACGTGCAGAAAACTGTTTGAACCTGGATTTTGGATCATCCCAACTGCTGTCAGAACAGTCGACCCAGTCGAAATTATTTCCCAGCCCCTTGGTATAAAAAAAAAACAAAAAACCAAGCTAAGAGAGAAGTCACAGAAAAGAGAAGTGACATATTCCAACAGCACATTTCAATCTCTAGCTCCTGGAAACCTGGAAAAAACAAAACTGCTCACATTTTTTGAAGTGAATTAGGATTTGTAGAGAGAAAAATCCTCCTTCAGTCCTGCCTTCTAGTCCAACGCACTTAATACCCCATAGATATTATGAGCTAGTAATAAGATATATCTGAGATGGAATGTTTATTCTCGTTCACCCCAGAATATGTGCAACCACCTGTCACCTGTTTTCCACAACACATTCATCGTTTTGTGCTTCTCCACGCATTTAATCCAGCAAACATTTGTGTGCCTGTGTGTGCCAGGCAGTATTCTAGGCAGCGGAAATACAGAGAGTAATGATGCGTGCTCCCTGTTTTCAAGGAACATACGACCTGGTGAGCGAAAATAAGCATAGCTGCTAGGCCGTACGATCGGTACGGTGCGTGCAGGCAAGAAAGGCCTCTAGGGCCGCAGGGAGCAGATCCTTCAGTGTGCTTGCTCGCGGACAGCATCTCAGCAGGGTGACAGTTGACCTGGTTCTCGGAGGGATTGAGGGAGGACGTCTGTCAAGACCAAAGTGACAGTCTGTGCAACAGGGCAAGACCACGGGCGTTCAGGAAGAACGTGGCTATTGGGCTGTGGCACAGCCAGAGGGGCATGAGAGCAGTGACCAGGCGGGCAGGCCAGCAGGTGAGACTGTAAGGGCCTAGGTCCAGGCTGAGGAGTTTCAAGGATGATTTGCAAATGTAAACCCACTCAAGCTATTCAGTTTAGCATATGTGTTGGGAGAGTAACACAAGTCAGCACATAGGCTATAGTTCCATTCAGTTTCTACCTTAAAAAAATCTGTCTTTCTGAGGCACAAATCATAGTACTGTATTTAATTTTGCTTTTTCCGTAAATAGTGTTTATGTGATTTTTATCTCGTCACTTCTTTTAATTTGTAGACTTTTCAAGCAGGACTCTGCAGTTTATCTCTTTGCCTGAAGAACATTATACGTGTATGTTTTTTATTTGCTTCATGAACAATGAAATACTTACACTACAAAGAAGTTTTAGGAAACAGGGGAAAACGTTCAGCCAGGATGCCACGATATGAAGGAACCTAAGCGTTGATGGTATCCTGGCTCCTTTCTTATTTTTTTAAACTTTTTTAAAGTTTATTTATTTATGAGAGAGAGAGAGCATGAGTGGGGGAGGGGCAGAGAGAGAGGGAGACACAGAATCCCAAGCAGCCTCCAGGCTCCGAGCTGTCAGCACAGAGCTCGATGCGGGGCTCGAAGTCACAAACCGTGAGATCATGACCTGAGCCGAAGTCGGACGCTCAACCGACCGAGCCACCTGGGCACCCCTGGTTCATTTATTTTTGTACGTAAAACAGGTGTACCTTCTGGATCGTATTGCCATGACTTCTCACTTGGTGTGCATGGTAGTGATCGCCGCGGCGGGAAGATGCTAAGTATTTGTGTTCCGCCCCCAGCAGTGGGTACGGTATCCCAGTATAGCGATCTGTCCAGACCAGTTGCCTGATTGTGCTGTACTCTGACTCTGTCAATCTCTTTTCTTCTCATGTTTTGTGTAAATGCACGGGTATTTATACCCTCTTTTCCATATTAGCTAAATCCGTACGGATTTTATGCTACTACTTTTAAAAATTAGCACATTTAAAAAAATCAGGACCATGTCGAAAAAGAGATAACCTGAAGCATACTTTTTAGGGAATGTGAGTTTATCTCACCCCAATCCCGTGTCTGCACAAGCAGGAAGCCGCATGGTTGGGTAATTGCTGGGTCACTCTGAGATATGCAAGGAGGAAAAAAGATGTGACCAAAAAGCTAGGAAAGCAAAAGCGAACAGACAAACAAAAACACCCCACAACACTTGGAATTCGCTCAGAATGGGTCATTCATTCAGCAAACGTGTAAATGATTCCTTATTGCCCCGATAATTGGACCTACTCGGGCGACTGGAGTGACCTTGTGGGTTGTTGCTGTCCCGGCTTGTTCAGGCTCACCCCTGGCTGGCTGCTTGGCCAGCAGTGACACGGCCACCCGCCCGGCCTCGCTCCACTTCCTTTGTTGTTGTCGTTACTGTCTTTCTTGAGGTCTTTGGCCCACAGTTCTGGTTCTCTGCCCTGGTTTGTTTGTTTCTTTTTTTTAATTAATGTTCATTTTTGAGAGAGAGAGAGAGACAGAGACAGAGTGCACGCATGGGAGGGGTAGAGCGAGAGGGAGACACAGAATCCGAAGCGGGCTCCAGGCTCCGAGCTGTCAGCACAGAGCCCGACGCGGGGCTCGAACCCACGAACCGCGAGATCATGACCTGAGCCGAAGTCGATGCTTCACCGAGTGAGCCGCCCAAGCGCCCCTGCTCTGATTTCTTTCTCAGTGGCCTGATTGTCTGCTCTGGGTGTCTGTTAGTTTTGGAAGATTCCACTTGGAAGGGAAACTGAAGCCTTGCCTCTCTACCTGATGGATGGAGCTGCCAGCTGAGTGTTCACTTCTTCTTTTTTTTTTTTTCAACTTTTTTTTTTTTTTTTTTTTTTTTTATTTCGGGACAGAGAGAGACAGAGCATGAACGGGGGAGGGGCAGAGAGAGGGAGACACAGAATCGGAAACAGGCTCCAGGCTCTGAGCCATCAGCCCAGAGCCCGACGCGGGGCTCGAACTCACGGAGCGCGAGATCGTGACCTGGCTGAAGTTGGACGCTTAACCGACTGTGCCACCCAGGTGCCCCACTTCTTCTTTTTTTTAAAAAGCATAAATCTCTTCTCTTGACGTTGTGTGGACCTATAAGAAAGGCAACCCTGTTTGTTGCTACATTTTAGGTCATTTCTCGCAAAGATGCAGAGGTTTGGTTTACCTTTTGTTGAAAGGTAAATGCCTCCAATTTCATCACTTGTGAATGATTTTTAGGTGTTTTAAAACAAATGCTTATTTTTCTGCCCGGAGATTACCTTCACTGTACTGGTTGGAGGAGGAACTCACGTGTGCCAGACAGTGGCCGTGTCGGCTTCTTAGTGGAGCTGAAGCCCCACCATCCAAGCGTCACGACTGTGTCGCCGGGGATAGTGACGCAGGGACACGGGAGCCAACCCACCTGGGTGTGCGCCCTGCCCTGCCTCTTACTAGCAGTGTGGCCTAGTGCAGTGGGATCCAGCCCTCTCTGAGCCTCAGCTTCCCCATCTCTAAAGCGGGGATAATGACGGTATCTCCCTTCTGGAGTACTTCGGAAGGTAAATGAGCTAATGCGCCGAAGACGGTACCTGGCGTAGAGTGGTTAGCACATATTTACTGTTGTTTTACCCCTATTATTCCCCTCTTGGCACTGACCAAACCCATCTCCATGGCGGTTTATGTAGTCGCTGTTTGAATATACCTCTCTGCTGGGTGGAGTAGTTTGGACACTATCGAGGCATGGGTAGAAAATAAAGGCATGTGTGGGGGCTCCCGGTTGGCTCAGTCAGTAGAGCACGCGGCTCTTGATCTTGGGGTTTTAAACGCGAACCCCACGTTGGATGTAAAGACTACTTCAAAAAATAAGATCTTTTTTTAAAAAAGAAGAAAATAAAGTCGTGGATAGCCCAGGAATTCGGAGCCAGAAAGAATTTTGGACCAATCTCAGAAGGACAAAGCTTTCATTCTCCCAACCGAAATTGTTAAAGGCTTACCTATTGTTTGTCTGTGTATCTTTTACAGAGCGATTTCCTTTAAAACATAAATAGTATTACCTAGTATATCTATTAACGGTAAACATTCTAGAGTAAATACAAGAACACGGTGACCAGTGTTATTCCGGTTAACTAGATCTTCTTGTCTTCTAGAAAACTCTTCAACAAAAGGGAGCCATGACTTTCAAAGCGCACCTGGGACAAGAGAGGGCATTCCGCACCGTTGTGGTTTTACTGGCCTATTTGGTAAGTCAGGTCTTTACTTTCATAAGAATGTGGGAAAGAATCGCTGTGAATCGTATGGAAACTGTTTTGTTTTTCCAGTGCCATCTTCTCAATTTTTCCTTCAAATTGTGTTTTATCAACGTCGCGTGTAATTAAGAAGCAAAGATTGCTGCCGAGTCTTGACATTTGTACTGATGGTTACAACTATTTTCTTCTTTTAAGTTTATTTATTTATTTTGAGACAGAGACAGCGTGAGTCGGGGAGGGGACAGAGAATCCCAAGCAGCCTCTGCATGCACTGTCAGCACGGAGGAACCCCAGGAGGGCCTCGAATTCACAGAACCGTGAGATCATGACCTGAGCCGAAACCAAGAGTCGGACACTTAACAGCCTGAGCTACCCAGGCGCCCCTAAAATTATTTTACTACATTTAGATGAAGCAATAAAGTCACAGCGTAACTTATAACCAATGACAATGGTGCTCCCTTGGGTTTATAGGCCGATGCCTCTACAATACACCCTAGACCCTGACGAGACCAGATTCTAATTGGAGTTCGTGACTTCCATGGTGTGTGTGTGAAGACACTAGAATTGACTTTCAAAAGAGCTGTTATTTTTATACGGTTACTTATATCCTTCTTGGTCCCAAAAAGGATTAAAGACAGTTGGAGAGTTTTAATGTTTGAAAACTTGACGCAAAGACCTATAAGATGTTCACAAGAATTGAAATTCATTAAATCTGGAGATAGGATCATCACCTGCAAATGTGAAAAGACTTATTTACCCTGAAGACGGTACCTGAAGTCTTCTTGAAAGACAAAGTAAGGGGAAATGGGTCACATTGGATTCTGAGGTTCAGGTACGGCAAGGAAAATTTCCTTTCTTTCAGCTGGGGCTGTTAAACGTTCAAATGACTGCTCTAGGAGGGAGGTCGTGGAATTTCTTTCGCAAAGCCATTGCAGTCTCTTTGTGGCGGAATGGAGTCTCATACCTCTCTTAAATAAAATCAGACTCCTTAAGATGGGTAGTCAAGGGGAGTTAAGGGAGGCGGGAAGATATTATTAGGCCTTTAGCCCCAGATCATTTCCTAGTGCTGAACTCTGCCTTGAATCCTCCCCTTCTGCCTGCTCAAGAGGTTCAGGCCTTGATTTTATTCAATTAGTTTGCAGGACATCATTGTAGACACTCTCGTGTCAAGGTGGAGGCAGTTTGTACTAAATAATGGCTCATTATTACAACCATCAAAAACAATTTCCGATACCCCTGTGTGTGACAGGCATTCTACAGAGCAACAGTCTGCTTGCCCAGTGCTTCTTACTTAGAAAAGGGAATAGGCCATTCATTTAAAAAAAAAAAAAAAAAAAAGACCTCATTCAGGGAATACAGAGGAGAATCAGGTTTATTGATTTATTTGTCCACTGACTTGTTCAGAAAGTGATTTTTCTTCCTAAAGTGAAAATTAAATCGGCCTCACTCAGCATTAACATTGACATTCAGTGCTTATATGAATAACACTGATAATGTTGCTGCTTTCTTGCAAAAAAAAAAAAAATGTGATGAACTTACTTTAAAATAACGTTTTTGGGAGGCACCTGGGTGACTCAGGTGTCCGACTTCAGCTCAGGTCATGGTCTCACGATCTGTAGGTTTGAGCCCTGCATCGGGCTCTGTGCCAACAGTTCAGAGCCTGGAGCCTGCTTCCGATTCTGTGTCTCCCTCTCTCTCCCCGTCTCCCGCTCACCCTCTGTCTCTCTCTCTCTCTCTCTCTCTCTCTCTCTCTCTCTCTCTCTCTCTCAAAAATAAAAAAATATAACGTTTGGGAAACTTTTCTTTTTTCAGGCATGTAGAGTGATTTGCGAAACAGGAGACTGTCGACAACAAGAATACAGGGATGGGTCTGGAAATTGCGTTCTCTGCAAGCAATGTGGGCCAGGCATGGAGCTGTCTAAGGTAGGTATCGGGTGCATGGAGAAGGGGTAGATCTGTGTTTTTAAAACACATTCTTTCTGGCTAGATTCTTTTAGTTAATTACTAGTGAAGATTTGACACCATGAGATAATTCTTGGATCATTAGGTTACTTTTTTTAATTTTTTGGGGGGGGGGGTGCGTCTGGTGGCTCAGTGGGTTAATCATCTGACTTCAGCTCAGGTTATGATCTCATGGCTCCTGAGATCAAGCCCCGCATTGGGCTCTGTGCTGATGGCTCAGAGCCTGGAGGCTGCTTCGGATTCTGTGTCTCCTCCTCTCTCTGCCCCTCCCTGGCTCACACTCTGTCTCTCTCTCTCTCAAAAATAAATAAACATTTACTTTTATTTTTAGTTTATTTATTTTGAGAAAGAGCTGATGAACAGGGGAGGGACAAAGAGAAAGAGGGAGAGAGAGAATCCCAAGGAGGCTCCGTGATGTCAGCACAGAGCCCGACTCGGGGCTCAGTCTCACAAATCGTGAGATCATGACCTGAGCCGAAATCCAGAGTCAGATGCTTACCTGACTGAGCCACCCAGGCGCCCGTCCCTAGGTTACTTTAGCCAAAGACTGCACAACTCTCTTTCCAATACCTTTGATTCATATGTCTTACTGAGATAAAGGAAGTAGGTTCCAATAATTAGAATTTAATACATGTTTTATGTAATTTGTGTTATCGTATTTCGTTGAAAGAATAGAATGATTAAGGTGTATTTGCATTAATTAAAAAGAATCGATGTTTACTAAAGATTTAAAAAGAAAGGAGTGATAAGAGAAAATGCTAGTGATACCTTCTCTTCCTGGACCTTCTTTTTCTTAAAATGAATATTCCCATTGCTGGTCCAAAAGTAGCACCTACAGTAACCACGTCCCATGGTAGCAGTTACTTTCCAAACCAGGGTTTTTCACATTCTTTTGACAACGTGCATGATTGTTAGTCTCCCCATGTTGGGTGTATGTTATTCCCAAGATCGTTTTAAATATATTCACCTTGACCACTGTGTGTTAAGAAGCATATTTCAGAATCGTGGATATTCTCACTGCCTTCCTCTTTTATGGGCATGTTTGGAGCTAAACATCCATTTGCTTTATTTTCTGACCTTTTGAAGATGTTACTAGTTGTGGACAATTGGTATCTCATTTTGTTCTAAATCCTCAGTCTTCCTCGCAGAAAAGGAACAAAAGGTTTTTCTTTTTACTTAGAGTGACGTTCCAAAGAGCAGTCCTTTTCCCCTACAGACTGCCCTCCTTTAGTGTGGAGTCTTGTCACGCATAGAGTTTTGACCAGTGATCTACAACCAGCAGGAAACAAAGTGTCATGCGTTCCCCAACTGATTCCCGGTGGATGGCTTTCCTCTGCTTGTTGTGTTAAGTGAGTGGTGCCTTTTAGTACCCAGGGGCTTTTACATTTGGATTGAAGCTGGCCGACCTTCGGATCCTGTGTTATGTTGACTGTAGCATTTCCACCGCTGGTATTTTTCAGTCCCTGTTGATTGTAGTAAGGTGCATTTTCAGGTGGGTTTTGTTGTGTTGGGCGGACAGGGGTTCTTTGGAGCCAACTGAAGGTCTGGGATCAGTGTGTAACGTAGTTTACAAATGCAGACAGTGCCCGAGAGGAAAATAGGTGATGAAGTTGCTACCCCTCAGAGGTTCCTCTTTTCCCAAATCTCTGGGCAAATCTGAGTGAAATGTCACAGATGCTGAGAGACGTATAAGACATTTTCGAGAGGCTGCTTCCTTTCCTTCATCCTTTGAATTTAGAAAATATAACCTCCAAGTAATTTCTGGGCAATCAGACCAGACGATGAAGGTTCTATGAGTTCTGAATTTTTTTTTTATTTAGTATTAAAAAAAAAACTTTTTAAATGTTTATTTATTTTGAGATAGAGAGAGTGTGTGCGAGCATGAATGGGGGAGGGGCAGAGAGAGAAGACAGAATCCGAAGCAGGCTCCAGGCTCTGAGCGGTCAGCACGGAGCCCGACGTGAGGCTTGAACTCATGAACCGTGAGATCATGACCCGAGCCGAAGTCGGACGCTTAACCGACTGAGCCACCCAGGCGCCCCTTTAGCATTTTTATCTAAGCTGTTTTATTAAAAATTTTTATTTAAAAACACCTAACTTTCTAATTGAAAAAATAGGATGAAGGTCCTATCAACTCTGATTTTTTTTTTTTTTAATAATCCATCTACTGAGATGATCTGGTGGTAGTTTTTCTATTTCGTAATTTTTCATGGATTTCCAGAGGAAATGTTTTTCTCTAGGTAGTAATTTCCCCCAAGTGTTGAAATAGGCGTTCAACCCTCTGACACTGGAATCAACCAAAGGGAAGCCATCTGAATAGTTCTGCCTTTATTACTTAGTGTATTTGTTAATATTTCTGTTTCACTATTTACTATCATTTTCTTCATTTAAAAAAGACCAGGACAAACTGAGTGAGAAAGAATAAAACTAAAGGCAATATGTCACTGAAAACTTAGGGTAAGACCCACGCGGGTGCGCAAATGTTACAAATGTATACGCCATGTCCCTGCACAGCCTGGGGTGTCCACCTTGAGGGTAGGAGTCTGGAGCTGACCTTGGCTTCCACCCCTGCTTAGCTTCTAGCAGGCAGAGTATACCTTTGCTAAAGGAGTGAGCAAGTCAGTCAACCTCAGATAGTTTTGGGGAGAAAAAGTGACACTTAAATCTTGTATTATAAAAGTTAGTGTGTGTGTGTGTGTGTGTGTGTGTGTGTGTGTGTGTGTGTGTTTTAAATTATGTATTTTGCCAAGTGTCTTATCTTGGTTTTAGCTTCTAGTAAATAAAGTTCCCAACTTAGCCTTGCTTATGGCCTAAGGGAGCAAAGGAGTCAAACACGTCATTGGAAGTATATATATTTGTTTCCTAGTTAACTAATCAAGACAAAGAGCTTGAGTTTTTAATAAGCAATCACCTTGGAGCCAGAAGTTTCTAAACTGTCCATTCATGATTTTACAGTTTCTTCTTTCTGGGCTGCCTTGATTAGGTCTTCTGTAATAACATACATCTTTCAGAGGAAATAAAATTAAGTTCTGAGTATATTAAAATCAGATAAATCACTTAAATTAGCAAATATATTCAACAGGTTAGTCATGATGTCCAAGTTTTACATTTCTGGCTAAGAGTAAGCTTTTTTTTAAAAAAATAGTGAAATATTTATAAATAATTGAATTGTTTTTTACTTCTTTCACGAAATGTAAGTTTGGATACCTGTTAATCTGTAATGAGATGACTAAGTTCAGTAGTCCTTAGCTTTTTAACTGAGGGTTAAAATTTTGGTTACCTGTGGTGCTTGAAATTTTGAATGCCCAATAAACAGTAAATATTTTAAAGTGAGTTATTAAAAAGTAGGAAAGCTGAATCAAATTACTGATAATCACAACTAAAGTTTTCTTTACATTAAGGGTAAAAAAAAAAAAGTGCATTTTCACCAGACAGGAAAGCTTTCAAATAACTATTATTCTAACATTATTAAGTTAATTGTTTTGCTGTAGTAAACATAACTTAAACTTGATGTCCATTTTCTAATATCATTTGTCTCTACCCAAAATACCAAAAGACTGGGTCATGAGGTTCTTCAAGTTATAAACGTGTTTATGTCTTAAACCTGAAGCCTGGAAATACTCTGGGTAAGCAGGTAGAGTTAATATTTCCATCTGTGGCTTTATTACTCCTAATGATTATTTTCTTTGGAATGCATTCAATTCTGGTTTGTTTTTTGTTTTCCTCAAGATGCCTGGGCTGACTTTCCCATTGTCAGGTCTCTGCCATTTAAAACATGTAGTTGGGGGGCGCCTGGGTGGCGCAGTCGGTTAAGCGTCCGACTTCAGGTCACGATCTCACGGTCCGTGAGTTCGAGCCCCGCGTCAGGCTCTGGGCTGATGGCTCAGAGCCTGGAGCCTGTTTCCGATTCTGTGTCTCCCTCTCTCTGCCCCTCCCCCGTTCATGCTCTGTCTCTCTCTGTCCCAAAAATAAATAAATGTTGAAAAAAAAAAATTTAAAACATGTAGTTGGGTTTGGGGGAAGTTACCGGAATAGCATTCCTGGAGACAGTATGCTTTTTGGTACACCTGTCATGTGTGGTCAGTGGTTCCTCTGACCTCTTTTCACTTCCTTTCAATTATTAGATAGTAAGAAGTCTGCACAGAAGCTCCAGGCTCAATAATAACTATCGTTGCTTGTTTAGATTGAGACCCTTCCCTTTGCTACCCACTTTTTTTTAAGTTTATATATTTTGAGGGGGGGATGGGGGGGGAGAGAGAGGGAGAGAGAGAGAGAGAGAGAGAGAGAGAGAGAGAGAGAGAGAATGAGAATCCCAAGCAGGCTCCATGCAGAGCCCAACGTGGGGCTGAAACTCACAAACCACGAGATCATGACCTGAACTGAAACCAGATGCCCCCAATTAGCCACTTTTTAAATGATTACCTAGTTTAACCTTTCACCCAGGATACTTTGGGTTATGTGCATGAAAAGGATTTCTTGTAACAAATATGCACTGCCTCTCAAATATGCTTTTAGTTGTTATTCTGCAATACATATCATGCAACCAATAGGTATTAGCTAGTGTTTATTATAATGAGCCAGGTTCTATGTGATATTTATATATTAACTACTGGAGTCCTTTTAACATATGTCTTAAATAGGGGGTATAACGCCTCCTGTCTTATAGATGAGGAAACAGACACAGAGATGGTTAGTGGATCAGTCCATTGTCACCGTCAGTAAGTGATGTGCTGGGAGAAGGCGGTGGGGCCACATGGGAGTGATGGTCTTTTTCTCATTTTGAATAATGCTCGAGTACGGTGCTACGGTCGAATTCGCTGCGATGACGGAATGGTCTGTGTCTCCACTGGCCAACACGGGGGTTACTAGCCGCTTGAAATGTATTCATGAACACCTGAAAGGTGGCTTGTGTCACCGGAAGCACTGGGTTTTACATTTTATTGCGTTGTAATTGATTCAATTTGAGTTTTGCCACACGCAGTTGTGGCTGTCGTATTAGACACTGCAGCTCTAGAGTGGTGAACGTTCCTCCCAAAATTCTGGTCCAGGACCGACTTCTAAAACAAAGGGATCTCCAAATCATGTTGACCTCATGCTTGTGCATTCCAGGAGCTGCCTTCCTGGTCAGCCTTCTTCCTCCCCTTCCTCGTCTGAGCAGCCCCGGGCCCGGCCACCGCTCTCCAAACACCCACCTGCTTCTGCTTCTGTTTGGTCCGGCCACATGGGCGTCCTGGGTACGGCTCTTCACACCGGGTGGTGCCCTCTGTGTCCCCCTCTTGTGCCTTCTGAGCTGTCTTCCGGCCTTAGCTCTTTTGGTTTCCAGTTCTTTCCCTGAAAGCCCCAAGCATCCTGGCTACTCAGTCATGCAGGCTCGCGGGTCGTCTTTCTGTGTCTTTGGAAAAGTGTAGCACAGGCCATGGAGCCGAGCGGGGTCGGCTTTGAGGACGCTCGCCCATGGAACCATAGTCGCTTCCTCTTCCGTGACGGGGCTTAGGTTTCAAAAGTGTATGAGGAAGAGAATTGATAATGCCTTCTTCCTACTTCTGAGGCAAAAAAATACAGACTGTTGTTTTCATAGCTCCATAAGCGGTACATGCTGGACGTTTGGAGCCACGAATGCGCACAGGAGAGCTACACGGCTGGCCTTGCGGCTCACGAAAATAAGCAGCTTGGCGATACGTGGGAGAGGATGACTTTTGTTTCCCCCGAGTGACCACATTGGCCTTTTACTTCTTACCGTCTAGAATCTGCGCGGCCACAGCCCCTCCTCCTCAGCGAGTATTATTGCCAACAATGTGCTTTTAACATGATCGCCTCCCAGCAGTAAACCAGGAAACTAGTTTTTGCATGAACCACTTGAAATAGTCTTCAAGCTTCTGGCACGGTTTTCAAAGGAAGCTTTTCTAACCAATTATTGGGAGGACTTTTGCTAATGTGAAAAAATGAATTCTCGTAAACAACAACACACTTGGCTCCCCACGGGTGCGTGCCCGGCTTCCGATTTTTGAAGACATCTACTTTTTGGAAAGCTGTTTTCGTCCCCATGAAGAAAGTCACACATGCACACAAAAAAAAATTAAAGTAATTTGCAAGCATGAAAAAGATTCATTTCTGCCATTTAATTACAGTGTTGCTCACTTTATTTCTGTTTAATTATACCTAATCGAGCCCAGCGGTGTTTGGCAGATATTAGCAAGCTCTAGCTTGTAATTTTTCTTTAAAAAACTCAGTTACAGATTTTCATAAACTGGAAGTTGGTGGAGGTGGGGGGGGGGGCGGGAACTGTCTTTGGTGTTGTTTTATTAAAGGAAATTAAAAAGCTGATTTCTAAATACCAGGCACATAAATCTAATTTGTCATATCCATTTGCATGCGCTAGACTTTCTCTACGAATAACTTCTTCTCGGTCCAGATTTGAGCTTTTAAAGTTCAAAGAACCAAAGTTAATAACTTACTGGCTTGCTTTCCAAGTGAATAGTGCTTTCGACCCGAGGCCCCCCGAATGTGCTTCCTGGCCAGTCGATGGTCTGTGAGCGTCTCCCCTCTGTCTGGGGAGCTGCTCCTGGAGCGTGTAGGTGGGATCCACTTGTGTTTTTGCTAAGTGCTGAATTTGCAGAGGGCGAAGAGAGAGAAGGGGATTTGAGGACTGTTTACTCTGAGTCGTTTTGCCACTGGAAAGCCACCAAATGTGGCTTAAAAATATTGGGCAGGGTGTCAGAGCTCCCGCTGCCGCCAGCTTGGGTGGAAATGGCCCAGCTGGACGCAGCCCTTCTCCTGCCTTGGAACCAAGATAAGGAAGCCGCTCACACACACACACACACATCCCACGCCGCCCACCTGCACCAGCCCACACGGTCTACGTGGCCTTACCACGTGGGACACTGCCGTGGCCTCTGTAGG
Source organism: Felis catus (assembly GCF_018350175.1). Classification (NCBI taxonomy): domain Eukaryota; kingdom Metazoa; phylum Chordata; class Mammalia; order Carnivora; family Felidae; genus Felis; species Felis catus. Next base: position 4,223,530 of record NC_058368.1, read on the forward strand.
CTAGCGCTGCCTACAATAAAGCAATAATGATACTACTAATGAAACAACAACAACTTAGGAAATGGTGCCTTCAACCATACTCGTTCATCCATTGTTTGGTCAGCAAACATTGCTGTGTTACTCACCGGCCTGGTATGCGTTGTTAAAGAAGAAGGTATTCCATGGCACTTTTTAAGGATGGCAAGGCAGGCTTTAGGGATGGAGGGGGACGGCCACAGTGGGATTTTACAGTGGAGGGGGGAGCCAGGGGGCTCCGTCCCCATGCAGCATGAGCTCACGGGAATGGATCGCCAAGGAGCAAGGGGCAGCGGGTAGAAGATCGCTGAGGGGAAGCAGCCGGGGGCAGGGGGGGCCTGGCCAACGCAAATGTAACAACTCTCTGCTGGAGATGATAAGCCAGGGTGACCGAGCTTCAAACGGAGGAGGAGGAACGTGAGCAGATGTTAAGGGTGGGTGGTTCTGGTGCAGCTGACGGAGCAGAGCATTTGCTAAGGCTGGATTTTGTAAGGAGGTACACAGATGGGCCCAGAGGAAGGTCAAGGATCCTGGCTGAAGTTTGGTCAGGCGAAGAAGCTTCATAAGTACCATGTACTCTGAGAGGCTCTGGGGAGAGAGTGGTGGAGGGAGGCGTCAGATACTGGGGATTGTTCTCTTACTGTAGAATTTGGGGAAATAGGTAGGACTCCTATAGCTGTGCTTTATTTATTTGTTTGTTTATTTATTTGCAATGTTTTTTTTTAATGGGTTATTCTTCACGTGTATATTTTCCCACCTCCAAGCTCATTAATAAAAAAGGTTCCCCAGGGACTCCGGGACATCGTAAGTATTTCTCCAAAGGTACCAAGTCGTAATTTCAAAACTAAAGACTCTAGGATTATGTTAAAGGCTAAACGCATTTCTACCACTGATATGAATGGCCAGACCGCGCACCATAAAAATAAAAGTCGTATCTCTAATGCGGACACCCAGGCTGATGACTAACGCCCCCACTCCCGTCCCGGTCCCCTCCCACGTATCCTCCCTCACCAAACACACATGTGGTCCTTCCAAGGAAATGGTGAGAGGGAGGGCTCTAGTTGTGACCTGGGAAGTTTCAGAGAACCACAGCAGGACAGAGGGGAAAGCCATAAAAACAGACTTCGCTCAGGAACTATCGCAATAGGGAAAGAGAGGCCTCAGTATGGAACTGGGCTCAATTCCAAATACAACATGAACAAGAGGGGATTTTAGCCAAGGGGCCAGGTGGGGGGCAGTGGACGGAAAATTCCTAAGAGGAAACATCAGGGGAAAGGGGATTGTGGCTAAAGCAGACCTAACGGGATTCTTGCTGAAGGCAGGCCAGGGTGGCCAGAGGGTGGAGGGGCAGGAAGCAATTTGACCAGGTGTGGAGGGTGAGCAGATAGGAGGGTAGGGGATTCTGGCTAACCAGGCACAGGAGCCTCAGACAACGGGCTCTTGAGCACAAGGCCCGAGGTTGGGGCCTAACTGGGAAGGCAGCTCCCAGGAGCCCGTGAAGGCTGCTCAGAAAGCTCAGCGGGGCCCCAGTCAGCACGGCCAGCTTACTCTCTTTTCTGAGGACTCTGTGTTTTCCCTCACCACAAACCCATTCCTACCATTTCTTTTCTCCCCAGCGGCAGTATACTAGCCTGCTGGGGAAAACCGCACGCCTAGGGGAGTTGCCCCCTTTCTACCCAAAAGTAATGGAGGGAAGGCCCAAAAGATGGCATGCTGTTGTCATCCGCGGCAGAGTTAGGCCACTGACCAGGGCCCGCGTACTTCAGCGGACGCCCACGGCTGCCCCCTCCGTCCTGGCACTTGGGGTGCAGGGTGAGTGGGCTCCAGCGGAATGGATTCAGCTGTAGCCGCACCATGGCGGGCTCTCCATAGGCAGACGCGGAGAGCTCTCCGAGACGCACCGAGGGGGGGAGACTGAAAAACTAGCTGCGGAAGAGCGTGTTAAAACACACGCACGCGGGGGCGCCTGGGTGGCTCGGTCGGTTAAGCGGCCGACTTCGGCTCAGGTCATGATCTCACGGTTCATGGGTTCGAGCCCCGCGTCGGGCTCTGTGCTGACAGCTCAGAGCCTGGAGCCTGTTTCGGATTCTGTGTCTCCCTGTCTCTGTGACCCTCCCCCGTTCATGCTGTATCTCTCTCTGTCTCAAAAATAAATAAACATTAAAAAAAAAAAATTAAAAAAACGCGCGCACGCGGAAGACATTGGGATGTTTCCGGGAGGTTCTCCCAAAAGCTGGTGGCAGTGTTTGCCTGTGTGGAGGGAACGGGACGTGAGACCAGGGATGGGAAGGAAGGTGCACTGTTTGATTTTTTTTTTTTAATACAAATCTTGTGTGCGGTGGAAGTTTTTCAGCATAAAAAGGGATGAAAAGACAGCAGAAACAGTCACTGGCCCTAGGGGAGTGGACACAGGGTTACAAAGGCACAGTCTCAGTGCTCTCTCAGCAGTGTTACTCTGGGTGGGAGGCTGGGGGGCCATTCTCTACGCCGGTTGGCCTTTTTCCTTTTTCTCTCGCTGGTTATTTATTGAACTTAATGGGAAAGGTTTCAAGGCATTTTAACCACCTACTTTTACTGAATGAAGTAAAAACATCAAAGTAGACATTTATATTGGGGGGTAATTTAATGTTTATATGCTGTTTACTTTATAGCCTGGATTTCAAATAATTGCAGGGTCTCTGTGTTTATGGTGCTTTAGAAATAAGACAATTAGCTCTAAAAGCGATTGCTGCCATGGACACCATGCTATCACTTAATTCCTGGGAAATATCTTCTCTGAATTTCTGGTTAATTCAAGATTTCTGGGTTTTTTGTTTTTTGGGTTTTTTTTAGTATAATTTATTGTCAAGTTAGCTAATGTACAGAGTATACAGTGTGCTCTTGGCTTTGGAAGTAGCTTCCCATGATTCATTGCTTCCATCCAACACCCAGTGCTCATCCCAACAAGTGCCCTCTTCAATGCCCGTCACCCATTTTCCCCGCCCCCCCATCAACCCTCACATTGTTCTCTGTATTTCAGTCTCTTATGGGTTTGCCTCCCTCTCTGTTTGAAACTGCTTTTCCCCTTCCCTTCCCCCATGGTCTTCTGTTAAGTTTCTCAAATTCCTCTCAAATACAGAACGATCGCTTCATAAGTTTCTTAGACCATCATGAAGTGCAAGCATGTTTTAAAAGTTTAAAAATAATATTAGGTCGGTGTTTTAATGTTGTCTTTCAAAAAATGACAAATACTTTAGAGAAAATATATTTTAAACTGAATTCCTTCAAATAATCAATCTCTGTATAAAGGTTCCTAGGAGACCATATGGTTCACTGTACCTGTTCAGTACATTTAGGTATTATTTTGTGATCAACCTCTCACCTAAATCTACTCCAAAATTACTATTGTTGCCAGTAAAACATGTAAAATCTAAGCAGAACTAGTAAATTAATATCCAGACAATGAAGGCAAAATCATGATGCATTAGGAGCCTGGCTTTGTTGTTTTTTTCTATATGTAATTTGGTCCAATATAGAATGGACTAGAAAGGAGCACCTGGCTGGCTCAGTCCCTGGGGCATGCGACTCTTGATGTTGGGTTCATCAGTTCAAGCCCCACACTGCGTAGAGATTACTTAAAAAATAAAATCTTGGGGTGCCTGGATGTCTCAGTAGGTTGAGCGGCCGACTTCGGCTCAGGTCACATTCTCGCGGTCTGTGAGTTCGAGCCCCGCGTTGGGCTCTGTGCCAACAGCTCAGAGCCTGGAGCCTGCTTGGGATTCCGCGTCTCCCTCTCTCTCTGCCCCTCCCCCATTCATGTTCTGTGTCTGTCTCAGAAATAAATAAGCATTAAAATTTTTTTTAAATAAAATCTTTAGAGTGGACCAAAAAAAAAGCTCCACAAAATCCTCATTCTATGAAGTATAACAACATGTAAATGACACACAATGGTATATGGCAGAAATACGGGGGTCAAAACCGTTCCCGTGTACCATTGTAAACTCTGGAATCCAGTCAGGACTCAAAAGTATTTGTTGTTTTTCAAAAGAGATGAGACCCGTCAAAACACCTACTTGTAGTTCTTTCAAGTTGGCGTCCACTTGGCTATCTGTCTAGTTCGTTTCTCAGGATGGAAGAGGAAGTGAACTGCTGGAGGCAGAGATACTGAGCAGGAGCAAGAATGATAGTTCACTGCCCGGCGGGGGAATTAAAACCGCAAACTGCCCACCCAGCGCACGCACTTGACCCAAGCAGGTGCGGCTAAATTGTATTCCACGTACCGTTGTTAAAAGACGGATAATTCCGTTTTAGACCTATTTTATTCAACGAAAATAATTTAGGTGGAAAGCGGTCTTTCTGGTAACCCGGCAAAACACTGGAGCCTGAAGGTCCCCAGTGGGGCTTTATCATACTTAAATCGGAACAGTTGGTTTGTTGGGCCGTAGAGAATCTAAAAGGGTATCATTTATCTGGTGAGCGCTCACCCTGTGCTCGATTTATAATTTACAGCTTGTCTATGTTTTTTTCCCTTTTATTCCTCAAAACAGCCCTGGAGGGCAGGCGAGTACTGACCCCCTCTCGCAGATGTAGCGACTGAGGGTCAGAGTTCCCCAAATAGCTTAGCTGATGAGTGGCAGCGTTGGCCTTCAAGCTCATGTGTCTTTGGCTCCATTGTCAGACACGCTTTTTCTTCCATATCAGCCTCGCTGGAAAAACGGCGTTTCACGTATTCCCAGCTGAGACACCTTCTTGTCTTTCTCATTTCTCTTTCCCTTTGTTTTGCCTCTTCTGCCCTCTTCCTTTTTCCTTTCTTTCTTTGTTGGGTTGTAACTTGTATATGAGACCCTTCCAGTCCCAGCCGCCTGGATCCAAGTGTGATTTTGAAACTTGGCTCTTGCGTGAACCTTTGACGTGGAGGTGCCGAACCTGTGGACAGCGAGGTCCCCACGCCCCTGCCCAAATGTCACACCTGCCACCCTTTGATCCCAGAAGATTGTGACAGGGCGGCTCCCATCTACACTGAAAGAGAGCCTTGGGATGCACTCGGCTCTCTCGGCAACTAACGTACTCGGCAAAAACCCACTTCTGCCCCCGTGCAGAAGCACAGCGCCCACGTACAAAGCACCAAAACCAGCAGGGACCTCCCTGCAAAGACCTAGTGTACCCCCCAAGAAATTCTTTTTGAATACGTATCTTTGTTGTTTTCCCGGTTGCCAGAGTCATAGATGCGTTTTGCCAAAGAGTAAATTATCAGAGAATTATGAAAATTCAAAACACCTCATAATTTCACTATCCCCCTCCCCCCGCCCAAAGATAATCTCTAGTGAATCCATTCTTCAAGTCAGATTGTTTTTTTCCTTCTGTCTGTGCCTTGGTTTAGGACACAAGGGATTAAGAAGGTTGTTGACCTTCTGCTTTCTTGGTCCCCTACCCTTTGTTGTGCATGTTCAGGGCTCACATGTGAAAGGCGAGCTGAGTAACTGAAATGAGGAAGGAACGTACTGCTCCTCTAAGACGTGAACGAGTTTATTAGCCAAAAATATTCTGAATATTTTATTCAGTAGCTTATTGAGTACAGGGACACTACCCTTTGTGTTCGTTTTGATTTCGTTTTTGACCGATAAATACCGCTTAGCTGACTGTGCATGTAACTACAGATCAAGGATTTTAGGCATGTAAGTTTTATAGGCAAATGGGCATTTTGAATGAGCGGGGATTTGCATTCTGCATCCAGAGTTTACAGGGGAGGGGGCCAAGAGATATTGGTGAGGCTCTTCTCTTCTGCTGCATTGAGCTGTGTTTGTGGGCTTGCTCGGTATGCTCTCCAGACGGAGAGAGAACGTACCCGACAGATCCCACAGTGTCGTGGTGTGGAATCTGATTCCGGAATTCAACTGGGTAGGTTCAAATCCTGCTTCTAACATTAGCTATGTCACCTGGGTTCAGGTACATACCTTCTGGGAAGCTCCCTACCCCCATTCATGAAATGGGAATAATGATGGTGGTTCCCTCATCGGGAAGAAGTACGAATTCATGAGATAATGTGCAGAGTAACCCAATCGATGTTATTGATTATTATTAACCAACTCAATGTCACTGAGTATAATAATTACACTAATTATTAATGCTTTTGTAAGAGACGGACACGTACTTCTCATTCTGTGTTATAACTTATTTTTAAAGCGACCGTGAACACGTGTCTACACCATTCTTCGTGTTGTTGCATCGTATTTGCATTACACGGCAGGCTATGATTTATTTGGTTCTGGACCTTGTGGAAATGAACCATGTGTGCTGCTCATCCTTGGACCTTTGGTGTCACACAGTTGAATCCAAACAAGAATTCCATATTCTTCTAAGAAATAGGAACCTTCCTACTATCACACAACCATAAACGGCTGAACATTTCAAGGTGCCCTCTTCTGGGTAGACCTTCCAGATCGTCAGCTTAGGAAATTTCTTACCTGGTTAGCCTCGGTTTGAAAATATCACTGTTGTTGTATGGAAACCAGTTTGACAATAAATTTCATAGTAAAAAATAAATAAATAAATGTATAAAAGTGGAAAAAAAAAAAACTATCACCGTTGCTATCAGAGTCCGTATTTCCTGCCCTGATAAGTGAGTAAGCGTCTGAGTTTTTCTCTGACTTCAGTTTCTGAACATGCACATGACTGGCTTAATTGGAGAAGAAGAAAGGGCTATAATTCTGCCATAAACTGGCCATAATGCAGCAGCGGGGGGTCCCGGAGGACCTTTCTTATGCAAATGCTCGTGGCTTCTTGAATAAAGTGGATGACTAAGAATACTTAATGCAGTAAGAGAGATGATTAGCAGCGGGAGACACATTTGAACTTGCCGGAAGAGCTGCCTTTGTGTCCAGGAAAACCCACTCCGTAGTTATTAGACCAGCTCTTCCTTTTATCCCCGCCGTCTTTTTCGTCTTTTCCGTCTTTTTCACGCTTGTGACGTCTGAATAGCGTTCTGGTACTTGTGAATCCCTGCAGGAATGTGGCTTTGGCTACGGGGAGGATGCCCGGTGCCTGACCTGCCGGCCGCACCGGTTCAAGGAGGACTGGGGCTTTCAGAAATGCAAGCCGTGCCTGGAGTGCGCGGTGGTGAACCGCTTCCAGAAGGCCAACTGCTCTGTCACCAGCGACGCCGTCTGCGGGGACTGCTTGCCAGGGTAGGTTGCACGATTTCTTTGCCTCGTAATTATTGGCTTAAGTTTTTTAAGGCTTTTTTTAATGTTTGTTTATTTTTGAGAGAGAGAGAGAGTGCAAGCACAAACAGGAGAGGTGCAGAGAGGAGGTGGGGGGGGAGGGGACAGAGGATCCCAAACGGGCTCTGAGCTGTCAGCACAGAGCCCGACGCAGGGCTCGAACTCACGAACCATGAGATCATGCCCTGAGCGGAAGTCAGACGCTTACCCCGACTGAGCCACCCAGGCCTCCCTGGATTATTTTTAAGCGGGCTTTTCCCTTGTTCCCTCCCAAGTGTGAACCCACACCGATGGGAAGCGGAACACATTTGTCGCATGGTCGTGACTCCATCCTTGCCCACTGTGCACTGTGGCAGGCGCTGGTTATAAACAAAGTGAATAAGCACACTAACAAAGGATTAGCGTCGCGAGACCCTAAAGCGTTCCCTATAAATCGATGAAAAAGAAAATGTGGACAAGTGGACAAACGAGCGGACGGGCAGTTCACAAAAGAGGAAACACGTGTGGCCTGTGATCAGATGGCGATGCTCATCCTCGTTCGTGATCAGAGAGATGCGAATCACAGGTGTTCGCTCATTTCCGCGGGTTTTTGTGAAGCGGCTTTGGGGGAAGCGAGGCGTTGCTGAGGTACAGAGGCCGAGCGCCCTACCCGCGTGAAGCTCGTGTCCTAATAAGGGATTTAGAAAGGGCCAAACAGTAAATAACACAGAAGTGAGTTCTGTTGTAGGAGAGGAACCTGGAGCGGGTGAGGCGAACCAGCCGTGCCCGGGGTGGGTGATCAGGGCAGGGGGCTGTGAGCAAGACTCAGAGCAGCTGTGTTGGGGAGGGGCACTGCTGCGGACACGGGATGCGGAGACAGGCCCTGTCGTGGACATGACCCTGGAGTTCGGGCCCCCGAGGAGTCTAGGCTCGAGGTCGCTGCAGAGGCGCGGCTCTCGCTGGACGTAGCGAGAGCACGCCACAGGTCACCGAAAGGCACCGTGGCTCTTGCTGAGGTCAGAGGGGAAGACAGACCTGTGGGCCTGAAGGGCAGAAACGGGGTAGGAAAGAGCCTTACGGGCTACGTGTGATGCTACGCGATGATTCAGCATCTGAACCGGTGCAAATTGTAATTGTGTAACACCGGAAACACGGGCAGTGGAAGGATAACCAGCTCGTGGCCTCCACCCAAATGAAAATCTTTTGTGCTCCAAAGGACATCATCAAGAAAACGAAAAGACAACCCGCAGAATTAGAGAAACTATTTGTAAATCATATAGGTGACTAGGGACTGTCTCATCTAGAATACGTAAAGAACTCTTACAACTCACTCATGAAAAGACCAATAACCCAATTAAAATATGGGTGAAGGATCTGAATAGACATTTCTCCAAAGAAGACATTCAGGCAGCCAGTAAGCACATGAAAAGATGCTCAGTGTCAGGGAAATGCAAATTAAAGCCACATACTTCAAGCCCACTAGAATGGCTGCGACCAAAAAGACAATGACAATGTTGGTGAGAAGAAACCGGAACGGTCATCCACACCCGTCCTTTCTCGATAGAGACAGAAATTCAATTAGTGGTTTCCTGGGGCTGGTGGCTGGGGAGCATGGGGAGGAGTGAGGGGTGACCACTCAAGGGTACAGGCTTTCTTTTTTTGGTGTGATGAAAATGTCTAACACCGGTCATTCCAATGGTTGCATGCCTCTGTGAGGACACTCAAGACCATTTAATTGTGTACTTCACGTGGGTGGATTATAAGCTATGTGAATCAGGTATCAGTAAATCTGCCATTAAAAAAAAAAGGAATGGTCTATAATCTCAGACGATGCTGATACCTATGAATATCATCAGCCGGAGTTCTGACCTTGTGCAAATCTGATTGAGGAACACAAACCCAACGTCTGACGCGTCTCCGTTGTTCCTCTTCTACGAGTCTGATAAAAGCACGTGGGTGCCCTTCATCTTTGGGGCAGGGAGAAGAGGTCCTGAGGAGATTCAGGGGGCAGCGGGAGTGCGGTAAAGCACAGGACCCAGGGTCTCGGTTTTTACAAAGAAGGAGCCCACAGGGATATGCCGTAGAGTCTGAGACAGGACGCACTCTCCCCAGGACCTCCCACCAGAAGTGCTTCCTCATGCTTAACCTCATTCGTTGTCACCTGAACCCGCTGGCTTAGCTTCTGTAATGTTTGCTCGTTTTTTAAGTAAATGCTTAGATGTGGGAAAGTCAGATACAAGGGAGTAGACATTTGAATGATGTTTCATAGTTTATTTATATGATTAGTTTAAAATTACATCCTTTCTAAGCCAGCATGAATGTATGAGGCAGGCAATAATTATATAGTGACTTTAACCCAGGCTTTCCAGAGTGTTTTAAAGTGCTCACCCAGGTTGACTCTATTTGTGTGAAGAAGGTAAACAGTTGGAACCCGTTTTATAGATAGGAAAACTGAGGCAGAAAGAAAATAAGCAAATGGCATATTGCTCTCAGAAAAATGATGCCGGGGCGCCTGGGTGGCTCAGTCGGTTGAGCGTCCGACTTTGGCTCAGGTCATGATCTCACTGTTCCCGGGTTTGAGCCCTGCATCGGGCTCTGGGCTGACAGCTCAGAGCCTGGAGCCTGCTTTGGATTCTGTGTCTCCCTCTCTCTCTGCCCCTCCCCCACTCACACTCTATCTCTTTCAAAAATAAACATTAAAAAAAAATGTTTTTAAGAAAAGGAATAAAAAGCAATAATTTTAAGAAAAAAAAAGAGTCCTCTGCTGTCCTAAGGCTCAGCCCCAGTAGGACAGCAGCTGCCTTTTCCCCACAAGCAGTAGGGCGTGGAAATAGTGTGTCCCCTGTGCCTCGGTGTGAGTGATTGGAGCCTCAGTGCCCTTGTTCCCAAATGTGTCCAACGACTTCAGGCCAGTTCCTTAATTTCTCTGACACCTGTTCTTCTCACCTGTACGTTGTCATCTGATAATACCGACCTGCAGCATCGCTGGAAGGATCGAGGATACACTGCATGTAAAGCGCCCAGCAGAGTGCCTGGCCCCTAGTAAGCAGTAAATACATATCTGACATCCTCACCAATTGGTGTTACTAGAAGCCAGTGAAAGCTTTATTTACCTGACTGCTTCTTTTTTGGTTTTTTTGTGAGGTGTTTTTAGAGTGTGGCCAGTGGGCCTGCAGCCACCTTCTCTGTCTCCCGTGTTCCCATCCCTTCTCTGCCAAGGGGACATGGGCCCCCGCCTGGAAGGATAACCCAGCCCCTACCAGTTCTTTGCTGCTTCTCGTGACGACGATAGCTGACGTTTATTGAGCATTTATGATGAGTTGAGCACTGTGTGCAGGTTAGCTTATTTAATCATCAAAACCACTCCGTAAACCAGGGATTAATATCAAACCCCCTTTACCAAGGGAAGATTGATCCTTGGAGGGGATAAATGACACGCCCAAGGTCACCCCGCTTGTCATGCTGCTGCTGAGCCCCTATGCCTAACCACATGTCTGGTGTCACAGGGAGCCCTCCCCTGGAGCCTCTGTGACTGAGGCTAACCATGCGGCCTGCCACAGCCCTTCTGTGCCCCAGCCCCAGTACACCCTGGTGCCCCGCCAGCCTCCTTGCTCCTGGAAGCTGCCTGAATTGCCTTGGTGGGCTCTCTCATCTTCACATGGGGCCCCCCTTGCCCATTCTCAGAGTATGGGCAGAGTATCCAGCGTGAGATCACTAAGCACCGCACTGTTCTTGGCCCTGACCCTGATGGTTCATCTCCTCGTAGGTATTTGTTCGCTTTCAAGGGGCCCTTGCTGTCAGTTGCTAAGGAACATAAACAGTAGGCTGTCCGTCGGTATGAAGCTGGGTGCCGGTGAGAGAATGGGAGAGAACAGAGTGGTCATCCAGTACGTAGAACATCCACTGCAGAACGTTTGACCGTGGCCTGACTGTAATACACAGGACATGGTGACTGCCTTCCGGGCTGTATTGAGCGAGCTCAGCATAAAACGAGAGCTGGACTGTGGTGTGTCTTTTTCCCTGCAGAAATGCTTTCATTGATTGAACAGTTGACGGTTTACAACCAGGTTTTCTTAAAATGGCCCTTTTCAAACATGGCGTTCGTCAGGCAAACTGGTGTTATTTGGATTGAGTTCAATTAAAAATTCTTTTCGAATTCAGTGTTGGAGAAAGTTTTGGGTCTAAAAGATGCATTTACTGTGATTAGGTAAAATCCAGCATGATTTCCTTTTTCTGTGTGCATTAGCCATGTGAACGCCCAGCGTAAAATTCGAAGTTCCCCTATGGATCCCAGTTTAGCCAAACACCTGTATATGTCCTGATCCCTTTTATTTCATTTTATTTTTCAAGTTTTTTATATGTTTTTAATTTATTTTTGAGACAGAGACAGAGCATGAGCAGGGGAGGGGCAGAGAGAGAGGGAGACACAGAATCCGAAGCAGGCTCCAGGCTCTGAGCCATCAGCCCAGAGCCCGACGCGGGGCTTGAACTCACGGACCGCGAGATCGTGACCTGAGCCGAAGTCGGACGCTCAACCGACTGAGCCACCCAGGCGCCCCTCATTTTATTTTTTAAAATTTGTGTCCTTTCTCACTTGGTCAGAAAGCAGAGTTACCAGTGTTTCTGTGTCCCCAAAACCATGGCAGTCTAAGCAAGAGAAGGTAAAATATTTTTTAAAGATTGATACGTTTCTTTATCCACTTAATACTTTCAGTTACATATTTTTTAAAGATTTTTATTTATTTTTTTTTAATTTTTTTTTCAACGTTTATTTATTTATTTGGGACAGAGAGAGACAGAGCATGAACGGGGGAGGGGCAGAGAGAGAGGGAGACACAGAATCGGAAACAGGCTCCAGGCTCTGAGCCATCAGCCCAGAGCCTGACGCGGGGCTCGAACTCCCGGACCGTGAGATCGTGACCTGGCTGAAGTCGGACGCTTAACCGACTGCGCCACCCAGGTGCCCCAAAGATTTTTATTTTTATTAAATGCTTATTTATTTTGAGAGACAGAGAGAGGAAGAGAGAGAATCCCAAGCAGGCTTCACGCTGTCAGCACAGAACCCACGTCGGGGCTCAGACTTACAAACCATGAGATCATGACCTCAGCCGAAATCAAGAGTCGGACGCTCAACTGACTGAGCCACCCAGGTGCCCCTTCAGTTACATAGGAAAACTCTAATTTCTATACCTTCATCTTCAAATTGGAGGATAATTTTGAGGCAACTTTTCTAACAATTAAAAGCACAATGTCTGTGATGGCGAGTACATAACTGGTAGTTTAGTAACTACTCGTTTTTAGAATTCTGAATTAATCGCACTTTGTACTAAACAGAAAAAAAGGAGAGTCGGTGGATGGTTTTAAACATTTTGTTACACTTTTTTTTAGTTGAAAAGTTAAATTAGAATTAAAAATTAAGTTTAAAAAATCTTAGATTCTGCCATTACGCCATTGGAATAAAGAAGCTGGCAGGGCAGATTCTGAATGCTTTGCTGTAATCTCCGTGCAGCTGCGGATAGGTGCTGTGGGTCACGTCCAAGCATCATCTGTCCGTGGGTGCAGCGGTTACATACGTGGGAGCCTCATGAATTGGTGTGTCCACTCCACCTCATTTCTAGTCAGCTTTTCAAGCTATTTCTGCTTAGTGTTTAATGGTCATTTAAACATGATGTGATTGGGGTGCCTGGGTGGCTCAGTCTGTTGAGCATCCAATTTTGGCTCATGTCACGATCTCACAGTTCATGAGTTCGAGCCCCACGTCGGGCTCTGTGCCGACAGCTCGGAGCCTGGAGCCTGCTTCGGATTCTGTCTCCCTCTCTCTCTGCCCCTCCCCTGCTCACGGTCTGTGTCTCTCCCTCTCAAAAATAAATAAACGTTAAAAAATTAAAAAAAAAAAACATGGTGTGATTTGCTCACCTTCTAGTTTCGTCTCCATAATGGCCCTCAAACTCATAACATATTTTCATCAGTATATTTTGGCAAATATATGTGGTTCATTTGTTAGGGAAAGCTCAGACCTCAAAAGCGTTTTGTCACGAGGAGAGGTCCTTGTTTTAAAAACATTTAATGGCATCTGCATTGGATTCTCCATGCTTTCCATTTCCTTAGTTTTTAAGAAGTTTTAAAATGTGTGTTTCAGTATCAAAATGCGATGCTGAAAATGTTGGGTGTAACATTTTTTTATTTCACTTTCTGTTCTGCTTATTTACAAAAATGAGTTTTCACATGTAAAACTATTTTAGACTGTGTCGATGTTTACTTGTAATTTGGCAGATTTTCTGGCCGAGAGGATAAATAATAGTAGTCTGCATATATTACAATGTTTAGTGAGAAATACATCTGTAATAATGACGTCTTACATTACGCTACGGTTTTTGCCTTACTTCACAAATTTTTATGCATTTTTGGTTGTGAAAAATAACATAAGGTTTATCGTCTTAACCATTTTTAAGTGTATAGGTTACTAGTGTTAAGTACATTTACGTTGTTTGGAACAGATCTCTAGAACATTTTCATCTTCCCAAACTGAAACTCTATACCCAGTAAACAACAACCTATCCCCCTTTCCTGCTCCCTTCGGCCCCTGGTAATCACTGTTTATATGAATTTGATTACATACCTAATCTGAGTGGAATCATGTAGTCTTTCTCCTTTTGTGACTGGTTTGTTTCACTTAACATAACGTCCTTAAGATTCATCCGTGTTCTAGGAGGGACTGGGACAGGATTTCCTTCCTTTCATGCTTTTTTTTTTTTTTTTTAAATTAGAGCAGGTCTGTTCTTTTTAAAAAAAATTTTTTTTAAGTTTATTCATTTGTTTTGAAAGAGATGGAGACAGCATGAGTGGGGGCAGGGCAGAGAGAGAGAGAGGGAGGGACAGAATCCCACACGTGCTGCCAGCACAGAGCCTGATGTGGGGCTGGAACTCACGAAACCGTGAGATCAGATCGTGACCTCAGCCGAAACCAAGAGCCAGATGCTTAACTGACTGAGCCGCCCAGGCACCCCCAGGATTTCCTTCCTTTTCAAGGCTGGATAATATTCCATTATATGGCTATGCCTCATTTTGTTTACCCCTCCATTTGCCCCGTGGATATTTGGACCTGCACCTTTTGGCTGTTGTGAATAGTGATGCTAGGAATAAGGGTGCAAATATCTCATCTACACCCTGCCTTCCGTTCTCTTGGAATCAACCCAGTAGTGGAATTGCTGGATCATATGGCCGTTGTGTTTTTCGTGTTTTGAGGAACCTCCTTCCCGATCTCCGTAGCACCATCTCACTTTCCCACCAACAGTGCACAGCGCTTCCAATTCCCCTCCGAAGCCTCCCCACACTCGATGGTTTCTGTGTTGCTTTGGTTTGCTTTTCAGTAGCCGTCCTGATGGGTGTGAAGTGATACTTCATTGTGGTTTTGAAGTGCATTTTCCTGATGAGGAGTGATGTTGGCTGTCGGCCGTCTTTTCATGTGCTTATTGGCCATTTGTATACCATCTCTGCAGAAATGTCTCTTCAAGTCCTTTGCCCATCTTTTAATCAGGTTATTTGATTTTTGTTGTTGAGTGAATATCCTAGACATCAACTCCTTACCAAATACAGGATTTGCAAAGATTTTCTCCCCTAGTGCAGGTTCATTTTTCACTCCGTTGATTGTCGATTGTATCCTTGTTTTTTTTTTAATCCTGTAAAAGAAGATTATTATTTTATTATCATTTAAAACTTTTTTTTTGATGTGACCTACTTGGTTTTAACCAGTTTATTGAGGTATAATTGACAATTAAAAAGCTGTACGTATTTAATGTATACAACTTGATGAGTTTGGGGATAAGTATACATTGATTGTGTCCTTTGATGCAGAAAATTTCACGCAGCCCAGGGTATCAGTTTTTGCTTTTGTTGCCTATTTCACATATGCCTTTTGATTGCATTTTGACGTCACATGCAAGAAATCATTGCCAAATTCAAAGTCATGAAGTTTTTCTCCTGTTTTCTTTTAGGAGTTTTATAGTTTTGGGTCTTATGTTTAGGTTTTTAATTCATTTTGAATTAGTTTTTGTATAGGGTGTTAGACAAGGTTCCAACTTTTGCATGTGGATATCCAGTTTTCCCAGCACCATTTGTTGAAGACCTGTCTCCGTTTAGGTGGCCTTGGTACTCTTGCTGAAGATCATTTGACCCTATATGTGAGAGTTTATTTCTGGGCTGTCTTGTTCCATTGGTCTACGTGTCTTGTCTTTGTACCAGTATTGATTATTGTAGCTGTAATTGGCTATTGTACTGTATTGTATGTGGTACGCTGTGTTGTGTATTGCACTCTATTGATTATTATAGCTTTGTAATATGTTTCAATATCAGGAAGTGTTACTCCTCCACCTTTGTTCTTTGACTATTGCTTTGTGCATCACAAAATAGATTTTTTAATTAAAACCAGGTGGGAAGTCACCATATTACAATATGGACATATTTTCATAGTCAAATGAAAATGGAAGGTTAGGCAAACACTGAATGTACCTTAGCATTTGAGGTAATTTACCTGCTTTTAAAGAAAAATTTTGCAGGGGCGCCTGGGTGGCTCAGTCGGTTGAGCGTCGGACTTCAGCTCAGGTCACGATCTCGCGGTCCATGAGTTCGAGCCCCGCGTCAGGCTCTGTGCTGACAGCTCAGAGCCTGGAGCCTATTTCAGATTCTATGTCTCCCTCTCTCCCTGACCCTCCCCCGTTCATGCTCTGTCTGTCTCTGTCTCAAAAATAAATAAATGTTAAAAAAAAATTTTTTTAAGAAAAATTTTGCTTCAACCATAAATCATACAGATTTGCTACTACAATATCCAATTTCATAAAATAATTTCATCTGTCTTGCTCTTTATAAACTTGATCTGTAAATTGATTCTCCAAATCACTATTTTGTCATAGAAAAAAATATATTTTGAAATACATTTACAAGTAATCACTGTTTTCTTAAAATTTTCAAATGTTTATTTGTTTTTTGAGAGAAAGAGACAGAGTGTGAGCGAGGGAGGGGCAGAGAGAGAGGGACACAGAATCCGAAGCCGGCTCCAGGCTCCGGGCTGTTGGCACAGAGCTGGACGCAGGGCTCGAACTCACGGAGTGTGAGATCATGACCCGAGCCGAAGTTGGCTGCTTAACCGACTGAGCCACCCAGGCGCCCCTAAATAATCACTGTTAATATTTGGCATATAATATGCTTCCACATTTTTTCAGTGCAAATACATGTATGTAAATTATTTTAGCTGCTTTGGTAAAAAAAAAAATCTAAAAGGATCTATACCAGAGTGTGTGTTCGTACAAAATAGAATTATGTTATTCGCCTTTCTTTTTTTCACCTACTGATATTTCATGAGTTAAAAAAAATATGTATACTAGATCTACGTCGTATTCCACTGCCTCGGGACTACCGTGGCTAGTCATATCGACTGTTATGTACTGAAAGCGTGCCTAACTGGGTTTTTTCTTTTATAAATAATAACACGATTGTATTGTTGTAAATACCGCGTCACCCACTTGGTTGTTTCTTTAGGAAAAATTTCAAAAAAATGAACCTCCTGGTTAAAGGATATATAAACTATTTTATTGGGTTCTGATGGCGTATCGCTAAACTGCCCTTCTACAAGTGGCCTTTATGATGCCACTGGCATCCAGACATGTGCTATTTTGTCTGTACTCACTAGTGTTCTGAGTAAAAATGGTACATTTTCACTGCAGTGTGCATTTACTTGATTAGTTTCACAGGGTCTAACATTTCAATGTTAAATTTTTTTAACATTTAATTGCATCATGCTTTTTAGTTTTCACTGAAAGTTTTAAATTATGAAATGTTCTTCTTTTTGGGAGTTAATGTTCTTTGCCTGTTTCTATTACAGACTGAAATTACAGACAATGCTATGATTAGGACTATTTTTCAGGGTTATTTTGCCCATTAACTATGTTGATGGTGCTTTATTTCTTTTTGCTCTTCAGCAGTATTTTGTGTGTGTGTGTGTGTGTGTGTGTGTGTGTGTGTGTGTGCGCGCGCGCGCGCGCGTTTGTGTATGTGTGTGTGGTAAAAGCTGTTATCTCTTCCATTCCAGCTCCTGGGTTTCTTGTCATGCCTACAAAAATAACCCCGTATGAAAGTTGCATAAGTATCTCCCTACATTTTTCCATTGCATTTATGGTTTGCTTGGCTCTTTAGGGGCTCTGAATTTCGGGTGTTTAAAAACTAGCACTTGATTTACGAGGGGTTTTGTCGTTTAAGTTACAATAGAATTGCAAAAGGCCACTGATTTCCTATTCCCTCACCAGCACGACCATCTCAATATAGAGGGGCTGAGTAGAATTTACAATGTCTAGTGGAATTGATATTTCTTAAATGTTCACCGCATCTAAGGATGTGTCTGTCTAAGATACTGCTATGTTTAAGCCTTTGAATTGCTTTTTTAAAAAAGTAGAACTGGTAATTTGTAAATTATCATGAATCTGTTAGCTGCAACTTGGAGCTTAGAAGGAAGAGCTAATGAGGATTATTTTTGTTTCTCTTCTAGATTTTATAGGAAGACAAAACTCGTCGGTTTTCAAGACATGGAGTGTGTACCTTGCGGGGACCCGCCACCCCCTTACGAGCCACACTGTGAGTGAACTCCAAAGGCTTTTAGAAACCTTTCTATGGTTAGCAAATGGAGCACAGTCTTTCTCTACGGTGGGGCTCATAATGCGCATTCTTTTGTCAAGCCTCCAGCAAGATATAAAGTCCTTTTGTTGTGCGCCCCAGTCAGCCAACTGTGTCCCTTGGTTTGACTCTCAGAGGGAAATACAGACACTTTGCTGCCTCTTGTTTCATTCTAACTCTTATCTTCATTCTGGATATGGAACTCGGGCAACTCCAATTAACTAGGTGATCCAAATCCTAATGCGTAAGGTCTTTGCCTTGGCCCCACGAATTCCTGTGTTTTCCCTTCTTAGTCCCCAGGCACTGTCATGTGGCCACTTCCCTGCCTTCCCAGAGACATTCCTGTCCATGATTCACCACCCTCATTAATATATCATTAAGTTAAATACTGGCTCCTTTCATTCACTCCTTCATTTTTCTCATTTCACAGATAAATAGAAAACCCATTGCATGGCAGAAATACAACTATGAATGAGAAATTTTTGCCTTTTCTTCTCTGTATTAACATGGATCTTTTTCTATCATATTTTCCCCTTTGATATAAAAAATATTTGTTAGCAGTTCTCAGTTTGCATTGATTTTGAATAGGAAGGAGAGTGGCTCCTGGCTTTTCTTAATCCCACATACAGATCTGGCCAGTGGAAACTCACAGGTGATGGGCCAGGAAAGAAATCAGCAGATGGGCTCCCCCCCCCCCCCCCCCCCCCCCCCGGGCGGGCGGGCTCAAGGCTTGTCTTTGCTGAGCAGGCCTCTAGGGGGTTGTGCTTCCGTGTCCAGGAGGGAGAGGGTGGGAGGTGTTGATCCTGTGTGTAGGTCGCTCATGCCTTTCTGGGGAGCATTGGTAATAGACATGTATATATTTGGGGTCTCTTTGATGTGTTCTTGCTTCTTCTGTGACAAAAGCACCCTCTGAACTAACTGAAAGTGACTGTATTACTGATAAGGCCACATAGTGCTTGTGTTTTCAAGAATGTCACGTAATTTGCAATCCATATTATTACGTCCTTTACCGAAATGCATTACTTTCTATTCTTTGTTTAATGTAGTAGAAAGGCAAAAAAAAAAGGGGGGGGGGATTCTGAGCTTTACAGAAATGCATATTGGCCCTGTTTTTATAATATACAAACATTGGCCAAATAATTCATTGCATTTAACAAATGCAGTTTTGACTGTTATGTTTCAGCCATAATAGGGAAACCGTTGTTTTCCTTAACTTTCCCGCTGCCCTATCACCAGCCTAAATTTATCGATGAGGACACCAGGTCCAGAAAGAAGAATAATTTTTCATGGTTGGCTGGGAAACAGTGGAGACACAATTCAGACCCTAATCTGTCTGTCTAATGTCAAACGTTGTGTCCTTACCACCACACTCTGCTGTCTCCCTAAGAAAAACAAACATGTAATCTACGACATGTTGACTTTTTGTGTGCTTTAATATTCATCATTTAAACCAAAACTCTAAAAACCTAATGTAGAGGAGATGCTTTATGCTACACAGCCCGTAAAAGGACATGTCCTCTTGCCAATTAAAACAGGGCGGCGACCTGGTCATGCCTGTGGGTCAGCTCAGCCATCATTTTGCCCAGAAGGCAAATTAAGATCATGTATTTCATCCCAAAGTACCATTAAAAGATTTAGTAAAGTAACTGCTATTGCCCAGTTTAGAGTTGGAAAGTACTTGGGTTATTTTTTCTCTTTAATTTACTCGGTTTAAATTTAATATGATCTGGTCATAAGTCTGAGGCATTGGAATTTTTTGCCTTTGGGAATCTGGCTAAGCTCGGACATCATAAATTAGACTTGCAACATAGTTTTCACATTTAACTTCTAATGTGTTGTAAAGTCCTGAGTAAGTTACAATTTGAAGAGAAAGTTAACTGGTTTAATGTATGTGTACAGATCTATTCCTCCATAAATGCCACTTTTTAGAAAGCAAGGAAAAACAAGTTATTTTTCTAAGTGGGAAATGCCGTGTGCAAGGTAATAGCCTTCCAAATCATGAAACAATGGTCTGGTGGTCTTGAGTGAGTGTTAATCCTTATCTCTGTAAAGGAAGGTTTGCTGCCTTTGGCACAGTTCTTGGGAATAATTCCAGGGCGCACACAACTAATCTCCTCAGAAGAGATCTTGAAGTTTTTTGGGGGGTTTCTGTAAGGTACCTTATGTTTTCGTTTTTTCTACTTTGGGTGTTTCAACTCATCCACAAAGAACTACTTCTCTGGTGATTTTTTTTTCCTGCTGAAGAGTTCCTGTTTTATTTAGAGTCAGCTGTAAGAAAGTGGCACCACTCAAGCCGCCTCAAATAATGGGGTTTGTTTTGAGTCTCTACGTGGTAGTGAGAGGCTGGAACTTCCCTGAACTTGGGGCCTGGGGCAGCGCTGGAGTGTGGGAGCTGTCGCCCCCCTGTGGCAGGAGGCTGTGAGTTCTGCCCTGGGTTCTGGTCAGCACCACCATGGTTTCTCAGCCAGTGGGGACTCTGTTTATGTCTCCTCATTTCCCTCCATGCTTCCAAGGGGCTGCTTCGGTCTGTACTTTCGGTCTGTACTTTCGGGTCTGTACTGATTGGCCAAGTGAAATACCATTGTCCTGTGAGACAGAGCCTTGTTCATTTAGCTGTTGAACAAATATCTGAGCGCCCAATGGGAGCCAGGCCCACGATGATGGACCAGTAGACCCCGATTCTTATTGGAGCTTATGGTATAGTGGGAGGAGTTGTCAACTGACTACCCCACATGCAACAGTATTCACATCCTACCCACATGGCTGCAAAAGTGTGACGGGCCGGTCCTGTGCCTGGAGGGATCTGTGGTGCTCTAAGAATGTATAGTGGATAGGGGCGCCTGGGTGGCGCAGTCGGTTAAGCGTCCGACTTCAGCCAGGTCACGATCTCGCGGTCCGTGAGTTCGAGCCCCGTGTCAGGCTCTGGGCTGATGGCTCAGAGCCTGGAGCCTGTTTCCCATTCTGTGTCTCCCTCTCTCTCTGCCCCTCCCCCGTTCATGCTCTGTCTCTCTCTGTCCCAAAAATAAATAAACGTTGAAAAAAAAAATTAAAAAAAAAAAAAAAAAGAATGTGTAGCGGATAATGATGTAGGAACATTAGGGACGACTTTACAGAGCTATGACTTTCAAGCTGTGATCTAAAGGGTCGGTTAGAGGAGGATGAGCCAGGGAAGTCAGAAGAAACCAGGAGAGTATGTAGAGTCCCGCAGCCATTGGATGCTGTGTGCGAGTCGAGTCGGTTGACACTGGAAATGACCCTGGAGGTCTGTGGTGACATCGACATCACCGTCTTAGTGA
Source organism: Felis catus (assembly GCF_018350175.1). Taxonomy (NCBI): domain Eukaryota; kingdom Metazoa; phylum Chordata; class Mammalia; order Carnivora; family Felidae; genus Felis; species Felis catus. Next base: position 4,244,681 of record NC_058368.1, read on the forward strand.
GTAATGGAGATGCAACCAGGTGATAATGAAACGAGGGGAGGAGTCGAGACAGTTCTGGACAACTGTGCAGAGGTTTGCCTGCGAAGGTGACACGGGAGTGTGCCGCCAGTGAAGGGTTCTGTTTAATTTTGTTCCTTAGGTGAGCAACACATTTGCTTGTTTGCAGGTTGAAGGGAAAGGTTGAGAGAGGTTGACTATTTTATATGAGAAAAGACTGGAATGAGCAGTCGCATAAGGGCTGCTGGAAGAGGACCCTGAAGCATAATGGTTGGGTTGGCCCTCTCTGGAAGGAGGGAGTGCTCCCTGCTCTAACGAGAGAAGAGGGGAGCGGGGGCAGTGACCATGGACTTCTGCCTTCGGTGGCAGGAGGTGGGGGGCGGGGGCTCATAGACTTGGCTTCTGTGTGTGTGAAGTAGGAGGCACTGTTTCCTGCCAAGTCAGGCAGGAGCCAGGGAACTCAGAGGCTGGAAAAGCACAGGTCTTTGAAGTTCTCATTACGGAGTGTGGGAGGGAAGTCGATCGGAGAAAACAGTGGCTTTCCCGGTGGCACCAAGAGTCCAGATGAAGTTCGCGGTCATAGCAGGGCATTGTTTGCTTCTCCCGTGACGTCTGTAGATGCTTCTGCTACAGGGGTGACTCAGGCCACCTCTGAAGGTGCCCCAGAACATACGTAAGTGGTGCCCTAAATGTGCAGCTTATAGCAAGCTACAAATAAGTCTTGAAAATACAGTCCATATTAGTAACACAAGAGTACTTTGAAATAAATGTTAAGTACATTTTCTTATATTGATGTAATACCTGAAGCATACCAAAGTAACGACTTAACAGAAACGCAAGACTGAAAACTTCCCACGTTTCTGTCAACCACGTTTTCTTTATTCATCCATCAGTGGACACTTAAGTTGTTTCCTGTCTTGGCTATCATAAATAATGCTGCAGCGAACATGGGGTGCAGATATCTTTTTGACTTGGTGTTTTCATTTTCTTCAGATAAATACCCAGAAGTGGAATTGCTCAGTCGTATGGTAGTCCTATTTTTAATTTTTTTTTTTTTTCGGAACCTCCATACTATTTTCTACAAACTGGCTGCACCAGTTTGCATTCCCACCAACAGTGCCAAGGGTTCCCCTTTCTCCACATCCTTGCCAACATTTGTTATTTTTTGTCTGATAGTAGCCATTCTAACAAGTGTGAGGTGATATCTCATTGTGATTTTGATGATGAGTGATGTTGAGTTCGTGTACCTGTTCATGAGTGATGATGAGTTCATGTACCTGTTGGCCATCTGTATGTCTTCTTTGGAAAAGGTCTATTTAGACCCCTTGCCCATCTTTTAATCAGATTTCCTTTTGCTATTGAGTTCTGTGAGTTCTTTATATATGTTGTATATTAACCCCTTGGGATATATGATGTTTCTATCTTCTCCCATTCAGTAGGTTGCTTGTTCACTTTGTCGATGGTTTCCTTTGGTGTGCAGAAATTTTTTAGTTTGATGTAGACCCACTCGTTTATTTCTGCTTTTGTTGCCGTTGCTTTCGGTGTCAGATCCCAAAAATCATCACCAAGAACTGATGTCAAGGAGTTTACTGCCTCTTTTCTTTTCTAGGAATTTTATGGATTCAGGTCTTACATTTAAGTTTTTCATCCATTTTGAGTTAATTTTTGTATATGGTGTTAGAAAGTGGTTCAGTTTCACTCTTCTGCATGTGGCTGTCCACTTTTCCCCAACACCATTTATTGAAGAGATTGTCCTTTCCTCATTGTATATTTATTGTATACAATTGTATACAATACATTGTATATTTCCTGTGTCATAAATTAATTGACCCCCTATCTGTGGATTTATTTCTGCGTTCTCTATTCTGTCCCATTGATCTGTTTTTATGCCAATACCATACTGTTTTGATTACTATAGCTTTGTGATATAGTTTGAAATTAGGAAGCATGTTACCTCCAGCTTTGTCCTTTTTTTCTCAAGATTGCTTTGGCTGTTCAGGTCTTTATGGTTCCGTACACATTTTAGGAAGGTTTGTTCCATTTCTGTGAAAAATGCCATTCAAATGTTGATAGGAGCTGCATTGAATCTGTGCATTGCTTTGAGTACTATGGGCATTTTAACATTAATTCTTCCAGTATGTGAGCACGGAATACCTCATGCAGATTTTCGATAGAACTAAATTAAATCAGATCCAGAAACATACCTGCCACAGAGTTAGCTCAGTAATGACCGTTTACCTGCCGGCCTGCTCTAAGTGATGACCGCACCTGCCGTACATCTCCCGCCGTCCCACCCCAGCCCACGTGTGCTCCTTGGAGCATATGGAGGTTGGGAGTTGTCCCACATGGGGAGGATCTCAGGGTGCAGCTGGCTTTGATTGTTGTCTTGCTGTCTTCCACCCCCACTGGCAGGGGAGCAACAAAGGATACCCAGAAAGGGGCTGCGGTGGATTTTGTGTTTGATGACTGGAATGGCTAGACTACCAGGCTGCGGCAACCCTACATAGGCTGGTCTCTTTCCTCTCCGTCCCCGCTGCCCAAGGCCCCGAACCACCTGCCTGACCAGCGTGAGCTAATTTCAGCTTCCCTCCCCTCAAGCTAATACTGATGGATGTGTGAAGGCAATTGATTAGTCCACTGGTCACCTCTTTGTCAGCTCACCAATAGCATTGATTTGTGACAAGGAGCACAGGGTTGATTGGTGACATCAGTGTAAATTGCAGATCAATAAAAGGCACCATTTACATAAAAGTCCCTGCTTGGGGCTTTGTTCCTCATTGCTTTTATCTTCACTTCCTAAAAATATGCACCCATTCAGGGCATTAAGGAGAAATGGCAGGCGGGGGGAACACACAAGAAATTTTAGAAGAACTACATCCTGCCCTGGGTCTGATAAGAAATGCAGATTTTGTATGATTTCTTTGAGCAATGTTTACTTAATTTGGAACAAACACTGTGGTTGGAACAAATGGTTTTGAAAAAATTCAAAGCGGTTTTTCATCCAGCGCAGCTTTATTTAAGTGTGTTTAACCTAGATGTTTGCTTTGTTCTTGGGGGCTTTGTAAAACAAGCACGTGATTCCAAAGAGATAAGTGACCAGATAAGTCTCTGTGTGGGGGAAAGAGAGAAAAGAGGGAGCTATGCTGACCTGCAACTATTTAGGAGTTTTACGTGGCTTACCCGTCTCTAAACACAGCAGGTCTCTGTACCAATACGTAATAAATGGCAGCCTTAAAAAATGATTATTTTTCAAAAGAAACTTAAGATACCTTCCAAATTAACAGAAAGGTAACATCGAAATAACCTTTTAAAAGAAATACTTGCTCCTTAAAGATAACTTTTAACGATTAGTAGAAAACAAGAAGGGAGAATACCATAAGCAAAGCATTTCCCGCATTAGCGCATGCATACAAAACAAAAGCCAGCATCTGGGTGGTTTTCTCTCATCCTTTTTTGATCTTTACCACTGATATTTGAAAATTCGATGTCATTATGGTGTTCATACTGCTTTGCCTTTTTCTACTTACGCTATAATTTTTTTTCATATACTATCTAAGCATTATTTTAATGACATTTTTTTAAACGTTTATTTATTATTAAGAGACAGAGAGAGACAGAGCGTGAGCAGGGGAGGGGCAGAGAGAGAGGGAGACACAGAATCCGAAGCAGGTTCCAGGCTCCGAGCTGTCGGCACAGAGCCCGGCGCGGGGCTTGAACCCACGAACCGTGAGATCACGACCCGAGCCGACGTCGGACGCTTAACCGACTGAGCCACCCAGGTGCCCCAGTTTTAGTGGCATTATTGATTAAAGTACCATTTGGGTATTTGGGCTACAGTTGGATTGTAAGGCTGCTGTGTTACGCGCATCGTTGCTGTTCACATCGCTGTGCAGGAAGCAGTCTTTCCCCACGATCGCACTGCGGATGGGTGCCCACAGCTTCTGGGTCCAAAGGTATTCATGTGCAACTATCGTGAGGTTCTTCTAAAGGTAGGGTGCCTGGGAAAAGCGTCTTTTAAAGAAACCAGAAACAAGTTTAAAAGGAAGTAAGTTGGGGCGCCTGGGTGGCGCAGTCGGTTAAGCCTCCGACTTCAGCCAGGTCACGATCTCGCGGTCCATGAGTTCGAGCCCCGCGTCGGGCTCTGGGCTGATGGCTCAGAGCCTGGAGCCTGTTTCCGATTCTGTGTCTCCCTCTCTCTCTGCCCCTCCCCCGTTCATGCTCTGTCTCTCTCTGTCCCAAAAATAAATAAACGTTGAAAAAAATAAATAAATAAATGAATGAATGAATGAATGAATGAATGAAAGTAAGTTGCAAGTGTTTTGGAATCCGTGCCAATACGATGCGTCTTCAGGCTTTCTCTGAAAGGGGAGGGGGCAGAGGAAGAGACCTTGGCGTTCGGTGAATCGCAAGCAGACTTCAGCTTTTTTTCTGGACGTTTTCGGCACATAAACTGCTGAGGTTAAAAGCCCAGTTCCTGGCATGCACGGTCTAAAATAGTAGCGGCTAAAGGTTGCTTGTGTGGAGACCCAAGAAACAGAAATCAGCCAGCGTCCCTGCAGAATCCCCGCACAGCAGAGCACCTTTCCAGCCCTTCCGTGGAATCCACCCATTGTTTTTTTTTTTGTCCTAAGCATTGCTGTGCCAAGTGAAGCAGCCCCAGGGGAGGGAGGAGGGGCGGGAAGGATCTAGCAGAGTCAGAGAAGGAGAAGGCAGCAGCAGAGGGGCAGCCTGCGGTCCAGCGGGGAGGAGTCCCAAACATGCACAAAGCAGCCACAGGAGCTCCGAACCAGCTGAGATGTTGTGCCATTTAGTGCAGCGCAAACAGACCTACGCGTCCCAGTGCCGGACCCCTGAGGGTCCTGCTAATACCACTCCTGCTAGCCGTAGCTCTCCCTCTTCTTCCTGGGCCCCGAAAAAGAGGTCGGGAGATGATCCACTTGTATTTGTTGAAATGTTTTTAAGAAAGCAGAAACCCACTGTAATGGTTTTAGACGGATTTCCTTAGAAAATGATGAATCCTTTGTGAAGCTCATTTGCTTACGGGGTGAACAACGGGCGTCTGCAAATAGGTTGAAAATGGGCTAGAGCAAACTTCTCCTTTTCCAGGGACGTTGGAAAAATAGCTGGAGAGTCTAAATGGGTTGGCCTCGTTAGAGGAAAAGTGTGCTATAAATGCTACCGCTTTGTATGATCAGGTAGCTATTTCAAATATTTGTCTTAGCCCTAGCCTCATGCAAGTTATAGAAATCAAGACTTCTTCAGGGGCGCCTGGGTGGCTCCGTCAGTTAAGCATCTGACTTTGGACTGCAGCTCAGGTCACAATCTCCTGGTTCATGAGATAGAGCCCCACGGTGCTGGGCTCTGAGCTGACAGCACGGAGCCTGCTTGGGACTTTCTCTCTCTCTGTCTCTCTCTCTCTGTCTCTCTCTCTCTGTCTCTCCCCCGCTCGCGGTCTCTCTGGGGAAGTGCCTGTTTGCCTGTGACATCTGGGAGGCAGGGGTGTCCTGAGCTGGAGATACAAAAGGAACCCACAGGCTTTGATCCCGGTGGCTGTTGATTATTACCCAGTCAGCTATAAGTCGGACTTCTCTGCCCTTTATCTGCAGTCTCTTTGAAACATTTAAAGTCAGTGAGCCGGTTTAAATATTTACTCATGAAGAAACAGGTTGTGGTTTGTTAAAGGCCATCACTAAATTAAATGAATGTTAGATTAAGTACAGTTTATTTAAAAAATATAAAATCCAACAGGCCTGTTTCATGAAGTTGTGGACTTTTGTAAATGGAACAGTGATTTGTGTGTGTGCCCATTAAATGCTTAGCATCTAAATAAACGTGGAGAAAACATTCCAGCAGTTTGTGCCACACCTGCAGTGGAGATCCTCAGCGTTTAAACTTAGAAAAGCTTCCCCTTCCTACAGGGGAAGGGATTATTTTCAGGATGTAGTATGGAAGGGCTCACCTTGTGCCAGGAGACCAGGGTTTGGTCCCCTGTGGGCTCACATTCCAGAAGGGACTGGAATATGTCACCTTCACCAACGGATGGAGATCCTTTTTTCTCTTTAAACAAGGGTGAATGCCTCTGGCCACTTCCTCCATCAGCTGGAAGGGGATTTAGTTTGAGGCACATCATTTTGAGGAGGGAAAAGAGAATCACCAGGAGGGTTGAAAATAGCAAAGCCTGAATTCTGAAGGGGACCAGACATTTCACCTGCCTTTCCCAGCCTGAGCTTGCACTACTTCTCGGTGCTTCTCCAGTGCCTTCCCTTCACAGCCAGGCATCAGGCACAGAGAAAAGGAGCCAGGATCCGATCCCAGGTCGGCCTGACGGCATAGACCTGCAAGCTGTATATTCGCCTCTCCAAGCGAACTCGGAAGGACCTCTCTCGTGCCTATAAGAGAGCTTAAAAATAGTCGTTAAATTAAGACACAATTGTGAAACTATAAATGAAATGTAATCGAGTCGCTCTACTGGAAGAAAAAGCGTAAAATCACTCCAATTTGGAAAAGGTGGTCGAAAGTAAAAATTGAAAGGCTGAAGTCCTGTGTCAAATAGGAATTAGGGTTTTTCAAGATAATATCCCACTTTGGGGGCTTAAAACATTACTTTGACTGCTTTTTAAAATTATCTTGATGATCTCAGAGAAATTGTTTTAAGTTTTCATGGAAGTCTTATCTATGTTATTAATCATGTAGCCATTTTCTTAAATATTCAAGAAATATCTTTCCTTGATACGTACACAGTTATAATTAAAGGGAGGACAGTGCCTCTTCTTTTTAACTGCTACAAAATAATTTTTTAACTTAATTGAAATGTAATTGGCCTGCAAGCAAATGCACATAATTCGGTGAGTTTTGACAGATGTATATGCCCGTGTAATCATCTCCCTAATAAAGATGTAAAACGTTGCACCCTTTCTCTCAGAAGGGAAGTGCTGTTAACTGACAACTTTGGTGGAGTAGCCTCAGAAGGGTTCTTTTTATCTTACTTACCAGCTGCCTTGAAGATACGGTTTGGGCATCTTTTTGTTCTCTTGCATTTTCAAAAATTTATGCACGTATATATTAGTGTTTTCTGACCATGTTTAACGTTTCTACCATGAGACCCAAGCGTTATGGCATGAAACGTTGCATTTTGTCTTTAAATGAGCAAAATCTATCAGACTTGAAAATGTCCTTGAAAATTAATCATTTTTGGAAAGCTTTCCAGTGGTCACAGGAGGCATGCTTTTCTTTAAAATGAAAAAAAAATCAATACTTTTTGGTGTTGGGCTCTTGAACTCAGGAAGCGTGTCGGGGAAGACTTTTTGAGTGCCTGATGTAGTATGGATACAGCGGAATCATCCTCAGGGCATCTCTGTGATGTCGCGAATGACCTGTAGATCAGTCTGCCCTCTCGTTCATTGGCAAATATGTTGAATGCCTTCCCTGAGCACTGACGTGGGTACCGGGGACCCCACAGTGAAAAACAGATGAAATTCTCAGTCCCCAAGCAGTTGGCATTCTAACGCTCCAGAGAAGGGGTATCATTTAAAATAAGGTGGCCAGGGAGAGGCCCGTGTAGAGTGATCCTAGGACAGAGCCCTGAAGGAGAGGAGGAGAGAGTGAGCTGGGGGCTGCGATTTGGGGCAAAGCCAGCAACCCACTTAGCAGAGGCTGGAGCCCAGTGAATGGGACGGATGGGCCTGGGGAGAGGGCGTGGGCCAAGTAGAGCTGGTAGGCCATTGTGGAGACCCCAGTGTCACCACAGGAATGACACGACCTGACTTGACTTAAAAAGCCCTTCTGGTTGTGGTTCAGACTAGACTTCAGGGGGGCAAGGGAAGAGAGGAGACTAGTGGCACACGGCATGTTCAGCCGATACAGCAGATAAACAGGCCTTCGCCCTTTTCTCAAGATTTAATTACTACTTCATTTAATTTAATAAATTTCAACGCGTTTCATTAATTTAATTATTAGTTGTATTAATACTATAATACTTGTTACATTTTGCCGGCTCCCTGTGATGCCACAGCATTTGGTTTCTTCCCGAAAGTCGGGGAGGTCACAAATTGGGAAGAGGTTCACTTCAGATGTCACATCAGTATCATTAGATTTTAGTTCATCATAACTGTCGTCTGCTATTTTAGGGCCTCGGCAAAGATCTGAACCGCAAAGCCGGGGGAGTTTGTCTCTGACGTCTAGAACTAATTAGGACCGAAAGGACACTCACGTAACCACCCGCTTTGATCATCCCAGGACCAGTACGGACCAGTATCCGCCTGATGCGTCTTACACGATAGCTCACGTAACCTTCCCTGGGAAGAGGACGTGATTTGGAGTCCTGGTCCTTGTACTAACTTTCAAACCAGACATTTAGATTTTCTGTGACCCAGGTTTCTTCGTGTACCAAACGAAGATGCTAATAATTTGAAGAGAGGAAATAAAGCATTGGTCGAATTCCTGAATCTCCTCCATGTTCCAAGTCCGCAGAAGAGCGGGCTCTTTCCGACTTCACCCAGGGTTTTGTTCGTCACCATAAGTTCTGTCGACTCTAAAATTATATATAAATTCGTAAGTAGCAGAATCAATTCTGCTGGACTAGGCGACCCCAAGAAGCACAGCCTAAATCCCGATTTCCTTTTCAGTGTAGACCCAGCCGTATCAAGCTGTGCATAAATGTACATGCCTTATTTTTCCGTAGTTGGAAGTGAATGGGCAGAAATCATTTTGAGTTTCATCATCTCAGGGTAATTTCACAGGAGATTACTTCTTTAAATGCTGCAGCGAGGTAAATAAAAATTATCCACTTTGCTAATAACAGAGAAGCTCACAATTACAGGAGGCAGCGTCCTTAGGTAAAAGCTTGCCTCTTTGACCCCGCCTTCTCCACTCTGAGGCAAAATGAACAAGGTCATGCTTTTACAAGCATATGGAGTCCAGGCACCGAAATGGACTCTGGCACCCAAAGGGTTAAGCGTGCTGTTTCGTAAGGCCCAGTTTCGGATCTTTGTTCCCGTTCCCAGATGGCAACCCCGTCTGTTGGTCCCAGTTGAAGCAAAACTGTCTTTGAGCCTCTGTATCCTTCGGCACAGATGTTTAAGGCCATAATGATGTGTTTCTTCTATGGTGTCCTCATTGTGTCCCGGTGTGGGAGTTTAAGCGCTCCATCGTTTCATCGGTCCGATAAACACAGCAAGACCTTACAGGATTGTGGGATAAGAAAAAGAAGAAAAACATCCTCAGAGGCGGGAAAAGTCGCTTCGCTTTACTGTGGGCGCGGAGAACTGCCATAGACCATCCGCTGCCATTCTGTGGCTTACGATGTTTCCGGCGTTAATTATGGTGTTTATCACGATGGAAGCACCAAAGAGTTACGCTTGTAGTCCACCGAGTGCCCAAGAGAAGGAGCAGGGAGCTCGCCGTGGGCGTGACAGGCTTTCCCGGAACAGCACGTGGCGGCGACGGTCTTTAGTTGACCCGGCGGTCTCCACTGCGGGCGGCCAGCGGCTGTCTGTCACCTCCCTGCCCGGCCAGCCACTCTCCTGTGAGAGCGGCCTTCTCCGCCTCTCTTCCGTCTCTGTTTCTTTTCCCTCAGAGACACGCGTGATCATTTCCGTCCTGTTTTCCCTGGCGGGACACAGACCTCTAGGCCCGGGGATCTGAAGCCAGATGACGAACGGCAGAAACCAAGCCTAGTGAAGTAATTCACCGAGTCTCAGCCACTGTGACATCAGCCTCCAGCGACAGGGCCGCTGCCTGGGATTTTCTCCCTTCCCGAACGCTTCTTCACGTCCTGGGTGAACTTTGCCATGCTCTCTGACCTCCAGCCCCGCAGGTCACAGGTCACGCTCTTCCTGCCTCCCCGGCCTTCACAGCTGCCTTGCTGTCTGTCGCCAGACTGAATCCCTCAGCCAGCAGCCCAGCCCCTCTCTCAGCAATGCCCCTGACCCCTTGGTCTGCTCGGCCCTGCGTCGCACCTGCTCTAGTCCTGTCACGGGCTGCCGAGCGCCCTTAGGTCCCAGGTCCCTTTACTTTCATTGCTGCATTTCTGATAGCGCGTTCCATGACGTGTGCGTCTTAAAGAGCAAAAACTCTTTATCTTGTGCATCTATGATTCTCTTTTGTCCTGTTGGAAAGAAATACAGCTGTTTGGTTAAAACGTCTTATAAATACAGTTAATTTTCCTTTTCTGGGTAGAAACATTCACAAATTGGACTAATAAGTAAAATCCAAAGCCGCATGTATTTATGTATTGTACTTTTTTTCATGTGTATTTATTTTCGAGACAGAGCGTGAATGGGGGAGGGGCAGAGAGAGAGGGAGACACAGAATGGGAAGCAGGCTCCAGGCTTCAAGCTGTCAGCACAGAGCCCGATGTGGGGCTCGAACTCACAGACCGAGAGATCATGCCTGAGCCGAAGTCGGACGCTTAACCGACTGAGCCCCCAGGCACCCCTAAAGCTACATTTAAAGAAATTTTTAAAAATCTTTGCCACTCACTGTCGGTAACAGAGTGAGCCGTGATGGAGTGAGCGCTCAGCCACATCCACATGCTGGGTCGATTTGTCCCCCTTCTTCCCCTGGTGTCTCCCTCCCCCCACACCCAGTGCTGGGGAGCAAACCATGAAGGATCGTGGGTCTGAGTCCACACTTCTGTCTTCACGGCTTAGGCAACTCCCCAGCCAATACTGTGTGGTCCAAACAAAACAGGCTCCTGCGTCCAGCCCGTGGTCCACACGCCTGGCAGGACGCAAACCACTTTGGAGGCTGTGGTGTGCAGTTGAGGAAGGGGTGACAAGTGAGAACCAAGGTGGTGGCTGTAGGGGGGACGAGGAGAAAGACCCAAGTATTCAGAAAGTCGATCTTTGAAAGCACCATACAGTGTTGGATGTGAAAGAGTATTCTAAAATCAATGTTTCCAGCAGTTTAAATATAAAGCACTTACCAGAGCGGTCAGCATGAACGATGGTACTGTGTGTTTCCGGCTTAGGAGCAAAACTAAACTACATTGGCACGATAACAACCCTTTGCACTTACGAAGTACCATCACCTCCCTTTGCGGCGTGAGTCGGCGTCTGCACCATCCCGTGCGTCGGCGTGGCGATGTCTGGAGCAGTGGAGAGGGTTCTGGGTGGTGCAGCCTGAGAGGAGAGAGGAGCTCAGCTGCCCCAAAGACTCTTAAAATGTCAGAGGCCGTGTATTTACTTGGAGGAGGTTTGCATGGAAAATAATGGTCTGCGTTGAATAGGGAACCAAGCCCGTGTCTATACGCACCAACCACAGACTTGGTGACTTCTGCCTTAGTTTTTTAAATCAGGTTTTGTAAACTCACAGGTTAGCAGTTCAGGTCAGCAAATGCCCTGAGCCGTGTTGATGAGAATTTGAAACGAGCAAATCCCTGCTTTGTTTCATACCGTCAGCTTATTGCCGAATAAATGCTGTTGCAGACTTCCTTGACTACTGCAATGCGGCCAACTTTGAGGGAGAGCTTGACTCTCCCGGTAAAAATAAAAAGGTAAATCAAGGCATAGAGCAAAGAGGCATAGGATACATAGGATACAGTTTTCCATTGGTCTCTGTATCTTTCTGCTTACGGCTGCTCTGCTGGGCCAGCGGCCTTCCGTTCGTCTTTGTCCTTCTTTCTCTTCCTTCCTTTCTCCCTTCTCTTTACTCCTCCCAAGAGTGAGTCCTTCTCTTCCCGTGCCGGCAGTCCTCCACGTCGAAGATGTTCACCTGAGTGTCACCAACCCACCCTCATGAACGAACAGAGTCAAACTGCCCTGCCCACGTAACTGGTCTTTTTTTCTGCCGTAATCTTGCCAATTAAATATTGGCAGTAGAACCAGACAAAGGAGGTGTCCGTGAATAGACATAGACTTCCTCTCTGCGTCTTCCTTTCACACATCATTTCTGTACCTCTCTCCTCCTTCCCTACCCCTTTTCTGCATGTGATTTAAATGTGTACCCTTGTTTCTCCTTAGCGCTTCTTCTGGTTCTGTGTGTCTGTCACTAGGAGGTAATCAGTCCTGCTCAAGGAGCGAGGGAAGAAAGAGGAATCATTATTTGAGTTCATTCTCTCCAAATACATATGCCAATAATAACTTACTATAAGCCTTTGGAAGAATTTGGACACCTTGTACCAAGATTGCCCTCACTCATGGTAAGGTCAGCCTGCCCCTCACCCCTGCAGAATTCTCAACAAGGTGTGTTTGAGGAAAAGTAAGTACAGGTCCTGGCCTTCGTCTTCTGTATCCCTCGAGTGAGAACATGAACCGTAGGGGTTGCCTTCAACTCTTGGCGGTTATGCCCGAGTTCTGGATCCTCAGAGGTATCACCGTAACTAATAGGTAATTAATCTTTCTTATTTGCTTATCGGAGTTTTTTTGTTTGTTTGTCGCTTTTTGAGAGAGGGAGAGAGAGAGAATCCCAGGCAAGTTCCACACCCAGTGTGGAGCCCCACGCGGGACTCAGTCTCATGACTGTGAGATCATGACTTGAGCCAAAATCGAGAGTCAGACCTTTAACCGACTGAGCCACCAAGGTGCCCCTTGGATGTTTCCTTTTTCTTTCTTTCTTTTTTTTTCCCCCCTAAAGGATTTTCTTAGTAATGGTTTTACCATTGTAGTCCCAATATTCCTTGAGGTTTAGGTATTTTGTTCATTGTTGCTTACTGTTATTGAACATTGCGTAATGTTACCAGTTGGATCATATTGGTGAGATTCTGAGATACTTCCATAAAAGCAGTGGGAGCTATGTCTTTTATAAGGAATGCATCTAAACTTCTGGGGGGATCTAGTTTGGTTTGTTTTATTGTTAATTTTCTTTCTGAACTTTCCAGTGCTTTAGGGGTGCCCATCTACTGTGTAGGTGGTTTCAACCTGCTTAAAAGACAATCCAAATCCTGACATCATAATAATTACAATATAATGTCCGATTCTGAACGGTCTTGGGGAAAAGCATGGCTCACACAGAAATTTTACTGTGCGTGAGGTACTCTACTAATAATCCCTTTAAATGCATTATTTCATTTAGTTCTCACAAAAAGTCCCGTGAGGTAGCTGTTGTTCTCCCCTGATTTTATCCATGAGGAAACTGAGGCAAAAAGTTGTCATTGCTGGTCGTGACGCTGCTGCTAAGTGGCCAGGTGGGGATTCGAAACCCAGACTGTTTACTACAGAGTTCTTCACAATTACAACGTGTAGTGTTTTACAGTAAGTTCTAAAAAAAAAAAAGCAAACACGTTTTTATTTTAAATTTATTTTTTTGAGAGAAAGCGTGGGGAGGGGAGAGGGGCAGAGAGAGAGGGAGAGAGAAAATCCCAAGCAGATTCTACACTGTCAGCGTAAAGCCAGGTGTGGGGCTCAAACTCATGAACCATGAGCTCATGACCTGAGCTGGAGCCAAGAGTTGGATGCTTCACCGAATGAGCCACCCAGGCGCCCCTTTACAGTAAGTTTTAAAACCAGGAAAAGACAAAAGGAACAAAGGATGAACACCTGTTGATATACAGGTATCACAGCGGACCAGTGGAGGCAGGTTTCTGGCTTAATCCTTTTGAAAGATTTAACCTGTGAGCCTTCAGAAGCAAAGTGCTTAAACTGGTCAACAAGCAATGCCTCCAGTTCTCGTAGTACCTTCCCACAGCAGAGCCCCCAGCAGAAACAGCAGATCAGGCCTTTAGAGTACGTGCGTTCGCTGTTTTAGCTCTCACTTAGTAAAATCAGTTTCATGTACACACAATGTGAATATGCTCTCCATAATATGAGCTGTTTACCAGTAGAATCTGCTCATTCAGTTTGTTATTAGGTAGATTAATCTATCTGGACAGTCATTGGTACCATTTTCTGCTTCATCAGTGGGTCTAATGGAAAACGACTGTTCTACCTAATTAAAATATGCTGCCACCTTGTCTTTAGCCCTTTGATTCATAATAGTGTTGTGTCAGTACCAAACTATTAACAATCAGTTGCCTTTGTTTTACTCTCTGAGAGATGATTTAAAACTACTGGCTTCAGTGAAGGTTTAAGAGCGGAGATAAGATCGCAAATAACTGATAACTGATAGACCTGTTATTTAAAGAACTTTATACTTTTCCAATCACACATCTGTTCTAGGAAATTGAGCACCATGTTTTGGCGAAAGCTTTCCAGAATGCAAGATAAAGTTTTGATGGTCATAACTAATGTTGTAATTGCAATATTTGCACCTCTCCTGTAATTCAGACGGTGGTATAGCCATATATTTTTAAGTGTCTTACAGTAAGGAGTAATGTGTGTTATGAATCTAAGGGAAATTACTGTTTAAATGTCTTCATATAAGGATATGAGAATACACAGAAGTGTGGAGTGCACTCCTTGGTGCTTTAAATTTAGGAACGAGTGCAGTTATATTTCCCCCTCCCTCCCCGCTCCCCCAAGAAGGGCATGTCGCATTTTCTTCATGGCTTCCTCCCAGCAAACATGGTAACAGGCTGACAATGGCAATAAAACCTTGATGGGCAGGCAGCCCAGAGGAAGAAGAAATTGATCAAGTCAGGGCCGCCCACTGGGGAGAGGGTTCAAAGAGTCTTAGTGGGAACTCTCAGGGTCACCTGCTCCACAACACTCTAAAGAACAGAATAACCTTCATCCCATAATGCTACAGCTGCAGACCTTGTCAGTGCCATTGCAATAGACTGGGTTTCATATACCTGGATCGTTGGCGTTCCAAGGACATCCTTTCACATTCCACTTTCTTTATAGGCAGTGGCCCTTAGATACAACTTGGCCAGGCGGGGAATCGACTGATAAAAGTTAACTTCTTAGGGTTGGGCTCTGTTTACAATATAGCCATGTTTGTGAATCATCTGCCCAAGTATTAAAAGCAAGCAAGCCTGGGGCCCCTTTGGGATTCTGCCTTGATTCACTTGCATTTAAATCACGGAAGAAATGGTAATTAGTGTGCTGGCTAGAAGGGAACTCACAAGGAGTGAAGCTCAGAAGTTCTTTATCAACAGACATTAGTTACAATGTGTCTCCACAAAGGAGAAGGGCTTGCAGAGCTGTAGTGGTTTGGATGTGCTCTCAGTTCAAAAAAGAAAATCCGTAAAAACATTTAGAGCACTAACTTGGAAACTTGGCACTCAGAACGTGTTTGAAACCTGCAGACGTGGTGAACTTTTGATTGTATACACACACACACACACACACACACACACACACACACACACACACACACACACACACCCAACTGTCTGTCCTAGATACAGGAGTTAGAAGATACTCTGGACAATGTTTACTCGTCTCAGATGCTGGTAAACAGAGATGTCAAGCTACAAATGTACATATTTGGGTGATGCTTCAAAGTCAAGTCAGAATGACTCCTTAGGAAAAAGATGCAGATCCCGGTCTGATCTTTCTAGCATTCATTTGAAAAATGGTAACTTTTTTAAAGTAAATAATCTTGCATAAGCAGTGGGATCTTGCTTAAGTCATGATTACTATTTATTATGAACTTCCACCGTGCTTTGCTTGTATAATTTTACTTGGTGACATCGTATTTTTAAATCACATTTTGGTTTCATCTTAATTCAAAAATTTATTCAACAGTAGCTCCAATGAGCAAGGTCACTAGCTTTTGAAAATCACAAACCTGCTTAGCTTCCTGCTGGAATGTTAAAATTTCCTTTCTATAATTAGTCCCTAAAATAAAATACCGTGACGTAGCCTGGTTATTTAAGAGTCGGAAGAATTCATCCCAGTAAGCTTTGGTTTACCACTTCCTTCTTGAAACACATTCTTTTCCAGGCTTCCTTAACACCGTTCCTGCTTAGTTTTCTGGTCTCAGAGGCTGGCTCCTCCTCTTCCATCAGATTTCCTAAATTCACAGCGTACCTGGGTTCTGTGCTAGGTCCTTATCTTTGACTACGTTACATATGGGGGCGGGGCGGGGGGGGGGAGGATTTTACCAGCCCTTTGGCTTCAGGTGTTATCCGCGCACTCGGGATTTTCACATTTGTGTCTCCGGTTCCTGTCTCTCCTCGGTCTTGTTCGTCCAGCCATCTGCCAACTCCACAGCCCCACACGGGTAGAGAATAGGTATCTCGAACGTGACAGTCAAAACAGAATTGTCTATTCCTTACCTTCCTGCCACCTCCCCCCCCACCATCCTTCCAAGTTTTCACTCTCCCCAAAAATTAGCAAATGGACTAGGATTTGCCCGTGTTCTTCAGACACCTAGGCATCATTCTGGGTTCCGTCCTGCCTTGCATCCAACTGCCATTCAGTGTATCCAGCTGCTCTCACAACAAGTCTTTCGCAAATACAGCCGGTCGACGACACCGCCCTGGCTATGAGCTCAACCCGAGCCGTGATCCTTGTCGTCTGGACCCCTCGTGGTCCCTCCCACCAGATGTCCTCTCTCCCTCTGCAGGCGGCCCTCTTTCTAAAGTATAAGTCAGAGCCCGTCACCGTCCACCCTGAAACCCTCTAGTCACTTCCTCCTATCCTTTTCTATGGTGATAGAACTCGCCATTTGGACATGTACAGTTCGGCGGCACTAACTACGTCCACAGTGTTGTGCTGCCCACCCCCCCCCCCATCTGCTTCCCTAACCCGTCAGTCCGGACAGAAACCCTGGCAACTAAGCGGTACCTCCCTGTTGGCCTCCCGTCTCCACCCCTCGTGAGGTCTGCTCTGCTTTCTGACTCTGTCAACTTGCCTGTGATGGGTGTTTCATACAAGAGGAATTGTATCAATATTTGGCCTCGTGTCTGGTTTATTTCACTTAGCATAATGTTTTCACGGTTTGTTCACGTGGTAGCATGTACCAAGTTTTCACTCCCTTTTTAAGGCTGGGTGACATTCCATTTTATGTATACACCACAGTTGTGTTACCCAATCATCAGTTGATAGGTGACGGGGTTGTTTCCGCCTTGTGGCCATTGCTGTGAACACTGGCGTGGAAGGATCTATTTGAGTCCCCGTTTTCTATTCTTTTGAGTATATACTTAGGAGTAGAAGTGCTGATTGTATGGTATTTCTGTTTGCCACATTGTAAACAGAATGGTAAACAGAACAGGTATTTCTGTTTGCCACATTGTATCCTCCAGTGGCCATATCACTGATGTTCCCACCAGCAATGTGCACGTCTTTACCAACACTTATTTTCTGTATCATCATCATCCTGGTAGGTGTGAGGGGGTATCTCATTGTGGTTTTTACTTGCATTTGCCTAATGATTAATGATGTTGAGTAGTTTTTTCTTGGGCCCTTTGGCCGTTCATATACCTTCTTCGGAGAAATGATGTTTAAGTACTTTGTCCATTTTGGATCGCTTGCCTTTTTGTAGGATTGGAGAAGTTCTTTATATATTCTGAACACTGAACACTTCCCAGATATGTGGCTTGCAAATATTTTCTCACACTTTGTGGCTTGTCATTCATGTCCTTGATGGTGTCCTTTG
Organism: Felis catus; assembly: GCF_018350175.1. Lineage (NCBI taxonomy): Eukaryota > Metazoa > Chordata > Mammalia > Carnivora > Felidae > Felis > Felis catus. The sequence goes on from NC_058368.1 coordinate 4,262,099, forward strand.
AAGCACAAAACTTTTTTAATTTGATAAAGCCCAACCTATCTTTTTTCTTTCATTGCCTGTGCGTTTGGTGTATATTTAAGGAATCATTGCCAAGCCCAAGGTCATGGACATTTTCCCTTACGTTTTCTTCTAAGAATTTATAGCTTTCAACTTTCAGATTTAGGTCTTGGATTCATTTTTTTCGTTGGTCTTTTAATACAATGAGATACATAAGAACTTCATCCTTTGGCACGTGGATATCCAGTTTTTCCAGCAACATTTGTTGGAGACACTGTTCTTTCCCGCATCAAATGGTCTCGGTACCCTTGTTAAAAATCAGTTGACTTGTATGGGCTTATTTCTGGACTCTTAACTCATTTCCCATTGGTCTGTATGTCTGTCCTTATGTCAGTGCCATACTTTTCTGAATACTACAGCATTTATAGTAAGTTTGGAATTGGGGAAGTGTGGATCCTTCAATTCCTTTTTTCAAGATTCTTTTGGCTACTTAGGGTTCCTTGAAGTTCTATATGAATTTTAGGAATTTTTTTCATTCCTGCAAAAAAAAAAAAAAGCCATTGGGATTTTGGTAGAGATTGCATTGAATCATGCTTATCACTATGTTACTTTCTAGTGAGTTTTTAAATTTAAATATGTACTTTTTTTTTTTTTAAAGTAATCTCTAGGCCCAGGGCACCTGTCAGTTAAGCGTCCGACTTCAGCTCAGGTCATGATCTTGCGGTTCGTGAATTCGAGCCCCATGTCAGGCTCTGTGCTGACAGCTCAGAGCCTGGAGCCTGCTTAGGATTGTGTGTCCCCTTCTCTCTGCCCCTCCCCCACTCATTCTCTCTCTCTCTCTTTCTCTCTCTCTCTCTCTCTCTCTTTCTCTCTCTCTCTCTCTCTTTCTCTCTCTCTCTCTCTCTCTCTCTCTCCTTCTCCCTCTCCCTCTCTCTCCCCCCCCCCCTCTCCCTCTCTCTCTCAAAAATAAAGTAAAACATTAAAAAATAATAATGACAAAATAAAATAAAGTAAGCTCTATGCCCAGTGTGGGGCTTGGACTAATGAATGGCCTTGAGATCAGAGTCACATGCTTTATTGACTGAACCAGCTAGGCACCTTGTGTGTGTCACTGTGAGCAGTATTGTCATTTGACCAATACTAAGTATTTCAATATATGAAGACGGGGTGCCTTTCCATTTATTTTGCTCTCCTGTAACTTCTTTCAACAGCGTTTTGCGATTTCCAGTGTACAAGTTTATACCTCCTTGGTGAAATTTATTCTTAAGTATTTTAATCTTTTTGATGATATTACAAATGGAATTATTTTCTTAATTTTGGGGATTGTCTCTTGCTAGTGTATAGAAATACAGCTGATTTTTATGCGTTGATTTGTCTCTAAAACTTGACTGAATTTGTTTATTAATTTGTTCTGTCTTTTTGTGGAATCTTCTGGGGTTTCTACGTAGAAGGCCAAGTCGTCTGTGAACAGAGGAAATTTTGCTTCTTCCTTTCCACTTAGGGTGTCTCTTGTTTCTTTTCCTTGCCTAGCTACTTTGGCAAGGACTTCTGGCACGAGGCTGAATAGAAGTGGTTAAAGCAAGCATTCTTGTCTTCTTCCTGTTTTGGGGGGAAAAGCATTCAGTTTTTTATCATTGAATATGATGTCAGCTATGGGTTTCTCACATATAACCTTTATTGTGTTGAGGAAGTTCCTTTGTCTTCCTAATTCATTCAGTATTTAAAAAAACTTCTTTCTTAAATGTTTCCTTACTTGTTTTTGAGAGAGAGTGCACATGCACAAGGGGAGGGGCAGAGAGAGAGGGAGGAGAGAGAGAATCCCAAGCAGGTTCCACACTGTCCACACAGAGCAGGACACGGAGCTCGATCCACAAACCATGAGATCATGACTTGAACTGAAATCAAGATTCAGACGCTCAACAGACTGAGCCACCCAGGGGCCCCCTTTTTCAGTACTCTTATCATGAAAGGATGTTGGATTTCATGCAGTGTTTTTTTAGCATCATTGAGATGATCAGTGTTGTTTTTCTTTTCTCCCTTTCATTTCGTTATTAAGTATTTCACTGACTGATGTTTATTAATCATCACTGACTTTCTGGGATAAATCCCACCTGGTCATGGTGTGTGATCCTTTAACATGCTGCTGAATTTGATTTGCTGTGATTTTGTCGAGGGTTTTTGTGTCTATAAAGGATCTTGATCTGTGGTTTTCTTTCTTTGTAGTGCCCTTATCTAGCTTTGCTATCAGGGTAATGCTGAACTCATAGAAAGTTTGGAAGTAGTCTCTCTTTTTCTTTTTGGAATGGTTTGAGAAGGTCTGATGTGAATTCTTCTTTATTTATTTTTATTTTTTATTTTTATTTATTTTTGTGTGTGTGAATTCTTCTTTAAATGCTTGGTAGAGGGGCACCTGGATGGCTCGGTTGGTTAAACTCTTGGTTTCCAGTCAGGTCATGATCTCAAGGTTGTGAGATCAAGCCCCACATCGGGCTCTGCACTGAGTACGAAGCCTGCTTGGGATTCTCTCTCTCCCTCTCCCTGTACCCCTTCCTCTCTCGTGCATGCAGTCTCTCGCTCTCAAAAGAAAAAAATCATAAATACATACAGGCATACTTGGTAGAATTCACCAGTGCAGCCATCCAGCCTTGGGCTTTTCTCTTTGGGGAGGTTTTTGATTTCTGAGTCCATTTCCTTCCTTCCAATAGGTCTCTTGCGATTTTCTGTTCCTTCTGTTTCGGCTTTGTTGGTTTGTACGTTTCTAAGAAGTGTCCTTTTCATCTGGTTTATTTAATGTGTTGCTGTACAGCTGTTCACGGGATTGTCTTAGACTCCTTTTCATTTCTGTAAAGTCCGTAGCTGTGTCCTCCCTTTCAATTCTGATTTTAATCACTTAAATCCTTTCCATTTTTTTTTTTTTTTGGTCCATCTGAAGTTTTTGTCAATTTTGTTGATCTTTTCAAAGAATCAACTGTTGGTCTTATTGATTCCTGTATTGTTTTCTATTCTCCGTTTCATTTATCTCTGCTCTGATCCTTAGTATTTCCTTCCACCTGCTTTTGATTTAATTTGCTCTTCTTTTTCTAATGTCTTAAAAGCTGAAAGTTAAGTTATTGACTTTAGATCTTCTTTTTCTTTTTTTTTAATTTTTTAAAATGTTTTTATTTGTTTTTGAGACAGAGAGAGAGGAGCAGGGGAGGAGCAGAGAGACAGACAGACAGACACACAGAATCCGAAGCAGGCTCCAGGCTCTGAGCTGTCAGCACAGAGCCTGACGTGGGGCTCGAACTCACAGACTGTGAGATCATGACCTGAGCCAAAGTCAGACGCTTAACCGACTGAGCCACCCAGGTGCCCCTAGATCTTTTTCAATGTGGACATTTACTGCTAGAAATTGTCCTCTAAACATCGCTTTTGCTGTATCCCTTAGGTTTTGTTATGTCGTGATTGTGGTTTTGTTCATCTCAAAGAATGTTTCTAATTTCCTTTGCAGATTCTTCCTCAACCTACTGGTTATTTAAGGGTCTATTTCTTCATATGTGTGAATTGTCCAGTTTTCCTTCTGTTAGTGATTTCTAGTTTCATTCCATTGTGATTAGAAAAGGGACTTTGTATGATTTCAACTTTTTAAAAAAATTTTTTTAATGTTTATTTTTGAGAGAGGGTGAGCAGAGGAGGGGCAGAGAGAGAGGGAGACACAGAATCCGAAGCAGGTTCCAGGCTCTGAGCTGTCAGCACAGAGCCCCATGTGGGGCTCGAACCCACGAACTGTGAGATCATGACCTGAGCTGAAGTCGGGCGCTTAACCGACTGAGCCACCCAGGCGCCCCACATGATTTCAACTTTTAAAATTTATTGAAACTAGTTTTGTGACCTCACAAATGTTCTGTCCTGGATAATACTCCATCTACACTCGAGAAGAGTATATATTCTGCTGTTGTTGACTATATCCTGTTATTCTTGGAATAGAATCCAAACTCCTCCCTACGTGAACTAACCCTGAGCAGTGTCTCTACTCTCCGTCATCGTCATCCTCCACTGTCCTCTTAGTTCTTGCTCAGGAAATACTTTTATTTCCTGAGTCATTCATCGACTTAATGCTTTGGTGTAATAATAACGTGTCTTTTGATAGCATGTAAAACAATGCATCTTTGTGAAAAGTTTTAAAATATATGGGAAAAGCTTATATGTGAATCTTCATGGCGGCATTATTCACAGTAGCCCAAAGGTGGAGACAACCCCAATGTCCGTTATCTGAAGAAAGGATAAGCAAAAGCTGTATGTCCATACCGTGGAATGTTACTCAAGTGTGAAAGGAATGGAGTTCTCATAATAATACAAAACGGTTGAACCTTGAAAACATGACGCTAAGTGAGAGAAGCCAGACACAAAAGGCCACGTAATATTGCATGATTCCATCCATATGAAATATCCAGAATAGGAAAATTCATCGAGACAGAAAGCAGATTAGCGCTTGCCAGGAAGTCGAGAGAAAGGGGAATGGGGATTGAGTACTCGGTGGGTATGGGGTTTCCTTCTGAGGCGATGAAAACGTTCTGGAATTAGTTGTGACAGTTGCCCAATGTTGCGAATATATTCGATGTCACTAGTGGTAAATGTTATGTATATTTTACCACAATAAAAAAAATCAGTCCAGTTTAAATATACATACATAGAAACACATAGAAAAAGCTCATTTTGGACTAATATTCCCATCAGTTACTGCAAAACAAACCACATAGTTCTAAAACCCAAGTCTAAAATGAAAAAAAATAAATAAAGGTGATGACGTCTCACTCTTCTACATTTATCCAGTGTCCGAATGCTTGGTATAAAGTGGATTAAAAAAATCCAACTGTTTTCGCTTAGCGGCCGACTCTTGTGGTATATCTGGAATTCATATGTTGAGTGTTAACAGCGATAATTTTGTTTAGCCAGTTTAGATTAACAATATAAAGCTTGCACTCCAAAACTGTGTCCTTGCCTCAGTTAACGTTGCAAAGAGCTCTTTGTTAATACATTTTTTTTTAATTAAGAACATTGCCAGAAACAGATTCACTGGGCTTTAATCTCGTTAAACCTTCATTTGGTGTGGGATTTTTATTGGTGATGACAGGACAGCACAGAAAGCAATGAACTGAACTGTTTCCTTGGAACTAGAATGACCTGTCTGTCATAGGGCAGAAAACCTGATGTGTTATTTGCATGTGCTAAACCCTCTGATGGAAACACAAGGTATTAGTGAAATCTCGAAAATGGAACTTAGAAAGCATAATTCGTTTACAACTTGCTCTTCCCTACTATACCTATTTGCTACTCATCTAATTATATCCTAAAGACCTTAAAAATAAAGTTTAAAAAATAATGCTTAAGGGGCGCCTGGGTGGTGCGGTCGGTTAAGCGTCCGACTTCAGCCAGGTCACGATCTCGCGGTCCGTGGGTTCGAGCCCCGCATCGGGCTCTGGGCTGATGGCTCAGAGCCTGGAGCCTGTTTCCGATTCTGTGTCTCCCTCTCTCTCTGCCCCTCCCCGTTCATGCTCTGTCTCTGTCCCAAAAATAAATAAAAAACGTTGAAAAAAAATTTTTAAAAAAAATAATAATGCTTAAAAAGGGCATAAGTTATTTTTCCCTGCAGTAAAATGCAACAATAGCCTCTTTAATCTTGGGGATAAGACAGTTTGAATTTTTTTTAATGTTTATTGAGAGAGAGAGAGAGAGAGAGAGAGAGAGAGAGAGAGAGAAAACGAACATGAGTGGGAGAGAGTCAGAGAGAGGGAGACACAGAATCGGAAGCAGGCTCCAGGCTCTGAGCTGTCAGCACAGAGCCTGACATGGGGCCTGAATTCACGAACCACAAGACCATGACCTGAGCCAAAGTCAGATGTTTAACTGAGCCCCGCCCAGGTGCCCCAAGACAGTTTGAATTTGTGAAGCTAGATTTGTGTTTTGGATTAGGTCAAGTTATATTGTATATGTTAGTTAGCCAATTAACTAGAATTTACTCGTCTGTACAAAATTTGAGCCAAGAATCTTTCACACTGTAATATATTTTTTGCTCTAAATGGTTGGGGAAAGCATAGCATAATTTACAACAACAACAAAAAAAAAGCGAGCGAGCATAAATTTGAGTGTCAGATAAACCAGGCTCAAATCTAGATCCAACCACCCAATATTTGTTTGAAGTAAAAAAGCATACATACATTTATAGCGATGTATAGCCTTCTTCATCAACAAACCCTCACTGCAGAGGATTATTATGACATTTCGAACGTGAGTAAGTAAGGGGCCCGGCCCGCTCTAGGCGTTTGCCTGCAGACACGATGTTTGGCCTGTAGTGTTGATAAGCCGGGTAACTGTCTCTAGAAAATAATCACGGGTTCCTGTCATCAACAGTTCTCTAGATGCGCGTGTCATTTTCTCCACGCTTCTGCATAGTGGGGGGGGGGGGGGGGGGGCAAAAAAGTGTAAGTTGAGTACGTTTGATTTGGTAAAATGTTGGGAGTGCCTAATTGTTCCCTTTATCCGGTTCAGCTTAGAATCAGTTTCCAAAGTCGGCACCAAGGCGGCTTTCGCTGGAAGCTGAGGTGGTTGGCCTCCCGAAGGTCCTTCCCTTTGCTCGCTTCTTTGGTAATTCACCACAAATTAGTCATCACTGTATATGTATGAGTGACTTCAGATTACACTTGGCGTGTAATAACTAAAATAAGACGCCTCTGTGACCGGTGCTTGGAGCGCTAATTAAAACTGCTTGGAGAAGGTGAAGCTGTCATCTCCTATTCATTCAGCGATCTTCCAGGTTTGTGTATCGCCAGCCCCGAGCAACCCTTGCGCTTCCACCTGTGGTCACAGTGACGTCACACCCCGTGTCGCCAGCTGCCCGCACCTGCACCGTCACCAGGGGTGGAAGGAGACCCAAAAATACCGCTGCCCGCGTAAGACAGACGTTCCTCTCCCACCTCTGCGGTCGTGCAGCCAGTTCTGGGTGGTGGCACAGGCCCGCCTCGCGGCTGTCATTCAGAGCCCCCAGCGCTTTGCCGGCCTTTGGATATCTCCTTCATCCGTAGGCTCAAGACTGGGCACGGTCCAGCCGTATCCAGCTTCCAGCCCACAGTGAAGGCGGTGTCTGGGGCGAGCTGCTCGTCCCTCCGTCAGAGGTGACAGATCTGTCCATCGCCCCCCTTCCCTGTTGGCTCTTAGACATGGCATCATCTGGCTGCAAAGGAGGCTGGGAAACGTGGCCTCTTGCTGGGCCCAACCCCAGGGTGTGTTTGGGGGTGCAGGATACGTTCTGTTACCTCCGCCAGAGGGGAGAAGGATGATCAATCAAACAAATACATCAAGTGTCAGATGGCAGTAAGTAGTGGGAAGGAAAAGCAAGCAGAGAAGGGGAGTAGGGAACACGGAGCGGGGAGGCACTGCAGTTTGAAAGGGCTCAGTGGGGAAGCCTCGCTAAGCAGGTGATGTTTGCAGAGGGGCAGCCGAAAGAGCAATCGGTGCGGCCCAGGACGAGCCTTGCGGACCGGCAGTGATGGGCGGGAAAGGTCTGTGGGGAGGGTGGGGTGTGGGAGGAAATGAGGGGGTTGGGGCTGTCGGAGGTTGTCAGAGGTCTTGCTCTGGACTCAGTTTTGAGCCCGAGATGCATCTCCGTCCGCGCAGAGATGTCCGGTAAGCTGTTGGATAGATGAATCTAGAGTTCAGGGAAGCCATGCAGACTGGACGCACAAATGCGGGAGAGGGAAAGACAGCATCCTGCTTCATCTTGTTCTTTAATGTCAAGGCCACGGTCCTTCGCGTAGGAAGAAACCGGCCAGGCCGCAGATAGGTCACGGGACTTTCGTGATAGCGAACGTGTCCGAGGGCGCGCAGAAGCTAGCACCGCACTCACCCGGCCCGAGAGACACTCTCAGTGAGCCCTCGGCCTCCCTGCTGGTGGATGCTGGTGCCTGTGTGACCAGCCACCGACTCTTCCCTGGGAGGAAGCCGAGATTCAGAGAGGGGGCGAGTCTTGTCCGTGGCCAGCCGGAGAGCCATGAGAGCCGGAATGGGGAGACCAGTTTCCCTGCTCCCAAGCCAGCCCTCCCTGAACAGGGCCCTTTGTCAGGAACGTACTCGGGGAAGAAGGATCTTCTGTTCAGCAGGTTTTAAACAGACCACTAGGAAGCTGGGGTGGTTAAGCAGGTAGGGACATCTGCACGGAAGAAGCACGGAAATGCACACGAGACCTCACGGAGCACACACACGAGCCTGATGCTTCCGACCCTTCCCGGGTTCAGTTCCCCTCCTCCCCGCCTCAGTGATGCCCAGGCGACGCCCTGCGTGCCCGCCTGCAAGACCCACACGAGGCCGAGGGGCCCTGAAATATTCTCTCGGGGGAAGACGCGTCCGTGCGGAACTGGCTTCACGCACACCTGGACGGTCTGCTGTTCAGAAAGGCCCCCGATCCCTCCGTGGCCCGGCTGGAGTCAACCTGCAGGCGAGAGCACATCCTTCACGTAGACACGAGCCACACTGTGCTTCGTCTTTCCCTGGGAGAATGTGTTTCTCAGAAGCTGCCTGCATCCACAGACCAGTGTGGTCCACCCGAAAGGGTCCCAAGGCCTGGCTCCAGTTCCTGAGCTGTCCCCGCTTTGCTGTAGCACCTTGGGCAAATTACCTGAAGTCTTGGTTTTCTCATCTAGGAGACACAGGTTGTCCGCGCACCTTCCCGGCTCTGCCCGGTTGTCAAGGGAGTGAAGTCACCGGGGGTGCATTAGCAGCGTCCAGAGTTCTCCAAGCACCCAGAGGTCTGAGAAGCACATTTCAGGGAAGTCGGCGGCCTGCACTTGAGCTCCCGATTTGCAGCTTCTGAGGAGTGTTCCTCTTCTGAGACTTTTCCACGAGTAGTCAGAGCCTGAGAACAGATCTCTCCAATATATGCGTCTCTGCAGCTACCTTCTGAGGGCAGAGTATCTCTGCGGTTTGGATGTTTTGCACCTTGGTCGCACTCCAAAGAGGGTAAACGTGGACTTCTCTAGAAACCCTTGCCAGACTTTCTTGGTGACCTCCGTTTTCTTCTATTCAGATTCTCTTTCAGTTGATTTACTGCTTTGTAGGATGTCTTATTCACGGTAGAGACTCAGCGCCTGTTAGTTGAGCTGCACGCCTACGGAAATGTAGATATGAAATTGCAGTTACCTAACAGTAGAGCAAAATTTCGGCTAAGAAAACAGTTCTGACTCTGAAGTAAATTGCCAGAAGGTAGTGCTAAGACGATAGTGGAATTTAATAGCTTAATTAGGGTAAGAGATGCCTTTGTATTCCAGAAGAGTTAAAACTTTCCAGAGACTGTGGACATTCCTGTTCCCAACTCTTCAGAATCCTAATAAGTCATGGGTGAAAGTCCTCACAGGCATTCAGTACGCTTGGTCAACTGTGGACGGGAATGTAGTCAAGGCACGCAGGTGGAAAGAATCTTTTCATCTCTGTATCATTGTGGCAATCACAGGTCAGCAAAGCGAAACTTTCAGTTGGTAGCAGATAAAGCCTTTCCTGAGAATTTCTCAGCAATATCTCAATTAACCGGGACTTAATGTAAGAGAAACCACTTTCTATAACTGGTACCAAACGCCCCCCTCTCTTTCTCCCCTCCCCCCCTTTTTTTTCTACTCAACCCGAAAAGAATGATAAGGAAACAGACTTTTACCAGAAACTTATGTGAATGAGTGTCTGGGGTTCTTCTTCTTCTTTTTTTTTTTTTTTAGTTTATTTATTTTGAGAGAGAGAGGGAGAGAGAATGCAAGTAGGGAAGGGGCAGACATGGAGGGAGAACGAGAATCCCAGGTGCGGAGCCCCACACGGGGCTCAAACTCACCAACGGTGAGATCATGACCTGAGCTGAACTCAAGAGTCAGACACTTAACTGACTGAGCCACCCAGGCGCCCCTGGGGTTGTTCTTAAATCAAACGCTGTGCGGCCCAGTCTCCCACAACGTCCACGTTTACGTCTGCTTTGCTATATGTGATGATGGAACTGAGAAGGATGAGCCCATGTCCTACAAAATGGCTTGTTTGCTGTAACTGTTGTCATAAACTTGGACATATAAACAAAAATCCAGAATGTGGTTTCCAGAGCCCTGCTTCCCATGGAGACCTCTCTGAGGGGGTGTTGGAGTTAGCAGGATACCTTTTCTTACATCGATGTCAAACACTGAGAGGCAAAACTACTGTATTTTTTTTGTTCATCTCCAGATGCTACTGCCGGGGAAATGTTAGCGAGGGGGCTTACTGAGTTATTATGGCAATTCGGTGTCACTGAAATTACAGTATTAATACCCTACTGTGGAAAGATATGTATTCATAGGACCTTTATGATTAGCTTGGGGAAAATAGATCCTGAGTCACCAACCACCAAACTCAAAATAAAATTCCCACCGGGGGCATTTTAGCGTGTTTATAAGTTGGAAACAGTTGCTGTCAGATGAAGGCAAATGAGGTGAGTAACATATTTTAAAGGAGGTTAAGCAAGAACTTACAGGTTCTGATAGGGACTCCACTGGAACCTGAAGTCTTAGTAGGGTTTTCCCGAATATCCAATACCGTATGAATCAATGCGCTTAACTCGGCAGTTACTACATAGTTAGGAACTTTGAGATCTTCAGCTCCAATCATGTGCCGTGTTTCATCCCGACAACAGCTCTTGCTAAAGCCCCGCGTCGTGTGGAGGTGCGTTATGTGATGAAGAGGCTAAGCGAGGGGACCTGATCCCGCTCTGAAGTCAAGCTCCTTTCGCACAAACGCGAGCGAGGTGGCAGTTTCCCACCACTTCACCGTTTGGGCCAAATCTCCCGGGTCCCTTCCCCTGCAGGCCACCTACCCTGTCCCTTGCGTAGGATACGAATTCTTGTTCGGTTATCGATTGGTCAGGGTGGTTTGTCCAGCGGTTCCTGTGTTCGTACACCCTCTTGTGCACCTGTCCACCCGCAGAGGCTGTTTCAGATTCAGATTCCATCTCTGTCGGGTCAGGGATGTACTTTGCTGTGGGATAAACTTCAGTACCTGCTATTTGGTTATTATAGGGTGTCTGTATGGCTGTAAGTGGTAAGTATTTGTAGGAATATTCAACATGTTTATGAGCAAACATCCTTTAAAATGTCTGATCGGACTATGATTCCTAATCATCCAAGCCCAAGCCATATAGCTTAGGTGCCTTCCACCGGGCAATAAGAAACTTTTATCAGGGTGGCCCCAGAGTCACTGAGCCTAGAAATACCAAGAGTCAGTGTTCTCAGATGATCACCCTGCTATCACGTTTTTATGATTCAACATTACAAACCTAGAAGTTTCTGTTTCTACCCTCAAGTGTCACACGGTGGAAAACAATCTTATGGGGGAAGGCAGATGTGTAACCAGGGACCAGAAGAAAGGTACCAGCTGGGGCGCCTGGGTGGCCCAGTCGGTTGAGCATCCAACTTTGGCTCAGGTCATGATCTCACTGTTCGTGAGCTCAAGCCCCGCATCGGGCTTGCTGCTACCAGGGAGGAGCCTGCTTCGGATCTTCTGTCCACCATCCTCCCTCTCTGCCCCTCCCCTGCTCACGCTTGCTCTCCCTCTCTCTCTCCCTCTCAAAAATAAACATTAAAAAAAAAAGAAAGAAAGACAGTTACCAGCTGATGAGTTGGCTTGCCTTTAGGGGCCATGCCGCACAAATACAGACGCCAATCCTTAACGTCTAGAGTGTTGATGTCCAGACAATAGCCATTAGCTGTAGGTGGCTATGGAGCACCCGAAATGTGCTTAGTGCAGACAGAGAAGGGCATATCAATGTGAAGGCAGCACACTGGGCTTTGACATTGTTGTACAAAATACACAGCGTAAAAGACGCCACTAATAGTTTTTATATCGAATACATGAATACATATATTTTAAGGTATGTTGGGTTAGGTAAAATAGATTAATTGTACCTTTTTTTTAGTTTATTTATTTATTTAATGAGAGACGAGAGAGAGCACAGGGAAGGGCAGAGAGAGAGGGAGAGAGAACATCGCAAGCAGGCTCCGTGCTGACAGTACGCTCCATTGCTGTGGGGCTTGATCTCACCGACTGTGAGATCATGACCTGAGCCGGAACCAAGAGTCGGACGCTCGACTGACTGAGCCACCCAGGCGCCCCTGTGTTTCTTTTTTTTTTTTTTAACAGGGCATCTAGACAACTTAAGCGAACATGAGGGGCACGTGTTACGTTTCCCTCAGGCAGCAGTGGTCTGGAGTAACCCTCAGCCTCAGGGGGACTCCAAGGAGCTGAGAGAATCCGAAGGGACAGAATGAGGGCCCACCTCACTCAGGGGTCAGGTGCCCAGAGGAGGAGAAAGCGTAATTGCCCCTCTGTGTAGGTTTCAGGCTCTCTCAGATTCTTGTCTGGTTAATTCAGTTACGAAGCGGCTGCACTACATGAGATGTTTGTTCATCCCTGTACCCTAAAACTGTGAGTGCTGATTATCATCATTAATAATGATAGCAGTCGAGAGCTAATGATTCTAGAGCACCGCGTACAGGACGTGTTCTACACGCCTTCCCTGATAACGCATTTTGTCCTCTCAGTAGGGGGGACGGTTACTAGCAACCCCTCCAGAGAGCAGAGGCGTGCATGAGACTCCGACAGATTGAGTAATTGGCTCAAGGTTGCTCATCCAGAGGTTAACCCAAGCAGTGAGATTCCAGAATCTCAGCCCTTAACCATGGCGCAGTCCCACCCTCTAAAGCAGAATCTCGGGGCGCCTGGGGGGCCCAGTCAGTTAAGCATCAAGTCTTGATTTCGGCTCAGGTCGAGATCTGGCGGTTTGTGAGATCGAGCCCATGTCGGGCTCTGCGCGACAACGCCAGGCCTCCTTGGGATTCTCTCTCTCTCCCTCTCTCTGTGTCCCTCCCCTCCTCACGTGCTCTCTCTCAAAATAAATAAACATACAAAATAAAATTAAAACAAAATCTCTTTATTGACACTTTCGTACCACATTACAGTGCTGCCCAACCATAGTATAATAACAGGAATTGTTTTTTTTTTCCTGCAAAATTTAGATGTTCAGTAATTTAACAACCAGGCATGAAAAATATTTACTGTCTCAGAAGTTGGGGGTTATTATTAGGTTGTGAACATTCTAGCTCCTTGTTTTTCCCTGAAGTTGCCCCAAAAAGCACGCCTTAATTCAGGCCGTTTGAAAATCTAGGTCGTCCAGTTCCAATTAAATAACAATCGTGACATACCTACTATGTGCCAAATTCTGCATCGACTGCTGGGAGGCACAGAAAGATGAAGAATTCCAGCTGCCCAACAGCTCTGGCCCAGCGGGCCCAGAGGCACATTCAGACAACACGATGCGTTGAAGGTTGTGTGTCCACAGTGCTGTGGGAAGGCTACCGGGAGGAGGTGAAGTTTTAAAGGAGTCTCCCGGGAGGTGGGAACGCTCGAGCCATCTGGAAATCCCTCCCCCTGTGTTCTGGGCTCTTCCTTACCTTGCACGGAGGCCGTTCTTAAAGGCAACCACCATGTCGGGTGGAAACGTCAGAGTCTCCTGGGTTGTCGAGAGCCTGCTGATCCCCTTCCTGTGGTTTCCAGGTACCAGCAAGGTCAACCTGGTGAAGATCCCGTCCACGGCCTCCAGCCCGCGGGACACAGCCCTGGCGGCCGTGATCTGCAGCGCCCTGGCCACCGTCCTGCTGGCCCTGCTCGTCCTCTGTGTCATCTATTGTAAGAGGCAGTTCATGGAGAAGAAACCCAGCTGTGAGTGTTGAGCTCTGTCTGTTCCTTAGCATCTGGGTGAGGTGTGTTTCTCGTCGTGGTCACTCGAGCCTCCCCGAGGGCCTTGACCAAGACAACGGTCGAGAGCTGTGAAAGGGACAGAGCACACGTGGAAACGGGCTCACAGCCACCCGGTCCCCCAGGGGCACCGCTGTAGAAGGACACTGGAAAGGCGGCCGTGTCCCGTGCCTCTCGGCAAAAACGGAAGTCGGTCTTCGTTCTGGCCACAGAAGTACTCTGTGGCGTGAGCTTTGACAAATTGCTTCGTATTTGTGTCTCCGTGTGAGGAGAAGTATTTTTAGATGGGAACGTAGCCACCTCTTTCTTCAGAAAGACAAGGGCCAGAATGGTGCATGTCTGCATATGGTGTTCGTGGGCTCCTTTACGGAGGAAATGGTCCCCACTGACCGAATTCTCGCCCCCTGTAGGGTCTCTGAGAGCACAGGACATTCAGTACAACGGTTCTGAACTGTCATGTTTTGACAGACCTCAGCTCAACGGATCTGCTCCCAGACCGTGTTGTAAGTGTCACCAGGACTCGGCCCAGACCTGCGGTAAGTGCAGCGGGGTCAGGGGCCGTCAGGGGAACCCCAGGGACGCCGACCCTGCAAAGAATTGTCCCCGTTTGTCCCACAGCTGAGGAGCTCTGCTTCGTTTTCTAATTACAGCTAGTCTTGTTAAGTTATTCTCTGTCTCCCGATGATTTTGGTGTTTTGAGCCTTTTACATATTAAAAAGAGAAGCAGCTCATTAAAATTCTAGTATTATTCAGCAACTTTGAAAAGCAAATTTGCCTTTATTGTTTTAGGTCAATAGAGTTAAAATAATGTCAACCTTCTGTTAATCCTTTTTTCAAAACGTTTATTTATTTTTGAGAGAGTGCAAGCCGGGGAGGGGCCGGGGGGGGGGCGAGGGGATCCTTGACAGGCTCTGCGCCGACAGGCTGTCAGCACAGAGCCCGAGGTGGGGCTGGAACTCACGAACCGCGAGATCATGACCTAAGCCGAAGCCGGACATTTAACTGACCAAGCCACCCAGGAGCCACTGACAGGGTCCTTTTGTAGAGTAGGAGTGTGTATCCTGTCTTGTCTGGTGGATTCAAGCCGAGCTTGGAGGTGTCCGTGAATGTCTCTCAGGATTTCTTAAAGAACAGCAGGGAGGGAGACGGACGGCAGGGTTTCCCGCAGACCTCGATGGCCTTGGAGCCACTCCTTAAGCTGAGCGTTTCCCACTTAGACCGGGTTAGGGTTAGGGTTAGGGTTACCTGATTTTAATCTGGCACAGGTCCGTAATCTTTCTTTGTGTCATGACATCATTCTTTTTGACGGACACAGGCCAGTGTTTGTCTGCTGTTTCCAGACGGCCGTATTCCCAAGTACCGCAGAGGCGATGCTGTGTCCTTCTCAGTGCCCCATATCAGGAGCCACAGCTTGTGCAGCCGCCCCATTCCCGGTCAGGTTCATTTGGGTCCCTTCGTTAAGGTGGCATCGGCCAGGTTTTCGCTGCTGTAAAATTATTGTTGTTCTCTGTGTAATTGACAGATACCTTCTGGGAGACTCTCTGACACCATGTAAATATCCCATCACCCTCCAAACTTTCACCCCGGAGTTTAGCATCCCCCGATGGTTCTTACCTGCATCAGTCATTACCATGATGCTGGTTTCATAATTCCATCATTCTCTCCACATTAGCTGGTTTCCTATGGTAAGAAAGAACTTCTCCTTCCCCATTTATTTATTTACACGAATTAGCATGGACTCCTGGACCCTCTTCCACGGCTGATGCTCCTTTGCTACCATTACTTATCTTGGCGCTCACAATTTCCTAGCCTAGGTCAGTGGAAGTCCCTTCAGGGTGGCTCATGTGTCATCTTGACACGTCCTGATTATTCTCTTGGCGCTTTCTTAATTTCTGGCACAAAGTAAGTTCCAGGCTTATCTCGCACTTTCACTGCTTGAGCCCTAGGAAACAGCCATTTCTAAAAGGAATGGCAGTGCCTTTTACTTGCAGATAATTTTGAAACGTCTCACGGTGAGCATGACACAGACCTGCTGAGCTGATTGGCAGTGGGTCCGGGCGAGTTCCCTGTGCTCAGAGGAGCGTATGCGCAGATAGAGGTCTAGGCAAAGGTGTGCAGGTATCTGTCCTACTGCGTGCTGGTTTGCAATTGCGTGTCAATACTTAACATTCGTTTTAAAAAAGGAAAACAGTAACTTCACAATATTTTTTCCTTTTTATAAAAGAGGTCACTTCTCATGAAAACTTTGGATACACGCAAAAACGTATAGATGTATATATGTAAACACATAATTTCTTCACATCTTTTTCTGTGTGCGTGTTTTTTATATGCTTTAGTATGTTTGTGGTTCTATAAAAATCAGAATTATATTTGTATGTAAATAGAAGTCTAGAAGGCTGTTCACCAAATGTTGACTGTTCATTTCCAGTTTATAGGATGGGGTAATCTCTATTTGTAAATTTCTTATCTAATCCCACTCTTCTTAGTTTTTTTTTTTTCCTGTGGGGCACCTGGGTAACTCATTCGGTTGAGCGTCCAACTCGATTTCGGCTCAGGTCGTGATCTCACGGTTCCTGAGTTTGAGCCCCACATCAGGCTCTATGCTGACAGCTCGGAGCCTGCTTCAGATTCCGTGTCTCCCTCTCTCTCTGCCCCTCCCCTGCTCAGGCTCTGTCAGTCTCTCAAAAATAAACATTAAAAAGGATTCTCTCTCTCTCTCTCCGCCCCCCCCCCCCCGACCAATCTCCCCTACTCATACTCTCTCTCTTCTGCCTAAAATAATTTTTTTCTTCAATAAACTCATATTATCTTTGTAACCAAAAATGTAAGCTGCCTCAGTGAACAAAATGGCTTGTAAAGCTGTGTACATACGTGTAGTTATTCCTTATGTTACATTCTCACCAGTAAAAAAATAATTGTGTGTGTGTGTGTGTGTGTGATGTGGATGTGTGTGGGGTGTGTGTGTAGATGTGTGATGTGTGTGGTGTGTGTGTGTGTCTGTGTCTGTGTGTGAGAGGGCTGGAACATCTCTGTGCCCCTGTCCTGTACCACCAGGCCACTCAACAGAAACGTGCTATTTCTTCCGTCACGCGAGTCTCATTTTCTCGTGGTAAAACGTATGTACCATAAAATGGCTGATTTTATCCTAGGGCCCAAGACCTGTATGTTCTACTGGGGCTAAACTGCAATGAAATAATATAAATATGGGTAATACAAGACGAATAAAATAAAATATATATAACATAAAATGTATCAGTCTAACATCAACTGTTCGGTTCGGTGGCATTAAGGACACTCCCACCGCTGTGCCACCCCCGCCACCACCCACCTCCAGAACCCCTTCCCCTTCCCAAACTGAAACTCTGTCCCCGTTAAACAACAGCGCCCCCCCCCCGGCCCCAGGCGCCCCCCATGCCACTTCCGGGCTCTCTGGCTTTGGCTGCCACTCCAGGTACTTCACAGAAGCGCTTGCTCATTTTTGTAAGGTAACAAAAGAGGGAGAGAATGAAACCTCGCATTTCCTTTCTCCAAAAAAGTCACCCAAGGGGGGAAAGGGCTGGGTTTTCCACAGCAACGTCGAACTGGTATTAAAGAGCAAGTTGCCAGCAGAACGCCTCGTGTCTCACGCCTCCGCTGACTTTCCCAGGGCCGGTTCACTTGATTCCGTCCCTGTGCTGTGACGAGGCCTGCAGCATCGACCGGGTGACTCTGGGCTGTAGAGTGCATTCCAAGACCACTCTTCAGGAGAGGTAACTCGGTATTTTTAATCCGCGTGATTCTATATCCCCTTGTGCAAATATGCGCTCTACTGATTTGCCAGTTTTCCCGCGAAACTATGAGAGATCATTGAAAGCAGGTTATTCGTGACATTCTGGACATCAGAGAGGGACAAATCTTTGGCAAGAGATAAGTAAGTCTCTCAAGGCTACTGATGCCCAGTGCAGTGTCCTTCACACGTTATGCTCCATTCGTTTCATTTTTTTCTCCTGTCCGTGATCTGTGACACTTCCGTCATCTGTAAGTAACGGTTAGCATGTCGTTTACCCATAGAATTTTAGAATAGCCATCAAGAAACTCAGTTAAGAGCAGGAAACCATATTTTAGACATCGGGTTAAGAATAACTATCTTGATTAGAAGTAGGTATGAAACTTCAGTGTTAAAGTAAGTTCATTGAAGCAAGTTTATGGCAAAGGAAACACTAGAATGCTGACGTCATAGGTTGCTGTTCCATCCAGAAAACTTAAAAGCAGAGGCAGCGTATTGCCCGGTAGTGGTGTTTTTTCCTCCCTATAGAGTTACAGACCTTTTGAATGTGTGTTCAGACACGCAGGTCCGGTGGGGGAGACCATGCCCACTTTCTTCGGGTCCCTTTCAAGGTCCATCTGTGGCGAGTTTTCAGATGCCTGGCCTCTGATGCAGAGCCCCGTCTGTGGTGACGACATCTCTTTTTGTGACTCTGATCCTGAACTCGCTGGAGAAGACGTTCATCCTCTCGGTCCGGAAAACCACTGCTCGTTCTCCTCGGATTCAGACAGTCGTCAGGATTCGGTTGGTGGAGCTGTTCCAATTCAAGCTCGTCCTGAAAACTTGACAGATGCCGCTGATTTCTCTAGACCTCACAGCTCACCGACGGAATCAGTGCTAACTCAGGCTACACTGCCTGCCAGGAGGCAGCTGCATCAGGAGAGCGGCGACATGATCGGCCTGACCGCTCAGACGTCCCTCCAGGTAAGGCAGCGGCTGGTCTCGGTAAGGACGTGGCATCGACTCGTGCCAGGCCCGAGGGATGGGATTCCTCTCACCGTAGAACGTGGGGGGACCCGATGAGAAGGTTTTCCCATCTTCCGGAACTTCTTGTTCTAGTCTGTTTGGAGAATGTGTTTTAAATTGAATTTCAGGAGTCTTTTCTTGGTTTAACTAACAGCTACCCTCTAAGGCCATACTGAGCAGCTGTGTTCTCTTACTCTTCATAAATCCAGCTACTTACACGGCACCCCCTAGCTCCATTCCTGGCTGAGAGAGAGGAGTCCGTCTCGGAACGTCTTGTAAACCACCCCTCACCTTTATTTTCCCTGTGATGCTTTACTCCCAATACTGAAATGCACTTCATTCACCGTGGGGTTGATGGGAACTTGGATCTCTCAGAGTTTCTCTCGTTCACTGTTGTGTTCGAGATTGCTCTGCTTCGATCGGTTTCGTTGGAAATTGCCGGTTGTGATCTGGGTCCAAATATTGCCTACGAACCTTCTAGAACCAAGGGTTTAAAATCAGGGTTGGGGGGAGGTGGTGACTGCAGGGAGATGGGCCTTTCAGGCCTGCTGCAAGGCTGGAGGCAGAGAAGCATCACGGATCCCCGGGCACCACCTCTGCTCTCCCCTTCGGCGAGGATGTCGCCTTTCCCCAGCGTGATTTGAGGTCTGCAAACATTTCCCTAATGTGAAAGCACATACACTGTTGGAATAGTCTTCCGGAAAAATGATGCCCGCCTTCAAAAAAAAAGGGCAGAATCACAGCACCAGCAAGGCTCCCAGGCCCCACAAGGCCCCGCCTGCACACGCAGCCTGTGGGAAAAATGCTCTGGCACGTGGGTGCACTCTCGACGCGTGCCTCTGTTTCCCACAAGGTGATGTGTCCTTGTCTAATTACGTTAGACACAGCCTGAAGTCAAAGGGTGAATTAGAGATGTGTTCAAGAACAGCATGTAGGTTATATGTTGATCTAAATCTGCAATACTTTTTTTCTTCTGAACTACCAAGAAAATTCTATAGAGAATTTACAGGGAATTCTACGCAGGAAACACTTGTTGGCTTTGGAGAAAAACAAGGTGGTTTCTCTCCAAATAAAGGAAATACAGAAGAGATAAGGGAAGAAAAAGCAAACCAATTAGGCATTTAAAATGTAAAATACATGCTCTGTAGCTGAGGAAGGTGTTTACTGACCTTGTTCTTTTGAGCTGTCCCATCATTTTTATGACTTCCGTGATAATAATAAGAAAAGACTTAAGAGTTAGCCAAGTTGCATAGGTCCCAAGAATGGACCCCATGGCTCAAAACCTTCGGGGCTGAGCACACCCAGCTGCCCGAAGGAGGCAACAGGTCCCGAGAGCAGGTGACAGAGGCAGAGAACAGCTTGGAGAAAGAGACCCCGCCCCTTTAGCAACTAACCCCAACTTCCCAGTCGGATGCCCTTTCCAAGTACTCTAAAATAAAAGTCTTGGGATTCTTAAAATATTAAAATGACAAGATGTCCAAGTTTCTTGTGTATCAGGTCAATTGGTTTTGATCATGAACTTGCTTGTGTTACCTTCACAAATGTCTGCTACCTTTCCCCACATATCTGTTGCCAGGGGCGAGATGGAGTAGCTGGAATTGCGCTCCCGGTGACTACCGCGGGTTTTCCAGAGCATTGCCAGCCAATAAAAGTACTGCTCAGTTTATTGTGTAGCTCACGCCCAATTTTGTGATGTAAATTCGAAGACTAAGGAGTGAAGCATCTTGATGCCGAGTGGTGTGAGAACCAAAGCATTCTCTACCTTTTTTCTGATTATATTGTTGGTGAGGTGGGGGGATGCTGGTAAGCATTATTATTACAGCTACGTGAATGTAAAATGGGTTAGTGTAGAAGATTGGTGTAGATAATGGCACTGACTTCTTTTCAAAGACCATTGTCAAGGTAATGGTGATCTACATAAAGATACTTTCAACCCAAATTATTATGAAAAGAAAGTTATAATTACGTATAAAATGAATGGGAAAATGTTACATTCCGTTCAGGTTGCACAACGTAATTTAGTGATGACAGGTTTTTATTAGCTTTCCAAGATGTGTCCCCTCACTGGATAATTTGGTAAATATAAGCGAGACATTCTGAACTCAAGAAAGGAATTGTTAAAACGTGAATCATTTCAGTTTTCTCCCTGTAACCAAAACCAACAACAATATTTTGAGCCCATTTAAGACATCACCTTTTCCAAGTTCTGGAAAGCACTTTATGTTTGGTTGCACTTACCGAACGTGTGATGCTTAGTGAGTGAACCTTAATCTTCAAAAGCAACCAGGAGGGAGACACAACTGCGCGTCTTTGGGAGATTAAGTCTCTTAGTTTCAAGGGTCGACAAAGAATGTAGCACAACTAGTTCTGTTTTTGTTCAACCCATTAGATTCCAGAAGGCAATTCGGATTTCCTCTTACCAGGCTGATTCTCCAAGGTAGGGACATACTTACTTCACATAAAGAATTTTCGTTCAGCAGCTCGGTATTATGAACCAGAGGACTTCCGGCTCCTTGAGTTTGTGTTTAGTCAGCTTGACTGAACACCTTGAGCCCGTGGGCCCATTCGTAATCCAGCAAAGCGCGGCATTCCTGTTTGGAAAACACGTAAGGACAGCTGTAGCCATTATAGCCTCCCCCCTTTTAGTGATTTATTTCTATATCTTTTCAATGGAACTTGAAATTCTTATCTAGGAATTCACTCATATTTTCAGCTTTTTAGCCTCAATTCTCCCCTTTGCTTCAGCTGTATTGAGATGTAATTGACACTTACCATTGTGGACGTTAAGACGTGCGACGTGACCATTGGATGCACGTCTATACCACAGAATGCACAGTGGCACTTTTGTCTTTGCTTGGTGTGAGGCTCGGATTGCTAAGGCATGATGCATTTGTTTCCAAAAACTGTACTTTTACACAGTAGCTTTCTTGTGGGTGGTTTAAGACCACCCAGAATCTGATGATGATAGTTACGGTGCAGGATAAAGTAAATAGGTGTGAGAACCTTCTTGAGTCTGAATGACTCAATTCTAATCAAATTTTCCCAAACACACCTCCCCAGAAGAGGAACAGACTAAGATATTTGGGACATCAGTTGCTAGGATACTTGGGAGCATGAGGCCAGGCTGCTTACCTACAGGAAAAGCTTTTTTGGGGGTGATGTTTTTAGCCATCATTGGAAATGTCAACATAAAATAATAGGAGGAGTGGTTAAAAAAAAAAAAAAAAGATATGACCTAGGATCTGGCTGCTCAATCTTTTAAACTTTTTTTTTTCCGTATTGGCAAAATGACTAACATTTGTCTCCCACAATAGTGTTAATGTGGTTCTTACTGTCATATTAACTGATAGATATATTTGATGAAACGATCTCATATTATTAAGAGTTCTTTCAGAAGTTTCTATATGTAGGTACTGTCCTTCAACTCAGGGGAAAAAATGTTCTCCTGTAAACGTACCTGATAGGTCACCAATGCCAAAATAGTGGTAAATAAGTGAATGAAAGGTTACAGCATAAAAGGAAGGTTTTATCCACTGCAGTAAAGTGCAGTTGGCCGATCCCTCCAGAAGTCAGGTCGCTGCCCTTCTGTGATAAGGGACAGATCTAAGGGTGCCACTTTGCTGAGGATATCTACCCTGGAAAGAGTGTGAGCCTTCCAGGAAGATCATTAGGAGTCCTTTCTAAACCATCTCTAAACTTTCTCCAGTGGTTTAGCAGAAGTTTTAAATGCAAAGAATAAGAATGTCACTATTCACTAATCATCTTTGTTCTTTTAAAGAAGGGACTAACAGATCCTAACATCTTTACCTACAAATGCTTTACAAGAACACAACACAGAAACAAACTTTAAATATTTGAATGGGGTTGGAAATCAGCCAATGAATCACATGTTAATACATGTTGTTGGCTGTGGGTCACGTGATCGCCTCTGCAGTGTTGTTTGGAAATGCTGAGGGGCTGTGAGTTGTTATAAAATCTTTACTGTATTCTCAGAATACGTGGATACCCGGATATTCAGACACCATGAATGAGCTGCTTGTCTATATGTTATTAAGTTCATTGTGTACTCCTAGTTAAAAGTCACGTACAATAATTTTGAATGATTCCAGTTTAGCAGCTTTCGTTCGTGAGGTTGTTTTTCAAGCTCTCCTTCTGTTGCTGTTTTGGGAAGCTTAAAGGACTTGCTTCTTTCTGCAGGAGAAGAATACGGATGGAACCCAGCAGGCACTTACTCCTCCGCTTGGGCTGATGGACTGAGCACTGTCTGGACCTTGCCTGGCTTCTGGGGGGAAAGAAAATAAATCTGAACCAAACTGATGGCGTTTTAAGCCTTTCAACCAGTTGCTTCTGAGCCAGACCAGCTGTAAGCTGAAACGTCAAGGAATAACAAGCAAAGACTCCAGGCACTCACGATACTTTGCATCTTTCCTGAACAAGAAGCTTCTATGCCACAAGCGAGACTTCAAAGACTGATGGGTTGAGTTTGCAGCCTACGAGATTATGAGCATGTAACAAGAAACAAGTGCATTCATGCGTATTTGCATGGCGAATGTGGTCTTACCAGACTGAAGACCCAGGGTGTAAGTTTTCGCTGACGTTTGCTCTCCAGAAATAATTTCATATAGCCGCTGATCCTGTTAAAAGTCAACGGCAGATTGGTTTCCTTAGTTTTTATGGAGAGTGGTTCCAAACTGAGCACGCGTATTTGAGGAAGCTCACGTTTCCGTCGTCTGATCAGGAGGTAAGAACGGACTTGCACGCCACCTGCCTACATCATGGGTCTGTTAGGTGAAGTGAACTGGCCCGACTAGGAATCAGAGGAGAGCAAGTCTTTGCTGGAGTCGACACGAGTAACCTCGGCCACTGGTCTCAGGAGCCCTGCTAGACCCAGTATCGAGAGGGCCCGGGCTGGGAACGTGGTCTTTTCACTGATTACCCGCCTTGCAAACCACTGAGCACATCTATCCTAGAGACTTGTGTGCACTGATTAACATACTTCTGCGGAAATCAGTCGATCGGAAGCATTTGTTACTTCTGTCCCTGTGACTGGGCTCAAAAGATCCAGAAGCTGTCCTTTACACAAAAGTGGTATTTGTAAAGATAATGTTCTTTTTTTTTTCCTTCCCATCCTCCTCACCCGCCAGTGTCCTGCCTCTGACAACCACCAGTCTGTTCTCTGCACCTGTGAGTTGGGTTGTGGTTTTGTGTGTGTTTCGCATCCTGTCTGACACGAAGGGCTTTAGACACTACAGGTCAGGTTCCCCTGCCGCCAAGATGGAACACCGTGCGGGTGGTCCCATGAGACCGCACTACCTAGTAGAACAAAAAGAAAAGGCACAATTTGTAGACGGCATCTAGGTGAACAGTTGGTGATTCCCCTTAGGCAGTCGGGCCAAGTACGACGGTGCGCCCTCTGACCGTGTACCTTTCGTCCCCACCGTGATCTCCTATCTCAGCCACTGAGGCTGCGTGTAAGTGCTTCATTCTGGCACCCCATCCCTCACCTGCTTGGTAGTTACCAGAACTCTCTCTACAGCCAAGATAGAAACGAACCCAGTTCAGTCACGAACCAGGGGAGGGCTCGTTTGCTGTTACTCTTCGTGCCCTGGGGAGGAATTACCAGAAGAGGATTGATTTGTTTCCAACTTGAACCTGCATGATCAGCTCTGGCCTTGGTCTTTTCACTGATTACCGTTGGCTGTGTCACACTGGCACTTAAGAGAGAAACAGAACATCATTGTGTTTGAGTGCACTAAAATTCTTCTGTTTCACAACTGCCCCAACCAAAGCGGTGTCTTTTACCTAACGCTTAAACTGCATTAAAAAAAAAAAAAATCTTAGGACATACTTATCTTCTCACTTCTTGAAACCGTGTTTCCACTCTTTGCAAGGTATTTAGGAAAATCTAATGACTCCTCTTCCTCGTGGCTGGGCTAGGTTATCCAGCTGCAGTTTTAGGTTCAAATGTGTGTGGATTCTCGTGACCTCGGTTCCTTTATCCAAAATAGGAAATTGGAGTCGTCTCAGGGTAACCCATAGCCTTCTGTGTCTGTTTAATACCCAGCCATAACTGATTGGCTTTTCCTCTTTTTTTTTTTTTTTTTTTTTTTTTTTTGTAGCATGAACCAATGGTTTTTCAACTTTGATTAACTCACCAGCTCTTATGAGAGTTGCTTCAGGACAGTCATGTACAATATTTAGGATTTGACCACAAGATGTCCGTGAAAATGCACACTGGAGTTTCCTTGAGTGGTTTCCCTGTAATTCACATATGTGTGCCATTGTTTGCAATCTGATCGTTTTGTTTTGACAGAGAGATGATCAAAGTAGGCCAGGGTTGTGCTCCTTCTGGTGACCTGAATATATTTTCCACATGTAGAAACCCTCCTCGACTTCAAAGACGTATAGTTGCTGGAGAGAAGGCTGGCTCGATGGGAATGAGACTGTGGCCCCCAAACCCTGAAACATGACTTTTGATCAGTAGGGAAATACTGAGGGTTAAACGTCAATTTCATCTGACGCTGCATTTGGGAAATCCTGGGTTATTTTATCAAGGTGAAGACACTTGACCACCAGTGACTACAGAAACATGCAATAATGCTAGATTCTTCTATACTTTGGGTAAACACTTGAGAGGAAAATCCCGTCTGTGTTTCCCACAGTCGGAATATCCCTCTAGCGCCCACATGGATTCCCCACGTGGGTGCTGGGAAATCATCATCGGGTAATGAGACTGGGAGTGAGAGTCGGTGTGACGTCTAATGGTGCAGAAACCCACCAACAAGAATGAGACGAGGATTTGGGGAACAACCATGTAAAGGCATGGGTTTTCTCATTTTGTGTATATGGAATGTATTTTTCCAGTATAGATTTTTGTACTCTAAAGTGTTCATGTTGCTATTATCTAGTTAAGCTCTACTGTCTGTGCTAGTAAAAAAAAAAAAAAAAAGAAGAAGAAAAGAAAAAAGAAGAGAGTCTGTCATTGCTTGAAGGTCGCCAGCTTGAATCAATTTAGATTTCATCATTACTATTTTGCATACTGGAATTTACAAATTTGTAAATTTTCATTTTCTTACACAAATAGTTTTGTAATACCTTTTTATATGTGAATAAAATTGTTATCTGGTATTCATTCATACTTACATGTCCAGTAAAAAAAAAAATGGTGATGGGAATACAAATTTGTTTTCCCCTCTTGCTCCCCGCGTGGGGGTCTCCCTAAGTTCTGATCCTTCCAGTGTAACACTCCCTCCCTGGCCCCTCAAATGTCATGAGGGAGATTTGAAATCCTTCCTGGTGACCCGGTTCTATTTCTCAGGCATGTCAGACTACTGAAGAATGCTCTGAGTTATTTGAGAAGCTTTGGCATCAAGATTTTATTACGATCTCTTCTTTTGCCTCCTTCATTTCCTGACATAAATAGGGGAAAAATAAAGGAGAAGTTTTATACTCATTCTTTCCAGAGGTCAGTAGACTGTTTTCCTGCAGAGGAGTGGACTAAACTCCCACAGAGCAACATCGGTCACTGTGAGAGTTTCGTCTTGCCTTCCCAGCTTCTGACCTTCCTTCCCTTCAGTAAAGCTTTGAAAGCTATTATTAGATTTTGAGAGAGGACTTTAAACTTCCTGGAAAAAATTAGGTTATTTGAAAGTGACGCCATATTCTCTCCGCTGGTTAGTCCGTGGTGTTAAACGACACTACAGATTCCCTGAGGGAAGGACATTAGCTGGTGTCCCTCTTTCATACCGCCACCCGCACACCAGCTCCTTGGCTCATGTAGACGTTTCCTGTATCCACGCGTACTGGTTGAGCTCGTGGGTGCCCTCAACTCTCTGAGAAAAGCAACTCAAAGCTTGTGAGGTTCTAACAGGAGGTCTGAAGGATCCCGTAGCCACACAAACAACTTATTTTCACTGTCATCACTATAATGAAGGTCTCCCTGCGGCTGGCCGGTTGTCGTTCTTTGTCCCATTTTAACTTGAGAAGGTATTGTCTGATTTTCTTAAAAAGGATTCGGCATAGGCAGCTTAAATTTATCATTCAGTCAGGTTGAAACTAAACGACACTGAGAATTCCCCAAACCTTCTAGAACACCTAAGAAACTTCAGTGTGACCTCGTAAGTGATTCTAGACATGTAATTATACAGAATGAAGTCAACAGCTCACCGTGATGGTGGTTATGTCACATTTCAGCCCGAGGAAGGTCCCAGGGCGTCTCCTGTAGGGATCAAGCAGATCAGGGTCAGGTCTGTCCATAAACCACCAGAGGCATTTGAATCCGTGTGATTTATGGCTGCTTTCACATTAGCCTCTCCGAAAGACTTGAATTCTCAAAACCACTTTCTCTGGGACCATGGGTGGTCTTATGAAGCGGGCTTCCATTGTTTGTCCATAAAGGCAGGATTTTGTCTTACCGTGATTTCCCACGGCCTTAACTATTTCTGCTTAAGACAGAGCTGTGTTCTGTCACTTTTGTTTGGTGTTGAACTGAGCCGGCAGGACTCCGCAGAGGGATTTTCCCCACCGGGGTTGGCTATTTACAGTCAACAGAAGATGTAGGGAACTGTCCACGGCAATCCTTGAACAGCAGGTTAGGGAGGGAGGCTGCCTCTCAGCCAGGCACACGTCACCCCCTGCGCGGATCAGGTACGATCGTTTCCCTTGAAGTTCCACACGCAGACGTAGCTCCTCTCAGAAGCCTCCATCCGAGAAAACCCTGCTTCCTAGGTCAGTCCGTCCTTCCTGCCTTCACCCGTCTGTCCATTCGTTCAGTATGCACGTGCATGAGCAGTAGCACAGAGTTGCAAACGCAGTGCCAGGGGTGACGCAAACAAGGGAGTGTGAGGGAGACAAACCTTCGAAGTATTTATAAAATAGGTCTTTGTTGTAAAGACGTAAGGGCACATTCTTCTGAGGCATGGGGAGGGGGGCAGTGGCGTCGGGGAAAGTCAGGACTGGCGCAGAAGCTGGGTGAGGACCGAGGCAGGCCAGCAGGGAGCCGGGATGGGTGGAAGGTGCTGGCACGTGGACAGGCCCAGCTTGTTCCGGGAGTGCAGAGAGGTGCAGGGCAGCGGGGGGAGCGAGGGGGGAGCTGCTGAGGCCCGAGTGGCAGCTTGACAAGTGTCTGGAGTTCTCTGCCCTGGGCTTTGAACTTGACCCCGTAGGGCATTTACTTGCCTTCAAACAGATGAGTGACACTGACGTGAAGACTCCGAAACATCTAGTCTTTCAGAAGCTTGGAGGTTGCCCAACCAGGGCGAGGTAGACCCCTTTCCAGACTCTGGATGGCCCCGGGCGTGGAGGGCACGTGGCCACCTGGAAGAAGGGGCGGGAAGTGGACAGTCGGCCCCTGGTTAGGAAACTCTGAGCCTGAGGTCTTTTCTCCCGCCATCGAGGTCGCCTTGGTCCTGTTCTGATTTCGAGGGGGGCGGTGCTGACCCCGGGATCTGTGTTCGGGACTTGGCTGCACCCCCTGCTGACATCTCAGAAAACGCGGCTGCTTCACTGTGTGTTCCCCATGTGGCCGACCGCCTCCCCCAGGGAACCCAGAAGGAGGCTGGCCTCTGGCTTGGGGGTGGCGGCAACGCTCGGCGGCCCGCCCCGGACGTGCCACCACGTCCGTGGCCGCAGCCCCTCTGCTCCCCGGCTCTGGGCATGCCTGCCACGACACAGGGCTGTGGCCGACTCGCCGTGGATGCTTCAGCCCCAAATCCACGCACAGGGACCAGCTCGAGATGGAGGCCAAGCGTCCAGTCGAGAGGAGCCGCGCGGAGGACCCCAGGGCCTCCCCGAGCCCTGTCCTCACCCTCGAAGTTCATCCACGTGCTCTCCAGGGACCCAGAACTAACCAGCCGCGGCTGCTGCGATAACACGATGAAAAGTGTGCATCTTTCTGTAGAAGGGAGGGTTCGTGCCAATGTCGCTAAGGCCCAGCCTCGGATCTCGAGAGAGAGAGAGAGAGAGAGAGAGAGAGAGCGGGATTTATGGTGTTTTTTTCAAACGCAAGATTTGGGAAGCAGGTGCCAATGTGGGGAGGGAAGATTAGAATTCATAACTGTGAAAGATTAAGTTTCTCCTCCTTCGATCATCGGTTTCGTCTTTCCTTCGCGCCCCTCACCACAAGACCCAACCTCTTGGTCTCCAGCCTTCCAGCAGATGCGGAGGCTGCCTCCCCCCCTTTGCCCGACAGTCCCTGGCTGGATGACAGAGCAGCGCACAGAACAAAACGAGGAGAGGCGGCCCAGGGCTGCACTCAAGTCCTGTCTGACTGGAGACTTCGCATTCCCGCGAGGAATCTCACATTTAATAAATCTGCCAGGGGAATACCTGAGCTTGGCCGTCAAATCTGATGACAAGGCGCCTTTGCAGACGCCCTTTCTTGAAATGAAGTGTCATGGGGAAGCCACGGAAGGCCAGGTTCCAAGTGACGCCTCTGTGGAGAATGTCTTCCTCTTTCAGCTTATAAACCGGTCAACTACCCACGACTGAAGATCCCAGGTCATTCTCTGGGCAGATCCCAATTAGACGCCGTGTCGGGGAGTGTGGTGGCTAATTTTACGCGTCGACTTGGCTGGATCCTGAGACCCAGATGTTTTGGTCCAACATCAGTCCAGATGTGGCCGGGAAGGTGTTTAGATGAGATTGGAACCAGTAGACTCTGAGTAAAACAGTTTACTCCCCATGCTGTGGTGGGCCTCATCCAATCAGGTAAGGTTTTAAGAGAATAAACTGAGGCTCCCTGAGGTGGGGGGAATGCTGCCTCCTCTCTGCCTTCAGACCTGGGTCCCCGCCTGCTGGCCTGCCCTGTGAATTTCACACTTGTCAGCCCCCACAGTCTCTTGAGCTAATTCCTTAAAACAAATCTTTTTACACACACACACACACTGACACTGGCACCCTATTGGTTCTGTTTCTCTGAAAAGCCCAGGTTAATGCAAGAACTAACCAATCACTCCATCCCCCCAACTAAATAGACACCGGTGACCAAACATAGCAAAGTGTTCTCTGTTGGGCAGACCGGTAGAATCTCAGGGGACTCAAGGCTTTCTGAAAAGTCAGAGGGGGGCGCCTGGGGGGCTCAGACGGTTGAGCATCCGACTTGGGCTCAGGTCATGATCTCGCAGTTCGTGGGTTCGAGCCCCGCGTCAGGCTCTGTGCTGACAGCTCGGAGTCTGGAGCCTGCTTCGGATTCTCTCTCTCTCTCTCTCTCTCGCTCCCAAAAATAAATAAATATTTTTTTAAAAAAAGCCACAGAACCCAGAAGTCATTGGTCTGTCAGACAGAAAATACAGAAAATACTGCGACTTCTCGACTTTGTCTTCAGACAGCTCCTCTGTGCTCCTCCTTCCCTTCCGTTCCACCAGTAGCACAGGCTGAGGTCCCCACCCCGCACTCTCCACTCCTCTCTACTCTGCCTCTCACCGCAGTGGACATCCCACATTGAGGGAAAGGCCTGGCCCCGGCTGGTTCAAATGCGATGACTACCTCTTAGTTCGGGGAGCGCAGGGGAAACAAAGGCCGCGGTCCCATTCTAGAAGAATGGCCAGATCGATTCTCTCTGAGGGGAGCCTTTGCATGAAAGCCCCCGGCTGGCCTGTATTATTAGACATGCAAAACGGTCTACAGTGTGTGATCTCAACTGGCCGAGAGCCACGGGGTCCTGTGAATTCGCCTGTCTCCTTGGCAGCCGGGCAGTGGGAAGTACTTGAATGCAAGAGGGTGACACACAGAAAGAGCCCGAGGTCCTCGGTGACTCAGAGACAGCGTCCGAGCAAGAGCCTCATCTTCTACGCTTCTCAAGTATCGTTTCGGTGACTCCGGTAGAAACTTGTTCCCCAAGACCCAAAGCAAAAAGTCCCTGCAGGCCAAACTTCTTCCAAAGAGCCGACCCCACCTATATAACCGTCTGAGTCCCTCCCGGGGGAGCTCTCTGTTTTCATTCTGAACACAGGCTCTGCATTGCTCTCGGACTTGGGGACTTGGGGTCCTAGGAATGGCATCTCCAGGACGTTTCTCTCACTGACTTAAAGGTGCAGCATGCCGTTTCTTAGGTCAACAAATTCAGTTGCTGATTTCCAACGCTTCTCGAAACAAATGATTGATTTTGTTAGTGGAGACCGTGAGGCTGAGTTTTAGAAAAATCATACAGGAAAAAGTACAGTGGAGAGGCATCTGGGTGGCTCAGTTGGCTAAGCGTCCGGCTTCGGCTCAGGTCATGATCTCACGGCTTGTGGGTTCGAGCCCCGTGCCGGGCTCTGCACTCATAGCTCAGAGCCTAGATTCTCTCTCTTCAGTTTCTCTCTCTCTGCCCCTCTCCTGTTCATACTTTGTCTTTCTCTCTGTCTCTCTCAAAATAAATAAACACAATAAAAAAATTTTTTTAAGTAGAGTGGAATCTGTCACACAAAACAAGCTCATAGCACATCCAAGGTATTCCTCGCTTTTTTGAGAGAGAGTGGGCCGTGGGTGCACATGAGCAGGGGAGGGGCAGAGAGAGAGAAAGAGACAGGAAATCTTAAGCAGACTCCCCACCCAGTGAGGAAACGGACTCAGGGCTTGATCTCAAGACTGAGATCATGACCTGAGCTGAACTCAAGAGTTGGACCTTTAGCCGACCAAGCCACCCAGGCATCCCCAAGGTATTTCTCATTTTTAAACATATTTATCTAGCTTGCTGTGCCCCTATATTCACAATCTATAGCTTGCTGGGTATCATTACTAGTTTTTCACCAAAATTCAATCCAACGAATAAAGAGTTACCACAATAAAGGATATGCCAACTTTGGAGACAGCTTCAAAAGATACATTTCAAAGAAGTCTTAAGTAACAGTAACATTATCAGAATAACAAGTTGCCCAACCAAGGGACCTCTTTGAAGTTAATGATACTTATCTGGATATTCAAGGCTTGTTTGTTTTTTTAAATCCTAATACTTGACAGCTAGACCTTGTACATTGGATGTTTCTGTCAGGGTGATGAATAAACTCAAAACCAGATTCCTCACTTGGAGATCCGCTGACGATAGTGTGTAACATTTGAAAACAACTCGTCTCTTACTGAGCACTTTGACACCAGTATTCCATTGGATTTTCACATCTTCCCGTGAGTACTGTCATTAGCTTCATCTTCCAGATGAACAAATGAAGATTCAAGGAGATAAATAACCAGGCTTCAAGTCAGGAAACAGTAGAAATTGGTAGAAAACACGTTTAAAAAAAAAAAAAGTTTTCAGCCAGCAAGTGGTAGGGCTGGGATTTGAACCCTGGACTTCTGACTCTGTAAGCCATGATCTTTCTGCCATACAATGCTTAACAAGCAACTTTCCACACTGAAGTGCAATGAGAAGAGATTCCACGTTTCATGAGCATGCTTGTGCAGAATGAAGGCATAAGATTGAAACAGCAGAGCCCAAGCGAGGCTCCTTGCTTTGCCTTATAGCCCTAACATAGAGCTGGAAGGAACCTTAGCAACTGTCTGGACTAGCGGTTCGGCATGGTGGTCTGTGGGTCCCCAGATCCAGAGCTCTGAGGAGGCCGCCCAGGGAGAGAGAGAGAGAGAGAGAGAGCGACACCTGGGCTGGGAAACTGGCGCTGCTCTGAACACAAGACGATTCACCTCTTCGGTGTGCACATGGAGATACACGGACCCAGAGAATCTCAACTTCATCCTTGGTCTCCTGGCTCCAAATTCACCGATCTTCCTCCTCATCCAGGCTGGACTCCACCCTAACTTCTCTCTTTTCGGGCAGGAGACCGAACTGGAGAACCACACCACCGCTGCCCATGGCTTGCTAACGACTATGCTATGATTACATCCCTCCTTCCCCAACCCTCCTGTGCCTCCCCAGCCTCACAATGCCAAGTCCTGACTCCTCAGCAGGACAGCCAAGGCTCTTCAGGACCTGGCCTCAGGTCACCAGCTCAGCTTCATGTCCCTCGGTCTCCTGTGCATCTCAGTCTCTCCCTCCACCCCACGCCCCAGGTCTCAGCTCTGGGCTCACTGAGGCGGCTGAGCTCCCAACACGCCGGGTCTGCTCTCGGACCTTCGCACGGCACTCCAGCAAGGTCGTGCCTCCCGGTCTCCTGGGGAGCTCAGACTTCAGTCTCAAACCATTAGCGCATCCCTGGTAATGTCCCTAAGCTCCTTGCACACTTTGAAATATTTCCCCCTAAGGATTCCGTTGTTCTGCCCTGATTTTAGCAACTGTTATATTACTTCATGATCGCTTGCGTGAATTATCTTTCTTCTCACTAGGCTGCCAGCAAGGAATTTTGTCTTTCCAGTTCTGCAGTTCTAGCCTAGAATAGTGTTTGGCACAAGATGGGTGTTTATGTACCCATTTACTATGATGCATATTTATTTTTAATTTTTGTCAATTTAAATAATTATTAATAAAATAATAAATATTATAATAAACATTACACCAATAGTTACGGATAGACAGTAATTGATGCATTACTTCTTAATTACAAAATTAACTGTAAATGTTAATTAAGTACAATTTTAATATCTTTTTCATAAATATGCATTTATTGTATATGGATTAAATAAATAAGTACATTTACTTCACAAATGAATGACTCTCAGATGCCTGAAAGCCCTACAGCCCTTAGAATAAATTACAAATGCTTTATCCTGGCCTTCAAGGCCCTTTCTGATCCAATCCTTGCCCACCCCTCAATCATCTCACGCTACTCTCCCACTGGCTCCCTTCTTTTCTACACCTGGGCATTTGCACAGTTCTTCCCTTGAATTTTGATGGCTGATTTAGACTTATCCGAGGACTCACCTCAGGTGCACTCCCCCGCAAGAACTTTTCCCTGATCACTCTCATCTAAAATGCATATACCCTCATTACACACACACACACACACACACACACACACACACCTAATTTACTTCCCTCTTGATGCTCAGCGTTTATTAATGTACAACATTCACTGATTTTTTTCATCATCTGCTTCCCAATATAATGATCAAGTCCCAAATAGGGAAGAACATTGTCTTTCTCATTCATCATTAAATCCCGAGTCTGGAGTATCATGGGCACATAGTAAATGCTTAAATGTTTGTTGAACAAATGATAAATGGGGTCAAGCATCTGTGTGTTTTATACAGTTGCTGGCTTCCTGCGACCTCCCCCTGACTTCTGACGTATTTACTCTGACCTTCGGTTCAGCATCAGACTAGACAACATGTCGCGGCTCATATTTGGGGACGAGGCAGTGACCTAACAGACTCATGGGGCTTTTTCCCCGGAAGAAGGGATAGATTTACAGAGGCAATACAATGTAGTGGTTAAAAGCCTGGGCTCTGAAGTCAGACTGAAAAGAATCCTACCCCCACACTCAACAGCTGTTGAGTGTCACCTGGTCCCCAAGCACCAGGTTCCTCCATTACCAAAAGGAGGCAATAATTGTCCCTACCTCACCGTAGAGTCATGAGAATTAACTACGAGCTTAATGCACAAAAGCCCAGAGTTAATATTCATCTATTATTATTATTATTATTATTATTATTATTATTATTATTTTCCAGGTCCCCCAAAGGCTACATAGTCCAAATGTCCAAGAACAGAGTCAGTGGCTTGATGCAAATTGACACAAAGACAAAAACAAAGAGACCAGATCCCAATCTGAGTTTCGCCACCCTGGGCACATCCCTTCTCTGGACCTCATTTGTCTCATTCTGTAAATAAATGGATCCGATTTCATAAGCTCCTTCAGGCCCTCGGGTTCTGCGATCTGAGATCTTGGCTTACGGAGACTCTAACGTGCCACGCGTGCACCGGGGTGGGGAGAGCTGTGACGTCACCCAGCTGTCCCTGCC
This sequence comes from Felis catus, assembly GCF_018350175.1. Lineage (NCBI taxonomy): Eukaryota > Metazoa > Chordata > Mammalia > Carnivora > Felidae > Felis > Felis catus. The sequence goes on from NC_058368.1 coordinate 4,296,480, forward strand.
ATCTCCCCCCCCCCCCCGAGCTCACTTCCATACCCGTCATGTCCCCATGGGTGGCAAGTGTCCAGTTCAAGCCCCAGCATCCCCTCCTCCCTCCACGTCATCTCAGGAAAGTAGCAGGACCTGGCGTGACCACCCCCACGGCCTCCCGCTGCCACATTATTTCTGGCTGCTGTTGGAGCGGACACACCCCCCAGAAAAAGTTTGTAGACCACAGAATGCAGGAGCTGCCACGGGTCTCTGGGAGGTCATCTAACCCCTTTTTCCTCTCTCAAAAATATCTATCCATCCACAGATAAAGGGGCAAGCAAGATGTGGCAAATATATCCCGTGGAATATCGTTCAGTCACGTACAATACGGATGAAGCTGGAAGACCCCATGCTCAGTGAAATAAAGGATAAATATCGTATGGTTCCATCGATATGAAGTAGACCCAGACTGGGCAAATCCATAGAGACACAAGTAAAGTAGAGCGCAGAGTTTCTGCTGGAGAAGACGGGAGAGTTTCGGGTGTAGACGGTGCTGATGGGTATAGGACATCATGGATGTATTTAATGCCGCTAATTGTACACTCACGAATGGGTAAGATGGTCAGTTTTATTTGATAAATATTGTACCACAGCAATTTTTTTTAAGTATTTATTTATTTTGTGAGGGGGGGGAGAGAGAGAGAGAGAGAGAGAGAGAGAGTGAGAGAGGACAAGCTGCAGAGGGAAAGAGAAAGGGAGAGAGAGAGACAGGATTGCAAGCACAGTTTTTTTTAATTTTGCTAATTTTTTAACCCCTAAGGGTTTAGACACCTAAAGGGTTTATTTATTTTTGAGAGAGGGAGAGATACAGAGCATGAGCAGGGGAGGGGCAGAAAAGGGGGGGGGGCACAGAATCCTAAGCAGGCGCCGGGCTCTGAACTGTCAGCACAGAGCCCGAAACAGGGCTCGAACTCACAAACGGGGAGATCTTGACCTGAGCCGAAGTCAGATGCTTAATCAATTGAGCCACCCAGGCACCCCACGAGCACAATGTGTAAAACCTTAGTCTATTACCAATATCAGGACTCCCAGGGGCTCAGCCCAAACCGTCTGAGACTCCCAAAATGGGTCCCAAGAAGTTGGGACAAGCCTCCAGGTGATTCTAACAAAACAGGAGTCCGAGGACGACTCATCCAATCTGCTCAGTTTACAGCTGGGAAGACTGAGGCCTAAAGCCCACCCCCCTTCTAAAACCACATAGCTGGTAGGAGAGGAAGCACCCACTCACACAGCATGTTGTCCCCAAAGACGCTTGTCACAACATGAATGGCCTTGGGGACACTCTGCAGGAAGGAGCAGGAACAGTGGGAGGTGGAGTGGAGCCACGTTAGGCGTGGCAGTTAGACTTCAGCTCAGGCCACAATCTCACGGTTCATGGGTTCAAACCCCACATCGGGCTCTGTGCTGCCAGCTCAGAGCCTGGAACCTGCATCGGATTCTGTGTCTCCCTTTCTCTCTTCCCCTCTCTCACTCACACTCTCTCTCTTTCTCTCAAAAAACAAATAAACATTAAAAAGTTAAAAGAATAGAAAAGAAAATTAGGGGACTGGAAAGTAGATGTGGGAAATGGAAGAGACCTACGATAGAATGCATGAAAAATAAAATGAGAAAGCCTCCCATATAGCTAATTAGGAGTTCCAGAAAGAGCGAACACAGAGGGGAAGGGAAAGAAAATGTTCAGAGACCGTTTTCCAGAACCACCTGTTATATCTACAGTTCCAGCCTTAGACCCAGGCGAGCAGGTGCCCGGCCGTGGGTCCTGCACCTCAGGGAGCATCCGTGCTGTGAAGTGCCTTCCTTGAGGTTTTCTATGTTCCCCTCCAAAGGCAAGGTCTGAGCAGGGCTGGCAGTGTTCACACAGGTGCCCAGAGCCTGGAACAAGGCCATCCGTACCCTGTGAGGCACTCTCTGACTATCTGGTTTAGGGGGTCAACCAGATGTTCCAGTAGACCTCAGGTCTTGTCCCTGTGGATTGTCCTGGGGTCCCCAGGGCCAGATCCTAGAGCCATGGTGGCGGCCTCGTGAGTGGGATCCCTCCCATTTGTCAAAGCAGCGTATCTTTCTGAGGATCACACGTGACTCAGCTGCCAAAATGACGCTGACATACGATTTTGTTGACACAGATGGTTTCTAGGGACCCACAAAAGCTATCTGCTCCGGGCCCCACACATCTTATCATTTATCAGCAATGAAAATTGCTGTGAGTAAAACCGTGAGTGTGAGCCTACATACCGCAAAAGACAGAGAACATCTTTAAAGCCACCAGAGAGGAAAGACGGCTGGCCACAAAGGCATGGCAGCAGCCTGAGCCCGGAGCATAGAGGTCATGGGCTTTGGAAAGGTATTTTCAAAATGCTGAGGAAAACCCTCAATTCCGTATGCAGATTAAAATCCTGTTTAAATGCAAAGCTAAAATAATGACATCTTAAGACAAAACAGAGAATGTACCCAATAATGGAGCCTCACTGAGGAGCCAATATTTTTTATTCAAGAAGAAAAAGGGGTGCCTGGCTCAGTCAGTAGACCATGAGACTCTTGATCTCAGGATCGTGAGTTCAAGCCCCACATTGGGTATAGAGATTACTTTAAAAGGAGAAGAGAAGAGAAGAGAAGAGAAGAGAAGAGAAGAGAAGAGGAGAAAAGAGAAAAGGAAAGAAAAAGAAAAGAGAAAAGAAAAAAAAGGAAAGAAAAAGAAAGAAAAATGGTGGCCAAACAAAAAAATAATAAAAATAAATATCTGGACAAATCTGTTATAAGATAAAAATGATAACTATGGTTGAGAAGGGGGATTGAAAACAAAATGGGTGGTTTTTTTCCTCTTCATTTTGGGAAGTGTGTAAATGTATTAAAATATATAAAATTTTATACTTTATATGTCAATATTATTCTTGTCAATTATAACTCAGTAAAGCTTTTGAATAAAGAAAGAGAAGTAGAACTAAAATTCACAATGGTAATAACATGAAGGATGGGAGAAGGAATCAGGGTTAAAGCTGTTTGTTTTCAGAAGATCTCCATGTTTTTAGAAGGTTAAAGATATTCACACTAGACTCTAAGGCAAGTATGTATTTTTAAAATGCAAGTGTAACCCACTTAAAAAAAAAAAAGGAACAGATTACATAACTTCCAAACCACTAGTGGGAAAAAAAATTGGCATGAAGAAGACTGCAAAAATTTTTCTTTTGAAAAACCCAAGAGAAGGCAGGAAGGAGAGAAAAGAAAAAAGACGGTAAGTAGAAAGCACAAAATAACACGGTTAATATCTCAGCGACCACAATTAACATAAATTGTCTAAACTCGACGGTAAAATGCGTAGACTAGCAGACTGAATAAATAACAAAATCCAGCTATGGGTTTTTTCGTTAAAAGAAACATGCCTGTAATGAAAGAAGGAAGAATAAGCAGAAGGAAAAAATATCCAGGTACGTACTGCTCAAAGAAAGCTAGGATAAGCGATATCAATACAAGAACAAATGAACTTTAACGTGAAAATAAATGTATTAGAGTTACAAAAGAGGACCATTGTATAATCGGAAAAAAACAACAGGAAATATAGCAACATATAAACCTAATGGGATAGGCTCAAATATAGAAGTGGACAAATAAAATATGGACAAGATATATAATATGGACAGAATTACACAGTGAAATTATTTTTTAATAGTTTTTTGGGGGGGGGGCGCCTGGGTGGCTCAGTCGGTTAAGCGTCCAACCTCAGCTCAGGTCATGATCTCGCGGTTCGTGAGTTCAAGCCCCGCATCGGGATCTGTGCTGATGGCTCAGAGCCTGGAGCCAGCTTTGGATCCCGTGTCTCCCTCTCTCTCGGCCCCTCCCCCACTCATGCTCTGTCTCTGTCTCTCAAAAACAAAGAAACATTAAAAAATTTTTTTAAAAATAAAATAAAATTGTTTTGTTTTGTTTTTAATTTGAGAGGCAGAAAAAGAGAGAGAGTGCAGTGGAGGAGCAGTGAGACAGAATCTTAAGCAGGCTCCACCCTCAGCACAGAGCAGGACGCAGGACTCAATCTCATGACCCTGGGATCATGACCTGAGCTGAAGTCAAGAGTCAGATGCTTAACCGACTGAGCCACCCAGACGCCCCAACAGTGAAATTATTGAATCGACCTTTCCAGTGGGAGATTTCAACACATTTCCCACAATAAATTCAGTGATGGTCCCATCAAAATCCTGACAGTTTTTTAATTGAACTTCACTGTGCTGATTCTAAACTTTTTCTGGAAGAGCTAAGGGTCAAGAATAGCCAAACATTTCTGGAGACGAATAAAGCGAAGACACTGTAAAGAGAAGGGAATTATGCCAGTGCAGTGGTCACAGCAGAAACCAGAAAGAAGTGTAAACCAGACGTGAGAATATGACACAAGACAGGCAGCACTGAGGGTCACGGGGGGTGGGGGAGCGCCCAGGACCATCCGTTATCTGTAGGAGACTTTTAAATAAAGTCGGAGACCTAGCTGATGCCACGCACAAAAATAAATCCCGTGTAAATTAAAGATCTAAACGTTCAAAGCAAAACTCGAAACTTTTAGGTTAAAATCTATTATGGCCTCAGGTGGGGAAAGATTTCTTTAATGAGACATAAAAAAGAAAACCCACAAACCATAAGGGGGAAGATTGATAAATTTGACTGTAATAGACCCTTGAAAAACTCGGGGTTGGGGGCACCAGCCTCCCAGCCCTGAGCAGTCGAAAACCCACGTATAACTTTGACCACACCCCAAAACTTAGCCTACCATTGACCAGAGCCTTACTGATATATACTGTATTCTTAAAATAAAGTAACCTAGAGCAAAACAAAACCCCAAAAACCAAAAACGATGTTATGAAGAAAACCATAAGGGAGAGAAAGTACATCTACAGTCCTGTACCTCCTGCCCGCACGGAGGGTCCCCGTGAGGCTCGGTCACCGGTGTACGGGCGGGCTCCCTGCCTGGCCACCTCCTCGGAGGCTCCAGTGCACACACGGGCCTGCTCCCAGGGTCCTGTGCCCGGATGAGAAGACACCGCCATGTCTGAGAGGGGATCGCCCAGAGTGAGCCTAGGCCCGTGCGTTGACAAGCCTGCCTTGGCCTTTTCTGGGCCACACTGCGATTCTGGTGACGTCCCAGGGCCAGGGCCGGCTTCAAGGTTGTGCAACCCAGGAGTCATCCGGGACCCCGTGCTCAGAAGGCGCCCGTCCGGTTTCGTGCTCTGTTTGCAGTCACCCTCTTAAAACCGTCAGTCACTTTTTAACAAGGGCCCCCATGTCCCCATGTTGAATTGAGTTCCCCCACCCTGGACCTGAATTGCAGTGTCTTCATCACATGGCAAGGTGAGGGGCATGGCCGGACAACGGGAGGCAGAAGGGATACAGGTGAAGTGCAGGGGGTCCTGGGAGCAGCCGAAACATGGCTTCCCCCCCTGGCCTCTCCTTCCCCTGCGTCAACCCTGCCTGCAGCTCTCATTACAAGATCCCCGCCCGGCCTACTAGGACCCGCTGTCTGCAAGCCCCGTCCTGTGAGCTGAGTAACCCCCTGTTCAGGGTGCCAGGCAGTGGACACCTCTGCCTCTGTTTTCACGGGGTTAGAAGCGTCTCGAATCACTGTAACTTGAAGAGGAAAATGAAGAGGAAACCTTCAGAAACCCTGCTGTAACTGATCAGAGAAGACCAAACACCTTCCTAAGTACAGCAAAAGCATCTGACGATGGCTTTAAGCGAAGAACCGGGTGGCATCTGTCATGCCCTGGGGTCTGAGGTCCAGGTTCTCTTGAGAAAGCCCAACTGGTGACTTCCTTTCCCTGGTTGCGGATCTATGGTTATGTCCATTTGTGGAGAAGAGTCGGCTCGTCTTTACTTCCTGTGCTGTACAAAGGGGCTCCGACGATCTGTGCTGTGGGGAGCCGTGGTGGTTCTAGAAGGGAGGTATGGAAACTGGGGGAACCTCCAAAAAATAGCCAAGGGAACACTAGATTCTGAGCTCTTTCTCAGCCCTTGTGATGCCTTCGTTCATTCTTCCTCAAACTTTTTCTATGAAAAGGCTGGAAAAGTAGCACTTTAAAGAAAGTATAGAATTTTGACCAATCGACCCCATTCTATGAAAATCCACCCAATTCTATGAGCCTTGGTTGGGCAGGGGTGAGGTGTTCTGCCTCACCATCTCAGGCCTGTAGAGTCACTGAGAGCTGAAAAGAACCTTATATGTAACGAAGTCCTGACTATAAATATATCAATATGGGAAAAGTGTGACTCAGGGAAAACCACTGACTCGGGCTCATTTCTGTCATCACGTTATCATCCCCAGAAACCACCACCACGTTGCTCCCCCACTCAATCTCTTTCAAGCACTGCTTCTGCCAGTTGTCCCACCACGACCGATGCAGGCAGCAGGCCACTGGGCGTCACGGTTAAGAAGCGTCAGCAGCGTAGGACCCAGTTCACGCGGTCCCACAGCCGAGCCCCCTCCCGGAGTTACTGACTGCCAACATGATGGATTCTGAAGCCATCAGTTCGAGGTGGGGTGTGAGATCCGAGTTGAGCAGCACATGTAGGCCCTTTACGTGTAAACCATTTTCAAAGTGTGAGATGAGGTTCGTGGAGATCAAATGAGTTTCTAGGGTCAAGAACGCCTATTGCGAACCTGCTCGCTTGCAGGTTATAGCATGCTCCTACACCCACAGATAACGGAGAAAAATGGTTCACATAGAACAGAAGGAAAGAACATCACTGAGAACCACGTCCAAAGGACTGGAATCAAAGCCGGGAGATGTTGAGAGAGTTTAATGTACTAAGAATCCGCTTTTACAAGGGCCAGGCTGGAGCCCTTCTGGGTAGAACAATCCCCGTTTTATTTTCAAAGATCATGCAGGAGGAGACTCGTACCACCCCCGGCTCCTGCCCTTGAGAGCCCTTTCTTGGCCCTTCTCCACCCCATGCCTCACGATTAGCTACGCAAAGCGTTTTCTCGAATCTAGATGCAACCCCTTCTTCTAGCACTAACCCGCGGACGTCATGTAAAAGAGACGGAAAATAGAGCTGATCTCTGTCCTTAATAGAGTAATGCCTCCCCCACAAGAACCCTTAGGTCGTTGGGTCTAGCTCCCCGTGAAGAAGTCCCAGTTATCTTATGCTTTCATCACAGGTCGTATCTCTGGAGTCTTTCCATCAACTGCCATGATGGGCCCTGGTCGGCCAGAGGAGTCACTGAGTAAGTGACAGTCTGTGAGGCGGGAGGAGAAGGCTGAGCGCCGTCGGCTACGTGAGAAAGTTAATTCTCTTTGCCGTCGCGTCCCTGGCGAGAAGACCAGGGGAGGTGGTGGCCCATTAACTGAAACTAAATAAGCCTCCCACTCAAGGATGAGAATAGGATACCAGTAGCAAGAGGTGATAATTAAGGGCAGCAAATAAAAGGCGGTCCAATGTGGAAAAAATGCAAGCTCTTGCACTAAGGGGGACGGGAATCCCACACATAGTTATTAATGGCAAAGAGATAAAGTATTTGGAAAATACAAACACTGAAGGAGACCTCAGGGGAGTGAGAAAAGGCCAAGAAATTATATGTGAGCTGGTAACGTGATACGGCCGAAACAACCACGCAAAACACAAGTCATTCTGAGCCGCATAGTTGAGGTATGAAGTCATGGACCGAGGAAGGGAGAGACCGCTCCTTGAGCCCTCGGAGACCACATCCAGGGCCCTCAGACAGTAGAGAGATTTAGATGAGACGGAGGGGATTGGAAAGCGAGCAACCACAAAGGGCAACGAGTGGGAGGGGCTGGTTTCGGAGGGACAAACCCACAGCTTGTGCAAGGGGCCACTGCGAACAGTGAGGGCCAAGCACCGGGGCCATGGACGGCCCTGCTGAGGGCGGGAAGGCCAACTAACTGAGGCATGCAGGCTGCTGGGAGCCGGACAGCTGTGGAGACAGCCGTGGGGCAGCAGAAGGCCACGGACCGTTGGCCAAAGCGGTTCTTCTGAGCGTGCAGAGGCCAAGCGTATCACAAGCCATCAGAGCGTCCGCGTGGCCGCGTGGCACGGGTCCCCAAGAGCCTTGGGTGTGCTCAGGGGGAAAGGCCCTGGGCGTTTCCTACCAGCCTTTCCAGAGAACCAAAGGGTTTACACCGTCAAAGGGCAAACTTCTCAAGGACGAGCCTGCCTGTTCCACCTTCACTCGCCTAGACCCTGACTTCTGTGAGAGGCCGCATGATAGAGATCACCTCTCACTGGGTCGCCCTCCTGCCATGCCTGGCCTTTCTCTAACTTCTGGTGACCTATTTCCTGCCTGCGTTTTCACAAAAAGCCAAGGGAAGAGCGAAACGCAGAGGGGGACAGAAAGGACCAAAGCGTGTGGCAGAGAGGGCGGGGAGGCTCCTGGGGCGGCCGCGGGCCCGCGACGGCACAGGAAGCCGAGGGGGAGAGCCACGTGGGAGGGCAGCCCTGCCTTCCAGCGCCCACGGGTCAGCGGCCTGCCGGCCTGGGGGGCCCTGGCAGAAGAGCCAGCTCCCCAGCGGCCTCCAAGGGCACCGGACTGCAGGCTGCAGGCAGGTAACCGTGACCGGGGGCCTTTGTCAGCTGTATGACGCACACCAGTCTGTCACGCTTTCAGCAGACGTTTCCCGAGACTCACAGGCCCAGCGCTTGGCTAGACCCTTACAGGCAGAACGAACGGCGTGAACTTCAGCGGGACGAGGACACGGGGAACTGGAAGTTGAGTCGCCGCTCCCCGATGTCACATGGTTTCAAATCTGTAAGTGAGAGGGGCCCCCGCATGGCTCAGTCGGTGAAGTGTCCAACTCTTGATTCCAGCTCAGGTCATGATCTCACAGTTCGAGAGTTCGAGCCCGGCGTTGGGCTCTGTGCTGATAATGCAGAGCCTGCTTGGGATTCCCCCTCCCCCCTTCTCTCTGCCCCTCCCCACTCGCATGTGTGTATATATGTGTTCTGTCTCTCAAAATAAAAACACAAACTAAAAAAAATCTATAAATCAGAAGTCATTTCTCCTCTGATTTTCTAAAAGTCCCAGGGGCTTGTACCTCTCTGGTGGTGCCTTCAAAGGCCTTGGCCTTCCTGTCAGAACCCCTCTTCCAGCCCTTCTGCCACTGGGCTCGCTGTCTCTCTGTCTCACTCCGACATACTGAATTTTCCCAAGTGCTTTGAACCCATGATGGAAAAGACAATCACGCATACTTAGGAAGTACTAACTCTGTGCCGTCCAGGGTTCTAAGGCTTTACTCACATTAACATGTTTAATCCTCAGAATGACTGGGAGGTAGGTATTCTCTTTCATCCTTATTTCATGGACGAGGGCACTGGGGCACAGAGAAGTTAGGTAGCTTCCCAGAGGTCACACGGAGCAAATCAGCACCCGCGCTATTCGTGCCGTGGGACTCTCTCAAAAATAAAGATTAAGAAACACTTTTTTGAAAATGCAATACATCTTTTTCCATCGTATGTGAAACCATGCTCCCATCACATGACCTACGAAACTAAATTTAAAACGCTTTGGTGTTTTTCTATTGCGTAATTCAAGAGCTATCGCTTAAACACGAATGTACTTGTGGCTAAAAGACCAAACAAACAAAAAATGTCAGAGACTAATTATTTGGCTCAAGAAAATACATAACGCTGGGGCAGCTTGGGAGGAAAGAAATGAGTTCCACAAAAACTGGTTTTACCAAAAATCATAAAATTAGTGATCGAAATAAAAATAGTTTGCATTTGATGCTTATGGGGTGCTGCCCCTGAATGAAATGCTCCAGTGGCCGGCCAGCCTCTCGGGCTCTCGGTCTGGAAATTTACAGCTCCCTTTGAGGCCCCGGGAGAAGAGTGACCGGGTTCCTCCACTCAGGGGATCTCAGTAAATCTTTTAGGTGATGAGAGAGCCACTGATTTTTAAATTAATTTATAATGCCATCACCTGTGTTTCTTAATCTTTTTACAATGTTTATTATTGAGAGACAGAGAGAGTGAGAGGGGGAGGGGCAGAGAGAGGGAGACACAGAATCCGAAGCAGGTTCCAGGCTCTGAGCTGCCGGCACAGAGCCCGAAGCTGGGCTCGAACTCACGGACCGCGAGATCACGACCTGAGCCGGAGTCGGACGCCCGACCGACGGAGCCACCCAAGCACCCCAGTCACCTGTGTTTCTTAAAAGACTATATATCCCTTGGGGCACCCGGGTGGCTCAGTCAGTTAAGCGTGTGACTTCAGCTCAGATCACCATCTCACGGTTCATGGGTTCAAGCCCCACATGGGGCTCGCACTGAGCACTGACGGGAGCCTGCTTGGGATTCTCTGTCTCTCTGTCTCTCTGCTTGTCCGTTGCAAGTGCTCTCTCTCCCAAAAATAAATAAATAAACTTAAAGAAACACACACACCTCCCCTCCCCAGAAGCTCCATTTCTACAAGCGAGGGATCAAAGGGCAGGCCTGGGCCTCCCCAGGTCTTGCATAAAGGAGCAGGACGGCAGGTGGGGCCAGGTCTCTGTCGGCCCACAGGTCCTGGGGAGCAGGGTGTTGCTGTCCGAAGCCCTCCACCTGCCCCACGGGCCCTGTCCTGTCCTCATCCCTCTCATTTATCCCACTGGCTACGATTTGGGGTGAGGCTTGGACAAAGGAAGCCCCATCTGGCCCGAGGCCTCAGCCGTGTGCTTTCGCCCGGTTTCCGGAGTCTTTCGAAGCCTAGCATGCAATGGCGTGTCACTTTGGCTTACTTGGCCGCTGTAGTTTGGGTCGAGGCCTCTACGTCAGAGTCCCTGGAGCCCGGACAGGGCTCCGTATTCCTCTGGCCGTGACAGCCTAGAAACCACCAGAACCATTCGAGCTGAAGGACACCTAGGTCCCCAGTCACAACTGGACACTCCAGCACTGGACAGGGTCCCTCTCCCATCACCTGAATGCTCGCGATGGGGACGCGGAAGGGACATGGTGACTGGGGACCCAGACTCGAGCACCGCCCAGCACCCTCTCTCCCCCGCCCCAAACCAAGTGCTTCCGGGACCGACCCAGAGAACGCAGCCCTGCCCTCTGACAACCTTCTAAAACTTGGAGCCAAAGCACTTTCTAACGGGCCAGGAGTATCACGAGGCATCACGAAGATGAGTAAAGGGTTCTGAACACAGGAAGAGTGAGACAACGGACGTTCTCAAGGCCTGAGGAAGGACGGTTCTCACCAGGGGCCCAGGGCGGCTTCAGCCCGGACCCCGCGGAGTCTCCAGCTGGTGCGTCCGTGAGAAGCGGGCCCCAGGCCTCCGGTATAAGCAACGTGAGCTCCCTCGGGCCTCTCCTGTACCACTTTCCACACAGGCTCGGGCCTCATAAAAGTTATAAGCTACTTTCCCAGGGGTTGCTGGGAAATTCTCGAGGCCTCTTAAAACGCCGAGGTTGGGAGCCGGGACTCCAGAAGAGCGGGAGGTGTCTGCGGGAGTAATTGTCAAACCGGTGACCTCCAGGCAACGATGCTGGCCGTCCTGACCACCTGCCGGGTAGGGGGACAACCGAGGAGCGTCCCTCCTTTGACCGCAGCAGCCGAGATGTAAAGAGTTAAGAAGAAAAGGCTCAAAGGTCAGGAAATCTGACACTCGATGGCAACAGCGGGAGGAGTGGAGACGCTCTTCAGCACACACACACACACACACACACACACACACGCAGCCGGCACGGTGACCAGTTGCCCTGTGCCCAGCTCTCTGCTGAAGGCCTGATGCCTGCTGCCCGCGCAAGCGCTGGGGATACAGCGAGAGAGAAAACAGCGCTTTTGCACCGGAGGGCTCGTGTTGCAAGCGAGGGGGGCGGGCACCCGGGGAAAACCGGACTCCTCCGTGCCCGACGGGGCCGAGTCAGGGGAAGCGTCACGGGGGATCGAAGCCCCGCGTGGGGCCAGTCACGTGCCGGGAGGCGTGTGACAACCGGTCCCTCGCGATGAGGCCCCGGTCTGTGGCGCAGCTGACTCCCGGGGCGCGGACGCTCCCTCCGTGGCGGATCCCACGTTACCAAAGCGGGGCCACCGAAGGTGGGGCTGGGAAGAGGGGCACACAGTTGGCTCCCCGGACTTGGTCTGAGCCGGCTCAGGCTCCCCACTGGGAGGCTGCACAGGGCGCAGCCAAAGGGGATGAGCCCCAAAGCCGGACCGCCGGGCTCAGATCGCGGCTCTGAGGTTTACAGGCTCTGTGATCTTAGACTCCCTGTCCCTCGGTCTATCCCCCTGTTAAATGGGCACAACAAAAGTATCTCAGGATGGTGATGGGAATGAAGTGAGTTTTATTTATTTACTTAATTCTTTTTAAGTTTATTTACTTATTTTGAGAGAGAAAGAGTGTGAGCGGGGGAGGGGAGAAGAGAGAAGGAGAGAGAGGATCCCAAGCAGGCTCGGCACTGTCAGCACGGAGCCCGATGGTGGGGCTCGAACTCACGAACCTCGAGATCGTGACCTGAGCCGAAAGCAAGAGTCGGATGCTTCACCGACTGAGCCACCCAGGAGCTCCCTTATTTACTTATTCTAGAGAGACAGAGAGAGAGAATGAGCAGGGGAGAGGGGCGGAGGGAGAGAAAGAGAGTCTTAAGCAGGCTCCTCGGTGCAGAGCTCGACATGGGGCTTGATCCCATGGCCCTGGGATCATGACCTGAGCCGAAATCAAGAGTCAGGGGCCCAACCCAATGAGCCACCCGGGCATCCATGGGTTTATATATTTAAAGTGTTTAGAAAACATCTAGCACGCGGTAAGCGATAGGTAAATATTTTCCAAATAAAACCCAGAAGGAACAGGAGGACAGGGGTCCGAGTTCGAGGCGTGGTACCTTTCTGAGTCCCAGAGCCAATCACAAACAGGGGGTGTGTCCTAGGAACAGCAAGATGTCAGACAACAGTGTGAAGGAAACTTTCGGGTTTTGAAAACTGTACTGTTAGTCTTTAGCAGAGCTCCGTGCTTCGAGATAGACATCTACAGCCTTCAAAGGGTCAGGCTCCTTTCTACCACAGACCCTTTTCACACGCTGTTTCCTCTGTTCTTCTCGTGACAACTTCGGCTCTTTCACTGTCCTCTTAGAAGTCATTTTCCCGATGAGCCTGCCTGTGACCAACCCGATTTCAAATTGCATGCTTCCCCAGATCCCGCCTTCCCTTCCCTATTTTCCCATAGAAGTTGTTGCCCTTGAACCCATTGGCTGCTTATTTTCTGTCACGTCCTACCAGAACGTAAGAGCCACGAGCGTAGAAAGCGTGGACAGTTCTGTTCGCTGTTGCCTCCCTAGTGCCTAAAAAGTAGCAAAGCAGGGGCTTAATAAGTATTTGGGAAATGGACGGAGGGCCAAGTCTTGTTTGGGCTCAAGCTAACCTTTCAGGGTTATTAACTTCATAATATATTCATGCCAAACTGTGCCAAAGTCTCGGCTGTAAATTTTAGCAGTGTCAGTCTCAACCCAAGTGTCAAGGTAGCTCAGTGAGACTCATCAGTAGGCGTCCCCTCGTATGATGCACTCATTGCTTCGACTCGTGACCCTCCATCTGTGTCACACGTTCGAACATTTTTTCTCACAGACTTTTCTTCATGCCTCCCCCTCCCCGCTGGACCCGGACAGGAGGTACGGAGAACTGATATACCAGGCAGGCGCTGAGTAAATAGACTTTCTCTCCCTGTGAAGGTGGGCATCACAACCCCAGTGTTCTAGACAAGGAGCCTGAATCCAGTGAGGGTGGCACAGCTATTAAATGGCCGATCCAGGAATTTGCTCGGACGATCGAGCTTCTAAACCCGTGCTTTGGCTGATGCGTCATGTGGCCTCCGAGTGAGTTCTCGCTTTCTGGCTTATTGGCTACGCGTCCTTCTCTTCCACAATCACGCTGGGTTGATATACTCAGAGCCCAATGTAGATCTAGTCCCGGAGATGATGCATTTTAGGCACTGATATCAATTAACTGGGCAGATGTCATGCTCCTCTTTTCTCCCATTTTTCATAGAGCTCGTGGTCTTTCGGTCTTCATATTTTAAAAGTTTTCTATTTTTCGCGATCACTAGTTTATCTGTCCCCATCACTCACCCGAGTATAAGTGCGTGCAAGGCATTGTTCTAGGAAAGGAGGCAGGCGATAACGAGCGACACAGCCAAGTTCTTACGGCGCTTTCGTCGGAAGGTAAACAAAAATTTCCCTAACGTTCATTCAACAAATTTCGCTGAATGCTCTTGGTGGGTAAGACGCTGTTAGGTAGAGGAGCGACAGAGATATTCTCTTTATCCTCAGAAGAGTGAGTGCCCCACCCAGCAGGAGACGTATGTGCGAAGATTTTAACAGCTTATTGTAAAAAATTCTGCAGATGCCCCAAATCATCACGTTGATAACAAGTGTTAGGTCATTACTTACCACTTTGGTAATGTTTTTTCTGTAGCAGAGTTCTTGGGCAGTCAGAGACCCTGGCTTTGAGCTAACAGGAACACTTACACACACACGCACACGCACACACGTGAGCGTCCCAGATTAAATCAGCATTTCATTGAATCAAATGAACCATGTGCACATTACACGTGTGCGCGTATGCTTTCTGCTAACACTTTCTGAAGACATTTACAGTGTCCATAAAACACTGTGGCTGTTACCCTAAGATGTACGTGCGCCACGATGAACTCTTTCCGTAATAACCGTGGTTAATTCACAATCATCATAACTCATTCACGACTTCCAAGAAAGTCAGGCTCACACTCTCCACGGTACGTTTCAGGATGCTTTGGCAAGATTCGCCTAACCTAACACGACAGCCACACGTAAAAACCAGGACCTGAACGGAAAGCATACCTGACTGCTTAAAATGATGGAAAACTCTCACCCCGACATCTCTGTCCTGGGTGCGTTCGGGCATTAAGAGATCCCTATCTTTGCACTGGCGCCCCTCAAATGCAAGAGTTCCAGGAATCCCTAACACATGGCTGGGTGGTCCTTTTTTTTTTTTCAAGGTTTACGCAGGGACGGGCCACCCCCCTCCCTCGTCCTCCCACCAGGTCACCTAAGGGCTGCTGTCACCGCCACAGCCTTGCTTGGCTGTAAAGGGGCCCTGAACCACTCCTTCGAGAGACTTTTAACGGCAAGAGCCACCTCTTTTGTTCTTGACAAGCCAATAGGGTTTTTTTTTTCTAAGGGTTATCCAGAAACTAAGGTTAATTAAACATTGATAGAATTGCCATTGTGTCCATAACACATATGGAGGGGGAAAATTTCAGGACAGCAGCGTTTGGCAAGGAGATGGAATGATGCTTCGCAAATAACTCCTGGCCCGAAACTGTCCTACTATGTTCAGAGCTGGTGGAAATTTCCAGTCCAATTCTAGGTATGAGGCACTCGACTGCGCCACTGTCCCCCCGGGGATCTTGCCTTGCCCAGGACCTGTCACCCACCCCAGGACTTGGGCGTCCTGTCTGTCCGTGTCTATAACCTGGCTTCTCTGTCATCCAGTCCTCTCCAATCTGACTGGTGTGTCAGAAACCCAGTCAGGCTGGTGTCAGGACGGTTCAGCCCCTCCGTGGTGGCTCACGTCTAGTCTACAAACCTCAGCAACACTGGAAGCATCACTGCCTTCGGCTTCCAGAGGCCAACTCAGGCCCTCACCTTAAACCGGATCTCTCAGTCCTCTGGTCCACCCCTAAGTCAGGACTTACGACTCTCCCATCATCTGCAGGGGACAGGAAGGCACGTGCCTTGTCCTGAGCTCGGGGAAGGACCTGTCCTCCGGCTCCGACCAGTGGCCCCCATCCCCTGCCTTGGTTCGTTCTGATGTCTCATCCCGCAGGGAAAGCAACCACCTCTCCTTCAGTACCTTGATGCACATTCTCACACTTGATGAGTGTTAAATACACAACAGAATAGCAGCCACACATGTGTTTGTCCCACCACGAGAAAGAGTACGAGCACTTTGCACAGGAAGGTCTCCGAAAGGGCTAGCTCACAAGTGGCTTTATTTTTTAAATTTTTCAATGTTTACTTTTGAAGGGGAGAGAGAGAGAGGGTGAGAGCAAGCGAGGGAGCTTGACCGGGGGAGGGGCAGAGACAGAGGGAGACACGGAATCCGAAGCAGGCACCAGAGCCCGACTCGGGGCTCAAACCCACAAGCCTCGAGATCATGACCCGAGCCAACGTCAGCCATTTCACTGGCTGACCACCCAGGCGCCCCTCAAATGGCTTTATTTAAAATGAATGTACAAGGGAGCACCTGGGGGGCTCGGTCGGTTAAGCATCCGACTTCGGCTCGGGTCATGATCTCACGTTCCCTGAGTTTGAGCCCCGTGTCGGGCTCCATGCTGACATCTCAGAGCCTGGAGCCCGCTTCAGATTCTGTGTCTCCCTCTTTCTACACCTCCCCTGCTTGCACTCTGTCTCTCTCTCAAAAAAAATAACCAATGGGGCGCCTGGGTGGCGCAGTCGGTTAAGCGTCCGACTTCAGCCAGGTCATGATCTTGCGGTCCGTGAGTTCGAGCCCCGCGTCGGGCTCTGGGCTGACGGCTCAGAGCCTGGAGCCTGCTTCTGATTCTGTGTCTCCCTCTCTCTCTGCCCCTCCCCCATTCATGCTCTGTCTCTCTCTGTCCCAAAAAAATAAATAAAAAAACGTTGAAAAAAAAATTAAAAAAAAAATAACCATTAAAAAAAATTTTTTTAAATAAATAAAATGACTGTATAGGGGCACCTGGGTGGTTCCATCGGTTAAGCATCAGGCTCCTGATTTGGGCTCAGATTACGATCTCATGGGAATGAGCCCCACGAGGGGCTTGGTGCTGACAGTGCAGAGCCTGCTTGGGGTTTTCTCTCTCTCTCCCCTTCTGCCCCTCCTCTGCTTGTGCTCTCTCTCTGTCTCTCCAAATGAATGAACATTCAAGTAAAATAAAACGAACGTCTGAAAAGGTCTGCGAATGATCTAGTAGCAAGATACAAAAGTTCTTACACGATGCATAACGTGAAAGCGAGACAATAAAGAGGAATGCAAGCTTGTGGTCGTGATTTCATACTCTTTGCGCTATGGCGTCACAAATCCTTGTTAGGTAGGGCGCAAAACTAGGCGGTATCTTAACCCCGTCGCCCTCGGAAACGCACTGCCCATTTGTTGTGCCCCGTCCCTCCTCCCCAAGCGGAGACTCTGAGGAGCCGCCAAAGTGAGTTAGAGGCGCAAAAGGATGAATTCTACACGCTTCTACTTACAGGGGCGAGACTCACGCCAGGCGGATCCAGAGACAGCAGACCGGTGGCCTCCGGGGCCTGGGAGGGGCTGGGGTCAGTCAGCCAGGGGTCTTCGCTGGGCAAGAGGCAAAGTTCCGGGGGCGGGGGGTGGGGGCGGGAATGTCCTTAAAGCCACAGAACCTTACACCGAGAAATGTTGACAACGGTACATTTTCACGTTATGTATATTTTCCCGCAATTTGTCAAGTATGAGAAAATCGCGCTCAGAACTCAGAAGGGTTCTCTTCCAATGGACCAAGCCATTTATGTCATTGATTTTACTTCAGCTTAACAAGCAAGTGAGACTTGTTTGGATGAGGCGCATCCTCACCGGATGCAGAGCTAGGCGAGGGTGGCCAGGTGCGTGGTGTTGAACCAGGTGCGTGGTGTTGAACCCCACTGAGTCCCTGGAGTGTGATGTTCCCCAGGTATTGTCACCTGCGTCACAGGCCCAGGCACCACTGCTCCCCCTGATCCCCTGCACCCATCTCTACTCCCTACCCCCCTCCCGCCCCCACCCCTACCCACACCTCCACCCCACCCTTCCCTCTTACCCCCCGCACCCTGGCTTGCGTGGGCCTCTGAGCTGGCCCGTGACTTAGTGGGCGGCAGAGGGAGGCCTGAACCCCACACACCCCAGACAGCCCCCCACCCTGGGCGTCTGTTTGCAAATGTGTGGTTCACCTTTACCTTTCCTTTTTCTCCTATCCCCCAACATTCATCTTAAGGTAAGGAGTGTTGGGCCAACTTTATTCTTTAAAAAGGACTGACTACCTTAAGTGGAGAATATTTTATTTAATTTCATCCCCAATCTCTTTGAGGGAAAAAAGAAAGTTGGTATATTTTTATTATGGGGTTTATATTGGAATTATCTAAAGACCTGCTAACATAGCAAATGGTTATGGCTAATAAATTTGCTTTTGGAGTGCTGATTGTGTTCATGGGAAACGCCCAATATGGGGAAAATCTGTTTATATTCGAACGTTCACCATTTTGTATGCAAAGTCCTTTGAATTTTACCACGAAAAGCCTCCCCGCTTTTTAAATGAGTAAATAATTCAAATCGGAATGTTATCACCTTAGAAAGAAAGAGTTCTAAGTTCTACGAGGCAGCACCTTTGACACAATATTAACGTTCTTGGAAAGGACATCTTATAAGTAAAAATGTGGTTGTGACTGTGTCTGTGGAAATAAAAAAACCTGCTTGAAATCGATTAAGACGGGTTCAATTTAGGAGCTCGTGGACCCCGTGAGGCCCATGCACCAGAGTCCCTGCAAACTGGTCTCCTTTGATGGAGCACGTTCATCCGGGGATGCAGGTGAGACACGTTCGAAATCAGTCCTCTGAGCAAATATCTTCCGGGCAATCGCCATGAGTCAGGTTCTCTTCCAAATGCTGGGGATTCAACAGGGACTCCGAGAAGTCCACGCCATT
This sequence comes from Felis catus, assembly GCF_018350175.1. NCBI lineage: Eukaryota > Metazoa > Chordata > Mammalia > Carnivora > Felidae > Felis > Felis catus. The sequence continues at coordinate 4,315,123 of NC_058368.1, forward strand.
AGAGACCTTCCAACTTAGAGGGGAAGAGACCACGGACACAAAGAAATGGCACGGTAATTTCATTCTGATAAATGAATGAAAAGGCGATGCTGTGAGTGAGACCATGTCAGAGCCCCCCACGGGCACAGGCGGAGAGGACCTCTCCAGGAGATGGCATTTGCGCTGATACCTTGGGGACAGAAGAGCTGACTCCTGGCAGAGGAAGCCGCAAGAGTGGCAACAGGTGGAGGGAGCTGGTTAACGAGGAGAAAGCAAGAAAGCGATTGTACCTGGGGGGCCGTGCTAGAAGGCACGCTGGAGGGGGTGTGGTTTATTCCTAGTTTAGAGGGTATGTCTGGGTCTGGGGGAAGGACAGGAGCACCCTGCCCCCAGGCACCCACATAACCAGCCCGGTGCCGGCCTGTCCCTGCCGCCCTATTCGGCTTTGCTCCTCCCAGGGGGCACCTCCCTTCTGCCGGGAACTGGCCTCATTCTGGTCTGCGTCTTCTCTCCTTGGAGGGGAGCCCGCACCTCACCTGTCTGTGCGTTTCCCATGGGGCTGCACACAGGGAACCCGTCCATTCCTGGTCCCCAGCAATGTTCGAAAGAAAGCAGCCCGCATCCATGCGGCCCAGGCCTTTGGCCGTGTCAGGGCTGGAGTGACTTCTGACCAGCTGAGGTTGACCTCAGCTTACTTTACCTTAAGACGAATACCAAGCAAAGAGCCCCGCTCTCTATGTGGGCCCCCGAAGGCCTGGCTCTTTAGTAGGTGATTTATTTACGGCTGTAGGGGACGGGGGTTTTAAACTCATGCTTGTGCCGGGTGGTGAATTTCATAAGCCAAACTTACTTACTATGCAAACCATTAAATGTGTAAGAAAATAAACATTTAGGGCTACTTGTGACAGAGATTCGTCATTTTGAGAGATGAAAACTTTGCTCCTGGCATTTATGAAGATCCTACCTGTGGCCAGGACATTTCTCTCCATTTTTCTGTTTCTATCTCTGTCTCTCACACACACCCCTGTTGTTGATGGAGAGAGCACTGACCAGAGGACATCAAATGACATGGAACAACTCAGTGAGTCCCTGTCCCAGAGACCAAGGCTGGTTAATTCTCTGGCTTTGCACCCTTTGCTTTCAGAGGGTGGCCCGACACCTTAGCTGCTTTGATCTGCCACCTGTCTTTGGTACTGGTCTTCCAAAGGGACAGTTGTATGCTGGTTTCCTATCTTGTTTTCCTAACTTCCGGAAAGAAACAGAAAGGATTCTAAAACTCTGAGCCAAGCAGCTCCCAGAAAGAGGTGTGCCCAGAATAACGGACAAAGTGCCCGAGGCTGGCTCTGGGCCTAGGCCTGCCTCTTGCCGCGGGGACGCCCATGGGCCACTGGCGGTGGAATCCAAGACCTCTTCTAGGGTGTCTGTCTGAGGACAAAGGTGAGTTGTAGGTGGGGAGTCAACGTCAAACAGAGGGCAGCAAGATGGCTGGGCACTCCCTTCCCTGGCTTGGCCTTTACTGGTGCGGGTGGGGATGAGGAAGAGTTCACTTGGCAAGAGTTCACACGGGTATGGGAGCACACCCTGAAAGATCTTGAGAACATCTCTGTCAGCTCCAGGTGTGAGGGATATAGGGCGTGGAGAGGCATGGAACAGGCTGATGGGCCGACCACCAGCTGCTAGAAACCCCGGTGGCTCAGGAGAGTTACCAGAATTCAGAATACCCAAATGCGGTATTCTGGTCAGAAGTCCTGGGCGTGCCCAAATCGTTGAGTCCATCACCCCTCTTACCTGCGGTTCAGCTGAGCCAGATGTATATACGGACGAGAGGCAGAAGGGGCGTTGCTATCCGATCGATTCACCTTCCACCCTCACCCCAGATGCTGTAAGATGATTCCAGAAGGATTACAATTCATTCATTGCCTACCATGGGCCAAGCAGCGTCCATGTGACTGTCATTCAGAAAGCAGGTGCTATTTCGTCCCATATTATGTTGAAAACACTTAGACTTCTCCTGCCCCAAGCCCCAGAACTATTAAGGAATTGTATTTTCCCAGAATCATCCTCTCGTGACTTCACTACGATGCCCCCAGGGTTGGAAAATACGATCTATGTACAGGATAGGTGTAAGGATCAATTTCAGGGGTCTGTGCCTCTGGAAACATTGTCCAGTCTATTCAAGAAGTTTCTCTCACTTTCCATCCCCTTGTCCACCAGGAAAATTCCTCTATTAAGATGGCTCAAAATTGAAATAGTATTGAAACTACAGATATGTTACCCAACAAATTCTCCAAGATCAACACAAAAGGACTAATCCAGAATGGGTACACGTTAAGGAAATATGCTCTCACATGCAGTTGACCCTTGAACTACGCAGAGGGTGAGGGGTGCTGACCCCTCCCCCTTGCAGTTGAAAGTCTATGAATAACTTAAAAAAATTTTTTTAATGTTTTTATTTATTTTTGAGAGCGAGAGAGAAGGGGAGATGGGCAGAAAGAGAGGGAGACAGGATCTGAAGCAGGCTCCAGGCTCTGAGCCATCAGCACAGAGCCCGATGCAGGGCTCGAACCCATGAACTGCGAGACTATGACCTGAGCTGAAGTCAGATGCTCAACCGACTGAGCCTCCCAGGCGCCCCAGTCCATGTATAACTTTGACTCCCCAAAGCTTAACTACTAATAGCCTACTGTTGACTGATAACATAGTCCATGAACACATATTTGATATGTGTATTGGATACCATATTATAATAAAGTGAGCCAGAAAAAAGAAAATGTCAAGAAAATCACAAGAAAGCAAAAATATATTTGCAGGCATATTTGTTGAAAACAGTGTGCATGTAAGTGGACCCACACGGGACAATGTGTACTGATACAAACTTTCTAGAAGGAAATGGGGCAAAATGCACCACGAGCTTCAATCACGCTGATACTGTTGGGCCTGGGAATTTCATTTCTAGAACTTTGAATGAAATCACCGTAAGTGGTCACAGATTAATTAGCAAGGTATTTAACTTCAGTGTTGTTTAGCAACAACCTAAATGCCCAATAAGGGTACTTGGTTCAATGAGCCAGGACCTTCTCTTGTCAGCAGGGAATGCGTCTTCGCAGTTATAGAGTCGTGGGCTTCCCAGAGAGTCCTACTGGTTGGTGAGTTACAGGTGCTGGGGGGTTGCGGGGGGCATCAGAGACCCCGTGCTTGGAGCCATCGTTTCCTTTCTTCCTCACTGTCCACCTGGGCCAACGCAGGAGCTGGGGACTTGGCCAGTTGTCTCCTTTAAACTCTCCCTGAGGTGGGTTCTTCCAGTGTATGAACAGAACGATAGAGTTGGCCAGCCCAGTGTGTCTCTTATGGTGAATTATGCCTCCCAATTTAGCTTTAATTAGGAATGGGGGAGGGGGGTGGTGAGATCTCCACAGCAGGTGGAGAACCAATCTCAATTGATTGGGGTGGGAAAGATGGGCGATGCTTACTGACTTCTTTCAAAGAGCCTCAAACACATTCATTACAACTATATAGCCATTAAACTGGTATAGAAAAATACGTAGGACTCAGATGGTTGTATTTTAAAGCAAAAAAAGCAGGTTACAAAACAATAGGTAATATGGTGCTGAGAAAACTGAGAGGACACCAACATCTTGTGGTGATTTTCTTCTTATTCTGTGTTCTCTAGTTTTTTTTGTTTTTGTTTGTTTTTTCACAAAGTGGTGTCGATTTAAAAAATAAGAATAAAATCCGGGGCCGCCTGAGCGGCTCAGTCGGTCAAGGGTCCGACTCGATTTTGGCTCAGGTCGTGATCTCACGATTTGTGAGATCAAGCCCCACATCAGGCTCTGCGCTGACAACCCAGAGCCTGCTTGGGATTCTCTCTCTCTGCCCCTCCCCCACTCGAGTGTCCACCCACACTTTTTCTCTCAAAGTAAATCAATTAAAAATATTTAAAACTAAAATTAAGAATAACATCTATATGTAACAATTTGCTCTGCGAATCATGATCTCTGAAGCCCTCCTCATGCCCCTCCAGGCTCCCTGGCATCACTGTGCCCCTCACCGTCCTCCCAGCCCTCATACACCCTGTACCAGGGCAGTTCTGGTACCTCACTGTGTATGATCATCGCTTATTTACGGATCTCTTTTCCACTCGATTTCGAGCTCCTTCGGCCAGGGAGCACGTCTTCTCCATCTCTGTGGCCACAGCAACCAGCAGGGCACTCGGCTCATAATGGACACTCAACAGATGTTTGACCAACGTATTGCTGAACGGAAGGATAAGTGACATTTTAATAGGGTTCCCGGTACCTCAAGGGCAGTGACGGGGGAAACAGTGAGCAGCTAGGTGTTCTTTCAAGACGGAAGAAACGGAGGTGGGTTGGATGAACTCGGGAAGGCCCTCTCTATCCTAGGATGCCAAGGTTAGGCAAGCGAGACCTCACTGCTCTATCGTGGAGCAGCCCCTGCCTTCAGCCTGCACCACCTCTCACACGATGGCGAGCACCTGCGCCCGGGAACTAGCGATCTTGCAGGTAAACTGGACAGATGCGTGTGGAATCTTGCACCTCCATTCTCCTCCTCTGCCAGGCTCTAGGGGGGCTCACCACTTTTGTCTCAAGGGTACAGAAGAGCAGCTACAGTTGGATAGCTGTCCATTCTGGTGGACTCTGGCTTCTGGCCATAGCTCTTAGCACCTCACTCTGCCCCACAAAGCACCATAATCCCTCCTCGGTGGTGGTTCTTCTATTGTTTTCATCTGTCCAGGATCCTCTTCTGCTGACAGTCGGCCTCCTGTGACCATTTCCCTCTGTGTAGCTGCCCTCCTTCTTGCTCAGACCATGCTTCCAATTGAGTGGCCCTCTTCTATGTCCCGGGTTGAGTAATGACCCAGACTTCATGTGATCCTCACATGACCCATGCATCAGAGCTCCCCTGTAGCTACAGTGCCTAGCTCAGGGCTGAGCATGTGACCAAGATGGGTCCAATCAGAATCAACCCAGGGACGTGCTAGGGCCATCGTGAAACAGGTGTCCTTTCCCCATTGGGGTTACTAAGCTGTAGCTGATTCTCGCTGCTGCCGTGTGGACGGGTGTGACCACCAGGGAGTGAAAACCACAGAACATAGCTCTTTGGGAAAGAATAGAATTTGGACATTGGTAACTTCTTTTTACTGGCGTTTTGGTCTTGGACAAATTTAAATTCTGTAAGCGTATCCTTGGTTAATAATAATTATGATGGGGCATCTGGGTGGCTCAGTCAGTTAAGTGTCCACTTCGGCTCAGGTCATGATCTTGCGATCTGTGAGTCCGAGCCCCGTTGTGACCAGATTTTCCCCAGTCCCCAGCACGGCATCTGTTTCACAGCGGGACACAGAGAATTGATGTCTGTTAAATGAGATGCCAGGCAGAAGGACTCATTGCAATAGCACAATGCTTTCTCTGAAAATAACTTCATGCAAATTTGATGGGACTGTCCGCGGTTTCTGTGGGCGCTGTGGAAATGTACTGTTTAGATCTTCCTCAAGAGAGCCTGCGCTGGGGATTACAGTTGACTGACAGCACCAGTGGCTAAGCCTTGGGGTCCAGCACAGCAGGGTTGGTGGGCTGGGCTTCCCCTGGGCAGGGGACTCCACTCAGTGACGGACCGTGGCGAGGGTACTGGTGCTGGACCGTTTCTGGCGCTATTTTTAACAGCCTAACTGAAGCGTGATTCATATGCCACAAAATTCACTTATTTAAAGCATATACTTCAATGGTTTTCAGTATCGTCACAGAGTGGTGCGACCATCACCACTAATTCTAGATCATTTCCATCATCCCCAAGTGAAACCCCACACCCGTGATCACTCCCCATTTCCTCCAGCTCCCACTTCCGAGGCGATCACTAATCTACTTTCTGCCTCTCTGTATTTGTCTACTCTGGAGATTTTATATAATTAGGATCATACAATTCTTGGTCTTTCGCTTAGCATCATGTTTTCAGGGTTCATCCACAGTGTAGTACGTAACGATGCTTTGTTTCTTTTTACTGCTGAGTAACATTCCACTCTGTGGCTATACCACTTTTGTTTCTCTGCGTATCACTTGATGAACTGTGGGTAGTTTCTACTTTTTGCGTATTATGAATAAAGTTTCTATGAACATTCATGTATGAATTTTGGGATTTATAAAGATTTTACATTTACATATGAATGTGTTATACAAATATATATTCAGACAAATATCCAATAGATCTAATATATTTAATATATTCCTATTTCATTTCACGGGTATATACCCGGGGGTAGAATTGCTGAGTCATATGACAACTGTATGCTTAACTTTTTGAGTCATTACCAAACTGTTTTCCAAAGAAGCTGCACCATTTTATATTCCCATCAGCAATGGGAGAGTTCCAGTGTCTCCACATCCCCCCAGGGCTTGTTACTGTCTTTTTGACTTGCATTTCCCCAATGGTTAATGACGGGAAGCATCTTTTCATGTGCTTCCTGGCTGTATGTGTATCTTCTTTGGAGAAATATCTGTTCAGCTCCTTTGCCCATTTTTTAATTGGGTTATGTTGCCCTTTTATTGTTGAGTCATAAAAGTTCCCTATATTCAAGTCCCCTATCAAAGATAGGATTTGCAAATATTTCCTCCCATTCTGTGGGTTGTCTTTTTGCTTTCTTGTTAGTGTAATTTGCAGCAAAATGGAAAAGTTTTACATTTTGGTGCAGTCCTATTTATCTGTTTTTTATTTTGTCTCTGGTACTTTTGGTGTCCTATCTAGGAGCCCATTACTCAGCCCAAGGTCATAAAAATGTACACCTATGTTTACAGTTTTAGCTCTTATACTCAAGCCTATAATTCATTTGTAGGTATATGGGGTGAAGTAGTAGAGGTCTAATTTCATTCTTTTGTATGTGAATATCTAGCTATTCCTGAACCATTTTTTGGAAAGAGTATTCCTTCCCCATTGGAAGGAAATCAGCATTCTTGTCAAAAGTCAATTGACCATAAATGTAAAGCTTTATCTCTGGACTCTCAATTTTATTCCAGTGGCCTGTATGTCTATCCTCATGCCAGTACCACACTGTCTGGATTACAGCAGCTTTGTGGTATGTGTTGAAATTGGGGAGTGTGAGTCCTCCGATTTTGTTCTTTTTCAAGATGGCCTGAGGTACTGTGTCGTTTACATTTCCATATGAATGCTGGATAGTTTCTGTGGGGGGCAGGACCCCTCTGGTGAGCAACTTTGACTTGCAGACTCCCCACTGGCCTGTCCAAAACCTTCTCAGAGTTCTGAGTTGCTTCCTCTTGCCTGATATTCCTTCCCCACCGCTCTCCTTTCACGGCTGTCTGACCTGCATCAGTGTCTAAGGGCTCTCCCTGCAAACTTTTCCTACCTCCTCTTTATCCTTCACATGCATTTCCCCCAATTAATCTCCTGTGCATCTAAGCCTGTCTCACCATCTGCTTCTCAAAGGACCTGAACTGACTCTGTTTCCCTGGCTTGGATTTTCTAAATCCCCTTTCAAACCTTTCTGATACACTTGGAGCTGTATCAATCCCCAAGCAGGACTTCCTTCTGAAGCATCCCTGCTAGGCGCTTATCAGCTTCTGTTCGAACATTTCCAGTAATGGAAGGGCCCCGTGTCATTGTTAGCAGCTCAACTTATTAGCAAGATATCCTTTATACTGAGTCAAAACTAGACGGCCTCTGTGGCTTTAGGTCACTGATAGTTTTGCCTTTCTGGGGACTGTAAAGGCTGTCCCTCCTCCCACATAGCAGTTTTTAAAAATGTCTGCAGTCAGCCAGCATGTCTTTCCTCCAGGCTCTGTCCAGTTCTTTTCCTCATGCCTCACTTACCATGACTAATAGGCCTTCCATTTGTCTCCCTTGGATGAGACCTGCTTTGTTAAAATCTGAAATAGGGTTCTCTAGGGAAATAGAACTAATAAAAATACACTGGGGGTCAGGAAGAGAGAGAGAGAGAAGGAGAAAGAGATTGATTGATCGTAAGGAATTGGTTCACATGATAATGGAGGTTGGCAAGTCCAGATCTGCAGGGTGGGTGGGCAGGCTGGAGACCCAGGAGAGCTGATGTTGCAGATGAAGTCCAAAGGTAGCCTGCAGCAGAATTCATCCTTGCTTGTAGAAGGGTAGTCTCTTGTTCTATTCAAGGCTTTGACTGATTGGGTGAGGACCACCCAGATTATTGATTAACCTAGACATTAATCTCATTGAAAAACATCCCCACAGAAACATCCAGAATGATGTTAGGCCACCTATCTGAGGGGGCCCGGCCAAGCTGACACATAAAATTAGCCATCACGATGTCTATCTGGAGAATGTGACGCAGAAGCCAGCCACAATGCTGCAAAGCCCTGTGATTGGTGACGGGGGTGTAATACATCATTTCACACTCTTCACACACCTCTGGGGACAATGTGGACTCATCCAACTCTACGTTCCTCAGAGGCATGTGATCGTGAGACCTGATGCCATCCCATCACCCTTGCCATTATCCTGACCAGGTTTCTTGACAGAATGACCTACACTCGTTGCTTCTGGTTTCATTTTTCATCTGGTTTCTCTCTCCGCTCACATTCTCTTAGTCCCCAGGTGTAAGAGGAGCTATGGCCCGTCCTGCCCCTGCCCCTCTGCGGCCCTGGACGCTATCACTATCCCCACTCTGGAAACCCTTCCCTGCCTTAGCCAACATGATCCACACTCTCCTCCCATTTTGTTCAGTTCAACAACTGGTAATGGCTGTGTGTCACCCACTGCTGGGTGCCGGGGACACAGAAACTGCTCAGACCTCCTTTCCCCTCAGTTCTCTTGACTCTCTCTTCAGGCTCCTCCCATTCACGGTATAGAAGAAAAAGCACAGTAATATATGGATTGCGCAGAACTCCATAAAACACGCAATATCCATTAGGTAAATACTGAGCTACTACAACGTGCAAGACGTCGTGAGGGACCCACCCCAAAACAACAAAAGATGTAGCCTTTCCCCTTGGGGAATTAACAATCTAGCAGCAGGGGTGATAAACATGTTCACAAACACATACATTATCAAGTAGGAAGCACAAGAGCTCTTTAAAAGATTTAATTACATGCCGTGAGTTAAGATCAAAAAAGGGAAACCAGGTCTCAGGCAAGTGGCCTCGGAGTTGCAACCTGATGTGCGTGTAGGATTTGGGCATGTGGAACACAAGGAAGGACGTTCCAGGCAGAAGCAGCTGCCTTGAGAAGGCACAGGTGAGGCGGAAGGCACACAGGGCCCGGGATGCCACCAGCTATCAGGTTGCCAGACAGTTTGCTTGGCATTTTTTTTCAAACGTTCAACATGGACTCCGTGCAAGGTTCTTTGGTAGCAACACGGTGTGGTAAGCAACACGCTTTAGAAGTGTCTTCTAGGGGCACCTGGGTGGCTCATTCAGTTGAGTGTCTGACTCTTGATTTCAGCTCAGGTCACGATCCCAGGGTCGTGGGACCGAGCCCCGAATTCTGTGCGGAGCGTGGAGCCTGCTTAGGATTTGTTCTCTTTCTCCCTCTGCCCCTCTCCCCCACTAGCACTCTCTAAAATATAAAATAAAAATCCCCTTAAAATCAGCATCTTGTATTTTGTGGGGGGAATGGATATAAAATAATCTGTCTAGGTTTCAGTCTCTCTGGTTCTTTTGGGGTGGCGGTCACCTCTTTGTTCTGGAATCCTTTGCTCATCTGTTTCACCGAGGCAGTCCTTCACTTCGGTCCCTTTTCTCATTTCGGTCCCTTTTCTCGTTCCTCCCTGTCACTTCCCTCAAGACCTCCCTGAAGACGTACTTGCTCTTACATTCTGGTCTAACCTGTAACCACACACTAGAAGTCCCTTCATTCTTCGGCACCTGTCGACTACACAGTTAGCAGTGTTGAGGGCAGAATTCAGATTTTAATCATCCTTGTTATTTAGAGCACCCATCACAGGGCTTACAAAGCTGTAACTGATTCGGTCCGAACAAATACCAACCGTGCTGAGAATTCCCACACGGATAGGCGTGAGAGAGACAAACATACTACATGTCACACTTCCTATCGTGCGTGTTTTTGTGTGTTCCGAGTGGTTCTCAGGACCTCGGCTACTGTATGTACCCGAGTGACTGCATAGTTGTGTCCCTCACCCCCAACAGGGTGCTAATGTTGCTCTTACGTAAGGAGACCAACTATGTTGTCATGATTAAATTCCCCTGGCCTTTGACCTCTCAGGAGCTCTAGGACTTGCTAAGTGTTCTAACCGTGATGTATCCCAATCTTCCCTAATGCAAGTCCTTGGCTTTCCCGGTCTGATGTTGTAACATTATATCATATTCTGCTGTGTCTTCTATCTGCCCATGGGCCCCTTGGCCTCCTCAATGGGTCATGTGACCATACAACACTGCATCCATGTCTATGTGTACACTTGAGAGCCTGCAGAAAACATGCATGTTCCCCTGAAGACGTGTATCAAGTGGGAAGGGTAGTGAAGTTGGCAAGGAACCCAAGAAGCTGGCTCTGGTCCTGCGTCTGCCAGTGACCGGCGCTGTGCCACCAGACAGGTCACCAAGCCTGCCTGCCTCAAAGGTGAGGAGCATCCCATGAGATAACTACAAGACAAAGTTTTCCATAAACTGAAAAAGGGCACATGAGTGTCGAGCACTGTCGTTGTTCAGTGTTTTATCTCAATCACTTTTACCAACCAGACTAGACCTTGGGTGTGAATACAACGTCTGTCTGCACAAATTGTTCCGCGAACGTCCCAGAGACGTTTTCTGAATTTGCTTCCAGCAGCCAAGCATTTCTTCAGAATTGGAAAAATTCTTTAAATTTGGCTCTCTCATGATTATTAAACTTTTTGTAAATGTTCAATGATTAAAATTAACATATCGCCTACTTTTTTTGAAGTTTGGGAATAGAAGAAGAAGAATGGAGAAAAATAAAAGGCCAATCTCCAAACACTAAAGATAACCACATTAACATTTTATTCATTTTCCTACAGTTCTTTTTCTACGTGATTTTTTTCGTGCTTATATATTCATAAGTGCTTCGAATTGGATTTTTGGAAGCTGGTGGTATATCATGGTTACAGGAGAGAATTTTTCCCCCGAGGAATTGCTGTGCGCTTATGGGTTTATTCCCATCATAAGGAAAAGCATTCATAATAAAATAATTTGCTTTTATGATTTATCCAGCTGTTATTTTGAAAGAGGCAGTGACCCCTCTGCATTCTTAGAAGCTCCATAGGGATTTCCTTTCCTTTGATGCTTGGCCTAAAGTATTTTTTCTTTTAGCAATTTTTAAAGAAAGGTACAAAGCTTAGATGTTTCCTGAGCCCTTATATATCTGAGAATGCTATTTTGCATCTCAGACTTTACCTCTCAAAACTTTTTTTCACTGTCCTTTGGCATTTAATGAAGATGAACAACTGCATTCTGGGATCACCGTAATTTTTTGTTCCTTTATGCGTAAGCCTGTTATTTCCAGCTGAATGTTTTTAGTAGTTACTTCCCAGCTTTGTGCAAAATGTCATCCATAGGTACTCCAAAAAAGGGGGTGAGGGTCCTATGATCAAATGTGTTTGGGAAATACTGGTTCCTATATGCAATGCTAGAGATGTTCTGTAATTGCAGGATTGCTAACTTTCCACACTTAGTTAGCATTTCCCAAATGTATTTCACAACAGGACCCTTCTGAGTTCACAAGTAACAGCTACTGGGAAGTGTTCTGCAAAGCCCAATTTGGGATACGCTGGCTTAGAATTTTAATTATATTCGTAATTAACCTCTCAAAGGACAGGCAGATTGCGTCTACGCAAGGGTCTCTTTTCACTGTTTTATTTGTTTTGGTCTGGAATGCAGGATTCTTTTCTTTTCTAATTAAAAAAACCTAAAATGCACTAAGGTATAATTTACTGTTTTAACCACTTCTAAGTGTACAGTTCAGTGGCATTAAGTACATTCACATTTACTGGGCAACCATCAAAATCCCCTTGTTAAACTGCACACTTATTTTTTCTTCCCATCTCAAAAGTTTCCTTAAATCCCCGGAATGGCATGTATCCACCAGAGCAACTCCAACGTGCTGGAGGCTGTTTTGAGCCGTGGGAATGCAGAAGAATTGATCTTTTGCTCTTGCCTTTGTTCCTCAGAATTCTGTCACCCAGAGGAGGTTGGCTCCCCTCTCGGCCACCTGGCCATCGGTCTCACCACATCTCTTTGAGCTGCACCCGGAGATGCTTCTCAAGGTTGACCTCGACAGTCTTGCTCTTTTCTGCTTGGATCACGTTTTAAATCACTGTACTCACGTCTCAGTTTCTCTGCCTTTTTTTTTTTTTAGCTTATCCTATTACCTTATTTTTGCTCAGCGTTTCTTTTATGGCTTCATTTAATAGTGTGTTTTCTCAAATCTCATTGAGAATACCAGAGAGGTTTCCTACAATGTGCCTTATTTACTTCCTTTAAAAAATAATTTTCAGGGGCGCCTGGGTGGCTCAGTCAGTTGGGCGTCCGACTTCGGCTCAGGTCATGATCTCACAGCTCGTGGGTTCGAGCCTCGCGTCGGGCTCTGGGCCGACAGCTCAGAGCCTGGAGCCTGCTTCGGATTCTGTGTTTCCCTCTCTCTCTGCTCCTGCCCTGCTTGCTCTCTCTCTCTCTCTCTCTCTCTCTCAAAAATATATAAACATTAAAAAAAGTTTAAAAAATAATTTTCCAAGTTATTACCTTCCAAGTAGTCTTTCCCTTTCCTTTTTCTTCTGTTTGTACAGAGGCTCCACACAGAGTCTCCTCCTCCCTCGCCTTCGGCGAGGAAAAGACCCAGAGGCTTCTCTCTGGGTTTCCCAGGGGCACCGTTTCTGACCGGCGGGTTGATGTGTCTTCAAGTCCATTCCCAGAACGGAGTTAGCATTTGTGTACTGCGAGTTTGTCCGGTAAGATCTTTCCTTTCCTTGGCTCAGAGACTGAATAAACGGGGTGGAGCTTGGACACAGTTGCATTCCTCCCTGGGCACCAGGATCGGGGCTCTTCCTGTGGCCATCACCCCGTCAAGCCTAGCCTGCCCTTCCCCAGTGTTGTCTGGGTATAGAGACGGCTCCCCTGGCAGGCTTGCCCTATTCCCTGCTTCCTGCCCAAGTATTCGCTGTGAGATGCAGTTTCCAAGTGTTCGCAGACGGAGAGATTCAAATGGGGAGGAGGTGGAAACGCGATAAATGGCAGCACCCTGGCCAATGTAAGCGCCCTGCCCTGGTGGTAGGCCAGCGGCTCTGCCTTCTGTCAGGTGCACACTTCGGGTTTCTCAGCGCGAGCAGGAGGTGGGGGCAGAAGGGAAGGTCTGTCAGCCTCGCGCCCAGGGGGATCCGGGACGCGTGGGCCACTGACATTTCTTCATCCGGTCTCATCTGTTTCCGAGCTTGTAGAAATCCCTCCAGATCCTACGAATAGGCTGGACATGTGTTCTAGCTGTGGGGATTTTAAATCTTGCCGTTTGCTTCATCTCTGGTCATTTAGTGAGAGGCAGAAGAGGGTGTTAGCGGATGCCATTTTAAGCTCAAGTCTATAATTAAATTCTCAACTTTGATGGTAGGAAAAACCCACTGAAGAATTTCTCTCCTATTAGTAACAGGCAGTGATACAATATGCAAGGATGCAAAGCAGATAGGTTCAGGATGAAGGCAGACGTGGCCTGAATCCCACTTTCCTTGTTTACCAGTTGCTGGGTCTTGGCACATTTGCTGGTTGATTGCCCTTCCCTTTGTACTTTCATAATCAAGCCCGAAAAGCATGAGTTCAAGTCCTCTCTGTCCTGAGCCCACCCGTGCAGTGCCCAAGCACTCAGACGAACCCAGTGCAGTCAACTACAAGTACTTTGGAAACCATAATTGCTCCACGTGCATTTTCAAGTGGCAATCATTCAAAAGAACTACACGTGTAACTCTTCTAAAGACTGTTGCAAACTAAAATAAGTTTGCTTTTAATTAAGTCTCTAATTGAACCAATTAGAGATCAATGCAAGGGGAAAAGTTCAACAGGAGACTGGTTGGATTAAGGAAATGCCCATACTTTGCATTTAACTACGCTAGGCTCTAGTTTTTATTAGCTCATTGAGTAGATTTCCATATGTTCAAAAATCTGCCAAACAGGCTAAAAGCCAGAATAATTAAAACAAATTATTTATTCCCAGTTCCATCCATTTAAGCTTTCTCAGAAGTTATTACAGAAGTGAATACTGAAAGCAGAAACGAGAGTTCACAGCTGTACCATTTACAGCAAAGTTCATCTCTACAATGGCCTTGATTTAAAAGATCCAAGGTGCTTCCGTCACTCAGAATCCATGAGGAAAGTTTCGAAGTCCGGATCCAAGTCAGAAACAAGGGCACTTACAAAGTCATCAATAGAAGGACATTTCTGAAGCATACCTGCAAACAAAGAAAAGATCAGCCAGCACACCCAGCTGCAGACAGTAAAGAGGAACAAAGACACTCTGCACTAGGGGAACATTCTGGCTTTTTGAAATGAGAGCTTGGCTCTATGACCTGTGTGAACATTACAAAAAGTCATGAGTAAAAAAAAAAATTCATGGTCAGTATGCGGGCCCTGAAGCTATTTATGATTTTAATATATTTTTACTATCTAATCAGCAGTTAGAATAGAGATTTAGGACCAAATAGGTTTCCCCAGAGTTAAAAAAAAATTTTTTTTAACATTATTTATTTTTGAGAGACAGAGAGCGGCAGAGCATGAGCAGGGGAGGGGGAGAGAGAGACACACACACACAGAATCCGAAGGAGGCTCCAGGCTCTGAGCTGTTTGTTAGCACAGAGCCCGATGCGGGGCCCAAAGTCACGAACCGCGAGACCATGATCTGAGCCGAAGTCGGACACTCAACCGACTGAGCCACCCAGGCGCCCCTCCCAAGAGTTTTTATATTGCAGATATTACTATATACTTAGAGTGATGTTAGAGGACTGAATTGTTAGTTATCTTTGAGTGCATTGGTTCAGAACTTAATACGTTTATTTGCTTATCAAGTTTTACTGTGAGGTTCTATACACTTTAAAATCAACCAAGTGTAACTCTTTTGTAGAAATCTCCTATCAGAGTCAAGTTATTGGCTTCCCTCCAGATTTTCCTATTTTGGAGAACTCCTAGATTTGCAACTTTCTAATTGTATAATGAGGAATCATCTAAAATATCTGGTACTCAGATTTCGTCATTTAACATTTGAGGTGGCTATAAATATAAAACAAGAAGATGTAATAGAAAACAAGGAGGCATCGTGTCTAGCATGTCTTAACAATTCGGTAAAAAGCTAAATTTATCACCACTCTTCACTCTCAAAGAAGCCAAGATTCAAGCAATCAACGTTGTTGTTTTGACCATTATTCTTGGCAGATAATTCTTGGCTAACTCAAGGGTTGAGCAGGGCTCTATACACTGGCCTTTAATTTGGGGGTGGATCCCATAAAACTCATTCCAAAACAGAGACATTAAAAGATTGACAGAGTCCTCTATTATCATCTCAGTCTTTAATGCAATTCAATTAAGATGTCTTGAGTATTTACTGTGTGTAAAGGATGAGGCCAGGTCACGAGCATTCAAAGACAAGCAGGCTAAGTCACAATATGACTAACTGTGAAAGCTAAAATTATGAAGCGTGTAGAAGAAAATACCTTTGTGACTTTGAGGTAGGCAAAGGTTTCTTAGACAAGAAAGTAACAATAACCACAGAAGAAAAAAAACGATATGCTAGATCTCATCAAAAACAACAACAACAAGAAACTTCTGTTTTTTAAAAAGAAACCATTAAGGAAATGAATAGGTAAATGACAGAATAGGGGAAAACACTCAACATATATATCATATATATCTCATAATGGATTGGTATCCAGAATATATAAAGGACTCCTTCAACTTATAGAAAGTATTTTTAAAAGGCACCTGGGTGGCTCAGTCAGTTGGGTGTCTATTGATTTCGGCTTAGGTCATGATCTCCTGGTTCATGATATGGGGCCCCATGTCAGACTCATGGTGACAGCAGGGAACCTGCTTAGGACTCTCTCTCTCTCCACTCTCTCTACCTCTCCCCTGACTCGTGGGCACTCTCTCTCTCAAAGAAATAAACATTTAGGGGTGGCTGGGTGGCTCCGTCGGTTAAAATTCCTCCAGATTCTCCTATTTTGGAGAACTCCTAAATAGAGCTTTGCCTCAGGCCATGATCTTGCAATTCATGGGTTTGAGCCCTACATCAGACTCTCTACTGTCAGTGCAAAGCCCACTTCGAATCCTCTGTCTCCCCCTTTCTTTGTCCCTCCCCTCCCATGCGCACACGCGCTCTCTCACAAATAAAAAATAAACATTAAATAAACAACCATTCTTAAAAAAAAATTTTAAAAGGGACAACAGGTTTGAGTAGACCTTTCACAAAAGAAGACAAGCAAATAAACACAACAGGCACTGAGAAGACACGTCATCATTGTCATCTGGGGAAAGAAAACTAAAGAACACAACCACCAGAATGGCTAAAATTCCAAAGACCAAACGTTGGCAAGGCTGTGGGCCAGCATGCATTGTCACATATCAGTGATGGAGGGGTGAAGTGGTACAACCACTTTAGAAAAAGATCTGGAAGTTTCTTCTAAGATTCGCACACATGTACCCCACGACCCAGCCATTTCCTCCCAGGTATTTACCCGAGGGAAATGAAGGCATGTCAACAAAAAAGGATTTTACAACCCCCAACTAGATTCCATCGATAGGACATGGATAAACAAACACGGTATATTTGGAAAGTGGAATACCACTCAGCAACAAGAACAACAACCCACTGATGAGTGAAACAACAACATGGCTGAATGTCAAAAGCCTTCCACGAAGGAGTGCACCCTGTTGGATTTTATTCACAGGAAGTTCAAAGGTGGGCCAAAGGAGTCTCTGGTGAAAAAACATCAGAAGAGCTGTTGCTTATGGGCGTGGAGAGGACAACTGACTGAGAAGGGACACAAGCCAGCTCTCTGGTGTGATGGTCACGTTCTATAGATGGGCAGTGATCGGCGTTATTAAGCGTATATATGCCTCAGAATTCATTAAACGGTACATTAAAGATGTATGCATTTCACTGTCTATAAATATTACCTAAAAAAGAGAAATAGTCATATAATAGTGTCTAGGGCAAAATGTACTGCTGTCTGACACTTGCTTTGAAAAATTATATATATTATATACACATGATGGCTTGAGGGGTGGATAGAGGAATGGATGGTTGGATGTGTGACAAAGACAATAAAATGTTCATTGTAGAATCTAAGTGGCAAGCGCGTGTTTACTGTTCTTTTCATTCAACTTTTCTGAATGTCTGAAAAGTTTCAACACAAAACGTTTGGGAAAAAGTCAACTGTGGGTGTTAACAGCATGCAAAGTGCAGTTGGTGGGAGAAGAGAGGGAGGAAGATGAATTCTGATGGAGAGATTCAGATGGCTTTGTGGAGGGATGGGATCTGAGTGGCAACTTGAAGGACAGGGAAGGGTCAGGGTCAAATTAGGCCCCTCTAGGTGGAGAGGACGATGTAGGAAGGCACGAAGGTGGGAAAAGGAAAAGAATGTATACTGACCACTAAGTGGTCTGCTGGGGTCTTGGAGGAAGGGTGGAGGCTCCGGGAGACATGTTTTATAAAGATTATAGGGCTTGGAACGACAGTGACCAGGATGAGAAGGTAACTGGGCCAGAATGTGAGAGGAAAGCCAACAGCTTGTCACATTTAGGTGCCGGGTTGGGGGGCGGGGGAACCATCAGGCCTCAGTCGGCCTTGAGAACAGAGAGTTTGGGGGCGGGTCCAGGACGGGACACATGGCCACGGTCATTCCCATCAGGGGGAGCGGCCGCGTGGGAAACTGCCCAAGGACTGGCTTGCGTGGCGGACATAAAAACAGTCGTGCCAAACACGTACTCGTAAGCCACGGACTAGACCTGCAGTAGTTAAGAAAATAAGAATGTTGTAATGTTTTCAACTGCAGATCAAAATATTCTCATCCTCATCCAAGTTCAATTCTACTATCTTCACCCAGGAAATATCTGAGAAATAAGGAGAAGCTACTGAGGGGGAAGTTCATTGCTTTGTCTTTATTTACAAAACTAAAGTTCAAAACATAGTTTTCCTTTCCCAGTCAAATAATCTCTACGGGTGAAAGAAGGCCTTTCCTCTGACCCAGCCGCGTCACTAAGGATGGAAATGGTTGAGTCTTTGATGGTTGCTAAAGTAGCCCATTTCACATTAGATCTTTAGATGTAGGTCATTGCTTAAGTAGAAGCAATCTGATTAATAAATCAGGTTTCGGGCACTTCCTACGCGCCAAGTTTCTTAATGCAGAGAACAGCTGTAGGGAAAACATCTAAACGTGGCTCTCAATCAAACGTGTTAACCGATTACACCCTTTTCTTCCCTTTAGTATGTGAAACATTCTATAATTAAATGACTGGTCATTTATAATTAAATGCCTGGGCCTGTCAGAAGGTAAAACCCAGTTATTCAGAGCCAACCTGTTCAGTTAAGCATAGCCTCCTGTCCCTTTGAAGTGGTTCACTTTAACTCGACAAACTGCCAATATAAATATGACCTTGCTCTGTCCTTCGCGGGACGCGGACCTAGCTAGCCCGTGTCCTTCTCCAGTCTCCCATCCTCCACCGTGCCTGCGTCTCAGGGAATGGCAATTCTAGCAACAGCAAAACAAAAACATACACGCTCATGGCATTTTTAAATAAAATCTGGTCAGAAGTGGTTTGGTCATTTTTGTATGTCATGTGACTGCTAGAGACGAAGGTCCCCAAAAGAGGAAATCAGGACTCACTGGGATAAAGAATAGTCCTGAGGCAAGAATCCTCTTGGCATATCGTGATGGTATCCTTGCTTTAATTAGATTTAAATGTTTGGCAAGTGTCGACATGAACTAGCTTCTACACAGAGAATTAAAAGAAAAATGCGACGTTTGCAGGCAGTTCCTTAAATAAGAAAAATTGAAATTAGCTTTCATATGTGTGTATGGTCCAGAAAGTTCCAGGAACTCTTTGATTTTTTAAAAAGCTGACAAAGACGTCCCCCTTGTCTTCAAGTCGTAATCTTAAAGGGTGATGATTAGACCCGCGGTCTCTTGGGAGCCCCTGGGAGCCAGGTTGGAGCTGTTCAGTCCCTGAGTGGAATTTCCAAACGTGTTTCACCGTGGAAGTTACCTAAACTGGGGGCGGTGGGGGGGGGGGGGGGGGGGAGGTGGGGAGAGGGACAGACGGATTTTGCCAAAAGAAGACTGAAACCTCACAACTAAAAAGAGGGAAGTGTTGACAGCCATGTGAGAAAGACAAAGTTGCATTAGGACAGACTCCGCACATATCAGTTCATAAAAAGGAAAAGAGGGAGTTGACGTTCATCTGTCCTAGAGGAAGAGACAATACGTAATGAGTAGCTGAAGAATGATGATTTAATTTATTTTTCTCCTCATTTTACCTGAGGGGCAAATGGGCTGATAAAAGTCGGTGCAAGCCAGGACATTTTCGTCTCGACCGCTCCGCTCCAACTAGCATGTTTCATAACCTTGCAATTATTCTGGGCCCGACTAAAATAAATTATGATATCAAAAGGATTCCAAGACTGACTCTTGAGGCAGTGGGGGTTTCCAAATTGTACTCTGTGCTATTCTTTCCAGTGCCTGTTGGCACAGAGCTGGGAATAAGTGAGGGTGAGGACAGCAGGCATGAGGACCTGACCCCACACACGGCTGGTCGAGAAGGGGTTCAGCAGAAAACAAAGCGCTGATAGCAGGTATCTGCCGATCATTTACTATGGGCCAGGCACCTCGCTAAGAGCATCAACTCATCGGAACCTTAAAGCACATCTGTGAGGAACCTACCTTGCTAATAAAGCAGAGCAAAGAGAGATCACACGATTCTTACTTTTTTGTTGTTGTTGTTGAACCCTGGAAGCCTGGTGCCAGAGCCCACGCTCTCGGAGCGTGGGGACGTACTGTCTCGTGCCCTGGGGTTTTGTAAAACAACACATTCTCAAAAGGTCCACATTTAAATACCGGCATCCCGGATACGACAGAACCCGTATGTGTGGGGACATTCTGGACGGGTGGGGGGAGTCTGATAGCTGCCTGATGCCACCGCGGCTACACGGACCCAACCTATTAACTGTCCCCTCGCTGCCTTGAAGACGGAGCCAAAATGTCCATTGTCTTTTGGGCAACTCGGTTTTGGCGCCACGGTTTACCCTTTGCAAACGGTCACAGCTACTTAACTATCCGTGGCGGTGGAGTGCAGAGGACCCTGGGAGCAGGCTCTACTGAAAAGGCCAGCACGGGGAACGTGGCTCTGCCCGGCCGTGACCGGGACCCGAAGCTCGGCCGTGCTCGGCCGCTGCTGCTGCAGTTCGAGGCATGACACCGGCAGAAGGAAGTGCCTAGGAGCTCTGCGCTTAAGGACGTCTTCTGGGTGGCCTCCAAGTATCTGTGGTAACTCCTTGCAAACAGAAGCCCTTACATGTTTAAGGGGCTCCCAGCTCTGCATATTTCTACGCTTTTACCGAGAACAAATTCTGTCAGTTCCAAGATGAGTTCAGTGCGTGTACGAAGCTGCCGGTTTACGCCCTGTTAGTTTGTAATGTATAATACATAATCTAACCAGGCTATTATTTAAGTATCAACATATTCTTGGCAGGAACTCTTTAACCTCTTGAGTGCCCATCTGGATGTCCAAGTAATACAATTATTTGAAAAAAATGACAGGGCAACTGGTTGGCATGTCGATTATGCCTCTAAGACAACCTGGCAAACAGGGAATCTTGTTATGGTCCCCTTTACTAAGTGCCCCGAGAACACGGAAAATGACTGGGGCACTTGAAACCACTGTATATATACATGGAGCTCCCAACACGGGGCTCGATCCCATGACCCTGGGATCATGCCCTGAGGCAAAATAAAGAGCCAGATGCTTAAATGACTGAGCCACCCAGGCACCCCTAGAATTATCCTGAACCTTGGAAGGGAAGAGTTAACGCCTCCTCTTTGGGTCTATTTCACATCTTGCTTAACACCAACCAAGGGTGCCCAAATAAAGCTGTGGCTGAGTATGACCAAAGTTTAGTGAATGCAAAGCAGGGTGACTGAAGTAACTATAAATAAAATCTTTGTAGGGGCGGCTGGGTGGCTCAGTTAGTTGGGCGTTCGACTTCAGCTCAGGTCATGATCTCGTGGTCCATGAGTTCGAGCCCCGCGTCAGGCTCTGTGCTGACAGCTCAGAGCATGGAGCCTGTTTCAGATTCTGTGTCTCCCTCTCTCTCTGCCTCTTCCCCACTCGTGCTCTGTCTCTCTCAGAAATAAACACTACAAAAAAAAAAAAATCTTTGTGAAGTTTTTTTTTCTTTCAGTCATTCACTTATTCACTCACTCACTGTGTATCTGAGTGCCTAAAGTCAACTGAAGGCAGGCAAAAAGATCACACAGTTATTAGGAAGGTATAGTATATACACTATGTATAAAAATGACTAAGAATCTGTTCTATAGGAATATAAAACGGCATAGTTCTCAGACAAACATCATGGGTATTACCTGGGAACCTGCTAGAAATACAAATGCTTGGTCTCAACCCCAGACCTACTGAATCGGGAACCGGGAGGGAACTTGGCAGGCAGTGATTCTGATGAAGTGTGAGTGCCGCAGCCCAGATGGACATGTGGAAGCTGAGGAAAGTGGAAAATGCGATCGGGTTTCTCTCCGTTGGCAACTCTAACTCGCACAGGACGGGGCAAGGGAGATGTATTCCTATTCTATTCAGCTAACCTAGAAAAAAACATTTGTTTCTCAAGTGACATAGGAAACAAAAGCAGGATTGGCTTGGGACACCGTTCAAAGTTATGATTGCCAGGCCTCGAGAGAGAGGACACAGCTGGCTGGACAGGCCCCTGAAAGGATCCAGTGGCCTTGGCATGAAAACAGTCTGAAAATCTGGGGGCGGAGGAGGCGGGAAGGAAGCCGAGGGGAGCCGTGGCGCAGTGGGAGGGGGCGCACCGGACTGGCCTGGCTGAGAGGGGTCCCAGACGGGAGGCGAGCTTCGGAGGCGGGAGGCGGGGTTTTTGTTTTAGGAAAGGAAGCAGAGCGTACTTTGATCCCTAGCAACTCCCTGGGAGACAGCGCTTGGTGTTTCTCGATGACCGATGACCGACTCTCTGGTGAGGACGGCTCAGAACACATCTCAGAGGCTTCCTTCACGTAGCGATTCTGACCGTTCGGAGCTTGAGAACTGCAATCAGCTCTGTCCTTGAGAACTGTCCTCCGTGGACAGGAGCCCAGAGGGCCCAGCAGGGGCGCCTTCTCCAGGGAAAAGACAGGGAGGTCCATACAGGAGCCCGTGGTTGGCAGGAATGTCGCGAATTCTGTGAAAATGGGGTCCTCCTAGGGTGACTCAGAGAAGGGGGGAAGACGGGGGAGCTGGATGTTGGTGAGGTCGACTCCCCATAGACTTGACAAGCTCCCTCCTTGAAGGGGTTCGGAAAGGACACCCCGGCCTGGATGTTCCACGCCCCACGGCAGGGAGCAGGCGTCCTATCCAAGACGGAAATTCTGTGCAAACATTTACAAAAAGTTAAATGCTCTGAATACCTGTGTGCTAGAGACACTAGGCACACGGATACGAGTGGGACACGATTTCTGTTCTTGACAAGTTCATTATCTGGGGAGAAAACCACGGAGATACGTAATAGCGAACGTAGAACAAAAGTGTATATAAGGTACAGACGGAGTCGGCGCAAAGGCGGGAGTGATTGAGTCACGAGCTCATCGTGGCGAAAGCCCCCTGGGACCATGTCGTTCCTTCTCCCGAGACACCGGACACTGCACCTTCTGAGCTCTGTTGTGACTTCCCCCTTTGATTCTGTGGCCACCTGCACAGTATTCCAAAAAAATTCTGCTTTGGTAAGCCAGAGTGGGTTCTATTTCTTCAAGAAGATTCCTACTTGATAAGAAGATCAGTTCACAAGTTATTAAAAGGAATTTAGGGACGCCTGGGGGACACTGATATTTTTGTTTGATTAAGGACCAACTTTCCAGACCCAGGGCTTGGACTAGAGGCAGGGTTTTTTGTTTGTTTGTTTGTTTTTTGGTTTTTTTTGCACATTTAAATAAGTCTGTCTTTCCTCAGATTCAGAAAGCCTGAGTGACACACAGCAAGCTTTATGTCGGATTTACTCTCTCCAAGTTCACTGGGGAGGAAAGGAGACTCTTCCTGGCCAAAGAGGAAAGACAAGCATCCCACTGTCTCACAGTCCTGGCCAGGTGTGCTGGGAGGCGTAAAGGGGGTCTAAGAAGCAGGTAGGATTGTCTCAGGAGTGTTCGGGTCCTCCTGAAGCGGGTTCTCTCCCTGTACAATCAAGGGAAAAAAATCGCCTTTACGTTTGTGGGTTTCAAAGGTGCAACGCAAGTTCGAGGATTGGCTGTTGTCCGAGGCTGGCCAGGAGAGATGAGGCCTGGGTGGTCCATATTCGGGGGCCAGGTGGAGGTAAGCCCGACACCTATCGGACTGGCCACGTGTTCAGAGCCCAAGATAGCCAGGGAAAAAGAACTCCTCAGTTCTTTGAAAATCAAAGCTAAAAGGCAATCATATTCTGACCTTTCAGACACTGGTATTTGGCTTAAATTATATCAGTCAAGTTTACAGTTAGGGCCTACAGGTACCATTTATTTAGGGGTCAGGCTGGTGGACCAAGACAAGCCGTAGGCCCCCAAAAGGGAATGTGCTGGGGAACCCCTCCTGGGAACACAGCCCACTCTGTAAAAACCAGCCAGGTAACTACCATGTGGTCTGATAAACAACCTCGTGGGCAATGTGCAGGTGCAGGTGAGGATTTTAGGCTGAATGGACCATTATCTGGCTTGGCATAGCGTTCCATAACTTAACATTTCAGTGTAATTCTCCTCTTCTGACTATACCAAGGTTCTCCTTTGCAGGGATGCCCAGGGGAGATAGAGAGGAAAGATAAATTCTTCCTTTTGTAAACAAAACTTCAGAAGCCTCTAAACAAGGTACTATATCCTGATGGTTAAAGCGAGGGTTTGGTGAGCGACCACCTGAATTAACCAACTGGGTAAGGACCTTAGACCAGTCCCTTAACTTTCCATACCTCGTTTCTGCTCAGAGCAATCGGAAGTAAAGGTAAAATGTTAGAGTGGAATATAATGTTTGAAAATCATAAACCTGACAGAATGTCACCTTCTTTGCTAGACTGTTGCAAGAATTAAATAACACAGTGCATTTCCGACAGAAAATGCTCCGAAATTGGTAACAATAACAACCAGATCCAAAGGTTTATAAAGACCTACTTCCCAGTTCAGTGAATTGAAGAATGAGGTAGGCTGCTTACTTATTTATTTGCACAAGGTGAATTCCAAAACATTGGTCTGTGATTAAGAATTTAGGATAAGCTCATCAAACTCACAGTCCCAAGCGAGTTACCCAACTTGGTGTACTTTTTTCTACTTTTTGCCGTATCTGCTTTTTAGGAGACAACTGTTTCTCAGCTAAATGAAGAAAACTAAAAAGAGGGAAACAAAAGATGCAACGAAAACCCTTATTAGGAGCTCTGAGGAAAGGTCTGTCAAGAAGAGATCACCGGGATGATGGGAAAGTTCTGGAAATGGACAGGGGTGATGGTTACAGGATTGGGAATATAGGACATTGTGAATGCCCACTGAAATGCATATTTAAAAATGGCTAAAATGGTAAATTTTATATTATATATCCTTTACCCTTATTTAAAAACAGTGAGGACGAGGGCCCAACGTACTAAGATAGAGCCTTTGACTCCCCCAGACGGTCAGGTGGCCCTGCCACCTCGGGGCTCTGCTGGCAAACACAACAACAACCAGGACGTGCCGACAGGCAGCTGAGCCCTCCAGATCTGAGAACGAGGGAAAAGGCCGGTCTGCGTCCGTTCTAAAAAACCCATCATAACAGTAAATGGCTGTCTTTCGTGAAATCATCACATGTGTCAAACGCAGCTCCGTCTGATGAGGAATTACAGTACAAAGGCTGGCCTGGCAGTTTGAAAAGCCTGAAGTGAATTTTATGAGATCAGAACTCTAATTCCAGATCTGGCTCTCCCAAGCCTAGGGCAACCGCACTGCTCACCTTGTGCACTTTGAAGTTTTTCTCTGCTACAAGGCTGTGGTTACCCACACCTTTCTCTAAAGGTGGATTCCCACTATCTCCGATCAGTTCCTGGGAAAATCAGAACATCAGCCAGAAAGTGAAATTCCTTTCTTCCTTTGAACTGAGAAAACCCGATGCCCCCCCACCCCCACCCCCAGCTCGGTTAATATCTGTCTCTGGTCAAACGGGAGGTTCTGTCTACGGGGCTGCTGACTGGACGGGTGCAGAGGGTCTGAGCTTCCTGCTGGACAGACGCCGATCCAGCCGGAGCCCCACATACACGGCGTGTTTACAAACTGGTTTCTTTTCACTTTATCGTCAGACGGAATAATTCCATTTGCAACCACGCTTCTGGGTCACAAAACATTTTGCCTTTTGAAGCTCCACGTCTTCCTTAAACAAACACACCCACATATTAAACGTACACACACCCTCTTCAAAAATCAGTGCGTTTACAAAAGGGAGGTCTTAGCCTTGAGAACGCAGGTGCTCTCTTCCCTTCCAGCTCTTTCTTCCAAAAAGCTCTCAGCTATTTCAGAGGCCATGTTGAGTAAACAGCCAAACAAGCCAGAGATTAGGGATTCTGTTTCCTTGGCTCCCATTCCAGGCTTGCCATTTACCTCTATTACTGCAACGATGTCATAATCCTGGAGCCACTAAATTCTAAGTCTGCTTCCAGGACATGCTTCCCTCCTTCATCCCTGTTACGCTGTGCAAGGAGACAGGGTTGCTGCCAACGAGTGTGTGGTGAAGTGCCAAAACCTGCTGGGCGTTCTCACTCGACAAATCTTATTTGGCTACGCGCAAGCCAGTTGATATCCCACCGACTCTGGTTAGCACACGTCACCTTTCGCCACTGTCCCTGGGGGGGGGGGGGGGATCTCACTCTGAGACCTCAACGGTACCTTCCTTGAGCATCAGTGTATTTGTGCCCAACATTACAAAAGAACGAACGGGAAAACTCAGTGGAAGAGGCACACAACCACTTCTCAAGCCAAAGCTTCCTGGTAGGACCTGAAAAATCAGTGGAAGAGACTACCGGTCCTTCCGAGACCCGTCCGGGCGCCCGAACCGGAGTCGCACCCCCACCAGGTGCTACGCTGTGACCTCGGGCAGTAAACTTGGGGAGCACCACAGGACTGCTCAGTGCGTGAAGCGGGGGCGGGGGGAGACACAGGACAGTGTGCTCAGCACAGCACCTGGCACGTCAAAATCTCCCCACCGATGTTTCTAGCAAGTAGTTACGGGTATAGTTACGGTTTTCGTTCTCATTCCTGTGGTTGCTGCCACTGCTACTCTCTCCAGTCCACTCAACTCCAACAGTGTAAAAGCAGGAGAAATTAGTCTGAACTGGTTAATGTCCAACATAAAGCACTACTTATCTTAGGAAAATCAGCATGTGAGGCTCCTGCAGCCTTTTAATGACATTCCTATCCTAACGTGAAAAAGCACGTGCATCAGAAGGAAGACCCAGGGGAATGGGGTGCTAGAATTCCAATTATTTTGAGGGTGTGATTTAAGACTTCAAGGATTTTTTTAAAGCTCTTTTAAAATGTTTTTTAAGGTTTATTTATTTTTCAGAGAGAGAGAGAGAGAGAGGGAATGAGAGGGGGAGGGGCAGAGAGAGAGGGAGACACAGAATCCAAAACAGCTCCAGGCTCCGAGCTGTCAGCACAGAGCCCGACGCGGGGCTCCAACTCACAAACTGTGAGATCATGACCTGAGCTGACGTCGGACGCTCAACCGACTGAGCCACTAGAATTCCAATTATTTTGAGGGTGTGATTTCAGATTTCAAGAATTTTTTAAAGCTCTGTTTTCTTAAACTGCTTGAAGGGAAAACATAAGTGGAGTTTAGCTGTCCTCCTGACCCTACAGCTTATTCAAACTGAACATACCTTTAGTTGTGTACGGAAAAAGACTGAAAGTGAGACATGTGTTACTTGACATTCCCTACCTTGTATGATGAGGTAGAAAAAGAACTCGATAATCTTATTCAAATATTTGCGATGTGAACTCTGGGATGAAAAGGGATCGATCATTCCATATTTAAGAAAACAAAAAAAACAAAAAAAACTTTAATGTCAACATAAACCAGTAAGTAAAAGAGAAAATTAGGTTTTGGCTTGATCGTTCCTTGATCTAAGTTTCGTCATTAGTAGTGTTCCATAATCATCAAAAGGAAAAAGTTTCTCTTAGAGATAGTTGAAAACACTCAAGTAAACACTGGAAGATATCTTGTAAAACGATCTTGCAGGAAACGAGCCAATTAAACCAAGAGACATCTTCCTGTCTCTGCGCTCGCTGGCAGCATTTCAAACAAGAGTTGGTTAGCAAATGCCAGTTTCAACTGCCCCCCTAAAACCTGCTCTAAATCTGTGCCACTGCTATCATTATTTACCTTTTATCGGTATTCTTGCTAGATGGAAACGCAGCAGTGCACCCCGATATCAGTCCCGCCTGAGGTTAACTGAGGGCTCCCAACTTGCTCAGCCCTTGATGCTTGAAGCCTCCGGGTGTCACGCTAAGAATCTAGATCAAGAGCTTTGGGGCAACGACATCTGCTTTGCTAGCCTGTCTTTAGCCCACTGCCAACAGCGCACATTTGTAACCGCATGTTAAGAACACCATCCATAATGACTATCTTTAAAGAAACCTTTATAACATTTCCATTAAGCAATCAAAAAGAGCTGAAAGAGTAGTATCTACATTCTTTTTAGAAGGTAGTGTGGTTGATAGCATCTAAAAGTGGAATTGCTGGTGTACTTCCTGGAAGGAGTCTACCACAAGTTATTTACTTGGGAACAAAAAGACGCTCACATCTCAAGTAAAGCCAACCTTCAGAGGCACTGTCTCAGACGGCGACACAAATGGCGGGGGGCTCCGTCACATTTACACTGCAAGGAGAGGTTACGTGAACGCGACTCGCCGAAAGTAAAAGGCCACAAAATGTGTATCAAGATCTATACCTTCAAGAGCACAGGGGTGGAGTGTTGTGAGCCGGCAACGGGCCCCTCAAAGGCTTTGAAGACCCAACGGCCTGGGTCAAATCCTGACAATGCCATTTAATAGCTTTGCAACACTGAGTTAGTTCCTCAGGGTCTAGGCTTTATGTCCCATATATGCGAAGTGCGGATAACACCGCATATCAAATTAATGTTATGTGGATTACAGACACTGTGTCCGCACCTAACACACTTTCGTTAATGTCACTGTCCCTTGTACTTCTGCAAAACAAATCACCTACCTGCGTGCTGACTATCTGAAACCATTGAGTAGGAACTTGGGATGCCCAGGGTTTAAGAAGAGGTGCTCTACACCCTGAACGCCAGTGAACACGCAGGGCCATGGTCTTTTGTCTAAAGGGATTCTCCACCCATCCCTTCTATCCAGTTGTCGGATTATCAATACTCACTCGCCCCGTAGGTAGAAGCAAGGAAGTGTATTGAAATGAAAAGTGCCACAGATATATATGTAAGTGAAACCATGGATTGCGAGTAACTTGTTCTGCGAGTGTTCTACCAGACAAGCAAACATTTCTAATAAATTTTAACTTGATACACGAGCGATGTCTTGCAATACAAGTAACATATGACTCCGAACAACACATGATCACAGCGGAGCCAATGGTTCCTCTCTCTCTCTCACTGTGGGATTGTGGGCGATCACCTCCCACGCTCGGATGTAGGTCTCAGGCGTCGGTGTTTGGCAGAAATCAGTGATTTTTCAGAACGTTGGAAGGTGCCCACAACTGGCACTAGTCTATTTTTTGTCACTTCAAAGCACCTATCAACAGTCCTTTGCTTTTCCAGACAAGAGACAGGTTAGGGATGCTTTGCTTCATTCTAGGTCAGGCTGCCTGCAGATATAGACCCTTTCCTTTGCTGCCTTATTGCCAGTTACGTTAAATACAGTCTCTGACAAGAGTTTATGAATACTGCACTGTGGTCAACATCTGTTGGGCATATACAATGGCCCCCATGCAGGAAAAGATTCCATTGGGCCAACAGATAGCGTTGATTCCATTAGTGATAGTGAAAGTCGTCCCACACAATAACCCTCCTGTCTCTTGTCTCCCTCGTACCAACCATGAAGGTTTTCAAACGTAAGTGCGGGTTAACTTACTTTTCTTTACATTTTGTATTTTCTTTATTATTTTGTATCATATTACAGTATTGTAATCGTCTTGTATTATATTACTGTATTCTAATCGTTACAATATTGTAATCAACATGAATATCTTTGGGTTGTGGAACGAATCATCTGACTTTCCATTATTTTTATGGACAAATTCACTTTGATATACAAGTGCTCTGGATTACAAACATGTTTCTGGAATGAATTATGCTCGCCAACCAAGGTTTTACTGTGTGTATGTGTATGTATGTACACACACACACACACACACACACACACACAAAGTATACACTGATAGGTTAAAAGTTAACATCCTGAAAAAAGTTAAAATTCTATTTAAAAGTTACCTCCCCAGAGGCTTTTCATCCTCTTTGCTAGCAAAAAATTATGTTGCTGAATTCAGTCATTGGAACACTGACAATAAAATAGGGGGGAAAAATCCAAGGATAGGAGATGCTTCTGGGTTAAGTTTTGCAGAAGAAAAGATCTGTCATTTCCTGGTAAAGGCTGACTTCTTTTTATCGGTGCAAAGAGATCGATATGTCATGTGGTTTCTATTACCCCACACTGTAAAAGTTATACAAAATGCTCATCAGTTTCTAGTATGATAGTATGCAGTTCTCTGCCTGATACGTTAACAAAACACTGTAACCCACAGGAATGACTTATTCCTGGTGCTCCAAAGTCAATTTATTTAGAAAGTAAAAAGAAAAAAAGAAAAAAAAACCCCGTCTTTCCATGAAGGCATTCCATTTACAACACCTACATATTTTCTCTTTTGTTTAACTTTCACTGGAACGCTGACCTTGTCTTTTTACACGCAAAGCGCATCCGAGTGGCTATTCCAAGGGTGGGTGCCTCTGATCGTTATAAAACGCTCCAGGAATAGACTCGGTATATTTTGCATGAGAGCATCTGGTGAAATCAGGCTGCGGATCCCCAGACGTGCTGCCCATTAATACGACAGGTGTGGAGAGAGCGGAGGGTCAGCATCGTGTCACATTTACTTACGTTTATACCTTCAGCCTACCCCCTCCCGGGCCACCTCACCTGGCTGGCCAGTCGGTGCCCGGTATGCAGGTAGCCGGCCAGCAGGAGGGTGGGGGGCAGGAGTGGCTGAAGCCCAGGAACCCTGCAGGCCCCCAGCCTTGTGTCCCAGGGCGGGCTGCACAGCCCCAGCGTGGGCGCCTGTCTACAACTCCGCCTCCCAGAGGGCGCCTTCCTGTAAATCTGACGGGATGCTCCAGGGTCTGCAGTTAGCTTACTGGTTTATTTCTGTGTCCCTCAAGTGCCTGCTTAGCAATATTCAGTAAATACTCACTGAGCTTGAGTGAATTAACATCATCAACAACGAACAACACTTTACTTCATTCTGTCAGATTGCTTACTGGTCACTACCCTAAGGATATTAAAATAATACATTTTCACGAAAGACTGTACAGGGACAGCTCCTCAGTCTTACGCTACGGAGGTTGGGTGGCTAAAAGCAAAGGGGCCTGGCTGCCAACACACACAAGGTGGCTGTCAGGAGGGAGAGACGTCGGAGGGAGGTGGTGGCGAAGGCCAAGGCCTCTGGGACCCCCTGTTCCCAGGGAGAGTTTTACTTCGAGTTGGCCCTACTTTAACGAAGCCCCAAGAGTTGACTCACCTCGTATAACAAAGCCCGCTACTTACTGCCGTAAATCAAGTTGCGGAATTTATCTCTGACCTCCCACGGCAGTGGAAACACATTCCACTTTAATGCCTGTTTCTTAAATCACTGCTAATTCACCAGACTGACTTGGTCTTGCATTATGGGAATTATAAAGCACAAGGTAGGATCTATGTTCTTCTAACCTTGTAGAACACCGGTTATGCGGTATAATAAATATACGTAGTGCATAGCGGAAAAGCTCTACGAAGAACACAGATATGACGAGGAGCCAAATGGATGGTGGTCTCTTAGGAGCCGCGGCTCCCTTCTCCCTCCCGACGAAGGCTCTTTGATCAAAAAAGGATTGAGGCCAGTGAAGCTAGGGTCCCGGTGTGGGTACGGCCGGTGGGGCAGGTGGAAGCCAGAAAGAGTGGCAGGACTGACAAAGCAAACCTGATATCCGGACAGCTGGGCAGACACGGTGACACGAGATCAGAGAGGGAGACGCTGAACAAGCAGGGGATGAAACTTTCACTGCCCGTCCTTCTCTTTTATGTTAGAAAAGGGCTTTCGCAAAAATATTTGGGCCCATAAATCCCTTAGAAATAGCTCTGTGATATAAAACTTCGCAGACAAGGCGAATAAAAACCTGTCCCCTTTCTAACAGTCCCCACTTTTTTATGGCACAAGAAATAGTTCACCTTTTCAGCATACTTCAAAATTTATGTATTTGCTCATTTAACGTATCCTTACCAAGTGCCTGTTGCAGGCACTGGAGACATGGCAGGTGCAAACATCAGTCCCTCTCCTCTGACGGGGCTTAGAGTTTATGCGAGAGCGCAGACGACAAACCGAGAAATGAAATAATACGTTACACGTTATGTCAGGAAGTAAATACGTGCTATGGAAAGAAAAAAAAAAAAAGAGACAACAAAGCACAGAAAGGAGGTACCGAGAGACAGGGAAGGCCTTCCTGACAGCAAGAGGGAAATAAAGATCTGTATTTTTAAACATCTGAGCAACCCATGCAAATTCATCTGGTTTACTTCAAACAGCATAGTTTTGCCTGGCATGCCGGTAGTTTTAAATCGTCTTACCTTCCGATATTTCATATATCTGAGGGCTTTCCTCACAAGCCACAAATGGAAAACACACTCTGGGGTGGGCACTCGTCGGCCACAGCGCACGTCTTGCGAGCACGTCCTGGCATTTCTTTACCCTGAGCCCCTACACGCCCAGGGGACACAGGCGTCAGCTAAGTCAGGCAGCACCTGGCACGTGTGAATCTCTCCCTTGAAAATCCCACTTAATTAGAAACAGAGAAAGCAAAGAGGCACGTTTACAACGACGACGACGACGACGACGACAACTCAGGAGTAGGCATCCAACGTGCCCGTACATCCGTTCATTCTCCCACAGCGTCCAGCCTGCCAGCTTTGTGCCAGGCACGGCCACGTTCAGGGATTAACCGGACGGCACGATTAGAACGGCAAGTGACAACCACAAATGGTTGTTAGTTCCACGAAACGATGCAAAATGCCTCCTCTTGCAAAGTCAGCGTGGATGCGTTTGCACCACAGGGGAAGGCAGTCAAGCGAGCGTCAGACAATGAGTGCCTCTGTAGCCTCCTGGCTTTTGTGTGTCAGCTCTACTTCGGCCGACAGACAGCGCTTACCGCTCCCGGCGGCCGTCGAGTTCGTATCGCACAAACAGCCAACGGGAAAGCCTCCCGCTAAGCGAGAGGGGCTTCTGGACACCGGGTCCCCGCGGTAACCCTGGAATTAAATCCCCTGGACTTGGGAGCTTCTAGCGCCGAATTCCACACGTGCGCTGAGCTGTTCCAGGGCAGCAGGGCTGCTTGTCGGGCCTGTGTTTCTCTCCTTACCTGTCTTTAAAGTTTATGGACGTGTTTTGGGAGAGACAGAGAGACAGCGCGAGTGGGACGGGGCGGAGAGAGAGGGAGAGAGGCAGAATCCCAAGCAGGCTCTGTGCTGTCAGTGCAGAGCCCGACGTGGGGCTCGAGCCCCCGAAACCGCGAGGTCACACCAGAGCCGATCGATTCCAAGAGCCGGACGCTTAACTGACTGGGCCCCCCAGGTGCCATCCCGTAGGCCTCCTGATGCCTTACACTGCAGTCAGCCACGGCTCCACCGCTCTCCTCAGGGGGTCCCCTGGGCTCTCGAGAGCACGGCCACCTCTCCTGCGGCCAAAGTTGGGAACTTGGGAGTCATCTCCGGCATCCCGCCCACTGACTCACTTCCACACAGAATCGACTCCACGGCCAGCAGCTCTTACTTCATAAATGGTCTTAAATCAGAAAACCTCTTCTCATCCCGACTGCCGACTCTCCCGGGCTGGTCGCCCTCGGCTCTCACCAGGATTACTGCCAGCAAGGGGCCTCTTCGAACCAGGCGGCCCCTCGTCAGCAGGCGGCGGATACCAGAAACCATAAACCTGATCTTGTCACTACCTGCCTTGCAAACACTGTCGGTGCTTTCTCCTGGTCCTCAGAGTAAATGCCAGAAGTCCTTCACAGCATCTACAATGCCCGCGTGATGCCCATTTCCCCTGACCGCACGCTGTGCCAAGCAGCCCCTCCTCCAACGGTCCCCATGGGATCCCCCCGCACCTCCCCCCCCAGGTGACAGTGGCAGGAGAGCAGAAAAATACGACAAATGGAGTTGGGGAGCAGGGAGGGGACACCCCGAGCAGCAGTGTCATTACCAGAAGGCTTACCAAAGAGGCTTGTTCGTGTACTGGTAATTTTAGGACAGTTTTACATTTACTGAAGAATTGTGAGGATAGAGAGTTCCCACACACCTGCCCCAGTCGGTCGCTGCGTGTCCTCCACTGTTAACGTCTTCCCTTGGTTGGGCACGGGCATCACAACTAGTTAACCGATATTCCTTCACGGCTGTTCACTAAAGTCGGCATTTACTCACACTCCCTTCGTTTCTACCTAATGTCCTCGTTCTGCCCCAAGGTCCCATCCAGGACACCACACCGCACGTAGCCCGTCACCCCTGCTTAGCTTCCCCTGCACACCTTGAAAGGCTCTTCAGTTCCCTGACCTTGACACTTTTGAGGTGGGCCGTTTGGGTATTTTGTACTCTGTCCCTCGGTTTGGGTGATGGGTTTGGGAAGGAAGCCCACAGAGGTGAAGAGCCTTTCTCGAACATCATCTCAAGGGCACATCCTATCAACATGGCTTCGCTGTCGATGCTGACCTTGAGCACCCGACCGGGGGAGTGTTTCTCAGCTTCTCCTCTAGAAAGTTCCTGTAATTTCTCCCACCCCTTTCCACACCGTATTCCCTTGGAAGGAAACCACCCTGCACATTCACACTTAACTTACGATCCGTTTCCTGGAGAGCGGAGCATCTGTCTGCATACATGGTTGAAATGCTTCTGCACGGGAGGTTTGTTTATTCTCCCTGTTTATTTATTCAATCATTTACATCACTGCGAACTCCAAGGCAGAAATTCTATACTTTCTGTTATATTCTAGTAACTGCCTTATTTACTCGGTTGCTCAAATTGTCACCACTTTGGCCACTGGGACCTCTTTTCAGTTCGCCTGCCTTTGACATACACACCCCTCCTTGGATGTGTTTCTGGGCACTTTCTTATTTCCTGGAGCTTCTGGCTCGTACTTTACACTCAGCCCTGGAACCAACCGTCTCTCCGAGGAGCCTTGCTGTGAGTTGGCGTGAAACCGAGATCTGAAAGCCGGCTGTGTGCACAGCTACTACGACCGAGACGGTTTTTAAAGAAAAGAGGAGTCATCACTACAGATGGTTTGCATGAATCTCCTCGGGGCACAGGGATGACCTTTTGGAACAGAGACCACAATTCTCTGGGTTTTTTTCTTGGACAAAAACGATATGTAGCAAGTTAGAATAGATGGCACAGGATAATTATGGCAAAAACGATTGTGCCTGGAAAACCATAAAGCTCGGCAGAAATGTAAGGTATTATGATTTTCATCAGCTTCAAGTGAGGCCCTGTGGGCTCCTAGACTTTGGTTCCAGGAGTCAGTTTGGCAACACATTTACCTAGTAGACTCATGTACCTAGTAATTCTTTCAGTCTTCTCTGATGTTTGGTCCTTTTAAAAACTCTGCCAGGTTAATACTTTGTGTCTCTACTGGCATGACGGCTTTTGACCACAGAGACATAAAAATGAAGCTAAGGGTTTCTCCTCTGGCAACAAGCACAGAAGTAAAGTGGTTGAGTGTTCGCAACAGCCTCCTGGAATGCGAAAGTCTTGGACTTTAACCTTTCCTTCCCCCCCCCCCCCCCCCGCAAAATTCTTGGTGCAAAGGTTGAAGGGTAGAGCACAGGGAGTGCTCTAACCAGAGGCAGAAACACGACACTTACTGGGCATCGAGCTCACTGGGCTGCGGCGGGGACCTTTTCTCTCGGAACCACCATGACTCAGAATGATTATAAACTAAGTTGATAGCTTTACCACAAAAGTCTAAAGGAGCTCCTACAAAAACAGATGAAGGGAAATCTTATTGCTGATGGCTGGATGGCAGGCAGGCCTCTCCGATGTCAAGGGGAACAGTTAGGACGTGAGGTTAGAAACAACAAACCGCAGACGCCTGGGGATCGTGCAGGCCTCAGGGCTCACTCCACTGACATCTCCCATGTTCTAAGGAGCAGCTCGATCTCAAGTCAGAATTTAGAGGTCAACCGAGGAAGACGCGGGAGTCGGGAGGAGAGGCGGCACAGAGAGAGAATGAACTCTTGACGGTTTCGTTATCTGTAAAAACGGGGACCATCTGACCTACGCTTTGGGGACTAAATCGGGCAGCGCGGCGGAAGGTATCGGCACGTAGCAGTTTCTGCAAATGTTAGTTGCTGCTGTTGTTGTCTTTCCTGATCATCGGAATGATAAATCTGAACCTAAAAACTTAACAGGGGCCATTCACCCAAGCTCATAGAGGACATAAAACACAGAAAGACGGCGTGCAGAGGAAGCTATGCGTGAGGACTCCCTCCGTCATCCACAAACTGCTGAAATCACGCAACTTCTATCCTGCGGGGCCGAATCATTCCACCCTCGTGTCTGGTGTGGTACGACATGATCGTGCTGCCCGGTGGGTACAAAACGGCGCTCCCTTGCTACGCACAAGCCTTCCTGCATGTTTGCGTTCTAGCAACCCGTACATTTTCTGGAACGGTTGTGATGGACACTGAACCCACGGCACCCTTAGAGGCATTCTAGTCTAGGCTTTGAAAAATAAGAAAATGAATGAAAATGTCACGTTATCATCGTTTCTTTCCGGCAAAACCTTGACGTGCTCTTATTACTCAGAAATGGGGTACTTAACATAAACCAAAGAAACACTGGCGGGTGGGCGTAGCGTATGGCAAGAAGGGGAGAAAAAACTCACCACCGGCAACTGAATACAAGGAGTCCAAGCTCAGCCCGGAATTCTTGGCAATTAAGAAAGTTGGTTTCCATCAGGGGTTGCCAAACGGCTGAGTGGCGGGGGGCAGGGGGGATGTTAAGTAAACGAATGCTGTGCTTATAACCTGTATCTTTGCATATGCCATGGGTGTGTTTAAAGGCAGGTAAGGACATACCGAGGGAGGGGAAGTGACTTTCTTCTGGAAGCCAGAGCCAGCAAGGGCACATCCTAGTACAGTAGGCTGTGGTACCATGTGACCTCTTTTCTTCCCCGAGGGGGGACATGCCGTTTTAACTACTATTTAACCACTACGTTGTTTTCAAATGGCGTTTGGAGTGTTGAGAGGAAACAACTATGGGCTCTGACTCTACCAAAGCCTCCTGTTGCCACGGTTGCACGACTTGGGATTTATTTCCCCGCGGGGCTCCCTCAGTCAGGGACTGATAGAGTCAGGGACTCTATCGGGCGACAGCCACTCCCTCGGGCTAGAGTCAGCACCGGGACAGGGCTGCGTGGCAGCACCCTTTAGCTGATGAATGGGGGGCGACCAGTGGGAGACAAGAAAGAGGAATGCTGTGTTCTCTGGGACTTCCTTCAGGCCGGGCTCTGGCCACAAGGAGGCTCATCCGTCAGTGGGCCCAGAAAAGGTCAAGGGATTCGGAGCCGATGACGACTCATTCTAAACACAGCTCACCTGTGTGGTTTTTATTATTCAAAGGTCAAAAGCATGACGTATTTGAGTTCTGTGACTAGGTATCATTCGGAGAGCATCAGTACGAGGCAGAGGTATTCTGACTCTAAGGAATGGCCTGAAGTTGATCCGCCATAGAAGTCTTAAAGTAAGGAGGTTAACAAAGTTGTCATCTGGCCAGGGAGGGACGTCATTTGAAGGGAGGTGTTCTCCTCATCTTTTGCTACTTAATATAACTCTTTACGTTGACCTAGTAAGTAGTTAAATAACATATTTGATAAACACCACTTCCAAACAGGAATAATGGCTCCCAGATCATCTAAGCTTTTATATCGCAACTCTTAACAATTTCACCAATCGCTACTCCTAGGGGTACCCTAGTGTTCGGCTATGAGCCGTCCCCTAAGACATTCTGTTTTGGGGTACAGGCTGGCTGCATACAAGAAAATGAGAAGCCACTGCTGGTCTTGTCTTACAAATCCAACCCTATAAAGCGACGACAGGCGTAACTTCTCCGCACGTCCCCCATTCATCTTTGACATGTAACAAACCATGTGAATTAATGAGATCAGACAGAACCACATTAAGACAAATATTGAGGTTTAAAAGCAGAACCAGTCTATTGTTAACTGGAATCCGAACACTTTCTCATCCCTGGTTTGAACCACAATCTTGTTTTTCTCTCCCAAGTGTGCGAATTCCAGTGTGGAAAATATTAGGTTTCTTAACACAACGACGTTTCATATAAAGAGCAGAATTTTCAGAGAGGTTGCTTACAACATTCCTGGAGGCAGGGTAGACCAACACACCAGCCAAAAGACAAACGCAGAAAAGGATTTACTCTTTTTCCCCCTTTGATGGAACCATACGGAAGCTCATACTTCTGCGCAGACACCATTTAGACCTTGGTCTCAA
Organism: Felis catus; assembly: GCF_018350175.1. Classification (NCBI taxonomy): domain Eukaryota; kingdom Metazoa; phylum Chordata; class Mammalia; order Carnivora; family Felidae; genus Felis; species Felis catus. The sequence continues at coordinate 4,353,064 of NC_058368.1, forward strand.
ACAGGAGAAGCTGAGCACGGCTACTGGGAGAGCGCACAGAAGGGAGAATCTACGGGACAAAGCCATCCTGCAGCATCTCTTCTTGGACCACAGTGGGCTTTTCGTGCAGGACCACAAACCGCTGGCTACAAGCACACAATTTAACCTCTTGGTTGCTTACTATCACGAGCCAGGTAATCTGCCTTTCACGCGGGTCCGTAGGAGACCCTTACCCCAGTGTCGAGTTCCGCAAACACGTGAAACAGCACAGACTGCCGACGACCTCGGTCTCTGCAGCCAGAAGTCACAGGTCCAAATCCTGACTGTTCTACTCACTGCCTCTAACATGGACCGAGGACTGACCTGTTTCAGCCTCGGTAAAAAGGGAATAACCGTCATTCCCACCTCCTAGGGTTGCTAGAAGGTTGCATCAACCAACGCATGCAAACCATTTCAAACCATTCCCTGCGTGTGGCACAGTTCACGAGGGGCCAGTAAGGCTCAAGTGGGAACTGAGGCGCCATCAGCGTGCCCTCTGCACCGCAGGACGGCTCCGAGGGCAGTGCACTGATGGAAGAGCAAAGCGTGGCTGTGGCGGACTTTTGTCATCTCTGGTTGGGCGGGGCCCCATGACACTGCAGGCTTTGCAGGTGGGCAGATTTGTTTTCCAAACACGCGGTGGCATCGGGCGGATTGTGCCCACGAGAGCGCCCCCTCCCGGCAGAGCTGAAGGAGCGCGAGCCGCACAAGGACCCGATGTTCGTCTTCGCCTTTTCCGCTCCTGCCCTCCGCACAGGGCAACACAACACACAAGCACAGCGGTGCCCCGGGCAGAGTGAGCGCTCAGCAAGTACCCGCTGAACACACAGCTAAAGGGAAGGACCTGGGGCTCCGCGAACACCCGCAACAGGTGTTAGACCGAACAGATCTAGGCAAGGAAACCTTGACGTCAGACCCACTGCGACCGTATTTCTCCAATGCTGGATGGTATTTCCTAAAAGCAATTTTTTTTTTTAAATTTTTTTTTTCAACGTTTATTTATTTTTGGGACAGAGAGAGACAGAGCATGAACGGGGGAGGGGCAGAGAGAGAGGGAGACACAGAATCGGAAGCAGGCTCCAGGCTCTGAGCCATCAGCCCAGAGCCTGACGCGGGGCTCGAACTCACGGACCGTGAGATCGTGACCTGGCTGAAGTCGGACGCTCAACCGACTGCGCCACCTAGGCGCCCCTTCTAAAAGCAATTTTTATCAGCTGGTTAGGGAGATCAGCTGCAAATAGGATTGTCAATACATTGACATCCAATAACATTCGCATGTTCCTTAAAATATTTGTGAGAACATTTTATGAAAAACCATGATGGTCACTTCCATTTACAATTAAATTTTCAGTGCAAATACTTAAATGAAAAAACGAACCTCCCAAATTACATAAGACAACAAGCATCGTAGTACCTCAAAGAGGAGATTTACTTGGGTTCTAATTTTTCAATGGGTAAAAAAATGTCTTGGAATTTCTAGCAAAGGCATTGCTAAGCTTTCAGAGAAAGCTTACAGGACTTCTTTAAGCTAAAGAAATACCCTGGGACCTATCAAAACCATTTTTTTTTTTGATAATTTATGACAAATTTATGAATTTCCTACATTTTAAAAGTTAAAACCTGAAATTTTATCCTGGCATCTAAATACATCACAGTAACTAAAAATTAATTTGTTTGGGATACAATGAACTAGATACATGCTCAGAACAAAGGACACAGCTGACGCATCATCTCTAAAGGCAAAAAAAAATGTATGGAGGAAATATGAAACAGCTTTCACTATAGACGGTGCAAGAACATAACTCCAAGAGCTAATATTAAAACCTAACCCATAAAACGGGAGGGTGGTGAGGGGATGGGTGAAATCGATGAAGGGGACTGAGGTACCAACTGCCAGCGATCAAATAAATAAGTCACAGAGATGGAAAGCACAGCATAGGGAGTACAGTCAATAATGCTGTCATAACAGTGTTCGGTGACCCATGGCAGCGACAATATGCTGGTGACCCTGGCGTAACGTACAGACCTGCCCGATCACCGTGCTGTGCACCTGAAACTAATATAACGTTGTATGGCAACGTTAAATGATATTATAATTTAAAATATATATAACCCATAAAACCTTGAAAGAAAGAAGGTCGCACGGCAAAGTTCCCAATCCTCGTTTTGTTTTACCTTGCACCATGAGCATCGGTTCCTTGCCCCCGCCGTGTGCCAGCATCTCCCTGCGATAGCGCTCCCCTGCCGTCCTGGTGGGGGGAGAAGAAGAGACCGTTACAGGCACTGACACGGGCAGCCCGCCCAGCCCCCGGTCACCCGTGTCTTAGTTTCTTTCTCCAAATGAAGCCACGCTGACAGAAACGCCGCCACCACGAGATAGCTCAGCCCTCGATTTTCCTGCTTCTAAACATCGAATTCCAATTTTTGAATTACTCTAATAAAGTCAAACTAGGTGTGAAATATTTACTGTAAAAGGCGAAGTGTATTTTTAGCTTTGTTTCGCAGCAAGCAATCTCTCTTCAAAGAAAGGATTATTTCGTTTATGGATCATATACTAAGTGGAAGCTATCCTATTCTCCATCGTCTTTGGGATTATCTTAAAGTGAGGTTTTGGAATTATTTATGCTGAGATGAGACAGAGAGAGAAAAAATAAGACTGTGAAATAAAAGCGAAGGAGAAAGAGCTGGCAGGAGAGGGTTAATTACACCCGGAGACCTTGGCTTAGGGTAACAGCTAATGGAACAGGAAACTGACTCTTGAGTATACAGGTGGAAGGGGCGAAGTTCAGAACGGCCCGTCTGTATCTCCTGATGCTCTTTGTCTGCTGGATTCTGCAGGGAACACCGTCTGTGATGACACTCGCAGGCAGATCGTGGAGAACTTTTATAGACAGAAATTCTCCGACTTAATGGCACCCGGACACAAGGCTATTTAGAGCTACTTTTGTGTATTATGGAAAATGCAATTCCTTTAATGCCAGATGACTGACACCCATGATGACACAAGTTACATAAATCATGATGTTTTCATCGCACTATTTCTGGAGCATCTTTGCATACGGGCAATTTTGCAAACGTGGTTTCTAATCAGAATTTCTGATAGTGTCACAGTAGCCAACATAGGTTGATGTCAAACACGAAGTGGGTGCTAAGCCAAAGCGTGTCCTGAATTAGGAAACATGGACAGAAGGCTGGGCCCACCCAGGGAGGGGACAGGGTGGCTGAGAGGCCCTGCCTGACCTCTGGCCTGGGGGAGGGGTGTACCTCCTCCTGGCCCCTGGCTTTCTGGTGAGGCATCCAGTCTGGTGATTTTTTTCAGGAGTGGGATCAAAAGGGATCTTTTGACATAGGTAAGAAATTTTCTAGCCTTATGAGTATTTTTACTAGCTTTTACATGTCTATAAAAGTGTGGCAAACTACATGTCTAGGCAAGAATGCACACATAAACAAGATGTAAATGCAAGAAATATATGTACTTAATAGTATGTGGTCTTCTAGTAAAGTGCAGTTCCTTTAAACAAGGTAATATTTTGCCTGTTTATAGAAATCTCCAGTGAAGAATCGTAATTCCCCGAAATGATTTATTACAGTCAATTTTGGCTTTCGGTCTTTTGAAAATAACAAAATCTGAAAAGCAGACCGAATGTCTGCAGCACGCGAAGGGCAGGAGACAAAAGAACATGTGGCTACGAAGCTGCAAAACATTTCAACATTCTATGACATCAGACTCAAGTTCCCAAGACTTTGGAACTGAATGTGATGATTAGATGCTGAGAAAATCCCAACCTGCATCAAGATGCATGAAAAGCTGGAGTTGTGCGGGAGACGGGGAGGGGGAGGGGGCTGGGAATCAGCAGCCCTGTTTTATCATCTCACTCCATCTGAACGGCGAGGCCTCGGACAAACCACTCGCCCTCTCCGAGCCTCAGTTTCCTCTCGCAAGAAGTACGTGCTCTGCCAGGACAACCGTGAATGCAAACCAACGCGCCATACGGAAATTTCAGGGCGCTCCGAAAATCCAAGGTGCCATTCATCTTCAACCACATGAAAGCGGTGAAGACACCAGTCATCATCCACGGCTGCCTGACAGGTATTTGGAGATGCGTCTGTGTGGTGAGGAGACAAGATGTTTTAAACGAGTACGAGACCAGATCATCATTAGTGGTTTGCTTTCAAGGAAGCACCTTCCAAGGACTCTGAGACCAGAACTCAACTTCCCCAAGGTTGCGGTCGAGAAGCATCCTGTGGAGGCCCACTGGGGGCACGACAGGATACTCCTGTGCTTCTGATCCTGGGGATGCGGGGCTGCCCAGCCCAGATCCCGTTCTCCGTCCTCTTCCAGCCCGCCGCCACCTCGCAGGGCCTGTCTCCACGGCGGGGAAGGGGTTGGGCATCGTACGTCCCTACCTGAAATCCACCTACCCGGATTCCCTCACTGAATCACTACAGGCTCCCACGGTCACCAGCTAGCCTGAGGCCCGAGACTCAGCCCACAGTCATGTTCGGGAGCCTTCCGCTGAGTCAGCCGCGGATTCTCCCGTGTGAACCACTGCCCATCCTGATGGTGGAAATGGTGAGCAAGGCTACTGGAGAGGGCACCCAGGAGGCAGGCCGTGGGAAGCGATGTGGGGCAGGGGTTCTGCAGCTACTGATACTAAGGGGTGGTCAGCGGCCCCCATGAAGGGGAGCTGTGGAGGAGCCATCAGGGGAGCGGGTCCCCTTCTTCAGACTGCCACCGTCTTCCACGGGAAGAAAGCGTTCCAAAGTCGGGCAAAGGGGGAACCTTCCGGAGCAAAGTGGACCCTGGCATCGGGAGTCAACGCTTCCAATGGTGCTGCTCCCAAATGACTGAGAGTAGCGAGTCCTTCGTTGGGCAACAAAGAGGAAATCAGGTGTTCCGTGTGACTGACTCCTCAGAAGTTTGTGCTGAAAATAAGGAAGGCCGTCTCAAGTAACGGGAAGCACAGAGCAGTGGGGAACAGACAACAAGACAGGCTGGAACAGCCACGCAAACCCACAGGGGACGCACGGGAACACAGCAGTCTAGTCCCACTTTGGAGGCGCAAAGAGCCCTCACGCAGAGGTCCCTGCGGGCGTGACAGGAGGGTGCCACACCATCGCCGGTGTGTGACAGCCGTGAGTGCTGCAGGGTGAGGTGGAGGCTCGGGGCCCGGCCCGGTCTCGGGCAGCCGGTCGGAAGGGCCTGGCAGTGGCCTGCACTGCGGGGCAAGCGGCTGAGGTTCCCCGCCTGGCTTCAGACGCAGGGGCGTGGCAGATTACTGGTGTCGGGGAAGAATTCCTCCCCCTCGTTACCTGTTAAAAGGGTCTCGTCGAAAACACTCCTTCCAGACCATGGAAGCTACCGCCCTGGACATGAGGTAAGAGTAATACTTGGCACCGTAGCCCACGAGGTGGCTGAATCGAAGCTGCCAGGCCTGCCAACACGGAAACAGCACAGGAAATAATTACGTCTTTGTATCTCCAGGTATCACGCACCAGAACACAATGGGAGCACAGGAGGAAATCCGCAAATGTCTGGATTTAAATTTAACCCTCGAGGGCCACGTCGCTCACCATATTAACATTTTTCCATATTTTATACACTGTGACGGACTGAAGGGTGCCCCCCCCGCCCCAAAATTCGTATGTCGAAGCCCCCACCCCGATGCCGCAGAATGTGACTGTATTTGGAGATAGAGCCTTTCTTTTAAAAGGGTGGCTAAGCTAAAATGGGGCTAATGCAGGGGGACTAGAGTCCTTCTAAGAAGGGAGAGACACCAGGGTGGGCTCAGAGGAAAGACCACGTGAGGACACGGCCAGAAGGCGGTCGTCTGCAAGCCGAGGGGAGGAGCCTTGAGGAAAGCAAACCTGACACGCTGAACTGTTTTGTACAAGTTTGTCACTGCTGGGGCTCAGCTCTGTGACAGACGTGGAAAGCGGGCAGCCCGAGCTCAGCAGGAGAAGTGAGGATCGCGGAGGGGGCTGGGCTCTCACACCCGTCGTGGCCTGCGGATGCCTGGTCATCCACGCCAGAGGGAACCATGGGTCTGGCTCTGAGTGCCTCCGTGCTTTTTGAGGACAATCGTGTAGCTCTTATAAGAAAGGCCGTGTGAGTTTTCATGGAAGAGTGCTCTCCCACTGGAAAATTCTCTTCCTGCCAATACCGTTCTTTCTTGGGGCCTAAAAGCTAAAACACCTACCTCCTGATTGGTCAGTAGGAGGAAGGGTAACCAAGTGCCAACGCATAAACTTACCAGGCCATACTCACGGTGACATCACGACGACAAAAGCTAGAATTCTAAAAACTGTCCTCAAAAGACGGATTTTTGACTTAAACATGACATCCACTGTCTTCTAATGTATGCTTTAGTTGAACATTAAAACTTTTTGAGGAAAAAAAAAACTGCAGCCCACGTATTTTTTAAAGATGTAACCAAAAAACTAAGCCTTATTCATGACTGACAGATGGATATGTTATACTTTCATTCGTAATTTTTCAACAAAGGCATAATTGATATATTACAGAAGTTTTAGGTATACAACATAATGATTTGCTATTTGTATATATTGTGAAATGATCACCACAGTAAAGCCTAGAAGCCTGTTTTGTTTTTTTTTTTAAACTAAGACAGTCATTAACAAATCTTTTAATTCCCTGGAAAATAAAGTATAAACTGTAATCCTTACCACAAACCTATAAACTAGATAAGCAAATTCTACCTGATTGAGAACAAACATTGAGAACACAGACGGTTCCTTGATCACAGAGTGTGGCAAATTTTCAAACATCGTCTAAGTCTTGTAGCTACTCCACAGGGGCTTATGATGAGGTCCCAGTGCTAGTTATTCTCTGGGCGCATCCGACACTTTCAGACAAATAGTTTGCCTGGATTGGGCAAAGGAGCTGTTACAAAAGAGGGTGTGCTAACGTGACATTGTCAGCTATGCTTCGATGTTTTAGGAGCACTTAAAAAAAGGAAGAGCACAAATAAATGGAAAATGGCAAATGGGAAAAAAAAAGGAAGGTACGCTGAGGTGTTCCAACTAATTTTGAACGTGAGGTTATCATGGCAGAGAGAAACAACTACCCTCCGTATCCACTCTCCCCATTTTTCAAAATGGCTATGCTTGGAAGTAAAGTGAGCACCTTGTGAGTCACGTTCTTAAAGGAAACAGATGTGCCCCTTGCTCCTGAGGTCTGTCACGTCGGGCCATCTGTGAAGGTGAGCCCCCGGTGAGGGGGAGCTGCAAGCCGGGAGCGTGGTTTCGGACTCCACGTGGCCACCACCAGCACCGGGTGGGTGCATTCACCAGGCTGCTGTCTGGGGTCTGTTACAGTCACCGGACCTGGATCCTTCCTAACTTCACCATGACAACATGAAGGGCAGCTGGACTGAGGCCCAAAGGCTCAACTGTGGCCTCGCCCCAGCTGGGAGAAAGGGACTGCACACTGTCCAGTCAACAGGTACCCTCAGGGGGACGTGGGGGACATGGAAAACTCAGACAGGCTACCTTTCGCATCCCGTTTCTGTGCAAGGGGTATTGAAATTGAAGGCAAATTGTCAAGGACCATCTATGGGTCAAAATCCATTACGATAAACTTTGAGTGACTAAAGTTTGAGTCAAAGGGTTAGGTCTTTCAGAGTTCAATTATAACCCATACAGTTCTGGATACTCTGTCTTACTAAAAAAGGGGGAGGGTCTATGTCAATTTTTGTGGTATGCTGGCATCTTAATGGGCCACTGGTAATCTTTCTCACATGAAGCCGCTGGGATGCGATGATATCTCTCGTAACAGAGTACGGCCTGCTGTTTTAATCTGGCTCTTATGCGATGGATTATATAAGCCTTTCTCAAGGTGGAAGTCTCGAGATCAGAAGCACACAATTTAAGGTGCCCCGTCTGAAGCTTCTTCTCGGTGATCTGCCGTAACTAGTTCGGTAGTCTTTGTAATGCAGAGCCAAGTTTAATTTTGTTTAGATTCCAGCTGGATACGCTTTCGTGTTGCCTTGAATGCAGGCCTACTTCCATAAAGGCATCTGATTTGAGCCAAGGGATTTCTAAGTTCGTTCACGTTATCAGCTCATAACTGAGTCCTCACATAAACAGAGTAATAAAAATCAGACCTTTTGGAAGTGTAGAAAGAGACATCGGGATGCGTGCAATGCTCAGCTTCCTGAGCTGTCATGGTGTCTGCTGAACAGCAACATGCCCGCCGGGATGCAGATGCTCTGGCACAACGCACACCTCGTCGCGTCTTGTCCTTTAATTACAGGCTTGAGTCCGGTACTACACCCTTCTCATACCCAAACATTTCACACGCCAAAGAAATTGCACCCACCTGCCACCTTTCATCAGAGGCCTGCACGTTTATGGTAGACTAAGACCTAGGGTTCCACTGCTGTTTGACCACAAATAGTGAATTCCTGCTGATTCAACCTCATATTAAGACCTTATTATAATTTCACTCATTCATCAGGAAAAGGAAAAGGCAGCAGCATTTCATTTTAAGCTCAGGAGTTAACGCTATGACTCTCCCTTTGAAGTCGAACGTTTCATGTCCTAAGGGACAAGGTCAGATGGACAGAAGTTTCTACCCTTCCTTTGAAGTGTAATGTGCGGATCTGGTCTGAAAAAACAAGGGCACCAACCCCTTCGCTGCTTCTCTTTTATTCTGTGCAGACCTTCTTCTAACCCTGCCCCTGTCCCACGGCTTGGTTATGACAAATCTCTTGGTCAGACACGCCCAGGGATCCCACATAAAAGACAGGAACGTGGAGCAGGTGAAGAGTGAGTGTTCCAGGAACTCTGTGGAAACCGCCACTTGCTTTAGAACTCAGGGAAGCGGGGCCCTTTGAGGCTTCTCATTCGCTGTAGCTCCTTCCTAACAGCGCGACTTTCCTCCGTCCGAGTTAGAGACCGGACCGGGAGGCCAGGAACAGAAACGACAAAGCATCTGGTGACCTACTATCTATCTCAGTTTCGAACCCAGAAGAGGGGCTAGTGCAGAGTAAGCACTCATCAACTACACGTTAAATGTTCAATGATTGAACTAATCACCTCTTAAAAAAATTTTTTTTTAATATTTATTTTTGAGAGACAGAGTGTGAGCGGGGGAGGGGCAGAGAGCGAGGGAGACACAGAATCCGAAGCAGGCTCCAGGCTCCGAGCTGTCAGCACAGAGCCGACGTGGGGCTCGAACTCACAAACCTCGAGATCATGACCTGACTGGAAGTCGGACGCTTAGCCAACAGAGCCCCCTCCCCCCACCGGCACCCCTCATTTCTCTTAATTATACTCTCAGCACACCATTTCTTCATTTCTAGCTATATGTGTATAAACGTATTTAGCTAAAATTTATTTTAAAACAATCTTTATCGGTGACATTTGAAGTTGCATGAGCACAGGAGTGACACCCACGGCCTCCTTGATGTATGCTGTACGAACCGAGATTTCCTTCAGAGCAAAGACCACAGTGCTGTGTCTACATCTGGGCTCAGCACGGCATGGGGACCATGAAAGGAAATCAACAGCTGTCTGCTGGCTGGCTGGCTGGCTGAACGGATGGACAGATGGACAGATACTAAAGGCTTCGTTTAGGATGATGCTCAATGTTCCTGAAAAATTAGCCTTTGATTGCAAGGAGGAGGCGAGGAACAACATTTATATCACAAACAAGAGGATATCACAGAGCTAAAAGCAAATGTTGGATCTCATGCTATTAATAGTAGGGTTTTTTTAACTACATTTTTTTTTTTTTTTACTATTATCTGAAAAATGACATAAGATTTTTGAGGCTAATTTCGACACCAGATCTCTAGGTCTGGACTCTGTGTAGTGTTTTGTCTTCACGGACAGACCATTCTGACTTTTCACATGAGGCACAATCTTGCTGGTTTGTGGAGGAGCTCTTAGGGTATCAAATCTGTGCCATCCCAAAGTGTTTATTTGGCCGCCAAGGAAAGCAGAAGGACACATTTTCCCATCTGCCTTCTCATGTTTATATTCTCTCTTAATGTATGCATACATATACATTTTCCATGAATCAATGTACACTAGTTTTTCTAGTTTGATAAAAACTCCCCATGGACACTTTACCAGAACCTGAGAAATGACAGTGCCAAACTAGAATTCTCCATTTGAAATACAAAGGGATTTAAAATTTTTTTAGTCTTTCTTCATCTGAGAGAGAGAGACAGAGCGCGAGCAGGGAGGGGGCAGAGAAACAGGGATGCACGGCATCCAAAGCAGGCTCCAAGCTTAAGGTATCAGCACGGAGCCTGACGCGGGCTCAGACCCACGAACCGTGAGATCATGACCTGAGCCGAAGTCGGACGCTTAACCGACTGAGCCACCCAGGCGTCCCAAGCTGTTTTTTTTTTAATAAACAAAATAGATGAACCATTATCCAAATGTACCAAGAAAGAAAGTGAAAAGATAAAAATTAGTAATATTAGAAATGAAGGAAGACATTACAAATGATACCACAGAAATATAAAGGATCATAAGAGACAACGAATAATTACACACCAACAAATTGGATAACCTTGAAGAAATGAAACATAGATCAATGGAACAGAATAGACAGCCCAGAAATAAAACCACTTGGAGAAAAGTGGTATATCCCCACTTCTCGGGATATACCCAAAGGAAATGAAAACATCATCCTGAACAGATGTCTGTACTCCCACGTTAACTGCAGCATGAATCACAAGAGCCTAGGTATGGAAATGACCTAAGTGTCCATTAACGGATCAATAGATAAAGAAAATCTGGTATGTATATGGAATATCTGGCCTTCAAAATCAGGAAATATTTGTTCGTGACAACATGAACGAACCCAGAGGGCATTGTGCTGAGTGAAACAAGTCAGTCGAAGAAAGACATACAGGATGGTATCACTTACATGTGGACTATTAAAAAAAAAGAAAAAAGCCAAACTCACAGAAACAGAGAATAGAAAGTGGTTACTCAGGGATAGCAGACACAAGGGATTATACTTTGCATAATAAAAGAGTACAAACTTTTATTATAGGGTTGATAAGATCGGAGGATCGAATGCATAATACGATGACTATAGTCAAACTCGACTCTATAATTGAAATTTGCTGAGAGTAGATCTTAAATGTTCTCACCAAAAAAAAAAAAAAAAAAAAGACAAAGGTAAATATGTGAGGTGATGAATGTGTTAATTAACTCAGGGGAAAGGGATCCTCTCACAATGTATACGTGTATCACATTACCATTTATACTTTAAACGTCTTACAGTTTTGTTAATTATACCTCAATAAAGAGAGAAAAAAAGAGCCTACACATACTTTAAAGGAAAAAAAAAAGAAGGGATACTGCTTCTGTCTTCATTGTGGTTGTGAACAGTTCGAGAAAAGAAGTCGGTGTCTACACAGCGAGACAAAAACCATGAAAGCAAGCCCAGAAAACATGAGTGCTCCTTGTAGACAGTGGGGTTTTCTGCTCACGCGTAAAGAAGTGATGCAGAATGGACGGCAGCTTCTCAACGTGGGAGAAAATCCAAGGGCAGGTGCATCACCCACGGATTCCACATAGGAACTCAGAGGAGTGGACGCACACAGTCGGGCCGTGTGGGCAACCGCTTGACTCTCACTTCCCTCCTCCAAGGGACCGGCTGGTCTACAGGTTTAGAACCAACACGTCCAACCTACCTTCGAGCAGGCAGACAAGATCCCCAGCCTGGGACGTAAAGGTCAAACACGGGCTTGTCTACTTCTGGCATTAAACAGACAAGCAGAACCCTGGAATCTCTTCCTCAGAGCCCTTACCTGTTAGATTTCAGGCCAATCCCTCTTCCCTCCTCGCTCTGCTGCTTGGCCCACCAGAGAACACAACGGGGAACTCCCGCTCCTGCAAGTCTTTGCCTGGCTCTTCCGCTTGCCTCAGACACTTTCCCCAGAGATATGCGTTCGGCTCAAGGCCGCACTTCTCTTCGGTTTCTGTGCAAATGATCTTTCACTGCCCAGGGCTTTTCTGAGGTTGAAAAAGGGACATTTGTCACTCAGTGCTGATCGTGGGCACAATCAGGAGGCTGGCAACGAAGGCCACTCCTCAGCTGTACTGCTGCCCTCCTGCCCCTGGTAGCTCTGGGCCCTCATGGCCGGAGGGGCCCGCTCGCCCCCTGGGTCCCTGCTCATCCTAACGCCCAACATGGAGGTCTTTGCTTGACCTTCCACGACACGCCCTCGCACGTGGTCGGGGCCCGGTTCCCCCCTGCCTGACGCCTCAGCCTCACCCCGGTGCCTTCTGGGGCGGCGGATCTCCGTGAGGTTGGACCCAAGGGCTCGGCCACAGGGCCACTTTACCCCCGCGCCACAACCACACCTGGCCCTGTCCTCCTTCACTTCACTGGTCAGCACCTGGGAGGACTGCCACTGACACCAGGAACGGCGAAGGGGAGAATGGTTTATGGAGGTGAAAGGTGAAAACACACGTGTTTAATATTTTCAAAGTATCATCCCAGGTACAAATGAGGTTTTATTGTGCTTTTAAAGTCTTCATAGAGAAACCTGGAGAGGCTGTGTGTATTTCCCTCCCTGAATCCCCAGAGCCCTTGGGATCTGTGCTAGGAGCAAGGGTCCGCATCACTCCTTACAGACGCCCACATTCCTCTACTCCTCACCTAGGGCACAACACCCAACAGTTAAGCACACAGGCTGGAAAATCACCTATCTTTTCAAGGTTCACCGAACGCTCACGGCATGCCAGGGACTGCTATGAAGGGGAGCATTCGTGGACATGGCCCCCCCTGGCCACACAGCCTACTGGAGAGACAGACACTAAATAGTGTCATGGGAATGATTACAATGTGACAAGGGCCATGTGACTCCAGGCCAGGCACCGACCAGCCGTATGGTTATCGCCCGACGCTATGACCTCCCTAAAGCCGCATCTTGAGCACATGACCGTGATCACATCTGCCTCATGGGATTGCTGTGTGGGTTAGATGAGAGAAAGTAAGGAGAAAGTCTGGTGTTGGCCTTCATGGATGACTCCGTCTGTCAGTGACTAATACAGGCCTTCGCGAGCAGGGAGAACACCATGGACCTCTTTGCATCTCGTGCCTAGCACAGTGTCCTCGAAAAATATTCACAAAAAGACGAGAAAAAGAGTAGGGAAACTAGAATCAAGCTACTGTAATTTAGACACAATTAACATCAGTAAGTCTAAATTCTCTTTCTATAATTAACTAGTTTCAATAAACACCAAAGTCATAACAATGTCAACAAACAGGTAAGAAATCATTTACTGATTACACACACAACACTCTGAATTTCTGGAGTGATAAAACACAATTAAGATTGCCACCAAAAAAAAAAAAAAAAGACTGTCACTAGCCTTTATTAACTTCTCATAGGATTGAACCAATGGATATAGTTCACACTGAAGAATTCAGGACCCTTATGCAGGTAATGCGCCCCAAGACCTAATACTTCATCCCTGAAATCTGTGAAGTCTTCCGTCCGCACAATATCTTCATTTCACTGGCGTTTACCTATTAGCCCTTACCTAAGAACTTCAAGTGATATTTGCTCGGCTTCCTTGATTTGAGTACCTGTGGCTTTCCAAACATATCTTCTAATTCACATGGCGAAAGATCCCTACAGATCACATGAGAAAGGGCATCCTGTGAACTTTATGTTGCCTAAGATGCACACAGCTAGACACGTTCAATGAGGAAATGTGTCTTACTGAGGGCCATGCTCCCGGTAAGGTGAAAGTGAGTTAATACAGTTGGTGAACACCTGCACCTCCAGGAACACACGGTGGCCACCTCCCGCGCCCCCTGTGCAGATACCGTGAAGTCACCTCAGCAGTTCACGAAGTGACGGCATGTTCGGAAGTGTAGCCCAGGGCCTGGGATAGTAGGTCTATTGGCAGGGTCGTGTTACTACCTGTGTTTTGTTCAGAATAACTGACAGAAATAAAACGTGGCGGATCCGCTGAAATTGCGAGGGCTGCCTGCTTTCTGTCGACACGCCGTCAATCCTCTCTGATGATCTCGTCTCAGGAATTTCCAAAATTCCTGGCTAACAGCTTTTAGCAATTTCTTACAAAAAAGGAACTGCCAGAGTTATGGCTGAAACATATGGAAAACTTGGGTAATGACAAACAGTACATATCACTGTAGTTCAGAAAAAGGGTTCGATACAAAGAATCGGGTAACCGTTAATTAAAAGTTGTAGTCACTATAAAAAAGCAGCACCTAAGTATTATTATAACTTCGTATAAAAATAGCATGAACTAGCATTATCTTATAATGCTATAATAACAGGAGTTATGTACTGACTTTCCTCTTCTCACATCTCCCAAGGTTGAAAGTTCAAGGTGTAATCTTCAAAAGGGCCGGCCCGAAGTGACAGCTTAAGGCTGAAACGAACTGATGGCCTTCTATTTCCTTCTAAATCTACACGTTACTAAGTTAACCCTTACTCCATATAACAATAGCCAGAACACGTGTTGGAGGCAAGCTGGCCAGTTCAGTCTCCTCCTTCCCTGAAAGGACTAGAACCCATCTGGTGTGACCTTCGCAGCCCTTCCCTGCTCCAAGGCTGCATGATGCCAACACCCACTCTTCTCTTAAAAATTCAGGTAAAATTTGGGGCGCCTGGGTGGCTCAGTCGGTTGGGCGTCCGACTTCGGCTCGGGTCATGATCTCACACTCCATGAGTTCGAGCCCCGCGTCGGGCTCTGTGCTGACAGCTCGGAGCCTGGAGCCTGTTTCAGATTCTGTGTCTCCCTCTCTCCCCGCCCCTCCCCCGTTCATGCTGTCTCAAAAATAAATAAAAACATTAAAAAAAAATAAAAAACAAAAACAAACATATAGGTTAAAACATACAAATAAGTTGAGTGTCTGATTTATTTCTATCTACCCTCTAATTCAGATGCTAAAAGACTCCAGGGCTATTGCTTAGAAATACGTAAACTGGGTTAAAACTATTAAAAATATAAATATATTGGGGCACCCAAGTGGCTCAGTCGATTGAGCCTCTGACTTCAGCTCAGGTCATGATCTCACAGCCTGTGAGTTCGAGCCCCATGTCGGGCTGTGTGCTGACAGCTCGGAGCCTGGAGCCTGCTTCGGATTCTGTGTCTCCCTCTCTCTCTGACCCTCCCCTGTTCATGCTCTGTCTCTCTCTGTCTCAAAAATGAATAAACGTTAAAAAAAAAAAATTTTTTTTAATTCAGGTAAAATTCACACACCATAAAATTCATCCTTTTGAAGTGTACAGTCCAGTGATCTTGAGTATATTCAAAGCTGTGCAACTATCACCACTAACTCCAGAATATTTTTATCACCCCCAAGAGAAACCCCTTACCCATCAACAGTCACTCTGCATTTCTCTCCTCCCCCCGAGCCCCTGGCAACCACCAATCTACTTTTTTTTTTTAAGATTTTATTTTTAAGTAATCTCTACACCCAACAAGGGGCTCGAACTTACAACCCTGAGATCAAAAGCTACTCCACCAACTGAGCCAGCCATGCGCCCCACCAACCTACTTTCCGTACCTATGGACGAGGCTATTCTGGACACTTCATATATATGGAATCATACAATAGTGTTTGTGCTTGGCTTCTTCACGTGGCATAATGTTTTCAAGAGTTATTCATGTTGGGGAGCGCCTGGGTGGCTGTCGGTTGAGCCTCCGACTCTTGACTTTGGCTCACGTCATGATCTCACGGCTCATAAGGTCAAGCCCCGCGTCAGGCTCTGGAGCTGCTTGGGATTCTCTCTCTCTGTCTCTCTGCCCCTCACCTGCGCGTGTTCTCTGTCTCTCTCAAAATAAATAAAAATTTTTTTTTAAGTTATTCATGTTATAGCATGCGTCAGTGCTTAATTCCTTTTCATGGCCGCATATTTCATGGTATGGATATACAATTCTTGTTTATCCATTCACCCAAATGTCAACTAAAGGACACCTGGGTTGTTTCCACTTGTAGCTATCATGAATAATGCTGCTGTTAATATCTGCCTACCAATTTTTGTGTGGACGTGTTTCCAGTACTATTGAGTGTCTAACTAAGAGCAGCATTGCTCAGTTACATGGTAACTCTGTTTAACTCTTTCGGGAACGGCCAAACTGTTTCCCAAAGTGTCGTACCATTTTATATTCCCACCAGAAGTGTGCAAAGTCCCAATGTCTCTACATCCTTGGTAATACTTATCATTGCCTATCTCCTTTATTATATCCATCACAGTGTGAGTAGAGAGTATCTCACTGTGGTTTTGATTTGCATTTTCCTAAGGACCGATGATGTTGGGCATTTGTTGTCTCTTGTCTTTTGGTTGATAGCCACTCTGACAGGTGTGAGGTGATATCTCCCTGTGGTTTTGATTTGCGTTTCCCTGATAATTACTGATACCAAACAACTTTTCATGTACCTGTGGGCCATTTGTATGTCTTCTTTGAAAAAAGTCTATTCAGATCCTCTGCCCATCTTTTATTTATGAAAAAAAAATTTTTTTTAATGTTTATTTATTTTTGAGAGACAGAGAGAGAGACAGAGTGCGAGCTGGGAAGGGGCAGAGAGAGAGGGAGACAGAATCTGAAGTGGGCTCCAGGCTCTGAGCCTTCAGCACAGAGCCCGATGGAGGGCTCGAAGCCATGAACTGTGAGATCATGACCCGAGCCGAAGTCGGACACCCAACCGACTGAGCCACCCCGGCACCCCAAGATCCTCTGCCCATCTTTTAATAACATGGTCTTTCTATTGAGTCATAGGAGTTCTTTATATATTTTGGATATTAACCCCTTATCAGATATATGATTTACAAATATTTTCTCCCATTCTGTAGGTTACCTTTTCATTTTGTTGATGGTCTCCTCATGGTGCAGAAGCTTTTTAGATTAATGTATTCTCACTTACTCCTTTTTGCTTTTGTTGTTTGTGCTTTGGTGTCAAATAAAAAAATTGTTGCCAAGACCAGTGTCAAGGAGCTTTATCCTGTTTTCTTCTAGGAGTTTTATGATTTCAGTTCCAATATTTACATCTTTAATCCATTTCAGGTTAATTTCTGTGAGTGCTCTAAGAGGACGGTCCAATTTAACTCTTCTGCATGTGGTTATCCAGCCTTTCCAATATCACTTATTCTTTCCTCATTATTGACTCCCTTGTCAAATATTTGTTGACCATATATGTGGAGGTTTATTTCTGGGATCAATTCTGTTCCGTTGGTCTATGTGTTTGCTGTTATGCCTGTACCATACTGTTATGATTACTACAGCTTGTTTGTTTGTTTGTTTGTTTGTTTAGAGAAAGAGAAAGAGCGACTGTGAGCAGAGGGAGAGGCAGAGGGAGAGAGAGAAACTTGAACATCATCCATGCTCAGCACGAAGCCCGACATGGGGCTTGTTCTCACCGTGAGATCAAGACCTGAGCCAAAATCAAGAGCTGGACACTCAATCAACTGAGCCACACAGGTGCCCTGATTACTACATCTTTGTGGTATAGTTTGAAATCAAGACATGTGATGCCTCTGGCTTTGTTCTTTCTCAGGAAGAACTTTGACTATTTGGGCCATTGGAATTTTTACAGGAATTGCATTAAATCTGTACATGGCCTTGGGTATTTATAGACATTTTAATGATATTAATTCTTCTAATCCATTCATATGGTGTATCTTTTCCATTTTTTCTTTGTGCCTTCTTCAATTCCGTTCATCAAGGTTTTGTAGTTTTCAGTATATAAATCTTTCACCTCCTTGGTTAAACTTATTCCTAGGTATTTTATTCTTTTTGATGCAATTAGAAATGGGATTATTTTATTAATTTCTTTTAGTTCACTATTAGTATATAGAAATGTAATAGATTTTTGTATATTGATTTTGTATCCTGCAACTTTACTGAAGTCATTGATCAGTCTAACTTTTCGTAGTCTAAAGACCGGCGAGGACTTCTAGTATGTTGAATAAACGTGGTGGGAGTGGGGTATCTTATCTTGCTCCTGAGCTTAGAGAAAAAGCTTTCAGTTTTTCATCAAGTATGACATTAGCTGTGGGTTTGTCATACATGGCTTTTATTATGTTGAGCTGCATTCCCTCTATACTCCTCTATACTCAATTTATTGAGAGTTCTTACCATCAAAGGATATTGAATTTCGTGAAATGCTTTTTCTGCATCTGTTGAAATAATCACATGATTTTTATCCTTCCTCTTGTTAATGTGATTTGTTACACTACTTGATTTGGGGATGTCAAACCATGCTTGCATCCTGGAATAAATCCCATTTGACTATGGTGTTATGATCCTTTGAATGTACTGGTGAATTCAGTTTGCTGAATTATTATTATTATTAATGTTATTTTACTGAGGACTTTTGCATCAATGTTCATCAGGCATAATGGCGTGTAATCTTCTTTCCTTGTGGTGTCCTTGTCTGGCTCTGTTGTCAGAGTAATGCTGGCCTTAAAGAGTCTAGAGTTTGGAAGTGTTCCCTCCTCTTCTGTTTCTTTGAAGAGTGAGAAGGATTGATATTCTTTATTTTTAATTGAACTAAAGTTGACATACAATATCATATTAATCTCAGGTTTGCAATATAGGGATTCAATTACAGAATCCTCACCAAGTTACGTATAGTTATCATCTGTCACCATAAAAAATTATAACATTATTGCCTATATTCCCTGTGCTGTATTTTTCATCCCCTTGACTTACTTTATGACTGGAAGTTTGTATCATCTATTTCACTCATTCCTCCCGTCCCTCACCCTTCTGGCAACCACTGGCTTTGATCTCTGTATTTATGAGTCTGTTTCCTTTTGTTTGTTTGCTTGGTTGGTTGTTTTCCACAGGGGCTGTCCAACTTACGTTCCCACCAGAAATGCACGAGAGCTCCCTCTTCTCCACATCCTCACCAACACTTGTTACTGTTTTTTTGACACTAGCCATTCTGACTGGTAGGAGGTGGTATCTTCTTGTGGGTTCGATTTGCATTTCCCTGATGATGAGCGATAGTGAGCACCTTTTCATGTGTTTGTTGGCATTCGTATGTCTTCTTTGGAACAATGTCTACTCAGGTCCTCCTCTGCCCATTTTTCATTGGATTATTTGCTTTTTTGGTGTTGAGATATATATAAATTCTTTATATATTCTGGATATTAACCGCTTATCAGATACATCATTTGCGAATGTCTTCTCCCATTCAGCAGGTTGACTTCATTCTATTGATGGTCTCCTTTGCGGTGCAAAAACTTTCCAATTTGATGTGGTCCCGATTGTTTATTCTTGCATTTGTTTCCCTTGCTTGAGGAAACAAATCCAGACAAATATTGCTAAGGGTGATGTCCAAGAGCTTCGGGTGTATGTTTTCCTTTAGGAGTTTTAGGTCTTACATTTAGGCCTTCGATCCATTTTCAGTTCATTTGTGTGTATAAGAAAGTGGTCCAGGGGCGCCTGGGTGGCTCAGGCTTAAGCAGCCGACTCTTCATTTTAGCTCAGGTCATGATCTCTTGCTTTGTGAGATTGAGCCGCATGTAGGGTTCTGCACTGACAGCGCGAAGCCTACTTGGGATTCTCTCTCTCCTGCTCTCTCTGCCCCATGAACACTCTCTCTCTCTCTCTCTCTCTCTCAAAATAAATAAATAAACTTAAAAAAAAAGTGGTCCAGTTTTTCCAACACCATTTACTGAAGATTGTCTTTTTCCCATTGTGTATTCTTTTTTCATCATAGTTACATGGCCATATATTCTTTATGTTCTGATCCATTGATCTTTGTGTCTTTTTTCGGGACCAGTACCAACCGTTTGATCGCCACGGCTTTGTAGCTTGAAATCTGGAAGCTGATACCTCTAGCTCTGTTCTTCTTTCTCAAGACTGCTCTGGCCATCCAGGCTCTTTTGTGGTTTCATACAAATTAATAGGATTATTTGTTCCGGTTCTACCCCAGCCCATCTGTTGGCAGCGACAGGCCATGGTTACGGAAGGAGCACTGGTGGGCCGGGCCGGCCCCCAGCAAGGCTGGCTCAGAGCCCCGGCCACAGCTGCTGTGGGCACGCTGGCAAGAGGGGCCAGCCCCTGGTGCAGCCGGCTGAGAGGCCCGGCCGCAACGGCTGTGGCTGTGCCGGTGGGCAGGCTGGGGGGAGGGCTCCCCCTCCCCAGGGCAGAGGTCACTTTGGAGAGGCGCCAGTCCTGACTGAGGCGGTCCACCAGGTGTGGCAGGGTGGGAGGCGGGAGGGTCTGAGGTGGCTGCGGGGCCCTCAGGGTCCTCAGTGGTGCTTCCAGATCCACACTGGCTAGGCACCAAAGCCGGGGGCAGCGGTGGCCCGACCCGGTGGCGTGAACTCCAGGTCACAGGGAGCAGCCGCAGGTGCCAGTGTGGTCGCGAGGGCCGGACGCGGACACGTGTAGCAGCAGGCGGCAGGGCAGGCAGAAGGGTTGGGGCCGGCTCTGGGCTCACGGGCAGCTGTGGGGGCCCTGGCCGCTGGCATGCTGCCCCCGGCCGGCCGGTCTCTCCCCGGGCACGTGCACCGCAGTGGAGACTGGTCACGGGGGCCCGGGGCACGCAGCTGGCGGCCCTGCAGGGGCGGCGACCTGCAGGTGAGCACGATCGATCGCGAGGCCGGTGACAAAAGACAGGGCCCGGTCTAGGCCTGCGGTAGCTGCGGAGGCCTGGATGTCTCACCCCAGGCAGGTGCGCACAGCGGAGGCTGGCGACGGGTGCCGCACACAGCCGTGGAGGTCGGCGGCGAGGGTCGGGGCTGGCGTGCTGCCCTCACGTAGCCTCCGAGGCCCAGGCTGGTGGAGTTCTAGGGCTCCAGTCGGGGAGGGAAGGGAGCGGGGAGATTCGGGCGGCTGGTGTCCACAGACACGAACACCCGTGGGGCAAACGCTGGTGACATCTGCAGGGGGCCCACGTCTGGGCCCTGTCTTGGTGGCAGAATATGCTGGATCTGTCTGCAGGGAAGGTCACGGTTACCCACCATCGCTCCGACCGCCTGGCTGCTGTCGGTAGCCCGTTGTCCTTCCTCGGGCCTTGCTGTTTCTACACGCCTCGGTTTTGCCAGCGTAGGTGGGGCGCACCTGACGCGTGACCCTCGTGTGGTGCCCCTCGAGGCGGAGGAAGCGGGCCGTTCACACAGCTCTTGCTTCTCGAGTGTGGCTGGGGAGCTCCCCGCGGGCGCTGAGCGATGCCCGCAAAGCCAAGCCGTCTTCCTTCTCTTCGGAGGCGATTCTTCTCAGGGCCCTTTTGTTCCACTGCGTTGCCAAACATTCTTAAGTGGACTCCAAGCCTTTCCCAGGTCCGTTTGTGTTTGTGGGCAGCTATCTAATTGCTGAGATTTGTCTCTTACGCGGCCGGTCGGGCGAGGTCACTCCTGGAATTCTACAGCCTTGATAACTGCAGATTTTGTAGCAAGTTTGGAAACTGGGAAGGGTGAGCCCTCTGACTTTTCTCTTCTTTTTCAAGATCGTTTTGGCTCTTCTGGATCCTCTGCATTTCAGTATGATTTTTTTTTTTTTTTACCAGCTTTCAGTCTTGGCACCAAAAAAAAAAAAAAGAGGCAGTTGAGATTTCACGATTGTTTTGAATCTGTAGACCAATTTGGGGATTACTGCGTTCATGATGAGTCTTCCAGTCCATGAATGGGAGACGTCTTTCCATTTCTTTTGGGCTTCTTTAACTTCTTTCAATAATGTTTTACGGTTTACAGTACACAAATGTTGAACATTTTTGTTAAGTTCACTCCTGAGTTCTTTATTCTTTTCGATGCTATTACAAATGGAATTCTTTTCTTCATTTAATTTTGGACTGTCTGTTGCTAGAGTATAGAAATACAGTTGAGTTTCATTATTACTCTTCTATCCTGCAACCTTGTTGAACCTGTTTATTCGCTCGAATAGTTTTTTATGGATTCCTTGGGATTTTCTACATACAAGCTCATGTCATTTGCAACAGAAGTAATTTTATTTCCTCCTTTCCAGCCCGAATGCCTTTTATTCCTTCTTCTTGCCTAACTGCTCTGGCCAAAACCTCTAGTATAACATTCAATAGAAGTGGTGATGGCAGCCAGTACTGTCCTGTTCCTGTCTTAGGAGAAAGCTTTCAGACTTTCAGCACTGACTGTGAACTGTGGGTTTTTCCTAGATGCTTTTGTTCTGGTTGAGGATCAGCTCTGCCTCGTGATTCCTCATCTCCCGTTACCTTCGATATACCCTCAGGTCCTGAAAATTTGTATCTCAATAGATTTCTTGTATTTCTTCCCTTATGCAGATGTCTAACATCAATGCCTGGATTTAGACCTTTATCATCTTCTGCCTATTCTGTAAGACCTTTAAGGCAGGAGCTATGTGCACGTGTGTGTACATACACATATACATACACTGACAAAAAGAATCACATTTGTTAAACAAGATCAAGGTGCTATGAAAAAGCAGCAGCAGCTACTGGGAATAAAACCCTAATTGTGAAAAGCAAAAAACAAAGCTAACACTAAAATAACAGTAGTGAAAAAGGTAGCAAGGAAAAAAAACTGCAAAGTAATCTCCCAGAATGGAACACAGAGCAAACGCTGAATAGGAATAACTGAAGGAAGGAAGGAAGGAAGGGAGAAGCCGGACAGAGGGGCTTCAGTTTGATACTTCAAGTAACGGTCCCAAATGAAACAACTAAAATGCTGGGTAAAAGATATTAATGAAAAGATCTGTGAATGCACTGCTGAGGCAGGAGACAGTGAAATGTTATCGAAATGATCAAGGAGATCATTTTTACAAATAAAAATGCATGTTTTTCAGTATCTGGTAAAATCCACGATATGTTTTGTATTTGTTCGCATCTATTACTACCCCTGCCTTCAATGTTTCTGCCCTCCAACCCACGCTCGATACTGAAACCTTCACTCTCCCCTATAGCTGATCCCTGCCTGTGTCACTACTCTGCTTACAAACTTCAAACCTCCAGGGTCTCCCCTTTCCCTCCAGGATCATGTATAAGCCTCGGTGCAGACACACAGGACTCCTTAGTGTTTGATCCTAGTTTCATTTTCAACACCCAGCCCCCAGCCCCTGCTCCCATGCCTCCCATGCCTGTCGTCAGGCAACCCGAGACAAGCATATTCCCTCACCATCCTCTGTCCCCATCATGCTTCCCCTGTCCCCCTCTCCCTCCCCGCTACACTGCTTTAACCTGAGGTAGAACCTGACTTGGAGTGAACTAAGCAGAGATAAAATGCCATTTCTGACGCCAGGAGGCACGATTAAACACCTCTGTGTCTGTAACAGAGTTCTCACAGCATCACAATGCATCATTTTTCACACTAGCTTATTTATACATACCCTTCTTCCCCAAAGACGATGTCTGTCAAATGAATTAACCCCCGTGAGGAGAGATGATACTGTTGGGATTAAATAGGAGCTGTAGTTTTATTTCTCAGTAATTTAGTTGCAAAATCTCTCTTGCTAAGAAAGGTTTTATGGTTGATTTGGAAAAGGAGGGTAGAAGAGGCAAAAAAGGGGGGGGCAAGATAAATGAACGTGGTGTTTCTCAAACTGTGGGGCCCTTATCTACTAGTGGTTTGTGAAACCAACAGAGTAGGTTGTGACCAGTATTTAAAAAGTGAAAATGCAGAACAGAAAATACTGGACCACCATGCACATAGTTAGGATAACTTTTAGTCCGTGGTACTTTGCTTCACTTTTACACACACACACCCCTAAACGTACATACATATATTTGTATCATCATCATAATACAATGCATTCCTTCCTGTGGGCTTGGTCAAAATGCTTGAAAGTCAACACGTTAATGGTTCAAGGACGCAGGTAAGGAAACCAGCACTACTCTAAGCAGAGAGAGAAGCCAAGGATACGCCAGCAGATGAGAAAGCTTAAGATGGGTGCTTTCACAGCCTATGCTAGATTTTACCTGCAGGGAAGTAGTTTATGAAGAGATAAATCACCTCTGTGCCTCTCTGCACTTAGCACTTTGATGTGTTTTCTAACATTATGTGTAATCAGGACGCAGGCTCTCAAATGATGTGCCAGTCTCTACTGACTCTGCTTCTATCAGTCCTGTGTTCACGGAGCTCGTGAACTCTGCTTATCATCTACACAGAACAAAAGGAGTCGTAGGCTGTAGATTAAAATTATGAACTGCTTTTAGCTAACCACTCTGAGATGTCCCACCCTGAGAAAGAAAAGACAATAAGCTTCAGAGGTACTCATCACGAGCAAATACAGGATGTCGAAGTAATTCACGACACGGAATAAACAGCACGGTGTCAGTACTCGTTTCTTGGATCCAACCGTGTGCACTCTGGTTATGGGGGATACCGTCCCTGGGGAAGCTGGCTGGAGGGCACATGAGAACTATGTTTGCCACTCACGAATATGTGGAATGAATATTATGAAGTTTTAATTCAAAATAAGAGGTTATTAAACATAATTAGGATTAAAGTGCCCTGTGGATTCTTGGGATCGGTACCAGCAGACTAATCTGAGATAACTCCACCACGGTGACTGTGCTGATTCCTCACGATGGAGACAAACCCGCTCACGGCTGAATTCTCTTATTTAAAACGAGCCAGCTCAGCAGCGTCTAGCATTACTCTACTCATTTGCAATACTGTGCCTTTCTAAACTGTGGCCATCTATTATTCTCCAAAATCTTTTTGTATATTTCTTTGTTCACTTTAATTTAATCTCAACATAGGACTGGCTGAACATTTCGGAGAATATACTAAGTTTTAAGAGGGAAAACAGGTTGCAAAAAGTGGTTGTGAAACAAATGTAAACTACCGTTTGATTTATAGACCTCCACCGCTCCGTTTAAAGGACTTAGCAGTGGGGAAGGGTTGTTTAGACTGTACTTGGGCTTAAGTGGAAAAAAGTTATTGCTGAAATTGTATAAATCATCTCAAATATTGTTTGATTTTAGCTTTTAAGAGTCTGAGTTTTCCTAAGTGTGCCGAGAAAGTTTGGTTGAGGTTTCACTCTCCATAAATCAGCAAGTATTTCAAAGCCTCCCCGAGACACATAAAAATATACACGTGTAAAAAGAATGACTACACCGTCAGTAAGTTAAGGATCTGAAAATAACACATATTAAAGCGAGCCAACGAGCTGGGTCCTCGCTTCTGTCATTATTAAATACATAAAGAGGTGGAAAAGACACCAAGATAAGCTATTCTCACACGTCAATAACCACATATGGGCATGGAGAGCAGCTAGAAGGGCGCAAAGCCACCATAGCGCTACTCAAGCAGCCAGCCGCGCCTTACCTCGGGGGGCCTCCGGCTGTCTTTCGGGAATAGGGATCACCCTCAAAAGTCACTGACAAAAGAAGGTGGCCCACACACGAGATTCCCATCTATTTTTATCTGTTACCCATCCTACATGCAAGTGATGCGATTTTCTTCCTCAAATGCCATTTTTGATCATTTAAATCCCTCCTTTTGAATAAAAAAGCCAACGCAGGGAACGCGGTCGATGGTACTGTCGTAGTGTCATATGGTGACAGGAGCTACACTTGTGATGAGAACAGGGTCACGTACAAACGCGTCAAATCACTGTGTTGTCGTATACCCGAAACTAACGTAACATTCTGTGTCAACTACATCCAAATTTTAAAAAATGTCCCCTTTCAGTGATCACTTACTACACTCACAATACTAATAATGTTTAACATCTGTTTTGCATTTACTATGTGCCGGGCATTGGGCTAAGTGCTTTTGACAAATATTCTCTCACTCTTACGATAACCATAGTGGGTTCGATATCACCATCTTACAGATGAAGATCTGATGCTTAAGCCTGGCTCTAGGCCATCTGATCCTGAAGCCTCGCACCCACCTTATTCCTGCACCGTCTCCCAGGCAGAGTCAACCTGGCCCTCCACGGGGGAGACGCCTTCACTCAGACTCCTTCCCCTACACAGAACCTCAGCTGCGGACCTCCTACTTCCTCACGGAACCTTCTCACTCCCACCTTTGTAATCTGAAGATGTGACTATCCTGGAGTATTCTTTTCTCTGGCCCTCACACGCTCTGGGCCTCTTTCAAATCACAGGTGAAACCTAAAACATTCCGTTAAAACCATAAACCAAACAAGTATGCTCAACTTCCCTATTATTATTCAGCATTATTTTGAAAGTTCAGCACCAGTCAAGGACACACGGACGCATAAAAATTGGAAAGGGGTGGCAAAAATATTACTTACATGTGCTGTGGGATATGTATCTATATAAATATGTATCTATGTGTATATCTGTCTATGTCTATATAGATGTAGATAAATAGATAAACATATATAGAAACATATCTGGAAAATCCCTAAAACCTGGTAAATAAGTATTGAAAACAGTCAGTTGCTCATCAAGACTGTCAGCCACAAAAGTAAAAAACGAAAATAAATAACTTCTATGTACCAATGGAGACTAGCTGGAAAAAGGTGCTGGGGGATATATAATATCCATTCACAACAGAAAAAAAAATCTTAAAACAGGAATTCATGTAATAAGATACAGAAGGGACCTTCCAGTAAGAATGTTATAAATGTGCAACATGGTGACGGGAATAGGTAGATGACGTAAATAGAGGAACAAAGGCATCTCTATTAATAAACAACCAACAACAAACACCCAAACTTCCACAAATGATTATCCAGTCTGGGCAAGAACCCCTGAAATGGAAAGCCTAGAAACAAACCTTGTCATGCAGGAAAACTTCACATCTCACAGAGGGCATCTTTTCAAGTCAGTAGGGGAAAACGGGTTATTCAAAAACCAACTAGAGAAACGAAAGCCAGTTCCAATCTCATCCCTTAACACTGCCACAAACTTAAACAAAGACTGAAAGATGAAAAATAAAACCACAAGAGTATGAGAAGAAAATGTGGACAGAAAGTTGAATGCAGTTAGGCCAGAAAGCTCTCTTGAAGGCTGACAAAAAACTGAAAGAAAAGTCTAAAAGATTTAACTCAAAACAACATTTATTGCCATCAAGCTAAGTAACAAACATGAAACCTTCTAAGTGTTAAAAAAAAAATCATAAAAGAAGCTGAAAGATAAATAACAAAATGGGAGGACAAAATTATGACAAAAAGACTAAAAGGCTGACGCCCCTATGAAAACGAGTAACAAAAAGATGAACGTAAAGACGGGAAAATGACAAAAATAGACAAAATTCAATTCCTACTGGATGGTAAGACACCATAGGGGAAGCTGTTGGTTTCACCAGTAATAAAAGAATTGCAAGCAAAAATAAATTAAAGTATGTGTGGTCTATCAGATTGGCAAAAATTAAAATCAAATCCATAACTGGGGTCATCAAGGAAAAGCCATCTGGATTTTAACTTTGCGACGTGTACCAGAACATAAACTCTACACGTATCTTCTAGTTACGCAATTTCACCCTTAGGGATTTATTTTAAGGCTACAATAGTCAAATGGACAAGACATATGCATCCATAGTTAGCTGTAGTTCTTCTACTATATTGAAAACTGGGTTCAGAACCTTGAACAAGAGCTAGGGATAGGAGTTAGGGTTCTGGGGCACAGTCTCAGAGCAAGAGGGGAAAGGGTGAATACCAGACGGAGCCTGGGAAAACACAAGGGGCGGGCGCGGGGGGAGGCCTCAGTTTGGCACGTAGATAGGAGTCCAGCCTACTGTCTGCTCTGCACGTAGGATCAACACATTGTGCCTGGCACACAGCAAGAAAGGCCCTTGGAAGATGATGAACAAGAATGAGCCAAGTCTAAACTACGTTTTATCGAGGATTGAATTTAATCCTAGTAAAGACACCTGGGACTTGAAGGTGATCTGGGAAAGTAAGAGAATCACATTACAGACTTGGTTGCAAAGAAATCCATTCATTTTCATTTATTAACGTCCGTGTAACTTTTGTCCAGGTGAAGAACACACTTTCTCTCTCTTTTACGTTCTCTGCCATGGTACTTTCGCACAGTACCCTGCAGTGAAAAACTGCTCGGTGCTGTGAAGACGCTGGGCATCACCTCGAAAGTCATCTCTTTTAGAATGTACCTTTTCCGGGACAAGAGAGTCTGCATTCCCAACCTCCAAGATCTCTCGAAGAAGGGAGGGAAAGTATTCAGGCTCAGGTGTGGTGAATTTTATATCCAGAACTCAAGCCATGGGGAGAAGGAGCTTCTCTTCTGAACCTAATCCAGGCTCAGCCCTGCTCCTTCATCTCAGCTGGGCTCTGAGGAAAGGAAGGGCCATATGGTCACTGACATTTCAATGGCCTTTATGTCTTCAATGGCACAGAAAGAACTGAATGAATGCCTGTGTCACTGGAAGCCAACGGAAGCTATGTGTGTCTGTGTGTGTGCATGTCTGCCCTTCCAACTTTACAAGGAGTCTGTGCTCCTTAAAGAAAAATCGGAATGAAAAATACAAAAAGGAAATTGACACCTGTAATCCGTGACTGTGATAAACAGTTGTTAATGTGAAAGCTCCCTTCGGTTTCCAAAAGACAAAAATCACACTATCTATGATTTTATTACATGCTTTTCACTAACGTGATATTAAGAATTCTTTGTGAACGTTAACGGCTGTATATTATTTCATCGTGTGGCCTCTATGAGTCAGGATATACTAAGTGACGATGACAGTAACATGAATCCTACCGTCTCAGTGGCTTCCAACAGCAAAGATCTGTTCCTTGAGCAGACGACACATCTCTCTCGGGTGAGCGGACTCCTCTCACGTCAGCAGCACTTAGGCATCCAGGCTTTCTGAGTCTCCACCACCCGGAAGGTCATTGGTTGCTGGGCCAACAGGGAGGAAATGTGGACAAGTGTGCAGTGGCTCTTAACTGCTGCAGCCCAGCAATGAGCCCCATCACTTCTGCCCGATTTCTTTGGCCAGATCAAGTCACGTGGCCACAACTAACCGCACAGAGCAAAGATGTGCAATTCTACCGCATGTCAGAGATAGCGCAGTGCTAAGTGGGCAGGCCTAATGACAAGCACAGGGTACAACACGGTTTGCTTAACCTTTCCTCCAATGTTGGACTCCAATTTCTTGTAGATGTGCTAATTATCAGGTGTCCAGCTTTATTGGGTTTTCTATGTGTATCTTCAGAATAAATTCCTCAGTGCTACATTAATGGCTTTTGTAGACTTCCATGTTCTTGATCCCTCCTGCCAAACCCATTCCTCCTCCTAGAAACAAAAATAAAAATATCTACATCGGTGTATCGACACAATCACTAGTGTTGTCTTTTAATAGAATATGGAGTCATATGATAAGCGAACGTGTCATTTTGCTGTTATTTCCATTTGCATACTTTTGCGCGCCAGGAAAGTCAAACGATTTTTTGTAGCTCCATATGAACTATTTGCATTGTCTTCTTTTGTGACTGACTTCTATGCCTATTTTCCTTTGGGGGGAGTGTCGGGATTTTGTTGTTGTTGTTCTGCCCGTTTTTTATTTGTATTTCTATGCGCTCTTTATGCAGCAACAATATAAACCATTAAGTGTTGCAATTTTTGAAAACCAGTATGCTTGTCTGTGAATTTTATTCATATTTCCTGAGAGAAATTAAAATTTTTGTGGTCAAATCCATTCATCTGTATTTTCATTTGTAATTTCTTCCATCTCTTTTTAACCTACTATCCTTCTCTAAACGAAAGAGAAGATAAGAGGAGCTAAAAGGAGGCAGATAAGGGCTTGTTTTTTTCTATTTAAGTGTTGGCTCCATCTGGTATTTATTTCACGACAGTAAATATGCATAAAGTGACGCAACATGTACACTACTCTTGCTTGGAACATCTTGGGTAGATTACTTAATCTTCCCTCTTCTGTCCCTATAACACAACTCCAAAGTTTGGAAAGCCTCTTAGCTTCAGTACGAAAGTGAATGGGCATCCCGGCCCCGCCCCCACGCAGAGCCCCAGGAACAAATAAACAGAAACGCTGCCCGTCCATTTCCAAACTAATGTGAACCCGTGTCACATTTCCTACTCCCCGTTCGTCAACTCCCAGGTTCTTCAGTACGACTGGTTTCGAGCTTACCCCATCCAACTGCCATACATTCCAAATGAGACCACTGGTTTCCAGGACAGCGTGCTCTTACATTTCCCTCCTAACTCATTGGTTTCTCTCTCTCCTTCTTTGTTGGTCCTTCCTCATTTTCCAGCCCTTTAAATGATGGCCCAGGGCTCATCACTCCTCAGGGTGATCTCACCCAGTCCGTTGGCTTTGATATAATCTATGTGTGGATAACTGCAAATCCCTATCTCCAGCACAGACTGCTCCTCTGAACTTTGGACTTGTATATCCACCAGCCTACGTGACAACTTCTCTTGTTTGACCAGTGGCATCTCATACTTAGTACTCCTAAAACTGGTTTCCTGATTGCCCCAAGGACCTAGCCTTCCCACAGTCTCCTCTCCACGTTAAAGGCAACGCTTTCCTTTTGGCCACTTGGGCCAAAAGCCTCGCAATCACTCTTGATTCTTCTCCCTCTCTTATACTCCAAATTCTATCTGACCTCTACCTGAAACCTTCGGATGGCTTCCTACTCATCCACATCCGAGCCAAAATCCTTACACAAAGAGGACATTCAAGCGGCCCATAAACATACGAAGAAGTGCCCGGAGTTCTTAGTCATGAGAAAAGTACACATTAAAACCACAATGTGATATGGCTCCATCCTCCCAAAGTGGCTAAAAGTAAAAGGACTGACAATATCAAGTATTGGACAGGACGTGGAACAAACGGTGCATCCGAACATTGCCTGTTGGTGTGCAAACCCCGGAGAATTATTTTGAAAAACTGTTTGGCGAGAGCTGCAGTAAAGCTAAAGTATACCCCAAATTACTCCTAGCTATATACTCAACAGACATGAATGCTTGTGTCTATCAAAAGATATATACATGAATATTCGCAGGAACTTTATTCACAATAACCCCAGAAGGGAAATAACTCAAATGTCAGTCAATAGTGGAACACATTAGTACATTGTGGCATATTAAAAATGGAATACTTCGGGGCGCCTGGGTGGCTCAGTCGGTTAAGCAGCCGACTTCAGCTCAGGTCACGATCTCGCAGTCCGTGAGCTCGAGCCCCGCGTCGGGCTCTGTGCTGACGGCTCAGAGCCTGGAGCCTGTTTCGGATTCTGTGTCTCCCTCTCTCTGCCCCTCCCCCGTTCATGCTCTGTCTCTGTCTCAAAAATAAACGTTAAAAAAAAAATGGAATACTTCAAAGCACTGGAAAAGAACAGGTCACTAAACCACGCAACAAGATGCATGCATCTCACAGACACGATGCCGTATAGAAGACGCTACGCTCAAAAGAGTACCTAACACACGGTGGTACTTAGCTCAGGTTCGAAACAGGCAAAGCTGGTGGTTACCTTGTGGGGAAGGTATATTGAAGGAATATTGACTGGCAGGTTGCAGGGGCCTCCTAAAAGCAGGTGCTGAAAACGGTGTATATCTTGACCTGGGTAGCAATGAGACAGGTATACACCGATGTAAGATTTCCTGGAGCTGTGTACTAAGATTTGTGTATCTCATGTAAGTTCTGCCTCAATAAGACGGTAACAAAACAAAACACCTTCTACTAACATTTGTTGGGCACTACCATGCACAAGTGACCTGAAGGAATAATGAACGGATCAGAAATGGGCCCTGCTGCTATGTGAATGTCACTCCCCTTGGGAAGACAGAAAGTAATCAAATGACCTCGAGAAATCAGGAACTGGGATGATCCACACGCAGGGGAAGAACTGGGTTCTGTGAGGGTGTGCGACAGAGGAACCGGCGAGCTCTGGGGGAGTGACATTCCCAGCGGAGCAGAGTGAGAACACAGGAGAACGTGCTCCAGGCAGAGGGAAGTGAGTGCCAAGAACCTGGAGCCAAAGAAAGGAGGCTGCGTTCAGCTGGACAAGGCTGGGCTGACCAGGCCCCACGGGAACCCGTGGGCGGCAAAGGTCTTCGGCCTTTGGCTCAAGAGCAGTGGAAGGCACTGAGGGGTTTTAAGGGAAGGGGGGTTATAAGCGAATGTGCATTTAGAAAAGATCTCCCAGATAGCTGTGTGGATTTGAGAGAGGGAAAGTCGGTCAGGGGACACTCGTTAAGAGAACTGTAACTGCCCAGGCTAGCATCCACCCATCTGGGAGACAGGGCAGGAGACGCGGTGAGGAAGGTCGTCACCGAGACTGCGGATTCGATGTATCTTTATATCTCACAGAAGCGATTTCCACTCCAGGTCAGTATGTGAGAGACAACAGGAACACCAGGGACCCCTATGGACAGAGGCGGAGGGCCAGGGGGACGGGAGCACAGGAGGGACGTTACACATGGACCCTTTCACGTTTTTACATCTTACGGTTTTCAGGCATGTGCATATACTCCTACTCAAAATATAATTAAAACGTAAAGTTAATATCACTCAAGGGGAGCCTTCCTTACCTTACTAATGTTGCCCTTGGCTTCTCTGTTGGTCACAAGGCACAGAGGTAAAAAGACATTGTAGCAAGCCCCTCTGGGTACTGTCATTCCATGAATAATAGTGAGGTCCCCGCGTCCTGCTCACAGCTCATATTTGCCATGGATGAGAACATAATTTACTTAGAGAATCACCAGAGAAGCCACTTCCTGAAACGTAAACTGCCTAAAATCTAAAAGACACATGTGCATCATTTAAAATATACAGTTTACTTGCTATAGGAAAAACTCCTAATATTCTGGATTTTCATTTCATTATATCTAACGCATGTAAATTTGCAGGGGGTTAAAAAAAACAAAGAAAGTATAGCTCTATTTGTGAAAACTAAGACAAAAATGAAAGCCGGTGACTTGGCCCAAAGAGCTCTATTATAAAAACAACCCGGGTAGTCCTATAATTTCCCCGTGTTTTAAATCAGTGAAATCTAGAGTTGCAGCTGTCCCACAGACTGAAACCATATAAATTTTTAGAAAATGAGTCAATCATGAGATTAAAGTTTCAATTTATAACACTTCTGTGTTTTAGTTACAAAGTCGTAAATAAATCTAGCATGACAGAGAAGGTAAATATTTTCTCAGTTGTTTATGCAGCCAAAGAGGAAAGGAATTTAACATGCAATTAACTACTTAGGTTTTTTTTTTAGATACGCACCACATGGTCTTTGTATTCCAGATAAGCAAAAAATAAATATTGTTTTGTTTAATCTAACATTTGCTTAGCAACAACAAATATTCCAAACTAGTGTGATACCTGGCTAATACCTTCGCTTTCTGGAACTGTTTTTCCACTTGCAAAAGGGCTAGCGCGTAAGAAAAGGGAGGAAATAGAACTGCTTCCCCAGGAAGAAGAAGGAAAAAAAACTAAATAGGAGGAATGAAGATTTTTATTAAATAAATGAGGTTGAAGTCTCTGGAGAGAGAAAGATGGACTTTCAACCACTCAGGGCTCTACTTCTATTGTTTTCAGGTAGTATTTTTCTCCCCCCACATTAAAAAGAGAGACTTTTATGCCATTCTTTAAACCAACCTCTGAACAGGTGTGAGGTTAAGAACAGGTCGAAAGCAGACCTCAGATTTCTAAATAAAGCCTCCCATATGATCAGTTTCTCTTATCGGCCTTACTTTAAAAGTAACTGGAAAAAAATGTGACTGCCATTTTAATCGAGATGGTAGAAATCACTTATGAGCGCTATTATTTCTTACCGTCATGATTTACCAGTTTTTCTAAAAATTAAAGCTTTTAAAATAAAATCATGAACACTTGAGTCTATGTGAGGTCACTAAGCTGTAATATAATTTTAAATTAAAATTATGTAATCTCCTCTGGAAACTTCTGAAGTATACACTTAAAATTGGACTTTTTAAACATGATTTTTAATCTGAACGCACAAGTGTCAGCTATCCACAGGGATTTCTACACAAATATACCGACTCACTCACTTACTTATACTGAAGAAAGAAGCCCTTCGAGACTGCCTATCAAGTAAACAGGAAAGAGAATGAACTCTAATGGCAATAAATCAGTCTTCACACCCAAACCGTGTGTAGCAAGGCCATTTTCTCATTGTGTTTCTGCTTATTTTTCTTCTTTTTTAGACTTAAAAAAAAAAAAAAACTCCATACAGTAAAATAAACACGGTAAAAGTACTCTCAAAATCTCTCTGTACTCTCCCACTATGTTGATTTCATGTCCTTCCACATGGTTAAGAGGTCAGTTTGAAAGTTCGTCTGGGATGAGCCCGTTGTGCGAACAAGTGGGTTTACCACTGGTTGGTTGCACACCATCTCCCAACTGGTAAATTACAGGTTACTTTCCTTTGCACGTATTGTCATGACATCAGCAATGTCAGGGTAAGAATCCGCTCTAGAAATTGAGCAATTTCAGGAAGGGAAGCCGTCAAATTGCACATAAACTGTATGCTAAAAGTTCACTTATTAGCCTGTTTATTTGGGAATGCAGAACACACAGCCAAAATAGATGTTCTATAAAGCACGTTCTAAGCTACTACAGTCAACGTAACCCTAAAATAATAGAAAAGAGCAGAGCATTATACTGTTTTCATAGTAGCAGAAACGGAAAATAGTACGTTTAAAATTTTGGTTTTTGCTGGTACTTGAAAAAAAGCTGTTCGGGGTGGGGGGGGTGTCTGGGTGGCTCAGTCGGTTAAGCGAACGACTTCAGCTCAGGGCACTGTCCCACAGGTCGTGAGTTCCAGCCCCGCATCGGGCTCTGTGTCTCCCTCTCTCTCTGGCCCTCCTCCACTTGTGCTCTGTCTCTCTCTCTCTCTCTCTCTCTCTCTCTCTCTCTCAAAAATAAACAAACATTAGAAAAAAAAAAGCTGTTCCAATTAGAAGATCTTCTCCAACCACACTGGCTGATCCACTGTGTGCCCACTGCTTAAATATTCCCCTCAGTTGTCTTCTAAATTTCCCTTCATCTTACTCAGCAAATTCTCCCTGCTCAGTGCAGTCTGTGATCATAGCTTATAGTTCCATCTGTATCTGTATTTTAACTAAAAATTAATTTTAACTAAAACTAATTTTAACTAATTTTTTTTTTTTTATTTTAGAAAGAGAGAGTGCAAGCAGGGGAGGGGCAGAGAGAAACGGAGAATTTCAAGCAGGCTCTGTGTGCTGTCAGTGCAGAGCCCGACATGGGACTAGAACTCATGAAACTATGAGAAAATGACCTGAGCCCAAATCAAGAGTCGGATGCTTAACTGAGCCACCCAGGCACCCCCCTAAAATTTTTTTTTAGAGAGAGAGAGAGAGCATGAGCAGAGGAGAGGGGCAGAGGGAGGGGGAGGGAGACGGAGAGGGAGGGGGGGAGGGAGGGAGAGAGGCAAGAGGGGAGGGGGGAGAGAGACAGAGAGAGAGAGAGAGAGAGAGGGAGGGAGGGAGGGAGGGAGGGAGGGAGGGAATATCTTAGGCTCTACGGTCAGCATGGAGCCTGATACGGGACTCGATCCCTTGACCCTGGGATCATGACCTGAGCCAAAACCAAGAGTTGGATGCTCAACCGACTGAGCCACCCAGGCGTCCTTTCTTTTCACATTCTTTGTCGGTGTTTGTTCTAACAAGAATAATGAGCGGATATCAACATGTCATTCAATCCCAGTAAGTGCCTTCCTAGAATAAGTCTTGTATATTTTAGCTTTATTCAAGATAGCAAACTTTAAATTATGAATGGACAAGAAAGACAATCTCCTCAGATGTACTTATTGTGACATTTTCAGGTGCTCAGGACTTTCTTATTCTGTACTCATCACTGTTTTCAACATGAGGTGCTAAAGGACAAAGAAGGCCTCACTGGCGGCAAGTTATTCAGAGAATTCTTTTATTCCCAGGATAGCTGCGTGTGAGACACGGCTTCACCGACAAAGTCCACAAAGGTAGTTCAACCGAGCGAGATACAAACGAGTCGTTAACAAATCTTGGAAAACTGCGGTCTGTCAGCAGAGTCAGTTGTTCATGCTTTGAACTTGAAAAATACTCACAAGGACAGAACTGAACGGTCACAAGGCTAGAGATAGGTTTTGACCCAGACGCTCCCAGACATGACTGCCTCTCAACTGCTTCAGAGGGATGAGCGACAGTGTAAAAACATAAACTTGAAATCCTATAAAAATAAAAATGCAGCATCTTCCACTCTCTGAGTAAATAATGGAGGTGATACACAATCATCTAGGAACAGAATGTTCTGAGAAGAGATGGTCATTAATATCAAAACCAAACATCAGGCTCCGAATAGTACAAGGCTAGCCCGTTGGATACGCTGTAAAACAGCTCTCTGTTTACAACCAGCTTTTGGGCCCCTAGCAAACTACTGTTAGAATAGCAAGAAAATTACAAATCACATTTGTCTATACATTATATACAGCACTAGAGCTAGGTCGTAAGTATCAATAAATTGCTGACGTAGTAAGTCTGTTCACTTGAAAAATAAGCACCCGTTATTTATTGCGGGATATGGCTGGAGCTGCCCGTGTTCAATAATCGCGTATCAGAAGAGCAGAGTTTGCCAAAACATGATCTACACGGGGCTAATGTCTAGAAATGAACCAGGCAGAGTTCTGTGGTCATTAGTAAGCCTTCAAACAAAGCACGAGAGACTCAATGTTCATTAGCACATCACAGATCCTGAGAAGCCCGCTCAACATTATTTAAACAAGTATTCCTCAAACGTAGCTGATGGGACACTTTATTCTCAAGGTATTAATGCGCTTGGAGAGACACTAATACAGACACATACGTAATCACCGTCTAAAAGTTTAGACCACATTACATGCATATAATCTGTGCAGTTCTATCAACATTATGAATACTCTGTAGGTTGGTGTTCAAATTATATTCTCCTGTTCTCATGGTTTCATTGGAGGGAATAAAAGGATTCACTGCAGAGAAACATCCCTAGAGATAAGTTTGTAGGGAAACCATCCCTCTTCCAGCCTGCATGGCGGGATGCTCTCAAGTCCCCCTCCCGGGTCAATGCTCGTGACGAACTCACACTCATTCTCCACCCCCTGACCTCCGCGTCCAGCCGACCACTGCGCCTCATGGAGCCTGCCTTCTACACTGTTCTCACACCCATTTCAATCTTTCCACCTTCACAGCCACTTCCCTGGTTCGAGCTACCCACTCTACCCCAGCACCTGAATAATTTCCCAACTGTTCCCCCTAAATCCATTCTTTACCACATATGGCACAACCCAAATAACCTCTTAACGTAGAGAAATCTTTTCCACATACCAATTTTCTACTATTTCTATAAACTACTAAGATAAGGAGAATGACAAAACTATCAAGGTTATATGCACTATCAGTTTAAGAAACAAGACACTTCCAGGACGTGTATAATCCCATTCCTTGTTCCAGAGGTTAGCACCCTCTGAATTTTGTGTTTACTGTTCCTTCACTTTTCGTTAGAGTTTTACTGCTTATGTGTTTACCTGTGAGAAGTCCATTATCTGTGCCCCTCAGTTTCAGCTGCATGAATTCCAGACAATGAATATGGCACAAATTATTTATCCATTTTTTTCCACTGACAGTCACTTGGGTTCTTTCCCGAATCCCACCTCTTCCTTTTTTTCCACTTTTACAAACAGTGCTGTTATCAACCTTCCAGTTATTATTATTTTTTTATGTTTTGAGGTTTTTGTTTTTTTTAACGATTATTTATTTTTGAGAGAGAGACAGAGTGTGAGTGGGGGAAGGGCAGAGAGAGAGGGAGACACAGAATCCAAAGCAGGCTCCAGGCCCCGAGCTGTCAGCATAGAGCCCGACGCAGGGCTCGAACCCACGAGCCGTGAGATCATGACCTGAGCCGAAGTCAGATGCCCAACCGACTGAGCCACCCAGGCACCCTTAATGTTCCAAGTTTTTATTAAATTCTAGTTAGTTAACAGGAGAAGAATTTAGTGATTCATCACTTACATATAACACCCAGTGCTCATCTCAAGTGCCCTCCTTAATGTCCATCACCCATTTAGCCCCTCCTCCTCCCACCTCACCTCCAGCAACTCTCAGTTTGTTCTCTATAGTTAAGAGTATCTTTGGGGCGCCTGGGTGGCTCAGTCAGTTGAGTGTCTGACTCTTGGTGTCGGCTCAGATCATGACCTCATGGTTTGTCGGATTCTCTCTCTCTCCTTCTGTCCCTTTCCCCTGCTCATGTTCTCTCCCTGTCTAAAATAAAATTTAAAAACAAAACAAAACACAAACAAACAAACAAAATACAATTTACTCAAAGAGCCATAGCTACTGCCAATGAACAAGGGAGACAATCCCAGTGAAGAGATAAGTCTCTGTATTTTCTCAAAAGGAAGTAGGACAAGGATAGTGGGCTTAATAACATCATCCTTTCTTTTAAATTCAAACAATTTACTGATAGTTGATTCAGAATTTGTTTGCCACTGTGACTTCATCTTTGTATATTTCATTATTACGCAGAGGAATCTGGACGGTAGGGAAGTTTGGGTTCTCTTCTAAGGACCATACAACGTCACCATACAACTGGAGATAAAGAAAGGCAGAGGAAGCAGCTCAGCCAAGCTCAAGTTCTGCAGCTTTAGAAAGCTTCCCGCTTCCTCCTAATTTTTGCCTTCCTATGATTTAATCACTTACTGATCATGTTATAACTACATGGAGTTCACATCACATCCATCTGTAAACTAAGCAAAGAATAGGGTGCCTGGGTGGCTCAGTCGGTTAAGCATCTGACTCTTGGTTTCAGCTCAGGTCATGATCTCACGGTTCGTGAGTTCAAGACCAGTGTTGGGCTCCGAGCTGCTGACAGTGCAAAGCCTGCTTAGGACTCTCTCTCTCTCTCTCTCTCTCTCTCTCTCCCTCTCTCTCTCTCTCTCTCCCTCCCTCCCTCCCTCTCTCTCTCCCCCTCACCCCCACCGTCTCTGCCCCTCCCCTGCTTGTGCACACTCTGTTTCAAAATAAACAAACTATAAAAAATAAATAAAACTAAGCAAAGACTAAAAAATGAGCACAAAAAACACACGAGCACAACAGCACATGAATCAGGCAGTGTTCTGCAAACTGGAAAAAGCTATTAAATCTAGGCAATTGTTATGGTTTGTTCCACTGATGAATATTCTCATTGCCACAAATTTTCACTAACACAGACGATCCAGGGCTCAGTAATACACAGCATTAGAACAGTAAATTACACATAAAGTCAAAAACAGGTACGTAGTATGCCTAGCATTATATACTGGAGCAGACGATTAAGTGTCCAGACGACCAAAACTATTGATAACAAGTATTATGATGATAAAATACGCTATTATTTTACTTGTGTGGTAAATTCGCACTATTCCAATGTACGTTTGAGTGTCAGGACCTGAACATCCCCTGGACAATTACGGTTCACTGAAGAGCCTCTTAGCACGGGTGCTGGCACCCAATACTGTAACAACACGTGTTCAGCGTTGTACAGATCACAGAGTGCCTCCAAATGTGCTATCAGACTGGCTAAGCCAGACGATCCAAACCAGGCCCTCCCGGCAGCCACCGCCCCACCTAGTCAGGGCAGCCCGCCCGAGGACGAAATGAACCCCAAGAAGGACAAGCCTGAGAAATGGAAAGAAAGAGAAACTTCTCGAACGGTATTTTGTAAGCACTAACCAGATCCAACTT
Organism: Felis catus; assembly: GCF_018350175.1. Lineage (NCBI taxonomy): Eukaryota > Metazoa > Chordata > Mammalia > Carnivora > Felidae > Felis > Felis catus. The sequence continues at coordinate 4,392,662 of NC_058368.1, forward strand.
ACCTGAAACCAGATATACCCTTGTATCTTTCAGTGATGAGATTCCATAAAGCCTCTTTTCTGCCTAAGCACTATGAGAGAGCAATCAGAGGTTCTCTTGCAAAGCAGCCAGCTGGAGTCTGGCACTGCGTTCTCAATAAATGGTTAACAACACCCCTGCCTTCTATGCTGACAGACCACACTAAATGAGAGAAGATACGCAAAACTTCTATCATAATCCCTGATGCAAACAGGGTACTCAGTAAATGTCAATTCCCTTTGCAGTGAAAATGATTAGGGGCTGATAATCACATTCATCTCGTATCGCTAACCATTGTTCTCATTGTAGGAAAATGACAAAAAAGAACTATAGACTAACTCCAATGACCTTTTTCACCGCTTACCTTCCCAGGCATCCAGAAACACATTGCTAGCAGGAAGAAAATAAGCATTATAAATGGATGGCTAGAGATATTAAATGAGCCAGGCAACTGCTAGCATTTGCCCCATACAAAACCTCGGCACAAATGTAGCGATTTCAGGTTCTGCAAGGGGTAAGGGACCACAACCTACTCCCTCTGACGGAGACACTTGCTGAACCATTCGACGGCACACGGCAGGATCAAGATGCGAGACTCACGGTATTTGGAACGTATGGTAAGCCATAAAATTTCTCCTGGGTTTCCCTGAGAATGTCTGTGGTCGATGCCGTCAGGGGGTGCTTCCCATGGTAGATCTGATCCAGGGCGGCATAAAAGACCTAAGAAAGATGAAAACGTCCACTTAGTTCTGGCAGTCCAGCCTTACATCTAAGACGCAATGGGTTAGACGCAAAGGTGTTAGAAGTGTATCAGAAGAAGAAGTACATGTAAGTTACGTATACGTAACGTTCACAAATATAAACGTATATGGCTTGAAATGTAATTTGAACCACAATTCAGACCATGCTAATGGTGAAAAGGAAAGCTGTCAGCCTTTTCGTGATGAGGGATATTAAAATTTTTTGAACTGTATCTATAAGGTACTCTTTACGTACAACGTAGTAAATTAAATTTGTGACCACAAAACTGGAAGTTGGCCCGTTGATATCTATAGATATACGCAAAGTATATAGTTGGAAATAGGAGAAAAATAATAAAGTTCCAACTTGTGACCCTCTGGATCTAATACATCCTGCGTGGTTTCTTCCTGGAATCCTGATATATCTTAAATGAGAGAAATGAAATGGTCCGAATCCACGTTTTGTGACGAGAAGGGACGGAACGTTAAACAGATGGGGCGAGGTGAAGGAAGAACGACTCTCTTGCGACGGGTGAGTAGGGACGTTACAAAGAATTCTGGCGCAGCTGTTGGGGAGTCTGGAGCCCGGGTCCAGCCAGCTCCCACACCTGGTGTCAGCAGATACCAAGAAAACAGCTGCTGTGCGCGGGCAGTTCTGGGCCACGAGGTGACCGGGAGAGAAGGCTCCCTCACCTCTGAGTGGAGGACACAGGCCATCGAAACACGACAGGAGAAGAAAGCGTTAGTTTGCACGTGAAATCGGCAGCTCACAAAGTTCCGAAAAACGAAACTGCACGTAGAAAACCTAACGTAAAGATAAAAGTGCTTTCTCCCCGGGACATCTGGCTCGAATACTAGTGTTTGCGTGGAGTTCACCTGAAGCAAGAAAGTAGAAAAGGCTTGATTTTAAAGGAAAGATTCTGACACGCAATTATGTTTCTGATATGTATCTTTCTGACTTGAAAACGGAATTTGCAGAGAATGTGCAGCTGTTGACTTAAAAGAACTGAGGATTAGTTTGGATAAAAGAAAAAATTTAAATGACCTCCAGCTTTTGGCTTCCTCTAGATATAGAATTATGGTTCCAAATTATAAGTCAAGCTTAAACCTCTCCTAGAAAAATATAGACATCTCCTAAATATAAATATTGCTTCACTCTAAGTGGTAATCTAAGCATATAGCTAACTACAGCTCTTTCAATTCCATATTCTATAATGAGTAATCATGCAGAGAGAAATCAGAGGAGCCTAAATTACTCACCCACGTCTTGTCCATATTCCAACAGAATAAATTATCAGGAATCGAAAGTTAAATTCTAACCTCCACTAAGGTGTGAGGGGTTTTTTTGGCCTCAATCTACAAACAAATCTGAACTCAGAAGGTTCACTCCTACAGCTATGCCTTCCATACGCAAGTATGAAATGACTTTTTTTTTTTAATTTTTTTTTTTTTTACATTTTATTTATTTTTGAGAGAGAGAGAGAGAGAGAGAGACAGAGCACAAGTGGGGGAGGGGCCAAGAGAGAGGGAGACACAAAATCTGAAGCAGGCTCCAGGCTCCAAGCTGTCAGCACAGAGCCCGATGCGGGGCTTGAACCCACGAACCGTGAGGTCATGACCTGAGCCGAAGTCAGTTGCTTAACTGACTGAGCCACCCAGGTGCCCCGAAATGACTTTTTTTAATGACAAAAGCAGAGCAAAATAAACGCAATGCGCGTGTGTCTCACCCTCACCTGCTGCTCACCAAACAATTTGAGAGTGATGAGTCTACCTGCCTACCCAGCGAGTCATGCTCTCCTGGGACCAAGAACCTCAGAGCCACAGAAAAAACAGGAGCCCATTTTTAAAACAATGCGCAACAGAAAAAAAAAAAAAGAAAAGAAAAGAAAGAAAATTACAATTTTCAGAACACTGTGTATGCCTCCCTAGACACCAGACCCAGTTCATTTCCTTTCCAGCCTCGTGTGTCTGCAGCGTGCAAGGGGACTGCTGTGGGACAGGAAAGCCTGCAGGGGCAGCTGTCTGGCAAGCACTTGCCTCCCTCTCTTTCTCTCTTCCTCTGCGTCTCTCGGTGGGGGGTACTCTCTTTGGAGGGTGGAAGGAGGGAAAGGTTGGTTTTCCTTTTGAAAGAAAACCCTTGGAACAATTACTCAGAAAGAAAGCCACAAGGGCAGAGCTTCCACTATAGATATCGGCAAATCAAAAGACTTGAAGTTCAGTAATGCAGAAATTTTCAAATAACTTGAAAATGTTTCGAATAACGCAGAAATCCTTTTAAAATTATACTGATAGGCATGGGCATTAAATAACGGAAGTTCAAGTGGAAGGCCATGGTTTTCTCGATAGCATGCATTTTCTTCGAATGTATATTTGAAAGTGCAACATAAACAGAGTTCGTAAAGGCTGAATTCTACAAAGCCATAAAGCAATTAAATGGTGCCCGCACTTTGAAATAGGTAGCTGGACCATTATAAAAGCGAACACTGCCTGACATGAAAGACGGGTGTTTGGGTTGTGTTTATAGAATTCTCCAGATCTGATGAAGAGCAAGAATGCGATAAACAATCTGAGCAATTAAAGTAACCTGAACATCTGGTATCGTGTAGACCTGACATCCAGATGGTTCATAAAATTTTTCTAGTCTCTATCTGGAAACCGAGAAGACTGCCTTTGAATATTATCTAAAACTAACAATCCTCACTGTTTAAACTTCACGTCAAAACCAAAAATTTTTAAAAAGACAGTGACTAAAAACGTAACTTGCAGGCTGAAATGTAGGAGTTAGAAGTCATGTGACTCCTCCGTGCTTGGACTTTCCCGGCTGAAACTGGGAAATAAACTTATTCAACGTCCATTTCCCAAGGACAGTGCGAGGCCTGAATGAGTCGGTTTTGGTCAAGTTCTTTGAACTCAGGTGAAAGATGTGTTAGAAGCATAATTATTATAATCAAGGTGGAGCGCTGGCAAGAATTTAAAGTTACATATTTATTTTGAATAACTGCTCTGGAAAACGTGAGAACAAAGGGACATACATACCTGAAGTTGCATATCGGCTGCAGCACCCACCTTTTTGGACTCACAAAGCCGAGACACCATATTTTTGGGCAGTGACTTGAAAGACAAAAGAACACATGTGTGAGTCAACTGCTTTCCAAGTCACCGCACTGGCTGCTTATCAGGCAAGAGAGTTAAAAATGACATCAGACGCAAAAATTCATAGAATTTAATCGCAGTGGCTGTCAAATCAAGGTCTGTACACGCAAAGACAGTGCCGTGGGCAAAGAGCCTGGTAGCGTCGACCTCTAAACGTCTATTGAAAGCCTTAGTAAAAGTTGACGCTTTTTCTGTACCGCTGTTACCAGTGGAAGCCTGTCCGAGTGCTCTGTTGGCTCTTAAGTGCATACAACAACGGATGACAGGAATAAAAGAGTGAAGTGTCAGAAAACAGACGGCAATTCTCGGGTGTCAGCCTGCACTGAAGCTGACTGGCTGTCCCAACAAATGACCATGACGGTGAATTGCACATTCTCTTTTATTTTCCAGCCTGAGAGAGGTGCAGAACTTGGAAGCTCAGTGTCATGGCCCTGTCTGCTTCGGGGCTTCCTGCCTGAGACCGATTAGGCCTCATCACACAGCAGCACATACTCACGTAGAAATAAAATAACAATCTGGTCGAGGAAGCACGTCGGTCAACTGGCTCTACTTGAAAGTCACTAATATTGACGTTTCCTGAAAAAGGTGACCACTCTGCGCAACTCTACTTATAATCTAAATGACGCGAGAAGCCTCCCTACAGAGAAACACATCAGGGAGGCACAAGGCGGGTTACCAGCACTCCAGCGGTGCACATGAACCCCCGAAGGAGGGCAGCGGGAGCGGTCTGCTGGCAGGGGCGCCGGGCACGGCGATTTAGGGGTGTGTATCTCCTCGGAGTGCCCGCCCCACAGCAGATGCTCAGTAAATCTTTCCGGAAGAAAGGAACGAACACGAGAACAATCATTTCAAAGGGCTCCTTGAGTGAAAGACTACACCAGGACGTGACGGAGGCTCAGACAACAAAGCCTGTTCTCTCCTCTTTCTGTTTGGCCGTAAGAAAGGCAAACAAGGCAAAAGAAAGAAAAGAAAAAAGGAAAGTTTAAGGCTGTCGAGTCCACACTCCAGTGCAGGTGAAAGGCCTGGGGCTTTCTCACACCAGGGGCGGCCATCCTGAGTGAAACAAAAATTTCCTCAGACGGGATTTTAAAAGGTCAAGACTCAGTTAAGTCATCTATGCCAAGAACTCGTACCAGAACGTTCAGGTTTCCCTAAACCCTTACTTTACGTGATACCTTCCGCTGACGGGACTCGCGCGACGCTTGGGTTTTTTATGACTCACAAAGCTTTAAGAGTTTTGTTTCCATTCTCGAAAAGTCTATGTGGCAGGATGGCATTTTCTCATTTACCCAAAAATGAAGGGTACTGTGGACGAGCACTGTATCAGGCATCGGGGACACAAAAGGGCCACCAGACAGGGCCCCGGCCCCGCAAGCTTCACAAGCTGGCATTACCCACGTAGGCACAATTTTTAGGAGTCACCGACTGGGGTCAGTGCTAAGATGGAAAAGCATGCAGGTCGGTAGGAGAAAACAGCGCAGACGGGCTAAGATGAGGAAGTCACGTACAAGTGCAATGTGCAAAACGAGCGGGCATGAACGAGACGAGGGATGGGCGGCCGGGAGCAAGGAGCATCCCAGGCAGAGAAGAGGAAGGCTGCCGGCAGGAGGTGAAAGAGCCGTGGGCAGGAAAAGGGGGTCCCACCGGGCTGGAGAGGCAGGCAGGAGCCAAGCGGGGACACTGGTCGCCACCCTCGGGAGTCCTCGGGGTAAGCCGCTGGGGAGTTTAAAGCAGAGGAGTCACGAGGTCAGGTTTGTGTTTCTGAAAGATCCCTTTGGCTGCAGAGGAGACACTGGATAGGAGGAAGGCGGAAGTGGATCAGGAAAAAACAGGAGGCTATAGTTAGTGCACCAGTGACGCACGTCAGCAACCTAAGCAACTGCCGGAATGACAGGGGCAGGGGCACCGCTCTAGACGGCTTGAGCTGAGTGGGAGGTGAGACCCAGAGACGGTGAATACATATGACCCAGCACTGTCTCCAGAAGTGTGCGGAGAGGAGCAGGGTGAGGGCAGTAGGGGCAGAGGGGAGGAAGCTCTTGTTTGAGGTTGGGAAATGCACAAGCAGGCTCAAGACAGGCTGAAGGTAATGAGGCCTAGAGGGACACAAACTGGAGAAGAGGCCATGGGAGCCTGAGGTCCTTGAAAAAGAAGGGGACGCTGCACAGACCACAGGCGAGAGGCCGCTCGGGTGTAGGGCTCCCCGGACGGGCGTCTCCTAGGCGACGAGGTGGATTCTGAGGCTTAAGGAAGTCAGAGAAAGTTGGGGAGAGTGGTCCACTGAATCATCAGCCCTGGGGGAGCTCTGGGATCCCAATGGGGCCTGGGATGCGGCAGCACCGGGGATGGGGGAGTGGACGGTGGATGAGAAGGAACATCCAGTCAGCAGTGGGAGACGCAGGGGTGGCAAGGCCCGTGGCGGGGTGCCCCCGCTGGAGGGGGTGTGGGGAAACGAGGAGCCGGGGGCCCCACAGCAGGCCAGGCAACTGTGAAAGGTTTACTCCTTCTGTTCTCTAGACAATGATATGGAAATGGCAAGTTCTGGATCCCAGACCCAAACCCAACATACCCCTTTCCGTTTGAAGTCTTGACAGGCCAACCCCTCGGGGACAAACCCCCATAGAAATGGCACACGTTAAAGAACAAATTTAATGAGGCTTAATTCTTTCCTTGTCGGGTTTACAATAAAACAAAAGATGCGAAGAAAGACACCATGTAAGAACAAGGACAGCTAAAAACAGTTCATCAAAACTTACGTAGTAAAAAGGAGACACGTGGGCTGCTGTAGTGATGCAAAAAGTCACCGCTTGAGGAAGTGAGTACCATTGCTGGTGAAGGTGACATGGGACCTGCGGGTCACTTTGTGCCGCTTCCCGTGAATCTGTGATTATTTCAAAATCAAGGGATAGCTCCAAACAAACCTACCAAAATTATGTCTTCAAGGCCCACTCTACATTCCGTAGTAAATTCAAGAACGTTTTACCAAAAATGTAAGTAGAAGTTACGTACGATGGGGGTAGACTGGTTCAAAGAAAAGAATCATAAATCCACCAAGTCGCAAATTAAATAGTATGTTTATAGCACGTGAGGTGTAAACAGGTAAACAGATTTTTTAAAAACCTAGTTTGGGGGACTAGAGATTCCCTCGTGAGGAGCACTGGGTACTGGACGGGAGTGCTGAATCACTGTTTCGTACACCTGAAACTCATACTACACTGTACCCTAACCAAGTGGAATTTGAATAGAAACTTAAAAATGAATAAAAATCTAGTGTGGCTCTTGATCAATGGATTTTGGCTCTTCGTCTATTGAAATTAATCAGCGCATTTCAGCGGCTGGAACGGACATAAGCTTGTCACCGCTGCTGTATCTCCCGCAGTTTTAGTTCAGACCTCCACATCAAAGTGAGTATCACAATAAAGCCAGTTAAATGAATTCTGGGGTTTCCCGGTGCATACAAAAGTTACATTTACACTATGCTGTAGCCTATTGAGTGGGCAATACCATTATGCCTAAACAAAACAAAACAAAATATATATACTTTAATTAAAAAATACTTCATTACTAAAATATGCTAACCGTCCTCTAAGCTTTCGGTGAGTTGTAATCACCGATCACAGCTCACTGTGACAAATTCACTAATAACGAAAGTTTGAAATACCGCAAGAATTACCAAAATGTGACACAGAAACACAAAGGGGGCAAACCCTGTTGGAAATGCGGCACCCGCACACCTGCTTGGTGCAAAGTTGCCACAAAACATCAATTTGTAAAAAATGTAACATTTGAAAAGCACAATAAAGGGAAGCACAAGAAAATGAAGCATGCCTATGTTTATGTTATTCTCTTAGAAAGTACTTCCTCTTTTTCTTACAAGAACAAAAATAGGACAAAACTTTAAATACCATACAAATTGATTTTCAAGTTATATGAGAATCTTTTTAATAAAAATATTTAGAAGTTAAATCTTAAATTTCAAATTAGAAAAATGTTTCCTGGGGGCGCGTGGGTGGCTCAGTCGGTTGAGCATCTGACTTTGGCTCAGGTCATAATCTCAGGGTTCCTGAGTTCGAGCCCCGCGTCAGGCTCTGTGCTGATGCCTCGGAGCCTGGAGCCTGCTACCGATTCTGTGTCTCCTTCTCCCTCTGCCCCAGAGTCATGATAATCAACGATGAAATCAACCAAATTTTGCTGTCCTTCTGGAAGTGGTTGTATCTACCGAGTAGCACAGATATTTCAACGGTCTCCTAATGTGAAGACACTCACATTTGATACACTGAAGAAACAATACGAATGCATCCAAGCTTCAGGTAATGAGCAATGATATATAAATAAAAATGCATTTAAGATACCCGAACCTCAAACAGTACTGCAATTAGTTTTCATTACATTAAATTAAAAATTTATAAAAGCCCATAGCATCAGAAATAACTGTTTCACCGTATCATCAACTGCATTTTTTCTTTAATTTTTAAGTTTATTTATTTTGAGATGACATTGACAGCGCAAGTGGGGGAGGGACAGAGAAAGAGAGGGAGAGAGAGAGAGAATCTCGGGCAGGCTCTGCGCTGTCAGCACAGAGCCCGACGCGGGGCCCGAACCCACGAACCATGAGTTCACAACCTGAGCGGAAACCAAGGGTCAGACAGACACTCAACCAACTGAGCCACCTGGGCGCCCCTCATCCCTTGCATTTTTTAGCAGATTCTACTTCAATCTTTGTAATTTCCAAGGTAGGAAGTACGTTCATGGACCACTAAGCCTCCGATCCCAACGATGACATGTTATTCCCAGTTCTCCTTGGGATCTGGACGCTGCCATCTGCATTCAAGATTGAAAGGAATCCTACTAGCATACGAAGAATGCTATAAATCAAGAATAAAGTTCAGATCGACTAATTCGGGTAAGCAATGATGTTATGAGACACCTGGGTGGCTCAGGTGGCTGAGCACCCAATTTCGGCTCCGGTCATGATCTCATGGTCTGTGGGGTCCAAGCCCCACATCAGGCTCTGCACTCACAGCTCAGAGCCTGGAGCCCGCTTCGGATTCTGTGTCTCGTTCTCTCTCTCTCTGCCCCTCCCTGCTTGTGCTCTCTAAAAAATAAACAAACATTAAGAAAAAAAATTTTTTTTTAAAGAATGATGTAAGAAATGGCACAACGGGACGGCTGTCTTGGGTCTTTCAGGCTATTTCTGGCATCTTTTTTTTTTTTTTTTTTTTTTTTTTTTACATTCAAGTTAGTTACACAGTGCAGTCTTAGCTTCAGGAGTAGAGCCCAGTGATTCATCTCTTACCTATGACACCCAGTGCCCATCACCCATTTAGCCTCTCCCCTCACCCTTCCCCCATCCAGCAACCCTCAGTTTGTTCTCTGTATTGAAGAGTCTCTTATGATTTGTGTCCCTCTTTTTTCCTTCCCTTCCCCTTCGTTTATCTGTTGAGTTTCTCAAATTCCACATATAAGTGACATCATGCGATATCTGTCTTTCTCGGACTGATTTATTCTGCTAAGCATAATACCCTCTAGTTCCATCCACGTTGTTGCAAACGGGAAGATTTCATTCTTTTTCACTGCCAAGTAGTATTCCATTGTATATATACACCACATCTTCTTAATCCATTCGTCAGTTGATGGACATTTGGGCTCTTTCCATAATTTGGCTATTGTTGATAGTGCTGCTGTAAACACTGGGGTGCATGTGTCCCTTCGAATCAGCATTTTTATGACCTTTGGATAAACTCCCAGCAGTGCAATTGCTGGGTCGTAGGGCAGTTCCATCTTTAATTTTTTGAAGAACCCCCATACTGTTTTCCAGAGTGGTATTTCCAGCATCCTTAACTTCTGCCTGCTAAAATGGCTACTTCACATCATCCCATATCCAGAAATACCATTCCTTCCAGGAACCTTCTTCTTAGACTCGTTAGAGGAGAGCTGAGAGCGTGGTCTGCCTTAAACCAACACCTGCCTCTGAACTCCCATTATTATGATTCACTGGAGCGTAAAGGAAAGAGAACAGGTTTCGGAGCCAGATTAAACCAAGTGTGAATCCTAACTGCACCATTTACCAGCACAGCGGCAGAATGTTGGAGGATGTACTGAACTTCTCTAAGACACGCTTTCCTCACTGGCAAGATGTTAATATTTTGGCGGAATTAGACGAGGACTGAACATAATGTAACTTAAAAACATATTATGTTAGACTAGATGCTGAGTAAGTGGTAGGGGGTAGGTAGTATTATTCCCTATTACACTAGCCCTGGGTAATACAATCATCATGGATTTCGACAAATTTTATTTATGTGTTACTGTTTTGTCTACATATCCTGTAAACACGGTCTGTTTTAGAGTCGTAAATTCTTCGGAGACAGGAATTTTGGCTGAACGGTCCTCTTCCCGTGGCACCCAGTGATCAAGTGTACTTGATCACTCTCATAAGGAAATGTTCTCTCATAGTTTCCTATCTATATTTCTCTTCAGTTGTGAACTAGTCCGAACACGTGTGATGAAACACACGTGCCTCCTCAAATTGCCCAGCTTGAGAAGAGGATACTTTCTCCACCGTGGTGATTATTTTAAGGTTTTTAGGACCCTGAAGTCCACCAACATGTCATCAGCCTATCTTCCAGATTTCAACGTCTGCCGCAAAACGTGGTCATCAACGCTCATTCGGAAAATCACTTTAGGTAGAATTGGTTATCAGACACTGAGTTCTTCATCTGTAGGGTTCAGCTCTCACTTAGAAAACACTGCTACTAATCAGAAAATGTTCCCTTTTCTGATGACATTTTAACCAGACGTATCTCATGCTATGGATCTTGATAGTTCAAACTTCCATAGTTTCTGGTGAGGAGTCTGCTGTAATTTCTATCTGTTGATGTCTTTTTTTTTTTTTTTTCCCCCTTTGGCTGCCTTCAGAGTTCTCTTTATTTTTGACTATGGAGTCTCTAAGTGTGTTCTCTTTGTTACCCGTCCCGCTTGGGGTTCTCAAAGCGTCCTGGATCTCTGGCTTTGGTTTTCATTATTTTGGGCAAATCCTCAGCTGTTATCCCTTCAAACAGTTCTTCTGCCTTATTAGCTCTCTCTTCTCCTTTGTGGAGCTCCATTTGCCCGAAAGTTCTTGGATGCTCTGTTCTGTCCCTGTCCCTACTCCTTCCTCCCCCTTGTATTTCAGCTTGGGTAATTTCTACTGGCCTCCCGTTAAGTTCACGGAGCTCACATTCTTCCCTCGGCTGTGTCAAGTGTACGGATGAGCCCCTCAAAGGAATTCTTCTCATACGACCTCATGGCTTTACTTCCTGCATTTCCATCTGGGCGGGTCGCACACTCACCACCTCCTGTTTCATCTGTTCATACAGGTTGCCCACCTTTTCCTTCAACAGACTGATTGAAATCCCTGTCTTCTGATAGTTCCTTTAAAGCTGTGCTAGTTCTTAGTTATTCTCAAGTCTCTGAGTCTGATTCTGTTGCTTTCTTGATCTTTGCCCAAGGAGGCAGGGTTCTGTGCTGTTTCTGCACAGACGCCAGTCACCTCCTGTAGGCCTGCAACACTGAGGGTGGCCCCAGGTGGTCTCCCACCCCGCACCCACAGGTTCTCAGCACACCTGGTGACGGCCGATGGAAAAGAGCCTACAGGGGGGTGCGAACTCCCTCTATATTGGGGCCCTCAGCTCTTCCGGACTGACAGGCCAGCCCACACTTGGCCCCCAACAACCTGTGAAGATGTTCTCTGGTTTTTCCTTACCCCTCTGCAAGGCAGCCTGGCCTTCCGCCATGCTTCGCCACAGGTGAGCCAGTCTGCATCTCTGGGATTCAGGCCACCTCACGGGCCTGTGACCTCAACTCTCGTAAGAGCTCAAGAAAAGTTAGGGTTTTATCTTTTGCCTGTGGTCAGCTTGGAAGCGGTGCCCTGTGTGTACCTTCGACATGCCCAACCGTTCAGACTTTCATCACTAATACCACTTAGGCTTTTAGCTCCCAAAGGAAAAAGAAAGGCAGTAGAGCTTTGTCAAGGGTGAACTACTCTCCACTAAGTCAGGCACAGACACCGTTAAAGATTATTATGAAGAAACTTGCAATGCAGGCATCTACGAGTATCAGTTAGTAGGTTTTAGCCGAAAGACAGTTCACTCAACAAATATTTATTCATTGCCCATCATGTGACAGGCAAAGTTGATATATCAGTGAATAAGATTGATAAAAATCTCAGTTCTCAAGGAATTTATATTCTAGGAGGCGCTGGTAGTATTATTTTTACATTTTTTTTAATGTTTTTTTAATTTATTTTTTAGAGAGAGAGCATGAGCAGGGGAGGGGCAGAGGGGGGGGGGGGGGAACAGAATCCGAAGCAGGCTCCAGGCTCTGAGCTGTCAGCACAGAGCCCAATGCGGAGCTCGAACCCATGAACCGTGAGATCATGACCTGAGCCGAAGTCGGATGCCCAACCCACTGAGCCACCCAGGTGCCCCGTTAGTATTTTTTTTTTTAGTATTATTTTTAAATTACCAATGAGGGGATGGTACCTAGAATGGCACCTTATACTAAGAATTTATTGAGTGAATGGATGCTTTTAATATATATTGAGTGATCATTATATATATTGGTGCTTTTAGTATATACCGAGATCATGTATTTGTGTATTTTACCATTTCATTTCCTTTGGAAGTCTATGAATGTGAATCACATGCAGTATCTAACCCTCATTGACTATCTAAGGTAAGCAAACTCACAAAGGAACTTAAAGTATATAAACACCGCATCCGTAAACAGCATGGGAATCCACGCAGTTTGACCCTTTTGGTCAACCTAAAGGAGATGGTGCTTTAAATCTCTGTCATTTTATTCTTTAAGCCACAGGATTTAAATTTATTTTCAGTTCACTTAGGTATCTCTCCTCATTCAACACCGTAATTCAGGTATAATGCCGCTTGGCGGTAAAACTAACCCTTTGCAAAATTTTATTAACACTCCAACAAGTTCCTCCCAAAAAAGGATGAGCAGTGATAATAAAAATTTCAGTGAATATTAATTAGCATTTAATTAACAGGTGATGAAGTTAAGATGGGGAAGGAAAGACAGGAAGATAAAATGAGGTCAGCATGGAGGTTAGGCCTGCGATCCCACAGTTTTAGATAGAAAAACGATGAATCTCTGTGTGGCGTATATTTTGTCTGAGGTACACAGTGAACTTTCCACTGAAGAGAGAACAGACGAAAAAACAGACAAATGAAGCTTTTCATTCAAAGTGTCCCACAGACAGCACCATGCACATCTCTTCCTGAAGGGAATTATAGATGTGTCCTTAAAAACGAGTCAAATAGGGGCGCCTGGGAGGCTCAGTCGGTTGAGCGTCCGACTTCGGCTCAGGTCACGATCTCACGGTTTGTGAGTTCGAGCCCCACGTCGGGCTCTGGGCTGACAGCTCGGGGCCTGGAGCCTGCTTCGGATTCTGTGTCTCCCTTTCTCTCTCTGCCCCTCCCCAGCTTGCACTCTGTCTCTCCCTCTCTCAAAAATAAATAAACATTAAAAAATTTTTTAAAAAATGAGTTAAATAACCAAACAAGTGAGAGACTCTTCCTACAGTCGTCATTTCGTATCTAGGGAATCCAACCACGTGTGAAGTTCCTCGACCTTCGCTGGGCACTGGCCGAGTCCCAGGCCCGTGTTCACTGAGGGGAGGCCCTGCTTTGTGGCAAAAGACACAGTGATCAAAGCAGGTCAGATTGGTCCATGAGATTCCCCCCAAATACATTTCTTTCCTGCAGATTCCCAATTCAAATCGGCATATTAAAAGTGATGAGCAGTCCTCGCTTCTGAGGATAGAAATCTTAATTAATTTCTACACTCATTTCCCCAAATTATTTGAGCACAGAACACGTTTCCACTCCCTAATACATCTTTACAGAAGCAAGAGATTTAATATACCGGACACCAGTTGGGAAATAGTTTGCTACGGAAATTAAACGCAAACCGTATGTAAAAGAAAAGTTATTACAAATAAAGCTTCTTTAAAAATGCACAAACGCAGCTGTTATCGTTCTCATTAGTCTTGACACTTCCCGCTGATCCTAACTTTATACACAGTTCCTTCAGAAAGCTTCTTTTCAGTTCTTTGAATCCCGTCTCGGCACTCTCCTCTCCAGAGGCCAGCAGGCCCCCCGGGTTTTCTGGACACGGGTCTCCAGCAGCCCCCGGCTGCTTCCTCGGCCCCACCCATTGAGTGCCTTGGTCCGAGCGGTGGTTTCGCACTCACGCAAGCTGATGGAGCTCACGAGCGCGAATGCACTAATGTGCCAGGAAACAAATGGGCCGAGCTCCAGAGGGACACTTCTCTCTAGCGTCCTCCCCGCATTAGCACATCCCGAAGCCCCTCTGCCTTCTCGGCTGCTAACCACCTGCCGTTCTCCGCCACGCCGCAGACGGAAGACAGGCCAGCCTCGCATAAGAGTCCACACTGGAAATGCCAAACAATCCCGGGCCCGAACCCCACGCTGCTCCCCTGCAAAATTCTTTTCCTACGGCAAGAAGAGGCAAATTTCTACTTTGCTCCTTTCCAGGCATGTCCTGCTCTCGGTACTGTTTTCACGGAGCCATTTTCATTAAACACAACAGTACATCTAGTCGTACCCTTGACAAAGCTTAGCCGTCTGCAGCCTTTCGAGCGATCTTAGGGTAGAGCTGTTCAGACACGGTGTTCTAAAGCCACCGGTACCTCGACAAGGGCAGACTGTTTTGAACAAGGTTACAAAACACCAGTGCGGATTGATTTCAAAATGACATTCACTGGATGAACGTTATAGGTCAGATAATTTAAGCCCTAGCCTGGGTTTCTTTTACAGACACACCTGCAGGGGTTTTGTCTCGTATCGAGGATTGCCAGGTCTGAAGCAGCCCTGGCTTGACGCTGGCTGATTTCCGCGCGTACAGAGCAGAGCTCCGCCCAGGGAAGCGGACAAAGCCGTGAAGGCGAGTCAGGTTTGGGAGGGAGACCGACCCACTGGGCTCATCTTCGTCGAGCATCCCGCTGTGCATGAGGGACCCTACTAAGCAGCTGGGGACCCTTCCGGCTCCCGCTACCAGGAACAGGAAAAGGGATGTATGCGGACACCAACAATGCAAGGGGAAACGCCCCAAGAACCTCAGAAGAGGTACAGACAGAACAAGGGAGGAATGAATTGAGAAGACGGTCATTACTAAAAGTGTCCAAGAGGGGGCGCCTGGGTGGCTCAGTCAGTTAAGCATCTGACTTCAGCTCAGGTCCTGGTCTCATGGTCTGCGGTCCATGGGTTCGAGCCCCATGTCAGGCTCTGTGCTGACAGCTCAGAGCCTGGAGCCTGCTTCAGATGCTGTGTCTCCCTCTCTCTGCTCCTCCCCGCTACTCTCTCCCTCTCAAAATAATAAATAAACATTAAAAATTTTTTAAAGTGTCCAAGAAGCAATTACTCTAATTATTATTCTAATTATGCCTCCTATACTATTAGTGTGGTGGTATTTCTATTTCAAAGATTCACCCTCGCTCTAAAATACACAAAGACACTGTGGGTATTTATCCCCGCTGGTAAAGAGGAAAACGGTAGAAATGTTTCTACAACTGGAGACTAAGATGCCAATAATTAGCTACGGTGACCTAATGCATCTGAATAATTCATTATGAGTTTTTCCACAACTATCTTTGATCTTTATTTAAAAATAAGAATCCTTGTGTTATTTCTGAAGAAATAAGATCTGGCTTGGCAGGACTACAACAAAGACAAAGCAGTCGCTCTCCTAACAAATGCCAAGCCCCCTGTAAAGTACAAAACTGTGGCCCAAGTCTCAGAGCCTGGGAGGCTACACTGCCTCACCCCAGGGTTCAGCTATGTATAGAGTTCCTATTTCTCGACGTTAGTTCATTCACTCATCCTTTATCCGATTGATGCATCCGGTGGTTTAAATTTAAATTTCTGGAGCCCCAACCAGACTCTCAGGCACAGCCACCACGGTGTGAAAGTTCCCTTGAAAGCACCCTAGGGACCAGAGGGCCCATCCTTCTCTGTGCACCCAAAGCACACGGCTAGCCTAGAGCCTGATCCCACACGCATCTGTTCTTTTTAATTTTTTGTTAGTGCCAGAACAGAACTATGGCCAGGAAGAGAAGACCGTAAAATTGATCCTTCCTTCTGTCAAGAAGGTGAAGTCTAGTCTCCTGCTTATAATTAAAATTTGAATAATAAGAACAATAATTACCCAGCTCCGTGAAGCCCAAAGCAAGTAAAGACCAGCAGTCTCAGCATGAACCGGGAGCTTCTCGGAAATACAAATTCTTGGGCGTTCCACACCCACTGAATCAGAATCTACATTTCAACCGGATCTGCAGGTGATTTTATGCATGGTAAAGTCTGAGATGTTCTGACTTCAAAAAACATCATCACAATTAGCTGCGCGACAAAGGTGGGTAGAATTCAATCCTCCTGGTTTTACAAGCGGAACTGTCTACAGGGAGGTAGCACCACGAGAAAGAGGACACCTCTGAGGCCGGGCACCTTGCATTCGCCATCGCAATTAGTAAGAAGACTCAACGCGGTAGGAGTTATTCGGTCCACCTGAGCACAGGATTAACTAACTGGATGAAATTCAAGTCACGGCACCAAACGCATCTGTCTTGCTGAGCGCGGTCATCGCAACGGTGACCACGCACGCAGCGCGTGGCCCTGACCGTCCCAGGTTAGGCCGTCTGTTTGGGTGTGATTACGAAGGGCGCCCCTCTTCCCTCCCAGCGGTGGCTTGGCTCGGACAACAGGTTACATCATTGTCCCGGTAACAACTGAGTTCCTTGAGAGCTTCAAACACCATCAATTGTGCAGTGAGCCTTACCTACACCGCCTCCCCAGAGGAAGGAAGGCGCTTACTGTGTTCTCGGGATAGACACGAGCCGCACTGACGGCTGACCATACGCGGAACAAAACTGTTAAAATAACAATAGCTTTTCTGTTATATTAAGAAAGCACAGGGGCACCTGGGTGGCTCAGTCGGTTCAGCCTCTGACCCTTGATTTCGGCTCAGGTCATGATCCCACAGTTTGTGGGTTTGAGGCCCGCATCGGGCTCCGCACGGTCAGCGCTTAGGGTTCCCTCTCTCCCTCCCTCCCTCTCTCTCTCTCTCTCTCTCTCTCTCTCAGCCCCTCCCCCACTGGCTCATGTGTGCTCTCCCTCTTCCTGAAAAATAAATAAATAAACTTTGAAAAAAAAAGCACAACATTTTTGGAAGGTTTCAGACTATCATCAAAAAATGCAAATGTCTTAGGAACTTGGCATTACTCGAATTCTCCGGATGCTTCTCCATGAGCTCAACTTGTAAGCATGTAACCTCATCAATTTGCCAGACATTTTCTATCACTTCACAATCTCGCCAGTCCAATTTAAATAACATCTTGCTAAAAGTTTTGGCATCAAATTCTTCCGGGGCCACATCACCATGATAAAATATCTTGTTTTATTTATGACCACTTAGAAAATTTATTACGGTAAAGGCTGCATAAATATTAAAAGTTCGGACATCCTCTGGTACAAATCCTTGTTATGGTAATAATTCAACTCTTCCCGAAGCAAAGAACTCTGGCCATTGATATCCTTTGGGAACATGCTGGATCTAATGACATAAACTTGCTGAGACATGGTCATCCGGAGCAAGAAAAGCCTTCGGAGGCAGAAAGCCAAGCATCAAAGCGGCTTGCGTTCTACAGCTTGATCCCATACCAAGCGCTAAATCTCTGCGCGTGTCTGTGGTGGGAAAACAACTAGATTGGGCACGCAGCGACTAGTCTGTTTTGCTATTAACCCGTAATCCAGATGGCATATAATCGATATAACGAAAAAGCTGCCTCGTCCCAAAGAGACAAAATCTCAGATCTAAATCCACAGGAAGTAACATTGCTATCAACTTACATGAGTTTTAGTGTTGTTTTCTGACAAATTGAGATGTAATGAGAAGAAAGAACCTTTAGAAATGCTTACATGTTATCACGGACTCGCTGATGGTTCAGAGAAAAGCAGAAGTATTGTAACATTTTAATGTGTGACAGAGGTCTCAATTCCACTTTTTTCTTTAAACAATTCCGATAATATTGGTCTGCATACATTACTAAATTTGACAGAATAGAGTTCTTGAGGTAAGTATGGAGGCATAGTTTTTAACTTCTAAATTTTTAGTTTTTATTTTATATAAAAGAGCAGAAGTCTCAGACAAGTTCAGCAACTGACCAGAGGTCAACTGTGTGGGGGGGGCACGGGGGGGGGGAGTGGGGGGCAGGCAGGGTCAGACCCGCCTCTGCCTCCCAGTTCCACGTTCCTGTCTAGACATAATTGAAAGGCATTAACGCTGAAAATAAGAAAAGTTTCAAAACAACTGAAACCTGCCAAAACTAATCTAGTTCCAGTTGCACTATAATTTTTACCTTCAATCCTTGTTCGTATCTCCCGAGAGGGAAAGACAGAAGAAGATTTATGACAAGCCTATCTGTCTCCTTGGAAATAGATCTTAAGCAATTTTGGCTTTGGGCTGACTTTCACAAAGTAAGGGAACAGAGTAACCTTACGGTGACGCAGCACAGAACGGTTCCAAAACGAAAGCACTGGATTTCTACGTTCTAGAAATAACACCTACAATGGAAACGGGTCTCTTATTTTCCGAGACAGATTGTGTAAGAAGTAGAAACCATTTTCTACCACAGCAAAACCGGGGAAAGAAAACACCCACATTGTAATACAGATTTTAGCAACTCTGACCGAACTTTGAGGAAGTTCTGATGTGAACCTAACAGACCTACTAATAGATGACAAATGGAAACTAAGAGACCAACCCCGATGTTACTATTGTGTGACCTCTGGCAAGTGACTTAACCTAAGTCAGTTTCCATAAAGTGGGGAGAGCCACGTGCCCACTTCATACATTGCTAGATAGGATTAAATAGGATAGAACTTAATAGTAAATGCTCATTCCCATTACTTACTGTCTGATAAATATTTTGTGACAAAGATGACTCAAGCAACAAGCGTTTTAGTGGTTAATGGGCAAAACTGTATAAAAATTGTGGTTTCTCTCAAAAATCAAAAGACTATACATTTTTTACTTTTAAGTAATCTCTACACCCAGCGCCCAAGGTGGGGCTCAAACACACAACCCCAAGATGTGGGGCCGCATGCTCCACTGACTACTAAGCCAGCCAGGTGCCCCTCATATGACTATATTTAATGCTTAGTGACATAGCTGGGTTGAAAAATGATCAGAATAGACTTTAAGATGAAGCATTATGAAAATTAAGAAGACAACACATGAGGAAGAAAGAAGGAGCTCCTCAGAAAAATATACCAATTCTGTATGTTTATGCATCTAATAAAATATGCTCTAAGGGCGCCTGGGTGGCTCAGTCGGTCAAGCGTCCGACTTCAGCTCAGGTCATCATGTCAGGGCTCGTGAGTTCGAGCCCTGCATCGGGCTCTGTGCTGACAGCTCGTAGCCTGGAGCCTGCTTTGGATTCTGTGTCTCCCTGTTTCTCTGTCCCTCCCCCACTCTCGCTCTCTCTCTCTCAAAAATAAATAAACATTAAAAAATTTTTTTAAATATATGCTCAAAGTACATAGAGTAAAAAGAAACAGAAAAATTTCCAAGGCAGTGAAAATACTGGGTATGAGGCCATAATGACACATACCTGTTATTATACACTTGTCCAAACTCACAGGATGTACACAACCAAGGGTGAACCATACCGTAAACTGTGGACTTGGGGTGATTACCATGTGTCCGTGTAGGTCCCTCAACTGTAACAAACGTACCACTCTGTTGGGTGATGCTGATGACGGGGGAAGCTGTATACCTGTGTGGGGCGTGGAGTATATGGGAAGCCTCTGTACTGTCCCCTCAAGGTTGCTGGAAACCTAAATTGCCTTAAATAAATCAAGTCCTAATTTGAAAAAATAGGTAAAAGTAAGGTGAAAAGGTGATCTACACATCATCCTGGAAGATCTCCACCTCTCAATCTTTGTTAGTTCAAAAAAACTAGTTACATGTAAAAAATCTAAACAACACAATTGAAAGACTGACTTAACACACTTATATGAAAGCCCAGACCCAATAATTAGAAAATATACAACGTGCTCAAGCACACACAAAACATTTCCAAAAAACCGATGATCCACTAAGATGTAAACTACCAACAACGGCAAACAATCAAAACTGGTTAGACTAACTAGTTACAGATTGGTGAACAACAACAACAAAACAAAACAAAACAAAAAAATCATAACTCCTCTGCAAAGGTTTAAAAATTTTAAACTTTACTTCGAACAACTTGTTGCTCGAAGAGGAAATTACAATGGAAATCAGCAACATTGGAAATATTTTGTATTGAAAGCATGGCATGCAGCTAGAACACCGTATCCGCACAATTTATAATTATAGCCCTGGGAGCCTGGGTGGCTCAGCTGGTTAAGTGTCCAATTCTTGATTTCGACTCACGTCATGATCTCACAGGTTCATGGGACTGAGCTCACATGGGGCTCTGCAGCTGACAGCCAGAGCCTGCGTCGGATCTACCTCTCCTCTTTGCCCCTTCCCCCAGCTTGCGTATGTTGCACGCACTCTCTCTCAAAATAAATAAATAAACTTAAAATAAAATAAAATTATGGCGTCGAAATTTAAACAGGTATGTTAGATGTACTGAAATTTAATTAGGTCAGTGTGTACCTTGATTGAGAGATATAAACAAAGAAGGAGGAAGGAGAGAATAATAAAACAGAAACTAATGTTAAAACAAACAAAATAAAAAGTATAAACAGAGTGTGCATTAGTTCTTTGAAAACAGTAAAAAGACCAACTTCTGCCAAAATTAATAGAGAAAAAAACAAGAGAACAATATGAGGAATGAAAAGGATATAACTTAACTACACATTGAGCAGGGTTTGAAAGATGAAAGAATGCCATAAATAACTTTATCCCAATAAACTTGAAAACTTGGATTAAATGGGTGAATTTCCAGAAAATTACAACTTAGCAAAGCTTACTTAAGAAGAAAAGAAGGCCCAAAGACTCTTAGGACTATTAAGGAATCAGTCATTTAAAATATCTTCCCACAGAGAAAATAATAGACCCCGAGTGGCTTTATAGATGAATTCTGACAAAGTTTCAAGAAACAGATTATTACAATTTTATAAAAGCACTTCTAAGGAACAGGAAAAAAAAAAAAGGAGCATTTGGAAACTCATTTCATGAAATGGTATATTCTTATTACCAGCCCACAGCAAAGAGCAAGGGGACAAAGCAAAATCACAAGTCAGTCTCTCATAAGTACAGATGCAAAAATCCTCTGTATTAAAAACATCAGCGGGGCACCTGGGTGGTTCAGTCGGTTGGGCATCCAACTTCAACTCAGGTCGTGATCTCACAGTTCATGAGTTCGAGCCCCATGTCGGGCTCTGTGCTGACAGCTCAGAGCCTGGAGCCTGCTTTGGATTGTGTGTCTCCCTCTTCCTCTGTTCCTCTCTCACTCACACTCTCTCGCTCTCTCTCTCAAAAAAGGAATAAACGTTAAAAAAAAATTAAAAAACATTAGCAAACTGAAGCCAGCACTGTGTTAAAAACAGTAAGACAAAGCCTATCTAATCCTGCCATACAAAAATGGCTTAACACTCACTATATGAATGGCTCAAAGAAAAAGTACAGCCCGATTACCTGAAAAGATGGAACGTGCACACGTGTGCACGCACACACACACATCTGATAACATGCAATACCTATTGATAATTTTTAAAAAGTAACTAGAAATAGGAAGGAATCTCCTTTTCCTGCTATCTCCACCAAATCTACAGCAAACATCTTTCTTTATGCTAAAACACTGAAAACATTTCCTTTAGAAATCAGGACAAAGGCAAACCATGCCCATATCACAGCTTCTATTCAACATTGTACTGGAGGTTCTAGTAAGTCAAACAGGGCAAGAAAGAGAAATAAAAAGATGTAGGAGTTGAAAAGGGAAAGTAAAATTACCATTTTTGCAGAATTAACTGGTTGAAAAAGTAACAAAGTCTACACGTAAGTTATCTGAATTAAAAAGAAAGTTTGCCAAAGTGTCTGGAAATATGATCTATATATAAAAGAAGGATAAATAACACCTTTAAGTACCAGCAACAATTAGACAATATAATTTTTAAAAATATACTATTTATAATAGTATCAAAAAGGTCGGGCATAGGGGCGCCTGGGTGGCGCAGTCGGTTAAGCATCTGACTTCAGCCAGGTCACGATCTTGCGGTCTGTGAGTTCGAGCCCCGTGTCGGGCTCTGGGCTGATGGCTCAGAGCCTGGAGCCTGTTTCCGATTCTGTGCCTCCCTCTCTCTCTGCCCCTCCCCCGTTCATGCTCTGTCTCTCTCTGTCCCAAAAATAAATAAAAAACGTCGAAAAAAAAATTAAAAAAAAAAAAAAAAAAAAAAAAAAAAAAAAAGGTCGGGCACCTAAGACTAAGCATAACAAAAGTTGAGCCTTAGGGAAAAAATTTAAACTTTATTAAAAGCGGCGTCTGAGTGGCTCAGTCGTTGAGCGTCCCACTTTGCCTCAGGTCATGATCTCGTGGTTTGGGAGTTCGAGGCCCACGTCGGGCTCCCTGCTGTCAGCATATAGTCTGCTTCAGATCCTCTGTCCCTCCCTCTCTGCCCCACCCCCACCCCGCCGCTTGCCTTGCACAGGCTCTCGTTCTCTCTCTCTCTCAAAAATAAACATTTAACAAAGACTTAACAAATGGAAGAATATATCACATTCATGCATCTGAATGTCAATATGGAGAGATATCAGTTCTCCCCAAATTGATCTTCAGATTTAATATAATGTCAACCAAATTCTTCTCATGTTTTTTTTTTTTTTAAAATAGGCAAGTTAATTCGAAATCTATATGAAAGAACACAAAAGCCCAAAACCAGACAAGAAATCTTTTAAGAATAAAGAAAGCCTTAATAAAGTTTACTACAATAAAGGCAGCATGGGTACTGGTTATCAGGGCAGACGATGTAAACAATGGAATAAAAGAAAAATCCCGTAAACAGATTACTGCATATAACGGGTATGTGCTTTATGACGGGTCCCTGGATAAAGAATAAATGGTGCTGGGATGATGGTTACTATAGGGAAGAAAGGATGTCAAACTCTACCTTATACTAAACCAAGGAGAACTTCCAACTTGATTATAGAGACCTAAAAATAAAGAAAAAACATTAAACATTTCTTCTGTTTTCAGAAGAAAACAATATTGTATGGCTTTTAAGGAAACAAACATTTCTCAAATAAGATCTAAAAAGCACGAACTGGGGCGCCTGAGTGGCTCAGTCAGTTGAGCATCCAACTATTGATTTTGGCTCAGGTCACGATCTCTTGGTTCGTGGGTTTGAGTCCCTGCATCGGGCTCGGCACTGACAGCGCAGAACCTACCTGTGATTCTCTGTCTCCCTTTCTTTCTGCCTCTCTCTCTCTCTCTCTCTCTCTCTCTCAAAAATAAATAAACTCAAAAAAAATTTTTTAATTAAAAAATAAAAAGCACTAAGTATACAGGAAAAGATTGCTAAATTCAACAACATTAAAATGAAGGAATTAAATCCTTCCTTTAATACCATAAAGAAAGTGAACAGACAAGCCATAAACTGAGGGAAGGCATATGCCTAACACAGGGTTATTCTAACATATCAAGAAAGGGGAGAAATCAGTAAGAAAAAAGTAAACCACCATAAAGAAAAACGCTCGTAAGACAAACAGACACATGACAGAAAACAAAAGCGAGCAATAAAAACATACGGGGTGTGGAGCACCTGGGTAGCTCAGTTGGCTAAGCACCCGACTTCGGCCTAGGTCATGATCTCTGTTTCTGTGTTTGAGCCCTGTTTCAGGCTCTGTGCTGACGGCTCAGAGCCTGAAGCCTGCTTCAGATTCTGTGATTCCCTCTCTCTGCCCCTGTCTGCCCCCCTCTCAAAAATAAATAAAAATTAAAAAAAAAAAACAACACACAGGGTGCTTGGGTGGCTCAGTTGGTTAAGCGTCCGACTTTGGCTCAGGTCATGATCTCAAGGTTCATGGGTTCGAGCCCCATATCAGGCTCTGTGCCGACAGCTTAGAGCCTGGAGCCTGCTTCGGATTCTCTCTGCCCCTCCCCCACTCATGCTCTGTCTCTACCAAAACTAAGCATTAAAAAAACACACACACACAAAAAGATGTTCAACCTTAAAAAGTAGCCAGGGAACGTTGCTGCCAATCAAGGCCACAACACAGCATTCCATTTCTTAACTACAAAACTGGCAAAATTCAGACTCTGACAATATCAAATGTTGATGAGGATGTGGTGTGAGGGGAACCGTCGCTGAGAGGAGGGAGAATAAGCAGAAATATTTTGAAAAGCAATCTGGCATTATCGCGTAAACTTAAAAATACGCATCCCCTCCCAAACCCAGCAATTCCGGTCCTGCACACGAATATAAAACGCAGAATTGTGTGGACTAGCACGAACCCGGAAGGAGCCGTGTGTCCACCGACAGGAGAAGAGCTTCGTGAATTACGGGACGTCACCACGGACCGAAAGCGAAGACACTACAGCTATGTGCACACCTGACGAGTTCAGGCACACAGCTGGCAAAAGCTGGTCACAGATTATAAACAGTAGAATACCACTTCTGTACCGCTCAAAAACAAAACGAAATAGCACATGGCTTACAAACAAATAACTTGGGTGGCAAAAACTATTTCTAAGCAAAAATTAGTGAGAATTCAGGACTCCGAGAGGAGCCTACGGTAATGTTTTGCTTTTTAAGTTGGATGGTGGGTTCACAGCTGCGCCTTCTAGAAATGTTATTCTGCAACATTAAATATTAAATGAAAAGTGTATTACTTTCAGAGGCACTGCCTTTCTGATCAGTCATGAGAAGAATCTACTGAATTGAAATCAGCTGCAGCATAATCCCCATCCACTGTTACCAGTAACATCGTTTTTTGTTGTTTTTTTTTTTGCCAGAGTGATGTCGAACGAATACACTTTCTACCTTTACGGGGCATCCTTCAGATATTCTACAACAGACTGCAGTTTATTTTTTCTAGTCTTACACCATGTCTAACATGAGGCGGTTTCCAATTTTATACTAATGTTGCAGGCCACTCCTCAGAATGCTTTCTTGCTCATCAATGTCACCTGCAGAACATAGCGTCCCACGCTGAACAAAATACTCGAATACGCTGAAATACACTGGGGCCTGCCACCTGCTCCACGCAACAGGCAGACGGGAAATTGTGGGAAAAGTGGGAGCAAGGCAAGTGTGTGTGGGAGAGGAAGAAGGGGTCAGGGATTACTGGTTGGAAACTGGGACAAAAGGGGAAAGAGGCAGATACTGCTGAAGGGAAATAGGGTGGTGTGATGTTGTGATATAAAATATATATTTGGTCTTCATCCCTGCCTGCATAATAAAAAAAATGAGAAAAACTCCGCATACTCTAAATAATCTGACGGGGCACCCGGGTGGCGCAGCCGGTTAAGCATCCGACTTCAGCCAGGTCACGATCTCGCGGTCCGTGAGTTCGAGCCCCGCGTCAGGCTCTGGGCTGATGGCTCGGAGCCTGGAGCCTGTTTCCGATTCTGTGTCTCCCTCTCTCTGCCCCTCCCCCGTTCATTCTCTGTCCCAAAAATAAATAAACGCTGAAAAAAAAAAATTAAAAAAAAAAAAAATAAATAAATAAATAATCTGAGAGTCAGGGACAGCCTAACCTCCTCATAGGGATATACAGGGACGAGGGTCAAGGGTCAGGCTTTTAGACGATATTATGGAAGTGCTTAACATTTTCAACTTTGGTGTAGGGGCTAAGACTATCTTATTTCCTTGAATCTAAGAGTACGCTAATTGTTAAAAAAGAAAAAAAATATATACCTGTGAGTTTATAATAGCTGGGAAGGGGGCACAGTTACATCATTAAACAGATAGCAAGAGATCTGTTTCAGAATTATTAAAATAAGAAAAAAAAAAAAAAAACCGCTGCATCATCTACTAAAATTAACCCAAAATGAATCAATGATCTAAACCTAAGACTTAGGGGCACCTGGGTGGCTCGGTCGGTTGAGCGTCCGACTTCAGCTCGGGTCATGATCTCATAGTCCGTGAGTTCGAGCCCCGCATTGGGCTCTGTGCTGACAGCTCACAGCCTGGAGCCTGTTTCAGATTCTGTGTCTCCCTCTCTCTGCCCCTTCCCCGCTCATGCTCTGTCTCTCTGTCTCTCAGAAATGAATAAACATTAAAAAAAAATTGTTTAAAAAAATAAATAAATAAGCATAAGACTTAAAACTATAAAACTCTTAGAAAAAAACATAGGGAAAAAGCTTCATAACATCAAATTTGGCAATGATTTCTTAGATCTGACACCAAAAGCACTGCCAACAAAAGAAAAAATAGATTAACTGGACTATATCAAAATTAAAAACTGTGTATCAAAGGACATAATCAATAGACTGAAAAGGCAAACCACACAATGGGAGAAAATACTTGCAAATCATATGTCTGATAAGGGATTAATATTAAGAATACATAAAGAACTCCTATAACACCACAACGAAAAAAACAGACAAGCCAATTAAAATATGAACAAAGGACTTGAACTGATATTTCTTTGAAGATATACAAATGGTCAAAAAGCACATTAAAAAATGTTCAACATCAATATGGAGTTTCCTCAAAAAATTAAAAATAGAACTAACCTATGACCCAGCAATTGCTCTACTAGGTATTCATCCAAAGGATACAGGAGTGATGATTCAAAGGGGCACGTGCACCCCAATGTTTACAGCAGTGCTTTCAACAATAGCCAAAGTATGGAAAGAGCCCAAATGTCCATTGACTGATGAATGGATAAAGAAGATGTGGTGTTTATAGACAGATAGATACATACATACAGATATACATATAATGGAATATTACCCGCCAATCAAAAAGAATGAAATCTTGCCATCTGCAAAAATATGGATGGAATTAGAGTGTATTATGCTAAGCAAAATAAGTCAGAGAAAGACAAGTATATGATTTCACTCATATACTTGAGTATATCATTCAGAAAACAGATGAACATAAGGGAAGGGAAGCAAAAATAATATAAAAACAGGGTGGGGGACAAACCATAAAAGCCTCTTAAATACAGAGAAGACACCGAGGGTTCCTGGAGGGGTGTTGGTGGGCAGATGGGCTAACAGGGTGATGGGCATTTAGCAGGGCACTTGTTGGGGTGAGCACTGGGTGTTATAGGTAAGTGATGAATCACTAAATTCTATTCCTGAAATCATTATTACACTGTATGTTAACTAACTTGGATTTCAATTTTAAAAAAATGTTCAACATCATTAATCATTAGGCAAATGAAAATCAAAACCACAGTGAGACACCACCTCACACCCAGGAGGATGGCTACTATCAAAAAATCAGAAAAGAACAAGTGTTGGCAAGGATGCGGAGAAAAGTGGAACTTTACGCTCAACAGTCTGCAAGGTAGGAAGGTAAGATGATGCAGCCACTGTGGAGAACTGAA
This sequence comes from Felis catus, assembly GCF_018350175.1. NCBI lineage: Eukaryota > Metazoa > Chordata > Mammalia > Carnivora > Felidae > Felis > Felis catus. The sequence goes on from NC_058368.1 coordinate 4,420,132, forward strand.
TGGCGGTTCCTCATGAAATTTAAAATGGAATTTCTTTTTTTTTTTTTTTTAAAGATTTTTTTTTTTCAACGTTTATTTATTTTTGGGACACAGAGAGACAGAGCATGAACGGGGGAGGGGCAGAGAGAGAGGGAGACACAGAATCGGAAACAGGCTCCAGGCTCTGAGCCATCAGCCCAGAGCCTGACGCAGGGCTCGAACTCCCGGACCGCGAGATCGTGACCTGGCTGAAGTCGGACGCTTAACCGACTGCGCCACCCAGGCGCCCCTAAAATGGAATTTCTATACAATCCAGCAATCCCACTTCTGTGTATATATGCGAAGGAACTGAAAACAGAGACTCAGGCAGGAATTTGTAGACCCAGAGCAGCATTATTCACAATAGTCGAAAGGTGGAAGCAACCCAAATATCCATCAGCGGACGAAGGGACAGACGAAATGTGGTATACACATACAACGGAATATTATTCAGCCTTTAAACAGAAGGCGACTCTGACATTGGCTACATGATGCGCCTTAAAAACGTTGTGCTAACTTACAACAGGGTGAATACTGCAGGATTCCACTAATATGAGGTACTTGGAGTAGTCAAATTCATTGACACGCATCCAAGGGCAGAGGGAAGAGAGAGAACGAGAGGGAGAGAATCTCAAACAGGCTCCCTGCCCAGCACGGAGCCCAACGTGAGACTCGATTCCACGACGCTGGAATCACAACCTGAGCCAAGATCAAGAGTTGGACGCTTCACCAACTGAGCCACCCGGGCGCCCCAAGATGGTAACTTTTATGCTGTTCTTACTACAACGAAAAATAAACCGCATCTTACAATGTTTAACGGAGGACGAGGATCATGCCTCCAGAAGCGCGGGGCCACCTGCAGATAATTTTCCACTTACTGGGAACGACTGGAAAGGGGGCAGGCTCAAGGCGGGAACCAGTAAGCACCGAGGAGAGCGACAGTACCCTTCAATTCCTTGGACGGCACGGGTCCCAAACGCCGCCTGAGCCAGAACGAGGTCTGTGGGGAAACTCCATCAGACAGATGATTCACGTCCACTTTACCACGGCTAAAAACCCGGGAGTTTTTCCCACGAACTGCCACCGAGCCTGTACTCCTTCTCTACGTGTGCTATCAATTCGAAGACCTATCGACAAGAAATTCCGCGTCAGCTTTGAGGTTGTAGCTTGTCAAGGCAGTTCTGAATCTCAAATGATCACCTCTGGCCCTGCTTACCTCTGACAGCCGTATGGCCCCTGCAAATCTAATACGCATGCTTCTCATTCCTCAACCGCAAGGAATTCATTGGCCACGCCATGCTCTGGTTCAGATAAAATACTCGCAGGTGTTAATAAGTCACTGAGATATTATCCTTACTCTGCGAGTTCTCTCGGATACACCCCACGGTGTTCCAAGGAAAAACAATCCTTTCCGAACATGTAGCAGAATAAGAAATGGAGCATAAAGATGCAACCCTGTCATTCTTCTTATGGGCTTTAATGCCATTTATTTGCAAAGCCTTGGGCTTTAGGGAATTAACTCCTTGTCCTTAAGGCTAGAAGTGCCCTTAAAATGAAATCATCTAGCCACTTGGTATCTTAATTAGTGGCAAGAAGAGGCAAGCCCTTTGTGAAAGTCAAGGCATCCTCCCGTTTCTTGCCTTCTGGCACTCCTTCTGTTCTCTATACGACTTGCAAAATTATTCTAAATTCTTTCGAGACTGCGTCTGCAAGTCCCCTTAGCTCAACGCACAGGTCTGCTTGTGTCTGAAACTTGAATTAATTCAAAGCAACTTACTGCTTCTTTCCTGTTTCGAAGTGTAGTTTTGGACTCAATATTGTTTTCTTGCAACTCTCTTGTTCAAAAGGGCTCTTACAGAAGAACGCCATATTTAAATCAGAATTGTCCTGTTTGGGGACATGACACTATCCTCCAAGCAGTGGCTCTTTGCTCTCCCGATTGTCCTGTAAACAGGTAATAGTTTAAAAACCAACTTCATAATTGTGGTGAATTTTAGCCCGAGATTTACTTTTTGCTCTAAGTATCGCTCTGAGAGGCTCCTGGCGCTCTCTTGCGCTAACCCTTACGTCGGGGTTCGGATCCCCTGAGCCATCTAGGCTCAGCTCCCTTCCTGGCGATGCTGCTTCATCACATACCTCCTGCTTTTCCCTCACGGGTCACGCCTACCCTCCCTATACGTTAAGGGCCAGCTCTATGCCAATTACCCCCACACCCCGCAGGGTCTACTTGATTCTGTATTTCAGAGTTGTGTCGCTCACGGCCCCATGGACGCAGCCAAAAAAGAGCTGTCTTCCTTCCTCATATTTGGACCTCTTCCAGAATTCTCTGTTCATGGAGCCTCCGTCTTTGATTTCCCTCTCTCACCCCTGTTGTCCAACTGGCTTCAAATCCTTCCAGTTAAGTCTCCAATAGCTCCTGGAGTCTGCTTCTCCGAGCCCCCCAGGGCCAGGACCTTCGTTCTGGCTCTATCACTTGACTACATGTTTTCGGGGCTGAGCAAGGACACAAGTTCGAAGATGGAACCCAGGGAAGCTGTCTGCCAAAGGCTAATGAGGAAATGGGTTGGGGCAGAGCTGCCCGAGAGCCAGGAGGACTAGACTCAACTCCTGAGAGGAAGTGTGGCAGCAAAGCCCAGTGTAAACACCGCCAGTTAGGGGCGCCTGGGTGGCTCAGTCGGTTGAGCGTCCGACTTCAGCTTGGGTCATGATCTCACGGTCCGTGAGTTCGAGCCCCGCGTCGGGCTCTGTGCTGACAGCTCAGAGCCCGGGGCCTGTTTCAGATTCTGTGTCTCCCTCTCTCTCTGCCCCTCCCCCATTCATGCTCTGTCTCTCTCTGTCTCAAAAATAAATAAATGTTAAAAAAAAATTAAAACAAAAACAAAAACACCACCAGTTAAAACTACTCAAGTCACAAACGGTGGTCTAGCAAATGAGCTGGGATCAAAATGTGTGTCGGGAAGAGGAATGCAGAAACTGGGAGCGAATTCTAGAAACAAAAACTTTCCAGTCTCTTTTTCTCACTCCCCTTCCTCCTCCTCCCGTACTTACCACTGCCAGCACCTTGCCACGGTCTCAAACTTTTCCGAGACTCTACAGGCTTTTCCTTCTGGCTGGAATAACCTCGTCTTTAGTTTTGCCTTAGTTCCCCTGGGATTTGAAGGCCTCGAGGGCTAGAATGTTGTCTCACTCACTCCCGGCTGTTTCTCAGATGCTGAGGACAGTTCCTGGTACTTGATAAAAACTCAATAACTACTTCTGACTGAAGGACCTGTGAGCGTCCTTAGCGTTCTCGACAAATACATTAAACGAGATGGAAAAGGGCTGCCGAAAGCTGACGGGCAAACTGCCCCTTTTATGTATTTTTTCAAACCTGGCTCCTCCGGGACTCCCTGCATGAAGCCTCTCCCAGCGTCCCCAGCCAAGGTCCGGGGGCTCTCCCTCATGGGCCCCCGCTGGGCGTGTGGCTCTGCCCCAATATGCCTTGTGCCCTACCTCCCTACAAGATGGCCAGGGGCACAAGTTCCGAAGGAGGGATTTAGTCAGGTCTTCCCGGTCATTCCCAAACCCCAAAATGTGGAAATGTGGACCCGCAGACCCGTGCTCCCCTTCTGTGGCTTATGCGTTTCCACGTTACTGGCTGGGTCTAACTTCTCTGAAGGTTAATGGAAAGACAGCTAATCGATCGCCAATATCTCAATTCTGTCATCTTAATAACCGAGACAGATTATGATGAAGGCCCGGTCAGACTGGTTATCCAGAAACTCCTCCGTTATTCTGCAGCTGACAATAACGGTGAGATGAAATCAAGTTCAAAAACCAGAAATGACCAAATCACGTTAGAAAAAGAGTCACAAATAAAGGTGGGTTTGGAGCCTTTTCTCATTCCATTCATTCCTTCTAGTGCTTCTCAGGTGCTAGGCAAGATTCTAAGTGCCAAGGATCCAAAGATGACTGTAATTTGACACCTGCACTCAGGGAGGCACAGTCTCAGGGAGAAATCAGTGACTGACGGGGTATTTATATTCAAAGTTCTCAGAGAAGGAAAAGAAGATATTTTGCAAAGTACGTGTGGACAGTTCACCGCACAACATCGACAGTTAACGCTTACGGCTAACTCATTACAGAGATCTCTCATGGTCCTCCTACTTCACCGATTTTCTTAATCTTTAAACTCATGCATCGAATCCAACTATTGAAATCGAAACCTTTTCAGACCTACGGTGCAGGGCACGATGGGAAAAATGGGCAACGCGGTTCGGTTTTGACAAAACAAAGGAACAAACAGAGGCATAAAGGAAAGACGAAAGGAAGAGCGACGGCTTTTCTGAAGCGAGACAGGTTGGAAGGCCTGTTGTACAGTAATCTTGTTTCCTCCTCCGGAAACTTTCCTCAAGGGATGGTTGTGAAGGCAAGATAGGCTCTCACTTAGCCGATAAGAGAGAGCTTGTCAACACTGTGGTCCTAGTGGCTGGCAAAAATAAAAAAATAAAACGAAGACTAAAAATAAAGCGGAAGGACTCTGGTACTGAGAGGGTGACAGTCCTGAGAGGTCCACGCGATGCAGGTCAGGAAAGCCGCCTCCCCCCTCCCCACCCCCCCAAGGACACGACGTAGCACTGTGCTCCCCTACCTGCCCCGTCTGATAATGTCTGGCAAACTGGCTAACCACTCGGTGGTCATTTGCAAAGTACTCCATCAGAATAGAAGGAACTTCAGCGAAGTCAGTGGGGCACCTGGTCCCTAAAATAGGGGGGAAAGAAAAAAAAAAGTTGGCATGAATCAAATCAACATATTTATCTTTCTTTTTATGTACTCTTTTAAAACTTTTATGTGTACTTCTGATGAAGGTATGATAAGATTTAATTCATTAAATCAATATTTTACTTCTATAAAATTATTGTACATATTTGCAGAAAAGTTTATTATAATCCCATATATTTTCCTATATATCAAAAGTAAAACAAAATATTTGCACAGCTGGATAAAACACCTTGTAAAGCCATGGCTCACACCCTCTACAAACAAATCTGTCTTCAGTTCTGCTTGGCGATACAAGAGACACAAATTAAAACATTCTTACAATTAATGTACCATTTGTATTTAATTTGCTGAATTCCACCACCAAATGCTTTTATCCTTCACTTATTTGTTTGTTAGCTGGTTCTATTCCCTATGCTGTAATTTTCATCTCCATGATTTATTTATTTTCTAAAATTTTTTTTCATGTTTATTTTTGACAGAGAGAGAGAGAGAGAGAGAGAGAGAGAGACACAGAGCATGAGCGGGGGAGGGGCAGAGAGAGAGGGAGACACAGAATCCGAAGCAGGCTCCAGGCCCCGAGCTGTCAGCATAGAGCCCGACGCCGGGCTCGAACTCATGGACTGCGAGATCACGACCTGAGCCGAAGTCGGATGCTCAACCGACTGAGCCACCCAGGCGCCCCAATGATTTATTTATTTTCTAACTGGAAGCTAATACCTCTAATCGTTTCTCCTATCTCGCCCATCCCCCCACGCCTTCCCCTCTGGCAACCACCAGTTTGTTCTCTATGTTGAAAAGTCTATTTGTTTTGGGGCGCCTGCGTGGCTCAGTCGGTTGAGCGTCCGACTTCGGCTCAGGTCATGATCTCACGATTTGTGGGTTCGAGCCCCGCATCGGGCTCTGTGCTGACAGCCCGGAGCCCGGAGCCTGGAGCCTACTTCGTTTTCTGTGTCTCCTTCTCTCTCTGCCCCTCCCCTGTTCACGATTTGTCTCTGTTTCTCAAAAACAAATAAAGGTAAACAAATTGAAAAAGAAAAGTCTATTTGTTTTTTAGATTCCACATATAAGTGAAATCATCTGGTATCTGTCTTTCTGTGTCTGACTTATTTCACTTAGCACAACACTCTCTAGTTCCAACCATGTCGTTGCAAATGGCGAGTTCTCCTTTATGTCTCAGTAATACTTCATTGTACACGTATGTATATATATATACCACTTTATCTATATGCTTCATTTGTTTTAGAAGTATTTTTTTAAACCACTGTTTGCTCCTTGTAACAAAGTCAATCCTCAGTGAGAAAAGCAATGTTTTAAACTTAAAATTACTTAAAGCAACAAATCCCGTAAGAACTTTGTGGTGACATTTTATGATGCCGTCCAGCTCATCTACAGTCTTTTCAAATATCCTCTCCTTCCCCCAAATACTGTATTTACAAAGTTAGTTAATAAACACTGAATGACAGCAATTCGGTAGGTGACCTATAGCTGACCATATAGGATAGTGAGCTTCTTAGAGATGAGACAACAGAGAGGAAAGTCTACACAGCATATCATCAAATATGGCCACGTTACCAGCATGAAAGGCTGTCATTTTATATAGGGGGAAAGCACAGGAAAAATGAAAAGTACCTTATCATACTTTTTAAACAGGCTATAATGTGTTTTCTAACTGATTTTGGAGACAAAGAGGCAACATTCTTCCACTTACTCACTAACTCAGTGCTAGGTACTGAAGACACATGTATTTATTCACACAGCCAAAAACTTAAATTCCAGGGGCGCCTGGATGGCTCCGTCAGTTGAGGGTCCAACTCTTGATTTCAGCTCAGGTCGTGATCCCAGGGTTGTGGGATCGAGCCCCAAGTCAGGCTCCGTGCTGAGCGTGAGCCTGCTTAAGAGTCTCTCTCACTCCCTCCTTCTGCCCTCTCCCCGACCACCCATACTCTCTCTCAAAAAAAAAGAGTGTCCAAAAACTTCAATTCCATATAGAACATGATAAAACGAAAAAGGTGCAAACTCAGAAGACACTGGCATAATCCTCGGTCAGAACTGTTAGCAAGGGAGGAGAAAAATGTACGATGATCAGGTTGTGTAACAGCTGGAAGGGCCAGGTGAGGCAGCCTGCAGTAAATGACCAGCGGACAACATTAAACGACCGGATTTTGTGAATGAGGAGCCTTTTTCCCCCCGTTCTAAATAAACGACATGCTTTTTTAAAGGATCGTTGTTGAACAGAAGGCCCCCCTTCGTGGCTCACCAGTGACGTGTTGGTAACGAGTTCGTCCCAGCATAGAATGCATGGCATGTCCCATTTCATGGAAAAGATTTTCCATCATTCCAGGAGTTAATAAAGTTGGTAAATTCCTTGAGGGATGGGGAAGATTCAGCATAAGAACTACGACTGGGAGCTGGTAGTCTCCGTCTTCCTTTAATCTGCCTCCACGGATTGTAAAGTGGCAGTCCTTAATGAGACAGAAAACATAATTAGACGAGACAGTATTAGGTGATCTGAATACAAAATCACACCAAGGTGTGTGAGTTCCAATTTTAACTTCATTCTGTTCTCTTTAGTTACAGACACTTTTCCGAACGCTTATTTTGCTAAAATTTTAAGTTTTCTCAAACACCAGTAATACCTTGAGCTTGTGTTGATTACTTCTTTCATTCGCTCCAAACAGATCTATCGAGGCGACGCTATACCAGATGTGGGAAACACAGTCATCAGAGAGCTTAGATCCACACCCTCAACTGTCCACGGGCAGGTGGGAAGGGACGGACATTGAGCTACTGCTTGGGGTGGGTGGTGCCATTAATGTTTACTGAGCTCCTTCCACGCGCGTCAGGCGGTGAACTAGGAGACACTTCTCACACCTGTTGTCTGTGTCACTCAGAAGCGATGAACTCTAAACTGTCACAGAGCAAGGAATTTGGAGTAACTTCCTCTAACGGGCTGAGAGTCACAGGCACTGTATCACTTATTCTTCGCAATAACCCCATGAGGCAGGCATCTCATTTTTCAGAGGAGGAAAAGGAAAGCGGAGTCACGTGCCCAAGGACACACAGCCAGGACTGCTGGGATCTGAATCTGTGTCACCTAGACTCTGGCCCCACCTTTGACACCCACATCAGATTTGCCTCCGTGAGCTTCTCTCCCCCCTGTCAAATCCCAGAGCAGCCCCCCCCCATTTCATATGCGCATAGCTATTCAAATGCACTAGAAAGTGTGAACCGCTATTCAAATATAGGGCACCACGATCTCTGTTACAACTTAGAACCTCAAATCTTGACATTTCCCATCAAATTACCCGAAACTGCTGAGGCTAATTAACCGGCAAACCTGGAATGCGGCGAAAGGAAATGAACCTCGCGTTTTCTTTACAAGGCGTGAACTGGTGGCTGATAAGGTTTCCATGTGGGCATATCTTCTATAATTCTAAACTAAGACCCTTGTCAAGTATGAAAAGTAGAAAAGAGCTAAGGCTCTAGTCAGGATGTCTGGGTTCAGGGGTGCCTGGGTCGCTCAGTCAGTTAAGCATCCGACTTTGGCTCAGGTCATGATCTCACAGTTTGTGAGTCTGAGCCCCTCGTCGGGCTCTGTGCTGATAGCTCAGAGCCTGGAGCCTGCCTCGGATTCTGTGCCTCCCCCCTCTGTCTACTCCTCCCCCACCCATGCTCTGAGACTCTCTCTCAAAAATAAAATAAACATTAAAAAAAAAAAGAAAGAAAAGAATATCTAGGTTCAAATCCTAGCACTTCTAGTTGTGTAGCTCTGAGCAAGTAACTTAACCTCTCTGGCCTGTTTCCTCAAAATGTCAGAGCTTAGTTCAAAAGGTTGAGATGAACATTCAAAGACACCATGGCTGGGATACAGAAGGGCTCATAAAATATCCGCTATCATTACCACTGTCGTTATAACCGTAACCCAGATAAAAATGGCAGACACAGGCGTATGTAATTATTTCCATAACCTTTATTACCTTTAAATTCCTCCCTAATTTCAAATTTATATACTCAGTAGCAGGGCGCCTGGGTGGCTCAGTCGGTTAAGCGTCCGACTTCAGCTCAGGTCACAATCTCATGGTCCGTGAGTTCGAGCCCCGCGTCGGGCTCTGTGCTGACAGCTCAGAGCCTGGAGCCTGTTTCAGATTCTGTGTCTCCCTCTCTCTCTGCCCTTCCCCCGTTCATGCTCTGTCTCTGTCTCAAAAATAAATAAAAATATTAAAAAAAAATTTTTTATATACTCAGTAGCTACTGTTAATGTCTTCTAAATGCTAGGGAAGTACAACACTGAAATGTGTTCTAAATGTTAGGGAAGGAGAAAGGTGAGATGTAGAGCGCACAGTGACACAAAAGAACTGTCAGTCCCTTCCAGAGAAATGAGTTTATAAAAAAAGCATCACCTGATGTGGCTTGCCCGCTCGCTGAAAAAAATCACAGTAAATGTACCCCAACAATCCTTCGGATTCATGAACCACAGCCTGGAAAAAAAGTACATTTAGGGGTGAATCAGAAACTAACAGTGGAAAAACATCCCTGATAAGAATCCATATATAAAACCCCCATCGCTGTGACCACGTCCACTCGGTTACATCGCACATCCCGCATCATCTCAAACTAGATTCCGTTTTCTCCTCCTCTCTCAGAGGATTTTGATCTGGGGATTCTGTCAGGAGAGGACACCTCCTTGTTCGAGCCCTTCATCCAGACCGCCAGCGCCCTACGCCACGGCCACCAAACCCCGCTCTTCAGACTGTCCACAACCTCCCCATACACTTGGGGGTAAGCTCTGGCTGGACAGCGTTAGACCTCCATCTCACGACGCGCATTTATGCCCCCAAATGTTAACCCCTGAATCCAGACACGACAAAAGCTGGCTCCTGGCTTCAGCTGAAGACCAGTCATGTCATTTATGCCCCTCCCTCCAACTGGGCCTATAAAAGACGCACGGCCTGTGGAGAACTCGACAGATGGCCTCCAGCTCGCCTCGTCCGCCTTGTCACAACTTGAGGGTTCTGCCACGGGGAACCTCAGCTTTACGCCTCCCAACCTTCTCCTTGCATTTTGTCCTTTCACTCCTGTTACCAGTTTTTCTTTTACTCTATCTCCGCACTTGACCGGCCTCCGCCACTCTGTGAAGGACGCACTCCACAAACAGGTAGTTCGGGGCGGTGATGAAGCGTGCTCCTACCCGACCCTTTCGCTTCCGTCACCGCGCCTATCTCCCGGAAGGCAGCCGGGAGCCCCTGAGGTGGCGTCCTTCTCTCCACATACAGGGAAGGGAGCAAGTGTGGGACGCACATGGGCAGGAAGTCAAACGGCCTAACAACACAGAGCCTTTCTGACAGACAGATAAGTCAATACTGCCTCGTAATCTTAAAAAGAGGAAAAAATAAACATACTCACGTCTCAAATACAGTGGGCCCTACCTGGAGAGGGGTGGACGCCAGGCTCGAAATTATTATCAAAGAAGTCAAACCAGAGCACGGGAGAAAAATCAATATATTATGCAAATTATATATATATATATATATATATATATATATATATATATATATATATATATATATATATATAATTGCTCCCACAAGATGGGAAGGGGGTTGGGGAAAAAAGTACAAGTGACAGAGGCCGTGGATTCTGGAATTAACCGAAAGCGACACCGAGCAGTGCAGGAACGTGGAAAGTAATGACAAATGTCCCTTGAACCAGAATCTGTCAACATAAGAAGGCTCAACGTTCCAACAAGTCCCTACGCTTCGCAGCTCTGTGTCTATCGATCCGAGGCAACAACCGATTTTAGAGAAAACTGGTGCTCTGTGCAGTGTCCCAAGTCAGAAGTGGTGATCTGGATTTTCTGGTGAAACGGAAATAAGGGGAGACAGGCTCCGCGAGGGCACGGCTCACTTGAACGAGAAACTGCCAGAAGCTCCCTACCAGGCCCGAGAGACACGCGGGGCGACCCCACACGATCCGCACGCTTACCAGTTTGCGGACGCCCTCGCACCACACCTCTCCTTTCGCGGGCTGCTCGGCATACAACGTGATCCCTAACAGTCTGCCAAACAAAGTGTTGAGGCCTTCCATGCACGCTCCAAGGGAGAAAAATGGACAATACAAACTGGGCTCGATGTTGTACCTGAAAGAAAGAAAAGAGGTTCAATGGTATTTTTGTTTACTGCAGTTTCTTAGGGTAAATCCAGGGAACTCTCCATGTAAAACCTAGGATCATGGCAGCTAGAAAAACGGGATTGAAAACAGAAAGGTAGATACACACACACACACACACACACACACACACACACACACACACACACACACATATTTTTTAATTTGAGAGAGAAAGGGTGCAAGCAGGGGACAGGAGTGGGGGGCAGAGAGAGAGAGAGAGAGAGAATGAATCCCACACAGGCTCACGCTCGGCATGGAGCCCAACGCGGGACCTGATCCCATGACTCTGGGATCATGACCTGAACCGAAATCAAGAGTTGGACACTCAACCAACCGAGCCACCAAGGCTCCCTCAGAAAGGTATATTTCTATATCTTTTGAGGGATTTTCAGAAGGAAGGCAGTCTAGTTATTCTTAGTAGTAAAAGTAGTAAGTAGTAATTCTTAGCATTAAGAATAATTTTAGGAGTGCCCGGGGGGCTCAGTCGGTTAAGCTTCCGACTTCGGCTCAGGTCATGATCTCGCACTCCGTGGGTCCGAGCCCCACATCGGGCTCTGTGCCGACAGCTCGGAGCCTGGAGCCTGCTTTGGATTCTGTGTCTCCCTCTCTCTCTGCCCCTCCCCCGCTCACACTCGTCTCTCTCTCTCTCAAAAATAAACTTTAAAAAAAAAGTAATTTTAGTAATGGGCAATTAAGGTAGACACACCATTCTGCAATCTTCATCCTTTTCAGGTTATTTACTTTCACTGACTTAACTAAGCAATCTATCTCAATTACCCACATTATACACATTCCTTTATGTACACCTACAGACAAATCTGACCAGTCTGAGCTATAATGGTAAAGTTCCCGTTACAAAATATGGCATATTCTAAAAGTTTGTGACTTATATCGAATAAATAGCAAACAAACCCAAGACCTGAGGCATACTGAATGAATTTAAATTTCACCGCTAGTAGAATATTTGTTAGTGGAAAAAAACCTCTGTAACATATATAATCAGATCTTAACTGTTTTACTATTATACACCTTAAACGAAGCACAATATACTGGCAAGCATAGTTATTATTCTTCACTCGAAAATGACTTTTTATGTCCTCTTCCAACAT